>NW_020950239.1:7384017-7384850 GCF_900497805.2 Vombatus ursinus | reverse complement strand
AAGGAAGGAAGGAAGGAAGGAAGGAAGGAAGGAAGGAAGGAAGGAAGAAAGAGAAAGAAAAAGAAAGAAAGGAAGGGAGGGAGGGAG
The DNA here is from genome assembly GCF_900497805.2 of Vombatus ursinus. Classification (NCBI taxonomy): domain Eukaryota; kingdom Metazoa; phylum Chordata; class Mammalia; order Diprotodontia; family Vombatidae; genus Vombatus; species Vombatus ursinus. The sequence goes on along the minus strand of NW_020950239.1, from coordinate 7,384,763 downwards.
GAAGGAAGGAAGAAAGAAAGAAAGAAAGAAAGAAAGAAAGAAAGAAAGAAAGAAAGAAAGAAAGAAAGAAAGAAAGAAAGAAAGAAAGAAAGAAAGAAAAAAGAAAGAGAGGAAGGGAGGGAGGGAGGGAAGGAGAAAGAAAGGAAGGAAGGAAGGAAAGATGGATAGGAAGGACATTTATTGAATACTTATTCCTCTATGCCAGGCACTGTAATAAATGGGAGATACAAATTTAATCATAAAAGACCATCCCACTGTTCTCAAAGAGCTAGCATTGTAATGGAGAAGAGCTGGAAGGTGGTGAGGGGGTGGGTGCCTGTGAAGGAAGAAACTGGAGTGTTCTACTTTCAGGTAAATTGAGGTAAAAGGCTCATCTATCAGTGCTGGGGTGCTAGGGATGAAGAGCTCTCCAAGCATAGATCGGGATGCCTTGAGAGGAAGACTCCATCACTAGAGATCTCTAGGCAATCACTAGATGTTTGAGGATATTACAATTCAGTTATAGATTGAACTACATAACCTCTGAGGTTTCATCTAACTGAGATTCTGTGAATCCCATCTTTTACACACTCATTAAACTAAGCCCGAATTTGCTTATCTGTAAAACAAGGATAATAGCATCTGTAGTACCTACCTTAGACAATTGTTGTGAGTATTAAATGTGGAGACAGACACAGATAGATAGACCGAGAGACTGACAGATAGATAGATAGATAGATAGATAGATAGATAGATAGATAGATAGA
>NW_020950239.1:7343130-7384007 GCF_900497805.2 Vombatus ursinus | reverse complement strand
AGATAGATAGATAGATAGATAGATAGATAGATAGATAGATAGATAGATAGAGACATCTTAAAGTAACATATACAAATGTCAGTCATGATCATTGTATCATTATTAACTGGAGAAAATAAAGTGCTGAGTGTGGGAAAATTGATTTTCAGATTTGTAGGTTCCTGGATGGATGACTCGCCATTCCACCAACACCCATCATATCCCTCTGAGCCTTAGCTCACGTTATTCCCTCTACCTACCATGCCTTCTTCCCATTCCCATTTCTGCCTTTTAATACTTTACGCACAATTTAAGTCCAGCTTACAAAGCATTGTGTGTCTATCTAAATACTGGTTTTATCATCCCCTGCTAGATTCTAAACTATTTGAGGGCAGGAACTGTATCTAATTTATCCTTGTCCCTATTGCTTAGCAAGGTGAATTTGCTATGAGCTTCATAAATATTTGTGGAATGAATGGAGGAATGAAATTTTCCCACCTGAAATATACTTTAGCAATGTGAGTGGAGAATTATCAATGTAGGACTGAAGAGAAAGACTTTTATAGGCTTAGCGTAAATAACCAGCCACCAATATACAGGGTGTCCCAAAAGTCTTAGTGCGAAAAGAGCTTGAAGAAAAGTTTTGGGATGCTTGTGTAAATTAGTTAGTCTTCATCACACTCTGTGATGTAAAGAGCATTAGTGTAAGCTAGAGTTAGGCAGTGAAATCAGGAATAAAATCTTGGAGACAAACCTTTAGAATGCATCTTTCAAAAAACCTTCATTCTTCCAGTGACTTTCCTGAGGGGTCCCTTTCATTGTAATTTAAAGTAGGATTTAAAATTATCATTGACAGACACACATGTATATGTGTATGTGTGTATATATATGTATGTGTGCATTATATATAATTTATATGCACACATATATAAATATTCATATATATGCAATATACACATGCATATATATGACATATATGTATATATTGTGTGAAATGTGTATACAATGTATATTATTTATATGCATATATAGACACATACTTGAATATATACACATGTATGTAGATGTGTATGTATGTGGATATGTATTATGATATGCACATACATAAATACTCATGTGTGCATATGTATGTGGGTGTGTGCATATAAGTATATGTAAGTACTTGCATATATACACATGCATGTAGATATGTGTATATGCATGTGCATATGTATGTATAATATGCATATATATACATAAAGTACTCACGTGTATGTACATATACGCAAAGGTATGTGTATATGTGTGTCTATATAATAGAGACACACATACATACATCTAAGTCCTCACATATACACATATATACATCTAAGTATATATATGCCTTACATATATGCACATGTATGTAGGTGTGTATGTATATTTAATGGTAAGATTCAAATTCTGAAGTCCAAACACAGAAAACAAGACTGGATTTGGAGTTTGGAGACCTGGGCTTTCCTTCTTCAGCTCATTTGACAGATGAGGAGACTAAGGCAAGCCAGGGTTAAATGACTTGCTCAGGGTCATACAACTAGTAAGTGTCTGAGACCAGATTTGAACTCAGGAAGATGAATCTTCCTGGACTCCAGGCGCAGCACTCTATCCACTGCATCACCTAGCTGGGATTTACAACTATAAAGCATTCTATGAACACATCTTATTCATCCTACATTTAAATGAGTTTACAATCCTATTGAAAAAAATTAAGCAAACCATTAAAATCATATAAGGAAACAAGAATGCAATTTTATTGTATTTTAATGCAATTTTTATATTGAATATGTGTGGCTACTTAGGAAAATAGTAAGATTGCTGGAATAGAATATCTAGGGACATACCTCCAGGTCTTTCATGGTCTCCATCAGTGTGTAGAAGCATTGTAATGGGCATTCCTACATTCTTGGATCTTCCAACTACAACCACGTTTTTTCCAAATGTTTCAATTCCTTAAAATACAGAGTTTGGTTTGAATGTAGAAAAAGTAATGAGAAGCAATTTAAACACCTAAAAGGTTGACTGAAACAGTCTACCAAAACAGAAACTAAATTATTGCTATATGATCTAAAGACATAAATTAAATGATTCCTCTCTGACATATGGATAACATAACATTTATTCTATTTGATTACATTTGTTTTAATGCTATTTGTTTTTAATGCCATCTCAGGATTTCTCACTTTGCTTCAAATGAACATGCAGGTTATGTTTAATCATTGTTATTTACTTTGAGAATTGTATTCTAGTGGCTTATAAGTGAATTGTGCTGCAGAAGCTAGAATAACACCCTATTATCATGCTTCCTATCTCAATTATATTGGACATAAATCTATGTAATGGGTGAAAACAACTACTAAGTAGAATATCTGACACAAATCCCACACATTTAAGCTCATGGCTTTAATGATCCTGATTATCTGTATGACCTAACCTTTCTGACTATCACTTTACTCAAGTCTAAAATATGGAGGTTGGGCAACACCATGTCACCATGTCTAAAGTCTTTTCCAACTCTACAGCTCTAAAAACCTATGACTTTTTCCAGGACACTTTTGGTTATTCTTACATTATAGAATAGCATATTAGGAAGAGGCTAGATGCCATCTGGAGCTGGAACTCTGAGAAATGGCAAAAAGGAGAAAAACCATCAAGAAAATCCCTAAAGCATGCTGGGGTCACTCAGACCAGAGGCAAACAGTCCTACATACCACAATCAATAATGGAATTAAAGCAAAGAGGATCAGTTGACATTTAAAGCCTCTGTATAGGATTTTGTTTCTAAGCAGACAAAGATATATGTAATATAACACACTTTAGGCAGAAAAAAAGTAGCTAATATTTTTAAATGACTTTAGTTTTCTGGAAAATTTGTGCAGTGAACCTCATTCTTTCAATGATATGATTAGTAGCTTGGTGGCACAGTGGATAAAGCGTTGGACTTCAAGTGAGACAGTCCTGAATTCAAATACACTAGCTGTGTGGCCCTAGGCAAGTCATTTAAACATTCTGTGCTTCAGTTTCCTCATCTGTAAAATGAAGTTAATAATAGCACCTACCTCCCCAACTTGTAGTCAGGAGTAAATGAGATAATACATGTAAAGTGCTTTGAAAACTTTAAAGAACTATATAAATGCTAGTTATTATTATATGAGATCATAGGATTTAGAGCTGGAATGGATGCTAGAGTTTCTTTAGCCCAATCTCCTTTTAGAGAGGAGGAAACGATATCCATAGATGTTAAGTTCCTAAGACTATAGAAAGTAAATTATAAAAGCAAGGGTTCAAATCCAGGTCTGCTCTACACCCCAGTCTTCTCTCCGCTATACAAGAAACAAGGGAGGAGAATACAAAAATAAAGGACAATAGCCATCTGCCCTACATCCTCCATGCCTTCTTTATAGCTTTCTTTCTACATATCTTCTATTATTCTAAGTCAGATTTTATAATCACCATGATGAACATTTAAAAAAAAAGACACTGGGAACAGAATTGCAGTTTAAGTACCAACATCTGTTGCAAAGGATGAGGGAGATAAATTCTCTACAAACTGAGTAAGATTCTACAAATTAAATTAACATATAATTTCATAATTTGATAACTTCAGAGCAAAAGTAAGCATGGGGAAGTATGGTGAAAACTACTTGGAAAATGTGACTCAAGGTATATATAGATAAACAGACAATAGATTTATATGATAGACAGATGGACAGACAGATAGACAGACAGACAGACAGACAGATAGATAGACAGACAGACAGACAGGCAGACAGACAGACAGACAGACAGACAGATAGATAGATAGATAGATAGATAGATAGATAGATAGATAGATAGATAGATAGATAGATAGACAGATAGATAAGAAAAATAACATAGATGGCCAAAGAATTGTAAGTTATACAGAAGTCTGATGTCCACATAACAGAAATAATTTCAAGAAGAAATTCAGACTTTTGGCAGAGTAAATAGCTGAATAATATGATAAAAAATGAAGTTAATTAGTGAAATAAATGACCTATTGCTGATGTGAGAATCATTTAAATATTGGCTATCTGTGTACAGTCAGACCATAGACTTATTGAGAAAAGATGAAAACAATCTCAGATTAGAAGACTACAAAAGAGAAGAAACGGCATTTAGTTAAAACATCTCCTACTTGACCTACTTAAACCTATTCTTTATTGATGCTGGAAAATTGGAAATCGATATTCACAAGGAAATAAATGATAACTGAATAAAGAGATCAAAAGAATCTAGAAATTGCCTGAGCCAGCAAACACTTGAATTTCACAAATGGAAAGAAATGGCAGCCAACTGCAATACTGTTGCAGTATATAAAATGTATTGGAAGGGGATGGCAGAAGATTATGAGTAGTATTATAGCATGAGTTTGCAGAAACTTATTAATTAACCTGGACCAACCTGAAGACCCTGAAGGATGTAACTGGGATGAGGTCAAACAGATGAAATAAGGAGAAGATACATCAAGATTTCCATACCAAACTATTCCCCTATCAATGGCATTCACATGATTGCATCTGCTCTAACAGTGCCTGCAAGAGGGAGTAGAAATGGCACTAAAAATGAGAAATGTGGAAAGAACATTTAGGCTAGAAAAAAGCATGTACAGAGAATTCTGGTCAATGGAGGCAACACAATTTTGAGGGTGCGGAAGGATCTATTCTCTTGATATCTGAAAGAGAAGATATTAAATACCTGGAAATAAATCAAGCATTGAAAAAGGTAATAAATAAAATGGCAACCATTGCTAATCCATATGCCTACTTTCCTATCTCTACAAAATCTTTATAATAATTGGCATGTGTATGGAAGAATTAATTCAGAGACTCATAATCTTTTTTTGCATGCCTTAGGATCTATGAAAGTCTAGAGAAATCTATGGACTCCTCAAAATAATGTTTTTAAATGTATAAAATGAAATACATGGGATTATAAAAATATATTGAAATAGTTATCAGTTTTTTTTAAAGAAATAAGCAAGTTCATGGACCCCAGGTTAAGTATCCCTTCCTCAGTTGATAGAGGTCTGAGAAGGAACCAATAAGGCTTTTACAGTCCATGGACTCTACTTATATCCACAAAAAGGCAATAGATTTAGAATAAGGTTTCTAACACATGATGTGATATAGTACAACGGTGGGACATAGGCAAAAGTCACACAGGACGAGAAGGTATGGATGGAAGCATCCAAATTGATAAGGTCATCAATCCATGAAAGTATTTTAAATATCTTTCAGATTAGCACTCCCATTTTCCCCATTTCTCAGACATTAAGTCTGAAGTCCAGCAACAAAACATCTGTCAATCATATATATAAGTAGGACTTACCCATTCTTTCAGTCAATATCTACTGAATATCTACCATGTGAATGGAATGTGTAAGTAAGAAGTAACAAATCAGTGAACACTTTAGTATTTTGTACCCACCCTACTCAGATTATTTCTTTTTCTTCCTTTTTTTTTTGGTGAGGCAATTGGGGTTAAGTGACTTGCCCAGAGTCACATAGCTAGTAAGTGTCATGTGTCTGAGGCCGGATTTGAACTCAGGTTCTCCTGACTCCAGGGCCAGTGCTCTATCTACTGCACCACCTAGCTTCCCCTATGTTATCAGTATTCAATTTTTTTTTTTGGCTAGGCAATGAGGTTAAGTGACTTGCCCAGGGTCACACAGCTAGTAAGTGTTAAGTGTCTGAAGTTAGATTTGAACTCAGGTCTTCTTGACGCCAGGGCTGGTGCTCTATCCACTGCACCACCTAGCTGCCCCACCTCAGAGTTACCTACCAGTTCTCTTTATGATTTCCCAAACAGCACAGGCAGTGGCTGGTATCATAGAATGCTGATCCAGACATAGTCGTCCAACATTGACAATATGAAACCCATCCACATCTTTTCCAGGTGCAATTCCATTGCAGACTGTCCGTTCATCTATGTGGTCTGTAAGATATTAAAAATTGGCTCAGTCATTTAGGAATCCTGGGAATCAAATTGGAAATAATCATGCCAAGCTCACTCATTTAGGATCCCGGGGTTTTATGAATCATTTAATTTTTTGTCACTCCCTTGATATCACAAACAGTAATGAAAAACATTCTTTAATCATAATCCACCTAGTATATGCAGTGTTAAGGACAGGTCTCTTCATCTTTCTGGACCTCAGTTTCATCATCTATACAACTAAAAGTTGGAACTAAATGATCTCGAGGGTCCATGTCAGCTATATATTCTATGATGCTATGAAAGTCCAATGCCGGGAGAGGTCGATCAGACCAAAAAAGAAGTCTTGGTCAATGATAGAATATTTATCTTCCCTGAAAGAAACAACATCATTGATCTGGGCTGCGACTTTACTCATAATAGTTATAATTGAAGCATTTTCTACTTCAGAGGATTATCATGAATTTCAATTAACAGGCATTTGGTAAGGGGCTCTGAGAGCCCAAAGGGAGAAAGATTGACAGATGTTAAGGAATTCTTTGTATCATTTTAAGTGTCTACTCATGCCAATAAAATGCTTGAAGAATTTATATTCATAAATCATTGGCATAGTGTAACCCCAACTATATTTACTTAGTACTAAAATAATTAATTATGGGAGGAGACCAATATAATCTAAGTCATGAATGAGCAGAAATGTTCACACATAGGCTACCTGTGTTGTCATTGTCTAAAATGAATAATAGGTGCACAAGTATAGAACATCATATTATATGATCTTCTTACTCTACATTAAGCAAATTATGTGATTAAAAGTCTAATTCTTAACCCATTAACAAAACACCCTATCTGAAAGGCCAAAATGAAGTATCTGTTACATTAAAATTCCTTTGCTAATTATATATTCTACACTAGTTAATCGAGTCACTTTTGACACATATTGGCTGTGTTGACCTGGACAAGCTCCTTAACCTCTCTGTGCCTCAGGCTCAGGCAATTATTTAAAAGTACCAGTTAAAGAGGAGGTGCCAACCTGCTTTGGTGAAGAGGGTTTCCTTATCCATATATGAATGAAATCATAAATCTAAATGAATCATTTTTTCAAGACATCACAGTTTGAGTCTAAACTTCATTTTTTTTCTACAGGTTTTTTTCCCCTCTAACTTAGTCCATTTGGCTTTTAGACAAATAAAATGCATTTATTACAATGCAATTAATAAGGCATGTAATTTCCCCCATAGGCAAGTTGAATTTTATTTGTATTAGACTACTAAGATTTTAATAATATGCAAAAATTAGTAGCTTAAATCCTATTTTTAAAGTAGTGTTTATGGAAAATAGATCACACATTTCTGAATTCAACATTTCACACTTATTTCCATAAATTAATTTCATTTAGTGAGTTGTTAGGCAGTTAGGTGGCCCAGAGGATGGAGTATTGGACCTAGAGTCCAGAAGACCTCAAACACTTACTAGCTATATGACCTTGGACAGGTCACTTAACCCTGTTTGCCTCAGTTTCTGTAAAATGAGGACAATGAAAGTACTTACCTCCCCAGGTTGTTATGAAGATAAAATCAAATGGTATTTGTAAGTTGTTTACAAACCTTAAGGCACTATATAAACACTAGCTATTATTGTTATTAGGCACTTGAATTTCTTTTGTTGTCGGTTAGTCGTTTCAGTCACATACAGCTCTTCATGACCCCATTTGGGGTGTTCTTGGCAGACATACTAGTATGGTTTGGCCTTTTCTTCTCCAGCTCATTTTACAGAAGAGAAAACTGAGGCAAATAAGTATAAGTGACTCACCCAGGCTCACACAGCTAGAGAGTGTCTGAGGACAAATTTGAACTCAGGTCTTCCTGATTCCAAGCTCAGTGTGCCACTTAGCTGATGAATTCCTTAGTCTAATTTAATTAGCTTTGAAAATAGTTTGTACTCATAAGGGACCATATCATGTTAAAATCAATGATATTCCTTTAGAATGATAAATCACTTTCATCTAAATTTCATTATGATATTGAAAGTAGTTTTCCCAATCCCTAACTTCAAACTGCCAAAGTTTCATGATGATTTTGTTTTTTATTCAATAACTTCCCAACCTGTTCATAAATTAGGGGCTGCCCAGAATGTGAATTTTCCCCACAACTAAAATGCAAGCAACTCAGTAGCATGGAGGGTGCCATAGTGCTTTGTACAAGACTAGGAAAATAGTATGTGCTTTAAAGTTGCTTGCTGAATTTGAATGATGAGATAATTTCTAAGATCAGTTTTAAAGTTATTCGAATCTGCCATGGGAATATGTCACATGTCCAGACCCCCTCAGATGGCATCTCTCCATGAGGAAGATGCTAGAAAATTGCTTCTGGAGAATAGTGTAAAGAAAGTACCTTAGAGAGACTGGAGTACAAGTGGACGTTAGGTAATTGGTTCTGATCAGCCAGCATGTGATGAGCGTGAGGCTTTTTTATTGACATTCTAAAGCCTGTTGACTTCAATCAATATTCTCTTTGCTTCATTCGCTTTTGGGGGATCTCAGTGACTCACTCAGGGAGTCCAGTAATGGGAGTGGAATCTCCAAGCTTAAGAGTTTTGAAAGGCTGGATGAGTGAACCATAAGAATCCAAGAGTCAAAGTACAGGTTGAGTATCTCAGCCTTGATGCCCCAGAGAGCACGATGTCATTTTCAGGAGTGATTTTTAGCACTTCAGCCCAGTAGAATGATACAAGAGAGGATGTGCCCCAGAGGCGTTAGGAAAAGTATTTGTACATTTGTTCTTGCTATATAGCAAGTAAATATCTTTTTGGTTAAAAAAAATAATCAGTTTTTAGTGATTGAATGGAACTCAGTGCTAGTCACTGCCCCCCTCACCCCCCCCCAAGAGTGGGTATGGGGAAGAAGCACAGTTAGTGAGAGTTCTGGCTAATAGTGGTTGAGAAAAAATTGCCCCAAGCCTCCTACCCTGCTCAGGGTATCCTGGAAACCTGAAGGGTGATGTATGTAGCGTACTTGGCTTTGAAAGAGTGAACCAGAGAATTCCGCCGTAGGTCAGATACAAAGCATAGTTAATACCAATCACAAATGGAACAACATTTCCATCTAGTGGCCTAATCCTGATAAAAATCAACTGAAACGAGTAGGACTTTTATATGAACACTTTCTACAAGAATAAATGTTATTTTATAATGAAAGAAAATTTAGTACAATATTTAGAAATTTGTGATCAACATAATTTATTTTAAATAAATTTTAGTTGATTTTTTTTGTTTTTATACAACTTTTCCATTTCTATTTCCATATATGTCTTCCTTTTCTCACTTCCAGAAATACATCCCTTAAAACAAAGTATTTCAAAAGTCTTACTTTTTTTATACGTTGGTTAATTTGGCTGAATTGTTTTCCCCCCCTTTTTTGCAATACTATTCAGTGTTCCACAACTTCAGACCCAATGCCTCTGCCAAGAAATGGGAAGGGCGCCTTCTTATATCTCTTCTTTGGGACCAAGTCTGGTCACTATCATTTTGTAGTATTCAGTGTTGATTGTTTTGTTGTTATTATTTTCATTTACGTTGTTGTACTCATTGTATATATTGTTTCTCCGATTCTTCTTACTTCACTGTGCATCCGTTCAGATAAAATTTTCCATTATTCTTTGTATTCATCATATTAATAATTTGTTAACAGTAATATTTCATTACATTTATGTAAAACAATTTGTTTAGCCATTACCAAATGATAGATATCTACTTTGTTTCCAGTCCTTTTCTACCATTAATATTTTTGATAAAAATATTTATATATTTGTATATATATAGTCTCTAAATTTTTCTTTTTTCACGGACCTCTTTGTCTAGCAGTGTTATTTCTGAACCAAAGGGTTGGGTCGTTTTAGTGTTAATGATATAATTTAAAGACCTTCAAAGTATGATGTGGCCTCATCATTGACATGGGAGTGACCCTGGGCTCCTAAGGGCTAGACTAGCACAGCACATGCTCTAACTTGTCCTCCCAAGGCAGGAAGAGTTCAAATATGAACCCAGGAAGAAAGAAAACAAGCAATTTTTTAAGCACCTACCATGTGTCAGGAACTGTACTAAATACTTTACTTACTACTATCTCATGTGATCCTCACAACAGGCTTGCATTATTATTCCCAGTTTACAATTGAGGAAACTGAGGCAAACAGCATAAGTGACTTGCCCAGTGTCAGTAAATGTCTGAAGCAGAATTTGAATTTCTTGTTCAAATTCTTGTTCAAATCTTCCTAACTCCAGGCCCAGATCTCTATCCACTGAGCCACTTGGCTACCAGAAGTTCCAAGAAGGAGAGAGTGCTAAATTCCAAAGAGAAATTCTATACACATCCCTGGAATAAGACTATAGTTAGCTGGAGATAACTATGTAAAAAAGAGAACAAGGTTCTTATTTAGGTGCTCATAGGCTCATTGCTTTAGAGCTGGAGGAGGTCATCAGAGGTCATCTAGGGCAACCCCTCATTTGATAAATGAGGAAACTAAGACCCAGACAAGTTAAGTGAACTGCCCAAGGTCATGTAAGTAATAGGATTAGAATCTGAACTCAGGACTTCTGACTCCAAATCCCACATGATTTCCACTATACAGAAAAGTTTAAGTTTTGGAATGTTTGGTAACCAATCAATCAACCTGGTTATTTTATGATCTTTCCCCAGACACAGATTGTGGGTCTTCTCTCCAAGGACTAGTCTACCTAAGTGCAGGAATCAGGGTTGTCCACAACCTTATTGTGGTGGTAATTATTTTTTAAATTAATTTTTCAACATGGAAACTAATGAAACGTGGAAGGCATATTCTACCTTTGTAAAGGGACAAGCCATACCAGTAAAATAACTAGTCTTTCAAAGTACAAAAGTGGTGTATAGTCTGGTGTGGTTTTTTGTCTTAGTTTGGTTTGGTTTTGCTTTGAAGGAGGTTTACATATTAAAGACAACAGAAGCAGAAAATTTGCATCAAGTCAATTTGTGAATTGATCAACAGATACCAGGGGGATCTACTCTGTAATTTACAACTAGTCCAAGAAATGCTTATCATAAAGCTGAGCCAGAAATTCTTTTATCCCTAACCACTTAATCACCTGGGTTAAATTTTTGGAGGTCTCAGCAAAATTGCACTCTAAGAGAAAAGCTTCAGCCAGTTGCATGATTTTCTTTCAAAACAAAATGGCTGCACTAGAGCCAAGAGAAAATACATTTAAACTCTTATGACAAATTCTACGACTAACTAGTCATGGCAGTCAGTCTAGACCCCAGTCTCTTCTTCCATAAAATGAGAAGGTTGGATTCAATGATTTGTTGTTGTTCAGTCGTTTCAATCATGACCAGCTCTTCAAGTTGCCATTTGGGGTTTTCTTGGCACGTATATTGATGTGCCATTTCCTTCTCCATCTCATTTACAAATGAGGAAACTGAGGCAAACAGGATTAAGTGACTTGCCCAGGGTCATATAATTAGTAGGTGTCTGAGGCTGGATTTGAACTCAAGCCTTCCTGACAGAAAGCCCAGCACTCTATTCACTGTGCCACCTAAGCTGCCCACTGGACTTAATGATATCTAAAGTCATTTCCAGGGCCAATATTCCATAACTCTATAATATACTGGCATCACATAACATTTTGACAAGTAATCATAGCTAGTACAATGTTTTGCAGATAGTTTGGAGAAAAGAGTAATATTAACTTGTATTCTTGGGAGAAACAAGTGAATGCTTTAGTATCAATATAGTTAAACTATGCATTAACACTATAACAATAATAATAACTAGCGCTTATATAGAGCTTTAAGGTATGCAAAGCTCTCTCTCTCTGTATATACATATACTATATATATATATACACATACATTAGCTATATGTGTGTGTGCATAACAGTTTATAAGATTTATAAACATGATCACATCTTATCTTCATAGCAACAGTAGAAGGTAGGTACTATTATTATCGCCATTTTACAGATAAGAAAGCTTAGTCAGACAGTGATTAAGTGACTTGCCTTTTGGTTAGGTGCCTGAGGATGGATTTGAACTCATATCTTCCCGACTCCAGATTCAAGACTCTATCAACTGCATCAGCTAGCTGTCTGATAAAACAATCAGCCAAGCCCACTGTACCACCTAGCTGCTTATATTAGATTGGTCAAATTGTGGGACAGGATTACATATATTTTCATGACTATAAATAAGCATATATATATATCTTTTCCCCTCGAACATAATGAGCAATTAGTAAATGTTTGCTGAACCCAACAAGCTATGTATCCAATGACCAAAACTAACAAGAGAAGATCTTCCAAAGCTATACACTGTTTTGTCTTTTCTGGTATTGTCATTTGTCTTTCTGTTTTGTGGCATTTTAATCTACTCCATTGAAAAAGCTATAGAATAAAGGAATTTCAAAAACCTTCAACATTTTCATGCTAGGATAGACACATCTTTACACTAGTCTCTTTTCCAATATTTTAAAAATGAAATGCAATACTTTGAAGATAACTGTAACACATGCCATTTTTTCCTTAGAATTACACCCAAGGCATAGCACAAAATTACATTACCTGGCAAAGGCAGTTGAACTAATATACCACTAACTCTTGAGTCCATATTTAGTTGCTCAGTTATGTCCAAAAGTTCTTCCTGAGAAACATCTTTAGGTTTCAGAATGACTTCACTACCAATGCCTAAAAGAAAACATACAGGAGTCATACAATAACCATTCAAGTATTCATTAGAAGTTTCTGGGACAGTGGGTCAATTCAATACTCCCTTCCAAGAATGTTTGAGGCTGGATTTGAGCTCAGGTCTTCCTAACTCCAGGCACAGCTCTCTACCCACTGTACCACCCAGCAACCTTGAGAGGCTAGTATATGGCTTGAGCTCAGGGGTTCTGAGCTGCAGTGAGCTAGGTCAATTGGGTGACCATACTAAATCCAGCATCTATGTAAGTTCTCCCAAGCAAGGGGAACATCTGCCTCCTTAACAAGAGTTGAACCAATACAAAGCAGAAACAAAAAAGGTCAAAGTTCTCATAATGATCAGTAGTAAGAATGGTATTGTGAATGGCTGGTACAACTCCAGCCTGGTGGAGAAATAGACAAATAAAAATGGTTTGTCCTTTCTAGGTAGCTTGGCTGCCTTCTGCTCCTAACATCTCACCTTACTGATGTCAGATTTATTGTGGACACCCAATCATCTTAACCCACTGTAGCTCAGAACTCCCAAGCTTAGGCTATCCATTAACCTCAGACTCCTTGGTAGTGGAAATTATAGCAGCCACCATGCCTAGCATGCTTCTCTTTTTAATCCTAAATCATATTTTTCACCATTTTCCATCATCACTTGGGCCCTCATTTTTGTTGAAATGACTAAATACCAAGGCATAGGTTTGACTTGATTTAGAGATTCTTATGAAGGTCATCATAGAATCTCACTCCTTTTTCATCTTCTGAAATAGTGGTGACATGTATACTGCAGCTACCTTAATTGTGGTCTATTTCTTTGTATCCATATTGAGCACGCTAAGGAAAGATGACCCAATTTCCTATGAAATCATGTCTCTTATTGCCCTTGGATCCCAATGAAACCAATTCTGCCAACTCCTTTCTTTCCAACCTGTCAGACACCGTTCTATTTATTTGTTTCCTGAATTCATTTTCCTTTGTCCTTGCCTCAGGGGAAAGTGAGTTTCTCTCTGATTAGAAATATTTAAGCTGGACTTAAATGACCACTTGTTAGTGATGTAGCAGATGGGAAGTATTCTAGGTAACCCTTGCTGTTCTAGGTCCCTTCCAACTTTAATACTCTATAGTCCTTATATACGTAACTAGAGACCATCTATGCAGCAGAATGTATCAGTCACATTAAAGCACACAAGGCTACGCTTTTTAATCAAAGAAAATTATTAATTAAGTAAAGCTAATGCAGAAAAAGAAAAAAAACTTTGATTTTTTTTCTGACTTGTCTCTTACATTCTTTTCCAGCAATGAGGTACCAAGTCATGTATTAATAACTCTGTGATTTTAAATAGCAGAAGATCCTTTAAAAATTAAATCTGTAAGAAGGCCCTGCATGTGAAGAATGCATGTGAAATACTTAATAGATATAGGTGTTCACATGAAATGCTTACTTACCCACAGCTGTAGCAGCTTTTATCTTATTTCTTACATAGGTATGGCTTGCTGGGTTGTCTCCTACTAAAATGATACTGAGATGAGGTTTCCTGTTCCCAAGGGACACCCATGATTCTACCTCATGACATATTTCTTTACAGATCTGTCTGGCCATTTCAGTTCCTGAGATAACGGTGGCTTCACATCTATAAAAACAAGCAAGCAAAAACAAAAACAGGCAATTAAAAAGACAACATTGATCGATCAATCAACAGGCATTTATTAAGTACCTACCATATGATGAACAAAGCCTACAGGCCAAAGGGATAGTGGTTATTCATTCAGGACAGGGCTAACACCTGTGAATGGCTAGACAGATTACAGGAGAGGAGAAGGTGATAAAAGTATAGATTTAGAGTAAGAAACGGTCTGTTCCAGAAAGCATCTATTTCAATCTATTCATTTTACAGATAAGGAAATGGAGGCCCTGAGAACTGAAGAGATATTTCCCAGGTCATGCAAGCAGCAAATAGCAGAGCCAGGAATGGGACCCAAGTCTCCTGACTCAAAAACCCAGTATTCTTTCAGTGCTATGATAATAAAGGTAAGGCCTGAATTGGGAGGATAATGAGTATAAGCAAATGGCTAGGCCAAGTTGATACCATGGTGTCTGCAGACCCCCAAGATCCAAAGGGACTGTCAGAACCCCTCATTTATAAGAGCAAAGAGTTAAGTTGTGAAGTCTATACTAGGTCAGGGAATTAATGCGCAAGTTGGCCTTGGAAATCTCAAGCCACCATTTCTGGGCAATCACCTTCTACCAAGTTGTATTCATCCCACTCCTGTGCTGAGGGAAATCTGTGGTGAAATCTAATGTTACCTCCACTGAGCTAGATACATCCAACTAATGTTGCATCATAGCTGTGTCCACCTTTAGTCATGGATGACCAAGTGTAGTCCTGAACAGGTTCCAGTGGCCTATTTTGGGGCTGAAATGGCAGAAATACAGCATTTCCCATCAAGCCTTCCCAAGAGGAATGCACTGTGGTCCCTCTCTTGGAAATAGTCATTATTGGGAGGATAGATAACTGAACCAAGTTTGCTGCTGATAGCTTAATTCTAATATCTCTTGTTGAGGTTTAATGGCTGCAAACATTATGGTCTACACAAGGGCTAGCTTAGCAGTACTGAATTTCAAACTATATTATAAAGTGGCAATCATAAAAATAACCTGGTACTGGCTAAAAAATAGAGTGGTGGTGGATCAGTGGAATAGATTAGGTACACTATACACCCTAGTGAATGACCATAGTAATCCAGCATTGGATAAACCCAAAGATGCAAGTTTTGGGGACCAGAACTCACTAACAAAAATTGATGGGAAACTAGAAAGCAGTTTGGCAGAAACTAGGCACAGACCAACATCTCACACTGTACACTAAGATAAGGGCAAAAGGGGTATATGATTTAGACATAAAGACATGTAATAAGGAAATTAGGGGAGCAAAGAAAATTTTACTTGCCAGATCAGTGGATAAGGGAAGAGTCTATGGCCAAAGAAGTGATAGAGAGGATCATGAGAGGTAAAATTAATAATCTTGATTACATGCATAAACAGAACCAATCCAGTCAAAATTAGAAGGAAAGAAGGAAACTTGGGAGAAAGGATTTTAAAAGCAAGTTTCTCTGATAAAGGTTCTATTTTTCAAATACATTTCTCAAATATGAGGAGTCAAATGTATAAAATAAGAGCTATTCCCCAGTTGATAGATAAATGGTCAAAGGATATAAATAGGCAGTTTTCAGAAGAATAGATCAAAACTCTAGGACAACCCTGAGGTGTACCTCACCCACATCAGATTGGCTAACATGACATAAAAGGAAAATGACAAACGTTGGAGAAGATATAGAGAAACTGGGACACTAATTCACTGTTGGTGGAATTGTGAATGGGTCTGGAGAACAATTTGGAACTTTGCCGAAAGGGCTATAAAACTCTGTATAGCCTTTAACCCAGTAATACCACTACCAGGTCTGCATCCCAAAGAGATCAAAGAAAAAAGGAAAAGGTCCTAAATGTACAAAAATCTTTATTGTAGTTCATTTTGTGGTGGCAAAGAATAAGAAATTGAAAGGGTGCTCATCAACGGGGGGATGGCTGAACAAATGGTGGTATATGATTGTGATGGAATACTATTGTGTAAGAAATGATGAACAGGCTGGTTTCAGAAAAACCTGGGAAGACTCATAGGAACTGAAGCAACGTGAAGTCAGCAAAACCAGGAGAACATTGTACACAATAACAGCAATACTGTAATGATGATCTACCTTGAAAGACTTAGCTACTCTAATCAATACAATGTTCCAAGATAACTCCAAAGGACTCATAATAAAAAAAAAAAATTCTGTCTACTTCCAGAGAGAGAACTGATGAACTCTGAGTACAAATTGAAGATTTTTTTAATTTTCCTCATTTTTCTTGCTTATTTTTTGCGACATAGCTAATATGAAAATGTTTGGCATGATTTCCCATGTACAACTGATATATTGTTTGCCTTCTTAATTGGTCAGAGAGGGGCTAGAGGAAGAAAATTTGGTGCTCAATTTTTGACAAAATAATGTTAAATGTTTATTCAGAATATAAGTTGCTCAAAAGACAAAAATAAGCCATGGAGGACATTGTGTTAGCTCAGTGACTCAATAGACTACTTTCAAAGTTGATTGGGGGGCAGCTAGGTGGTGCAGTGGATAGAACACTGGCCCTGGAATCAGGAGGACAAATTTGGCCTCAGACACTTGGTACTGATTAACTATGTGACCCTGGGCAAGTCACTTAACCCCAATTGCCTCACCAAAAAAAGAAAAATTTGATTGGATTTTGTTTTAAACTGGTATATATATATGTATATATATATATACACACACACACACACACACACACACACACACACATATGTATATATTTACATTATATACAATATATTCATATATATGTATATATTTACAATATGTTCCTACCATTACTTTGCTATATTTGCCAAAATAGTTTTCTGTAATGACAACAAATATGCCATATCAGTATCATTTATTTTTACAAGTTTTCACCTGTTATTTTCAATGACAAGCAAACTTTAATAAAATAGCACTGTATGTGAAAAGAGAATGTTAAAAAACCAATTTTTAAGAGAAAATAATAGCGACAGCTAGGTGGAGTAGTAGATAGACCTCCGGCCTTGGAGTCAGGAGTACCTGAGTTCAAATGCGGCCTCAGACACATACTAGTTGTGTGACCCTGGGCAAGTCATTCAACTCTGATTGCCTCACTAAAAAGCAAAAATAAATAAATAAATAAATAAAAGGGCTAGTTTGAAAGAGAATGATGTCTTATTCCAATTCAGCTTTATTTCTTAAATGACAGTACATCTGCCCTCCAAATGTAATGCCTTGGAATGTGGGAGATAGTGAAGAGGAACCTGTTGAAAAGTCCTGCCCTGCAGACCTAGCACTGATTAATTTATCAGCTGACATGAAGGTGTTCTCAGGTCTTTTGTCTGTAGGGACAAAGGAGGGGCTGTGTTTCTCAAGATGGTACCTTTTGCTCAAATATGGCTTTGACTAAAGGCAATTCATCCTCTCTGACTGTAAATAAAGAGAAGCAGGAGAATGAATCTAGGCAAAGGAGTAGTCTAGGAAGAGAAAAAAGATTTAGATTCAAGGAGGAGAAATAAGTCTACAACAAAAGAAGCTTCAGTGACTCTCTATCGCTTCTAGAATTAAAAAAAAATCCTTTTTGGTGTTTAAGCCCCACACAATTTGGCTTCAACATATTTTTCCAGATTGATCTCATGCACTCTATGTTTCAGCCAAACTGGCCTACTCATTGACCCCAGTACATAATATTCCATCCCATGACTTCATGCATTTTTTAATTAGTTAATTAATTTTTTCAACCAATGAAAATACACTATCTCTCCCTCCTTTTACCTCTACCCCTCCAGAAAGTAAAACACACACACACACACACACACACACCAGGGAATAAAAAAAAAAAAAGAAAAAAATGTTACCTGATAGCTTTATTATATATTTAAAAGGAATGGCGAGTTGTACAAAATAGATTAGCAGTTTCATGTACCATCATCTTTCTTCCCCTATGTTTCTTCTATGTTATGGAAATGCTTATTTTATTTCTTAAGTTCAGAATAAAATAAATATTTTTTTAAAAAGTCTAGCAAAACAAATTCCCACATGGGCCATATATGTGTGTTTGTTTGTATATTTATATAGCAATCTGCACACTATCTTGTCTTTGCACAAAGCCTAACACAGTATCTGGCACATAGTAGATACTTAAGAAATGCTTTCTGAATTGTTGAATGGAAGCTAAGGAGAACTTAAGGTCAGAAAAAGTTGTGTATACAAGGAAAGGTGCTAATTCGGCTATAAGTTGTTCATAAGATGAGAAAACCTAGAGTTGAAGGCCCACAAAGAGACTTTAACATAGCCATTTGCCAAAGAAGTTACAAGCAGAGTGGTAACAAGGCATTTTGCCCAAAGTACATGGGTGAGGGATGGTAATAAGAATAAATGTCAAATCTTACATTTGGGTTCAAAAAATCAATTTCCCAAGTATAAGAAAAGGAGTTCACCTAAAAAGATCTGGAAGTTTCATTAAGACTGAAATTTCAATATGAGTCAACAGTGTGATGTTAACCCAAAAAGCTAATTCAATAATTAGGCTACATTACAAGCATCCAGGATTTACAAGGCTATAACTCCATGGCCCTCTGTCCTGGTCAGACCTCATCTAAAACAGTATTTTCATTTTGAGGCACCACATTTTAGGAGGGATGTGGATAATTTAGAGAGTGTCTAGGAGGACAACCAAGACAGTGAAGGGCCTTGAGATCATGGCATAGAAGGATTAGTTGAAGGACTGGGCGGGGGTGGTTAGTTTAAAGAAGAGAATTCTTAGGGGTAACATGATGGTGGTCTTCAAATATCTGATTGGCTGCCACCTTAAATTCTAGTTCTGTTTGGACTCAGATGGCAGAACTAGAAAGAAGCGTCATGGTAAAGTATACAGAGCATTGGCTTTGGAGTAAGCAGATCTGGGTTCAAATTTTATCTCTGTCATTTACTATCTATGTAATTTTAGGCAAGTCATTCCATCACCCTGAGTCTCAGCTTCCTCCTCTATAAAGTGAGGGGTTGGGACTACAGTTATCACTTCCACATCACAAGGATTAGGGGCACAGCACCTTTGCAATCTGGAAAAACCATGTAAAATTATTTGGCCCTCCTTTCGTACTAGAGAAGAAGTCTTAATTATCATTGTATTAAAAGATAAAATATATTGATGTTATACAATACCATACATATATTTTATGCAATTCTGAGTTCTTAAACTTTTTCTGTGACATCTGCTGGGCTTTGTGAATTGTCTGTGGCTTCTGCAAAACTCCCCCAAAATTCCCATTTAATCTCTTATGCCGACCCACAGTATATAGAAATTGTGATGAGGAAAGTTGGGGTGTGGGAAGGATGCCCATAGACGGTCTCCGAAGTCCCTTCCAGTTACTAATCTATGATCTATGAACAATGAACACAATGGACAAAGAAACAAGTTTAGGCTCTAAACAAACTTAGGACAATTTCTAATCAGGAGAAATGGAATGGGCTGCTTCCAGAGGAAGCTAGGTGGCACCACAGTGCATAGAGCACAAGGCCTGTAGTCAGGAAAACTCATCTTCCTGAGTTCAAATCTGGCCTTAGACACTTACTAGCTATGTGACTCTGGGCAAGTCATTTAACCCTGTTTGCCTCACTTTCCTCATCTGTCAAATGAGCTGGAGAAGGAAACGGCAAACCACTTTAATATATTTGCCAAGAAAACTCCAAATGGGGTCACAAGGAGTCAACTATGACTGAAAATAACTGAACAACAAGAGGTAACAGAACAAGGTGGTACAATGGTTAGAGTACTAGATCTGGAGTCTGGAAGACCTGAGTTCAAATTTAGCTTCAGACACTTACTAGCTGTGGGACCCCGGGCAAGTCATTTAATCTCTGTTTGCCTCAGTTTCCTCCACCACAAAATGGAGATAAGAACAACACCTACCTACAGGGTTGTTGTGGGGATCACATGAGATAATAGTTGTAAAGCATTTAGCACAATATGTGACACAAAGCAAGTGTTGTATAAATGTTAGTGATTATTGTCATTATTAGTGGGTAATAATACCCATCTCGTTAAATATCTTTGAGCAAAGTCTGCATGACTCTCCATCATGTCAAACTAGGGATTTCTTTTGTCGCCCCAAGACTCAAACAAACATTTATTAAGCATCTTTTACGTAAAGAACATCAAGGTAGACGTTGAGGAAAGATAAGAAGTTTAACACAACCCTGAAGGAGTTTAACACATCTAGTGTGGGTGTAGCAACACAAATAACCATACAAAACATAGAGTGTCCCCAAAATTTTAGTGCTGCTTTAAGCTTCTGTTGCATACCCTCTACAGTAACACTTCCGTACAAGTTTTTTCTATTCCAAGTAATTTTTTTTTAAATAGCTGCCATTCCTATCACCTCATCACATAATTAACAATAGCAATTCAACTAACAAGTTCATCCTTTTAATGACCAGGAAGCTCTCCAAATACAGCATATGAGAAGTAGCCCTTTCATTAAGAAAATACTTTAGAACAGGGTAATCCCTGGAGGTATTGAGTTAATTCACTGCTGACTTAGGCTAAACTATAGACCACCCTTATCTTTATTATTTTATATCCTTATAATAATAGCTAACATTTATATAGTATCTGGCAGATGAATGGCACAGCGGATACAATGCCAGGACTGGGGTCGGGAAGACTCATCTTCTTGAGTTCAAATCTGGCCTCAGACACTTACTAGCTGTGTGACTCTGGGCAAGTGACTTAACCCTGTTTGCCTCAGTTTCCTCATCTATAAAATGGGCTGGGGAAGGAAATGGCAAACCACTCCAATATCTTTGCTAAGAAAACCCCAAATGAGTCACAAATATTCAGATACAACTGTAGCAATTCAACAACAACAAAACAGAGGAGAGGCTTCAAATAGGAGGAGGCATGAGCTGGGCATTGAAGGAAGCTAAAGCTTCATAAGGTAGAAGTGAGAAGGGAATATATACCAAAAACTGGGGCGCAGCCTATGCAAATACACAGTTATGGGAGCTAGAATGTCACGGATAGGAATTCCAGGCTGGGTCTGACTCAGGGCAGTCCCCAGTAGGTTAGGTTTGATACTAGAACAAAATGAGACACTTGTAGGTCATTAACACAAGATTTACGTACCCACTGTAGGAGAAGGCTACTCAACAAAGGTAGGCATTGAGGACATCTTGAGTTGATTCAGCCAAGGGAAGCTCCCATCAAAATCCATGAGTGAAGCCTCCAAGTGCCCCTGAAGCTTGTTATGGCTGCTTTCTATTCAGGAGAAGAGGAACTATTGTCATACGTATGAGTTTTTCATCTCCTGAGCCAACCAAGTCTCAAGGAATGTTTTAATGCAATACCTTTTAAAGAAAAATTAGACAGACTTGTATGGGGGGAAAGGTTAAGATAGCATTCTTACAACAAGGAGAAACAAATAGGCCAGTCAGGATGGAATACATTATGTGCGAAGGAGAGTAACGTAAAATAAATCTCAAAAGATAGGCTGGAGCCAGGCAGCCAGTCAATAACCATTTAGTCAGAACTTACTGTGCACCAAAAACTATGCTAATATTATGTTATGGGGATACAAAGAAAGGCAAAAACAGTCTTTGAACTTCAGGAGCTCACAGAGGAGTGACCTCAGAGGAAAGGGAAAGTGTGGGTTAGAATCTGGGTAAGGAAGGTCCCTTGTAGAAGGTGTGATTTGGGCTGAGTCTTGAAGGAAACCAGGGAAGCCAGTGGACAGAGATGAGGAAAGAAAGAATTCTAGAAATGGGTGATATATGGAAAGTGTAAGAAGACTAAAAAGGTAGGAAAAGGCCAGATTCTAAAAGGTCTTTAAAAGATAGAGGATTTTATATTTGATCCAGGAAGTAGTAGCCACTGGAATTTATTGGGTAGGAGGGTTCCAATAGAACCAGAAAGTACTCCCCCCACCCCGTTTCCCAGAAACAAGTATTAGTTTTTCCTAAAAAGTGACAAAGCTGTTCTCAAGACCTCATTAGCCCCTGCCTCTCTTGACACAGTTTTCTAGTAACCTACAGGCATAAAAAAGTCCCACTCACTTGGAGTTGGGGCCCCTCCAACTTGAAGGATGTTTAAAGACCACTCAAATCACCATACTTTGTCTAACAGTATATTTCCATATGGAGACAAGGGTGGGGTGGAGGGGAGGGACACCAAATCTATAGAAGCTAATTTTTCTTGCATATCTATGTCATAATCTGGGTAAGTAAACTTCCTTTTGTTAACTGTTCAATGACTTACAGACACCTCATTTCATCCATCAAGTCTGAAATAAAAGGGTTCCTACAACAAGCCTGCCCCTAACAAGAGGTGACATGGTCAGTTCTGAGTTTAAGGAAGATCACTTTGGCAGCCAAGTGGAGGATGGACTGGACTGGGGAGAGATTTGAGGCAGGGAGAACCAGAAACATGCTGTTGGAAGAATCCAGTCATTAAGAGATGAAAGCCTATGCCAGAATTGCAGCTATGGTAGTGGAAAGAAGGGGACCTGTATGAGAGATATTGTAAGGTAAAAAAATATGACTTGGCAAAAGATGGGATATGAGGGGTGAGTGTGAGTGAAGAGTCAAGGATAACACCTCACAAAGTGCCAGCTTTTGTGAGTTAGGAGAAGGAAGATACGCTCAGCAGAAATAGGGAAGGTGGGGAAAAGGAAGGGTTTGGGGGTAAAGATTATTTGAACACGTTGATTTTGAGATGTCTATTGGAAATCAAGTTCAAGATGTCTAATAAGCAGATGGAGATGCAAAACTAGAGGTCAGTAGAGATTAAGACTGAAAAAATAGATCTGAGCATTATCTGCATAGAGAGGATCATTGAACCTACTGGAGACGATGATATAGGCAAGGCATCCCTGAAAGGGTAGCAACAAGGAAAGGTAGTAACAAAGGTAGTAACAAGTAACAAGTAACACTGGAGGGTAGCAGGGTAGTAACAAGATCAGACTGATGTTTTAACAGTATCAATTCGGTAGCTGTGGAGAGGACAGATTGGAGACGGGAGAGAAGGGATTCCAGTTAGGGAGCCCAGGTAAGAATCTATTCCAATAGACCAGGTAAGAAGCGAGAAAGGGCTACGTAAGCCGTTCCCCTCTAGATTATTGAATAGCTCACTAATTCGTCTCTGGCCTCAAGTCTCTCCCCTCTCCAGTCCATCCTCTTTTCTCACTGTTGCAAAAGAAATTTCCATTAAGTGTAAATACCACCATGTGACTCCTCTACTGAAACAAGTCCAGTAGCTTCCAAGTAACTCTTGGCTCAAATATACTTTGTTTAGCTATTAAAGCCCTTTACAAACTAGCCCCAGCCTCTCCTGTACTCACTGGACATTGCTCCCTCTTCCACACTCCGAAATCTGGCCAAACTGTTCTTCTCTCTGTTCTTCACACTCAGCACTCCATCTTCCAACTCTGTGGCTTTGCACTCCCTGTCTGTCCCACCAGCCCAGAATTCAGCCCCTACTTCCCTCACAGAGTCCCTTTCTACCTTTAATTCTCAGTTCAAGCACCATCTTCTTTCTGCAAGCAGCCTTTCCTGATCCCCAACCTTTGCTTAACTAGTTTGCATATATTTCTAATTATTAAATTTATATTTTTGTTGTTTGTATTTTGTACGCACTTACCTCACCCATTAGAACATAAGCTACTATGTGACAAGCCCTTTGCTAAGCACAGGAGATACAAAGAAGGGCCAAAACACATGTACATACAAACACATACACATATACAGGTGTGTATATATATATATACACACACAAACACACACATACACATACATACCCATATACACATACACATACACATGCACATAGACACATAAACACATTCCATTTTCTCAGGATGCTCACCAGCAGTTTTCTATGGAAAGCTAAATAAAGATAAATTTAAAAGTTAAACACAAAGATTGCACCAGATTTCTACAACTGGTCTGATCGCCTTGGGATATCCTTTGGAATCTACTCCCAGGTCTGGGAAAATTGGTCAAAATCAATCCTCTCCTTCTGTATTCAAGTTCTCAGTGTATTCTGCATTGTATAGACTGTTCTTAAGTTGGTATGCAGCCTAGCTGCTCACTTTTATAGACAGCCAAGGTATCCTACTGGTCCTTCTCAACAAATGATGTTAGATCTTAGCCAGCTGGAACATCTATGATCTATACCTTTCCATAAGGTTTCCTTACTCATCACTTCGGCACTAACTGTGCAAAGAATGACAAAAAGTCAAGATTGAAATGCATTTTAATTAACTTTGAACTTAAGTGATCCCATCTTAGTTTTAATAAATCACAGGACTGATGTAGTGTGCTGAGTATTCTGTCTGAACAGATGTTTCTTTCTAAAGTTAATTGCCTCTGGGATCCCTGGAAATAAGAAGTGTGTGTGTGTGTGTGTGTGTGTGTGTGTGTGTGTGTATGTGTGTGTGTCTGTGTGTTGGTCCTTCTTTGTATCTGCATTGCTTAACACAGTGACTGGCACACAGTAGGCACCTAATAAATGCTTACTGCCTTGACTTGCCTTTATCACCTACATTCTGTTTTTATTGTTTGTACCATGTCTGTCCTATATCTTTTTAAAGCAGATGTTTCTTAATTAGGTTGTTGTTTTTCTGTACTACTATGCATCTCTGTAATTAGTGTGGCCAATTACAACTGAGTAAGCATTTCTTTTACTACTTTTCTATATAAAAGAAGCCATATAGGGAAAAAATGATTCTATATTCAAAGAGAGGATCTCCATTCACCTCTCTTGCATCACAAGGAACAGAAATCAATCACTAATAATGACAAATAAAAGAATTTAAGTATTATGCAAGAAGAGGTTGATTCTTCCTTTCCACCTGTATCCTAGCACCTAGGACAGTGCCTGGCATGTAGTAAGCCTATCATAAATATTGATTGATTGATTAAGGGTAAAATGTACGGCATTTTTCTGTGTGCATCCCCCTAACCAACAAGGTGCCTGGTCCATAGCTCCTGATAAATGCCCACTGGCACATAAGGCTTGCTCCTTGATCAGGTGAAATCAATTGCAGCAGAGGTAAGTAGCAAAACGAAGGCACTTATTTATATACGATGTTTTTTCTTCTAAAAGGATCAGCTCAGAAAGCTGGCCGGTCTGTTTTCAAGCAGGCTGTGAGGTGGATGCCCGGCACAGAATCAGACACTGATAAGCAGTCAGACACTGAGGGATTGTCATCAGCATCAGGGAAATCTAGACGATGACAACAAGGGCCAAGCTAGAAAGAAAGACTTGGGTCTGGGGGTTATTTCCCAACAAAATTGACATGAACAGGTCACATGAGGTACTCCCTGACCTATTGGCAATCTTATTTCTGTTTGTTTCACTTACATGCTTTGCCTTCAAACAAAATTATATCAAAATAATCAGAAATTAAATGTGCTGCTGACTCCTTAGAGTAGAGTAGCTGCTTTATTTTCTGGCTAATCATTTTATTTTTTTTCTAAGTAAATAAAAAAATTGGTCCCCTAAAATACACTTAGAAACTAATGCAAAGCATCTTTACATGCTAATAAGTTTCTGGCCCATTACTCTGCATGTAACTCACTTACTTTTATGTCTATCTTAATTGTAGATGTTCCGAAATTAAACTCATTTTAGGGTTTTATGACCAATACAAAGTAAAAAAAAAAGTCACTACATTCATTAGCAGTTCCCTGGAGGCCCTATTTATGCAGAGTTTAATGCTTTGTAGGCTCAGGCAAGTCCAAATATTTTTAACTTAATCTACTATTGCGATTTTAACAGGAATGTGCAAGCTCAGCATCACCAAATTTGAAATAAAATGACTCATGGATGCCCTTCTGTGAGGTGATATTTGGCTGTTGTTGTTTTCTAATTTAAAAATGTACTGACTCAAAGCAGTTTTCTTTAATGCATCACCACTAAATGGTCTAAATAAGACATTTACGATTTCACCAGAAGAGACATATTATTCTAAAACAATTAGCTAGATTCTTGCAGCTTGTAAGACTCTTTCTTCAAAGCACAAAAAGCTGAATTTACCTTTTCAGGACTGAAAGGTAAAACATAGTAACTCTCAAAATAGCAGCAGCTCTGGTAGATAAGAACTAATGCTGACTTATGATTGAGGAAAATGAATGAATGAAAAAGCATTTATTAAGTGATTCTTAATACTAATTAATTGGAACAGCTAGGCGGCCTGGAAGACTCATCTTCCTGAGTTCAAATCTGGCCTCAGACACTTACTAGCTGTGTGACCCTGTGCAAGTCACTTCACCCTGTTTGCCTCAGTTTCCTCATCTGTAAAATGAGCTGGGGAAGGAAATGGCAAACCACTCCATTATCTTTGCCAAGAAAACCCCAAATGGGATCATGAAGAGTCAGACATGACTGAACATGTGCTTATAGCAAAACAAGACAGCCCCAGCTCTCAGAGAGCTAACATTCTAATAGAGGAAAACAACACTGATGAGGGCACAGCTGCAGGGCAGGTGGAAGGGGCCAGTGGTCCTCAGGGTATGTTAACGCATCTTCTTCAACATCATTCCCATATCCATTTCTAACATTGAACCACTTGAGAGTAAGTACCAAACACTTTATTTTCAAAGTCTTCAGTAGCTAGAGCTGCTGAGGGGCCTCTGCCAGGGTTCTCACCAACATCAAGGAAGCCTGGATGATGACTTCGAGGGCCAAGCTAGAAAGAGGGATGTGGGTCTGGGGGTTGTTGCTATTTCTGAGGGTCTTGGGCTCAGGGTCCTGAGCCATGTCCCCTGAGGTTTGAGAGGAGCTAGTAGTGGTTTTGGATGGTCTGGTCCATGTCACATCTTGTCTTTTCTTCTAGGTATCTTGCTTTCCCTGTCGGTGGTGCTTGGTCAGCAAACCATGGTGGTACTGCTGGGGAGGAAAGACTCTTCCACAGCAGTTGCTCCCTCAAAAAATGGCTGTAGAGGTTGGTTTGAAATCAATGTTAGTAGACTGGTAGGCACTGGAGGGGGATAGTTAGGTAGCAGAGTGGATAGAATGCTGGGCTTGGAATTAGGAAGTCTCATTTTCATGAATTTAAATCTGGCCTCAGTCACTTACTAGCTGTGTGTCCCTGGGCAAGTCGCTCAACTTTATTCTTCTCAATTTTTCATCTGTAAAAGAGCAGGAGGAGGAAATAGCAAACCACTCCAGTATCTCTGCCAAGAAAACCCCAAACGGAGTCACAAAGAGTCCAACAGGACTGAAATGACTCAACATCAACAACAATGGGCACTGTATTGGAGCTTAGACAACAAAAGTGATTCAAGTATAAAGAAATTAACATTTAATTCCCGAGTAAGCTTTTTATAAATCATAGGCAGAGACGGCTCAGTTGAGAATCAAGACCTTGTTTCAAGCCCAGGCCCTGCGGCTAACTAGCTGGGAAACCTTGGGCCAATCAGAAATGCTCTGGTGTTCAGGTTTTTTTTTCATCTGGGAAAAATGAGGTTAAATTAAAGAATCTCTGAGATTTATTCTAACTCAAAGGTTCTAAGGTCTAATAATGGTATCTTGAAAAAGAAGAGGGAATAGCAATTGGAAATGAAAACCAGAGATTTGTTTTTATCTGTCTGGGAAGAGAATTGTTAAGACTTATTTTAAAAATAAAGGGAATGATGTGCCAGATGTAGAACAATTACAGCTGAATGCACAGGACAAAAAAAGAGAGAGAGAGAGAGAGAGAGAGAGAGAGAGAGAGAGGAGATTGACAAGGTAAAATCCTCATGAATCAACAAAAGAAAACTAGAATCTTTAAAGAGCTCAGTTAGTGCCCCTCCCAGATCAACCTCAACAGAGTCTGCTGCAGAAATAAAAGCTGACTAATAGGCTGGAGTCTGGGAATAATCTTGCCATGTCATTATTCCTCTTCAAGGACTCTACCCTAGTCCAACAACATTAAGTTGAGAAAGGGGGGGGGGGGGTGAAACGTGTTACATTCTAGGAGGACCCAGATCCTCAAGGCTGTGCCCAGAAGACTCTCCCTACACTCCAGCCACCCTGCAAAAAGCAGCAGATGCTGATTTGGATCCAAAGAAGAAAAGAAAGAGAGCTATTAGAGAAAGTGGAATGGTGGATCAACCTGCTTGGAAACACTAGTCCTGAATAAAATAGGATTGAAACCAGTTGGGACTAGCCCTGTCCTACCAGAAGGTACTCAGATCAGGGACACAGGCCAGGGAGCCCTATGACTCCTAATATCAGGGAGTCTGAGGCAGCCTGATATCCAACCCTCTGGTGTGTATATCCATCACATCATCAGATTATCATTTTAGAATTGGTAGAAAACTTGGAGACCATCCAGTCTCACTCCCTTATTTTACATATAGGGAAACTGAGGCTAGAAAAGATTTTAGTGACTTGCCCAAGATCATACTAGATAAGGACAAATCAGAAACAATTAAATTCGATAACCCAGCTTATGATAAAGTCAAGAACACCAATAACATAGCGAAGGAGCCCATATTTGATAAGAAGCGCTGGAAAAATTAGAAAGCAATTTGACAGTAAGCAGGTTTAAACCAAGATCTTACACCACCTATAGCAAGCTCAAAATGGATAGCTCATGACCAGAATATTAAAAGGTTACACCATAATTATCATAGGTCATCACAGGCTCTGGTAGTCTTTTTTCTTTCTATTTACAAATCATGCTTAAATAGACTTGCCACTATGTATAATGGTAAAGTATTTCTTTCTTGTTTTCCCCGCTTTATTCAGAAAGCAGGCAGGAGGTATATATGTGCATGTTTGTATCATGTATGTGTTGTAACAGTACACATGTGTGTATATAATAATAATAGTAAAAATATGCATGTAATAACATATTATAGGCAGGGAGTACATGTGTGTATATGTGTGTGCATATGTATAGGTATATACATGTACACATACATGTACGTATAATATAAATCAATGCAATGTGTATATAATACATATATGTATGCATATATGATGTACATATAATACAATGAATATATACATTATTATACATATGTACATATAATAGTATATTATAGGCAGGTGGCATACATGGATGTGGGTGAATATATATGTATGCATACATATACACAAGGCATATAGTATGTATCATATTATTATATACTTACATGACATATATAAGCATGTACTTATATAATATATGCACATGTGTTTATATGTGTATTGAAATTTATGGCATATATGTATACCTCCTCCTATAATATACTATTATGTATATATGTATGCAATATACTATTATGTATATGTATATGTATACATATACATATGTATACATGTGTATATATATACATATGTATATATGTATACCTCCTCCTATAATATACTATCATATACATAATATATGTGTATTATATACACATGTATATGTTATATACATATAGGTATATATATACACATATAATATATGTGTGTATATACATATATACCTATGCATATATGTGTATACCTCTTGCTTGTTATCTATCTCTATCTATGTATATACACACACATATATGTGCAAATGCATATGTGTGTAACCATATCCACAACAACTGAGAAGTTTCTTCAGCATCCCTACTCCGTGTGGTACCAGCGACAAAATAAATCCTGATTCAAGAGTTATGATGATACTCTGGACCCAGCTTCACTAGGACAAGCACCTTTTGGTAGTGGTGCAGGATCTGAGCAAAGCCACCATGATTGTGTTGGTGATCAATGCCACTCATTTGTTAAGGAGCTGGCTGGAATTATAACAGCTAACATTTCTATAGTGTTTTAAAATTGGCAAAACACTCTACATGTGTTATGTTATTTGATCCTCACAACAATCCTGGGAAGGAAGTCCTACTATTATCCTATAACCTGAGGCTGAACAAGGTTATGTGATTTGCCCAGGGTCACACGGTGAGTGTCTGAGGCCAGATTTGAACTCAGGAAGAGTCTTCCTGATTCCAGGCCTAGTGCTCTATGTACTATGGCACCACTTAGTTGCCCCTAGAACATAGTAGACTAATAATAAATGATTCACAATTATTTGAATATTTGCCATGTGAATACCCCACCCCCAGGTCTAAATCATTTGTGTGAAAAGCATTTAAGTGCCTACCAAACGAAGATCACAATGAAAGAACCAGAGGGAAATTTGAAGTTTGGATAGGACAATTCTGGTGCTCATAGACTCTAAAACTTAGGTGGAATAAGACAATATAAGGGGCAGCTAGGTGTCACAGTGGATAGAACACCAGTCCTGAAGTCAGGAGGACCTGAGTTCAAATCCAGCCTCAGACCAAACACTTGACACTTACTAGCTGTGTGACCCTGGGCAAGTCACTTAACCCCAGGTGCCTAAAAATTAAAAAAAAAAGTTGAAAAAAGGAATGACAATATAAACAGCTATATCACTGCTAATTAAGGAGTAAAACATGTAAAGTGTCCTCATAAGCTGAACATTCGAAACAAGTAAGCTAACCAAACCCATAATCTCTGAATTCCATGAGAAATTTCTATGGATTGCTTGAAAATTTGTGGTGGTGATGATGGAAGACATAGCCTTAAGTATCTGCTTTTCTGCTCTGTCACCTTCTTAAACCACCTTGACCTAATATCCCAGGTTAAGGATATATTAGGAATTAACACAATAGAGTCATACTTACATGAAACACCTACTCCTTATTCTCCACCCCAGACAAAGTTTGAGAAACAGAAATCCAGATTTTTAAAGAGAATCTCAAAACAACCCAAGACTCAAGACTCAAGGCTGATATGACATCCACTGTTTGTTCAAGACACCCCACTTACCAATCATATCTTTCAGAGTGCCTTTTTTCCTACCTTAGTTAATTAATAGCATAATCGTAAGTCTTATAATACTAGCTTATCTCTAGCTAATTTCTCTTTTAAGCAGGGAAGAATATATTTTGGAAATCTTGAATGAAAGCACACTATCTGCCTCTAACTGTTATTTCAAGATTGCAGAAATTAAACAAGGAGAGTAATTTGAAGGATTATCTTCAATACTTAAAAAGTGACAATAAGAAAACAGAAGTATAACCAGGTAATTAATAGGACACTTGATAAATCTCAGTAGCATGAGATATTAGACTCTAGGAAAATGTAAAGAATAGTGTTTGCCAAAAATGAAAGGAAGAGATACAATTTAAGAAAATGGATCCTGGCAAACCTTCAGCTATGAGGAGGGTAACTGGTAACAAGCATTTAAGTTTCTACAATATGCCAGACACTGTGCTAAGCTCTTTATGAATATTGGTTCAACTGGTTCTCACAACCACCCTGTGAGGCAAGTGTTATTCTAATCCCCATCTTACAATTGAGGAAACTGAGGCAGACAGGGATTAAAGTGATTTGCCCAAGGTCACAGAGCTAGTGAATGCTTGAGGCTGGATTTGAATTGAGGTCTTCCTGACTCCAGGCTATACAACTTGGTATCTGTGTTGAAATTGGCCTCTGTACATCCAATTAGAACAATGATTTAAATGTTCTAAATGGAGTAATGATATCAGATAGACAGACTGTTATAACTATTTTGTTTAGTTGTTTTTTTCTTTTCTTTTTTTTTCCTTTTTCATTCTTTTTCTTTTATCCTTAGTTATAAGGTTAGTTCACAGAGTAGGGGAATGGGGAAGGATATTCTAAAATGAAAACGATATAGAAAAAGATGTTAATCAAAAACAGATAAGACAGAGAGATGACATAGAGATAGAGAGATAAGCTTGGCTGGCCCTTGGAATGTGGATTCTCCCACTGTTATTCTGATAGAAAAAGAAGCATTGCCAATTTGATTTAAGTAAAAGAAGCTAAAAAAAAAAAGATTTAAATAATTTTTAAAGGTTATAGGCAGGTTGACAAAATTGTGGCAAATAACAGAAAAAAATGAACATTAAGACACAGTTACACGTTAGAAAAGTAATCTTTCCCTGAGGACTGTCTTTGCCTCCTTTTGTGTCCTGAGCACTTAGCAGAGTGCCTGACACATGCTAAGTGCTTAATAAATGTTTACTGATTGAGTGATTATCTTATAAACCTGCTTAAACTATGAAAGTTATTTGACTACTATAACCCTACAATTTAGATCCTCACAACAACACTGGGAGGTAGAGGATGTTATTATCCCCATTTTTACAGATGAGGAACTGAGACAGACAGAAGTTAAATGACTTCTCCAGGGTCAAGATCTAGTAAGTCTCTGACACAGGATTTTAACTTATGCTTTCCTGACTCCAAGTCTGATGATCTGTCCGTTATAGATGGAAAAGCTTGATTTATGTCTTGAATATTAAATGCCCCAAATTCTTGAAGACATAATGAAGACTTCATTTTCCCATAATAATGATTAATAGAAATTATCAGTATAACTCTGAATTTAAGGATGATGCCATTTATAAAAATAAATGGCATCATCAGGGATTTTGGCCTCAAATTCATGTTTTTAAAATTATTTCAACTGATTGATATTTCATAAAAGAATTGTTTTAACAAGCTGCATAACCACAGTGTTCTGTCAGCTCCTCAAAAGTCAGAAAACAAACCAAGGGAGATACTTTATTTTAAGGCTTTAAATAGCAGAAAAATTTGTTCTTGTTGTTTGGTTTTTCTTGCTGTATTGTTTAAAGAGAATCAAAATGGAGGAGTGTAGTGAGATTTACCAAATGAAATAAAGGTCACTTTTCAAGAGATAAAAATAACATTTTAATTCATATTTCAGGACAATTAAACATAGAGTCAGACTTTACACTCATACCAGCCTATCAGGGAACATTAAATCCCTGATAGTATTATTCTATTACTTAAAAAGAAATAAACAAAAACAAAAACACAAAGCTGGGGACCAGTGGGAAGGGAGGAAGACAGTGGTAGACTCTGGAAGATGGAATCTCTTCTCTCTGCTGCTCCTACAAGAGAAAAGAGAAACCAATAAGCATCAACACACTGTCTTGTGCCCTTCCCACCTAAGACCCACAGTTTCACTTCCTGTCTTATTTTTTTGGCCAACTTCATCATGGATAGAGTACTCAGTACCCACCCATCCAAAACAGAAGACTGATTATTCAGCCTTCAAAAAAGAGATACACAAAGTGATTCAACCAGAAAATTAATTTTATGTGAATCACAGAGAAAGGATGTTATCATAGGAAGTGCCATCACCAGCACTAAAAAAAAAAAATCTGTAATTTTAATACATACATAACTCTACCACTAAATCTACATCTTTTAATTAATAAAGACCATTGAAGAAAATGTCAGCCCTGATACTTAACCTATCCACAGTCACATCATTCATCCTCCCTGGGTCTGTTTCCTCATCTGTAGAATTGTGATAATAATACCTACAGTGTCAAGGTCACCTGAGAGTTGCTGGAGATAGCTAGGGAACACAATGGATAGAAAGCTGGACTAGAAATCAGAAAGACCCGTATTCAAATACTGTCTCAGGCATTTATTAGCTGTGTGACTCTAGGCAAGTCACTTAAACTCTCTCAGCCTCAGTTTCCTTATCTGTAAAATGGAGATTTAACAGCACCTACTTCATTAGGGTCATTTTGATCAAGTGAGTTTATATATACATATATATATATATATACACACACACACACACACAGAGAACACTATATTACTGTATATGAAAATGAGTTAATGAGAGTAAAGTGCTTTGAACATTTTAAAGTTCAAAATAAATGTTACTTATATAACTTGAAAACAATCCAGCCTTATTCTAACATAAAAGGCAAGCCAGAAACCAATAGAAAGGATTAAAACCAGTTATCAGCAAATTCTTGACAGAAGTTTGGCTCAAATACCTTCTTCACCCATTTTACAAATGGAATTCAATGGTATCCATTAAATTAGAACAAAAGAAATGGATCGATGGAGGGTTGCATGGTTACAGAGGAAAGATGTCTAGACCAATCAGCACAGTATTGAAAATCCAAATGAAACTCTGGACTATTGCCAGGCTTGTGGAAAAGCTTGAGACTAGAAACCTGCTCCCAGCCATAATCCAACTGCCCAAAGGAAACCCACTCAAATCATCACTGCAGCCCTTGACCTCCAAATGGCAAGCCTAAGGCAAACAACCAAGGGGAAGGGGGAGAAAGGGGAGAGAATGAAATTGGTAGTATCCAAGCAGAGTATTTATGAAGCTATACTATTGTTAGCCTTCACCCAGGGCAAGCAAAATTTACCAAACGATTTCGTTTAATTACTTAAGGAGTTAAGGCAAAGGGATGGCAGAAAGATAAATCCTCCCTAGGGTACAATTTTTCATAAGGCTAAACTCAGAGAAACAAGGGGTTTTATTGTATCAAAGCATAATTTAATATGGGAGAAGGGTGGAGGATTAATTATGCCAAACCAGAAAGATACCTTCTAGTAATTTCAATGGATAGATATAGATAGATAGATAGATAGATAGATAGATAGATAGATAGATAGATAGATAGATAGATAGATAGACAGATAGATAGATACCAGTCCAGCCGGACCCAGTGACAGTGTAATAGAGTGGAAAGAGTCCCCTAAAAATTTACCGTGGAGAGGGAGTTGACAAGTCAACAACAAGCGTTTCAGTGTTATTTTGTGCTAGGCACTGTGCCAAGCTCTGAGGATACAAAGAAAGGCAAAAAGATAACTCCTTGCCTTCAAAGAGCTTACATTCTAATGGGGATAGGCATCCTATAAAGGGGAGCAGAAAGGGGTAGGCTGTGTGTGAGGGCTTGTGGTGAGGAGTCTGTTGGTAAACTATGTGGAAGCTAAGTCCGAATAAAACAAGGGTAAGGCTCACCTATTGGAGCTGGGAGATCCATGGGTGGAAAGGAGATGGAAGGACACCAGGATCGAGGTAAAGAGTCACCCAGGAAGTGTTTTTTTTGGGGGGGGGCATAGGATGGACTTGGAAATAATAATTATTTGTTAGTAATGAATTATTCAGTCAATTGGATCAGTAAAGCTAACTAAGCAAAAGAGTTTATTCAAGGCTCAACAATAATACATCAATCAAATATCAGGTGAACTTGACCACTTGCCCTCAGTTTCTCTGTGCAGCTATCTGTAGATATAAGCAATGTGTCTCTGATTCCAACTCAGCAGGAACTTTTCTGTATCAATTCATTCCTCTTTGTTTTCATGGTCCTGCTCAATGGTTGGTATTATGCCCTGATTCCCTATTCATGTTAGAATCAATTAGTTGTGTTTTTATATGAGCGGCACAAAAGATAAATTTCGGTCGGACCACAGAGTACAACTACTTGGACCTGTGGGGGGAGGGGAGAATGATACTCAGCTTGTGAACCTGAGTGACTGGAACGATGGCGATGCCTTTGGCAGAACTAAGAAAGTTCAGAAAAGGAGTGTGTATGGAGAGAGAGGTAATGAAATTAGAGGCCCAATCTGCTACAAGCCATCCGTGCTTACTGGTCCTGTGAGATTCACCCTGTCCCACTCAAAATGAAAATAAGGCAGCAGGGTGGGGGCGCAGGTGAGAGCAGAATAGAAGGGCTCTTATTGGCCACTATTTCTAGTGGTCATCGAGTTCATCTCCAAAGTATGTCTACCACAGCTGAAAGGTGAGTGAGGGTTGGGACAATACTTTTCCACTGATACCTGGGCTGCCATGTCAGGGTTTCCCCAGGTCATGATTAGGTTATAATTCCCCTGAGGGGCTAACACTCTTCTTAGAAGGAGGAAAGGTTGGGAGGCTTGTACAGCATTGGGGGATAATGCATGAAGGGTTGGGCGATTATACTGGAGACAGGCCTTGTGGCCGCCTTCTCCCTGGTTTATCACATATCAGTCTTCTTGCTGTTCCTCAACCTACATCTTCTGATTCCCTAATTTTTCATTGGCTCATTTGTTTGCCTCATGCCTGGAATTCTCTCCCTCCTCAACTTCTGCCTCCTGACTTCCTTCAGGGCTCAGCTAAAATTCCACCTTTTACAAGAGGCCTTTCTTGGTCCCCTGTGATGTTAGTGCTCTCTGTAAGGACGTCAGTAGGCTCCTCACAACCTCAGTAATCCAGTTCCCTCCCAGCAATCAGTCCTGAACCTTGACCTAACAATCCAGAAACCTACCCCCAGTGCTTGGTCTCATTTAATTCAGATAAGAACCCTATAAAATTCCACCCTGCTTCACAGTTCAGAACACCTAATTCCACTCAGGATCCCAACAGGTCTGTCCTGTGTCTGTCCACCCTCAATAATACATTTTCTTTCTACACTCCATTCTTATTATGTTTTGTTTTTGTTTTTGTTTTTGTCATTGTTTTGTCTTGTGGGACTCTACCTCCCCAAGCATACCAATTTTCTCCTCAGAAGCATCAGCTGTTGTCCGGGACTGCCAGCAGCCACCTCTGCCTTCCAAGTCTCAACAAATTAGGCTCTGCCCACTTTTCCCCCACACCAGGGCTATAACTACCCCTTCTCCCTCAGTCATTTGTCCCTCAGGCTCTTGTCCTGACAACATAAGTAACATACAAGGAAAATTTTTATCTTTCTCTTTCTTGCTCTTTGGAATCTCAAACCTTACTCAAACTACAAATGAAAACACTTTTCTTCTGTGATTATGTACTATTTATACTGTATGTATAGCATTTGTACGTATAGTTGTTTGTATGTGGTCTACCCTATCAGACTGTGAGTTCTTCTAGGGCAAAGGTCTGCTTTTGCCTTTCTTTGTATCCGCAGCACTTGGCACAGTGCCCGACACATAGTAACTGCTCATTGAATGTTTGTTGACTTGTTCCTTGGGATTCTGCCTCAGATCTATGTACCCAGAAAGTGTCTCTCCTAAGTTCCAATTCACATAATCAACTGTCTGATGGTCATTCCAACTGGATATCCCACAGATTATCTTACACATTCAGTATATACAAAACAGAACTCATTATCTTTTCCCCAGACCAATCCCTCCTCCAAACTCCCTGTTTCTATGAGGATACCACCATCTTTCTAGTCATCTAGGTTCTCAGCCTAGGAGTTAACTCTTACTCCTCCCTCACCCCAAATGAATTAATTGGTGGCTATTTTTTGCCATTTCGACCACCACAAAATCTCTCACTCTCTTCTCTTTCTCCACCACCCAACCTCATCACCACCACCCCCACTATTGTCACAGACTCTTCATTGTTCTCTCCACGCAGCTGCAAGTGTAAAACTCCCCAATCACACATCTGATCACACCATTCCTCTATTCAATGAGATCCAGCGGTCCCTCAAGGATCAAATACAGACTTCTCAGTCTGAGCCTTTCACAACAGAGCTCCAACATACCTTCCTATTCCTTGAGATTTCCCTCAAAGAAATTTTTCATTTAGTTATGATAACTTCATGTTCTGGGAAAAGACAATTAGCAATTTGTAGGAAGTAGATGCCTAATGAGTGATTCAATTATCATTATCTCCCTTGCTTCACTCTGGGGTCTAGCCAAGAAGGCTTTCTTGCTGTATATACCTCACACACCATACTCTATCTGCCATCTCTGTGTTCCCCATCCCCAGAATGTACTCTTTCATCTCTGCTTAGAATCCCTAGCTTCCTTCAAAACAAGGCTCAAGCACTACCTCTTATATGAGACTTTATTTCTCTAGCAGCTAATACCTCACATTTTCTATTAATTTTTGTACAAGTTTGTGTACACAGGTTGTTTCCCCAGATGGAATGTTAAGTCCTTGAGGGCAGAGACAGTTTCATCTTTTTCTATCCCTAGTGCCCAACAACAGGGTCTGGTACATAGCAGGTGATAGATAAATGCTTGCTGATTCCATCTTTGACATTTGGATTCTGTATCTGACTCATCAGTAGTTATATGCAAATGTACCATTTTCTTCTCAACAAAATGAGACAAATAAGCAGTACTTTTATAGGACTTTGCTACAAGTGCTTTAGGAAGCTCTCTCAAAGTCACCAGAACACAAAACACTCTGTAATGAAACTTACTTTCAATAAGCCTTTTATATCATGTATCCATATGATCAATCAGAAAGTGGAAAGATTTTTATCTCCAAACTACCCAGAGTTAGCTACATTATGTGGAAAGAGCAAAGGGCCTGGATTCAGAAAGACTTGAGTTTCAAATCTGACCTCAGACATTTACTAGCTGTGTGAATCTCAGCAAGTTACTTAACTTCTGCTTACCTCAGTTTCCTCAATCGTAAAATGGCAATGATAAAAATAGCACCTGCCTCCCACTGTCATTGTGAATATAATCAGTGCTTAGTACGATGCCTGGCACACAGTAGGCACTATATAAATATTATTATTATAACTCTCATTGCCCACCCATTCCAGCATTCCCTCTTTCTGAGTCAAGCTGGCTGATAATAAGGCACCCAGAGTAGCAGCAGCATAGGTGCCATTGGGAAAATCCCACACACTTACCCAGAGGCCCCAGACCACTTGGCGGCTGCCTCAGGCTCACTTTAGAGGTAAGAATCTGGATTCCAGAGCAGTAACCAACGATTGAGACTCTAGCCCTTTCCCCTTTGGATGGGACAAAGTGAGACAGGTGGAGCAGATGAGGATGGATTGTGATGCAAACGTAGATTTCATTACACTGTCTTTCCCCACATCATCCTGCCTGCCCTTTTCTAACTTTCCTATTATTTTCAAGGGCACCACCAACTTCCCACTCACCCAGGCTCTTAAAATCCCAGGATCTTCTTAGACTTACCCAACATAGAACACTAGTTGCCATATCATGTTGTTTCTATGAACACATCTCTTAAACCTGTCCTCTTCTCCCGATTCACATGGCCACCACTCTAGTTCAGGTACTCCCTCCTGGATTGTTGCAAACCCTATTTGCTCTCCCTGACTCATCTGTTTTTTGTCTCCAATTCAGTCCACTCAGCTGTCAAAGCACAAAGCACAAGTCTCATGTTATTTCCCCATCCAAGAGACACCAGCAGTTTTCTCATGACTCAAAAATCAAATATTTCATTTTTACTTCCTTTTAATTTCCTTTTTGTCTACATTTTAAAATGTACATAATTATTACTTCAGGGCAGTTAGGTGGCATAGTGGATAGAGTGCCTGACTTGGAGACAGGAAGTCTCATCTTCCAGAGTACAAATCTGACCTCAGAGACTTACTAGCTGTGTAACCCTGGGTAAGTCACTTCACCCTGTTTGCCTCAGTTTCCTCATTTGCAAAATGAGCTGGAGAAGGAAATGGCAAACCATTCCAGCATCTTTGCCAAGAAAACCCCAAAAGGGGCCAAGAAGAGGTATACACAACTGAAAACAATTGAACAACAACAAAACAAAAATTATTAGTGAGTGGATGGAGGGCTGGACTTGGGGGTCAGGAGGACCTGAGTTTTAATCTTACCTCATGTATTTAGTAGCTGCATTACTCCTGGGCAAACAAGTCACTTAATCTCTTTCCATCTGTATCTGCCTGTCTCTCTCTTTCTTTCTCTCATTTTCAATTAGCAAGCATTTACTTTCTTTCCCTCCTACCTCCTTCATTGAAAAACAAAAGTAAACCCTTTTAACAAATCAATTTATCTCTTTTGCCCTCAGTTTCCTCATTTGTAAAATGGGGGGAGGGGAGAATAATAATACTTAACAGGGTTGCTGTGAGCTAGTATAATTAACAGAGCTGCTAGGTGGTAGTGAACAAAGAAAGCACTAGGCCTGGAGTCCGCAAAACCCCAACTCAACTTTGGCCTCAGACAGTAAGTGTGTGACCCTGGGCAGGTCACTTAACCTCTGTTTGCCTCGGTTTCTTCATCTGTAAAATAAACTGGAGATGGAAATGGCAAACCACTCCAGTATCTTTGCCAAGGAAAACCCCAAACAGGATCATGAAGAGCCAGACACGACTGAACGGAAACAACAAAAATTCTATATCATTAATATAAATATCATAGTCTATATAAAGATATAAACCTATACAAAAACAACAAAAAGTCTATCGTAGATATAAATATCACAGTCTATATCTGGATATAAGCCTATATAATATAGAAATAGGAAATGTGTATTATAGATATAGCTAAAATATGATCAAACTTTTTTTTTTCCGATGGTGGGGTTGGGATAAAAAATGTTTGGAGTCTTCCACCCTATCAATCAATTAGTATTTATGAGGCGCCCACTGTGTGTCAGGCACTGTGCTAAGGCGCTGGGTCACTGACGGTGGTAAGAAGCAAAGGCAGGACTTTGATTAGCCAAGAACTGACTCGGAGGTGCGTGGGCTTGAACGTCTCGATTCGGATACACTCCCACAAAGGAACTTCAGGTGGACGTGACGTGGGGAAGCGCAGATCAGACTCGGCGAGCGCCCTCTCACAAAGCCCACCGTCCTTCTCTCTCTCCTTCCGACGTGACCTGACCGTGGCCGGGGCCGTGGCCGTGGCCGTGGCCGTGACCGTGGCCGTGGCCGTGGCCGGGGTCCGAGGCAGGCAGCAGCGCAGCCGAGGAGGAGGAGATGGAGCGCGCGGTGCCCGGGGCTCCGACCGCAGTAGAAACTGTAACAATCTTAGCGGTCTGAGCCACGGTCACGTTCGCCCCCACGCCGCCTCCGCTAGCCCACAGGCCCGGCCTCCGGTTCTGCGCCGGCCTCCGGTTCTG
>NW_020950239.1:7320907-7343120 GCF_900497805.2 Vombatus ursinus | reverse complement strand
GCCCGCGGCGCCCGGCGCCGCCATAGCCTTGGCCTTGGGCCCCCCAGGCTCCGCCTCCTACTCGTCCTCTTCGGCCTCGGCTAGCCCGAGCTCCGCCCTGCTCGGTGGCAGGGCCCTGGGTGTGTGCCAGCCTCAAGTGACCCAAGCCGGAGGAGGAGGGGGCTGGCCGCTTAGTGGGGGGAGACGATGAAGGGAGGCTGGCTTCTTCCGGCGGGGATTATCACCCCCGGCCGAGCCGCATCTCTTTGTGCTCGGTGCTGAGAACAGGGGCGGGGAGGTTTGGGAGGGGCTGTCGCTTTCTTCCCCTTGGACCGTTTTATCCGGCTTCTGGCCTCGTTGAACCGAAGGTGCTTTTCCCAAAGTTCCCAGTGGTCTCCTAATGGCCAAACCTTTTCTCTGTCCCCGGATCTTCTTGGTCTCTCTGTGGCACTGGACACGCTTGACCACTTTCTGGATTTTGTGACATGGCTCTCCCTCTATCCTGGCCCTCTTAAAAGGGTCTGGTGGATCCCCTATCTCCTCCTCTCTCTTCCTTTCCCTTGATATATATATATATATATATACAGAGAGAGAGAAAGATATCTACAGTGACTTTCCTGATTGTCTTTGTGTCTGTATTTGGCACATTGTAGGTGCTTAATAAATGCTTAATTAATTAATACTTAGTAAATTGCTTAATTGATTGAATACATCCTGATTGACCTACCTGCCTGTTGTAAGCAGGGGTAATTTTTAGCACCTCTCTTAGCCCCTAGTAGCCTGCTAAACTCAGATTATAGAGAGCAGATTGTGGTTCACTTTATTCTTTTCAAGTATTTACAGACCACTCCCTTGATCTATTTTCCAACTTTAAAATACAAAACACAAAGAGTACTTGGCGTTTGTGGGTGTAATAACCTGGGGTGTGTTGTAAGTTTCCTAAATCTATATCCCTTAGCACCACCTCCCGTCCTAACCATCCTTTATGTAAGACTTCCCTAAAAGTCTTAACCTCAACCAGCACAAAAGAGCAGCTAACCTGGCTGCTACATTCATGAGCCTGAGACTGTGACAAACATTTATTGAATATTTATGGCCTGCAGAGAGCCCAGTGAGAGGAAATGAGCAGAGCTTGTGATACAACGGAAACACACGAAGGATCCTTGGGA
The DNA here is from genome assembly GCF_900497805.2 of Vombatus ursinus. NCBI lineage: Eukaryota > Metazoa > Chordata > Mammalia > Diprotodontia > Vombatidae > Vombatus > Vombatus ursinus. The sequence continues at coordinate 7,341,972 of NW_020950239.1, read as the reverse complement.
GCAGGGGATGGAGCGTCAGTGTCTGTAACCAAGTAACCACGAGTAACTAAGAGAGATTTTGCCAGCAATAAGCAATAATCCACAAGTATTTGATAAGCTCCAGCTACATGCCAGAAAATGGACGAAACTAGAGATACAAATGTAATAAATGAAATAATTCCCACTTGCAAGGAATTTACATTCTAATGAAGAAAAAAAAAGGAAAAAAAAACAAAGAGGTGTGCATGTATATGTAAATCTATACATAAAATGCATATGTATGTATGTAAATACAGAATAAATATAATGCAATAAATGCAAAGTAGTTTGAGAGAGAGGAAAGTAGCAGTTGAGCAGAGCAGGAGAGATTTCATGCAGAAAGTGTAGTTTTGGAGGCAGAGGTGCGGAGGAAGTACACTCTAGAGATGGGAACCAGCCAGTGACAGTCTTGAATCCTGTGTGAGGATCAGAGAAAAGGCCACATTATAAAGTGCAGGAGGACTACTGTACAATGGGGCTGGAAAAATGTTGGGCCGAGGTTGTGAAGGGCTCCAAAAATCAAGCAGGGCATTTGTATGTAAATCTAGAGACAATAGGGAGCCAGGGCAGTTTATTGCCTAGAGGATTATCTGGACTTGATGGAAATCACTTTGACTACACCTGTTACACTTTCCTGATCTGATTTAGATGGCATCCCATTTTGCCTGGTTTACTCTGTTTTTCTTTTGCTGATAAATCACAAAGTTAAATATACAAAAAAAGCCATCCTATAGCTTATGAACCAAAGATAGCCTACAGATGGGGTCTGAAATGTGGGTAGAGTGAAAGAAAATTCTTAGCATCCAAGGGGAAATTATAGGGGAGAGCTAGAGGGTTGTGACAGCTAACTCTGAATTATTTTCCCCATACCAGGATTTCTTAACTTGGACTCTGTTAACTTGCTTTTCGTTTTAATGTTTTGATAATTCTATGTCAATATACAGCTGAATGATTTCCCTTGCAATCCTATACATTTTATTAATTTAAAAACATCGTTTGTAAAAGAGGTCCATAACACAGACACACACACACAGGCACAGACACAGACACAGATACACACACACACACACACACACACACACACACACACACAAGGTGAAGAACTCATGCCCTTCATCAAAGTACTTTGAATCCATTGTACTTGGCCAGTGTGGGAATGTATTGTGCTGAAATAAGCACTCTATCCACTGCATCACCTAGCTGTCCTCTCCAATTACATGTAAAAACAATTTTTAAGATTCATTTAAAAAAATTTTGAGTTTCAAATTCTGTCCTTTTCCCTCCCCTCACTGAGAAAGCAAGCAATTTGATATAGCTTATACATGTGAAATCATGCAAAAGATATTTCCATATTAATCATGTTGTGAAAGAAAACACAGATCCCCCACCTTCAAAAAAATACAGCAAAAATAAAGGCTTTTTTTAAAGTATGTTTTGATCTGTATTCAGACTCCATCAGTTCTTTCTCTGAAAATGGATAACATTTTTCATCATAAGCCCTTCAGAATTCTCTTGGAACCTTGTATTGCTGAGAATAGCTAAGTCATTCACAGCTGATCATCATACAATATTGCTGTTACTTTGTTATCCTGACAGTGGCTCCATGATATTTAAATTGTTGCTTTCTGGCAATATTATCTCTCTTCAATCTACCATGCCAATCAAACTCTCAAAAATTGTTTCATTGATCTAGAAATTTTTTTAATAAATAAATAAATTAATTAATTAATTAATTAAATAGATTTTTAATTTATCTGGAAAAACAAAAGGAGCAGAGAATCAAGAGAATCAATGAAAAAAAAAAGTGAAAGTGACCTAGCAGTACCAGATCTTAAATTGTATTACAAATGGTAATCATCAAAACAATCTGGGACTGGCTAAGAAATAAGAGTGGTGGATCAATGGAATAGATTAGATATACAATATACAGTAATAAAAGTTTAGTATTTGATAAACCCAAAGGCAGAAGCTTTTGGGACAAGAACTCATTATTTGGCAAATATTGCTAGGAAAACAGGAAAGCAGTTTGTCAGAAACTAAGTATAGACTAACATCTCACACCATATGCCAAGATCAGGTCAAAATGAATAAGTGATTTAGATATAAAGGGTGATATGAGCGAATTATAAGAGCATGGAAAATTCACCTGTCAGCTCTATGGATAAGGGAAGAATTTGTGACCAAATGAGACAGAAGGTATTATGGGATGTAAAATGGGTAATTTTGATTCCATTACATTAAAAAGTTTTGCATGAATAAAATCAAATGCAGCCAAGACTAGAAGCAAAGGAAGATGCTAGGGAAAAAAAATTTACAGCAAGTTTGTCTGCTAAAGGCCTCATTTCTCAAATACATAAAGAACTGACTCCAATCTATAAGAATACAAATCATTTCCCAATTGATAAATGGTCAAAGGATATGAACAGGCAATTTTCAGATGAAGAAATCAAAGCTATCTGTAGTCATATAAAAATGTTCTAAATCACTATTGATTAGAGAAATGTGAATTAGAAGAACTCTGAGGTACACCCCATACCTCTCAGATTGACAAACGTGAGAGAAACAAAAGACAACAAATGTTGGAGGGGATGGGAAAAAATTAGGACACTAATGTACCGTTGGTGGAGTTTGTGGACTAATTCAACCATTCTGGAGGGCAATTTGAAACTGTCCAAAGGGCAACTAAACTCAGTATACCCTTTGATCCACAAATACAACTGCTAGGTCTGCACCCCAAAAAAGATTTTCAAAAAGAGAAAGAAAAGTATCTATAGGTACAAAAATATTTATAACAACTTTTTCTGTTCTGATAAAGAATAGGAAATTGAGAGGATACTCATAAATTGGGGAACAACTGAACAAGTTATGGCATATAATTGTGATGGAATACTACTGGGGTGTAGGAAATGATGAGCAGAAAGGTTTCAGAAAAACCTGAGAAGACTTACAGAAACTGATGCAAAGTGAAGTGAATAGAACTGGGAGAAAGTTGTACACAATAACAGCAATATTGCATAATGGTCAGCTGTAAATGACATAGCTATTCTGAACAATACAATGATCCAAGAGAATTCTGAAGGACTTATGATGAAAAACACTATCCACCTCCATAGAAAGAACTGTTGGAGTCTGAGTACAGATTAAAGCATACTTAAAAAAAACTTTATTCACTTTTCTTTTGCAACATAGCTAATATGGAAATATGTTTTGCATGACTTCACATGTATAATTGATATCAAATTGCTTGTCTTCTCAAGGAGAGGAGAGGGAGCAAAGGAGAGAATTTAAAATTCAAAATTTTATGTAAAGGAATGTTGAATTTTTTTAACATGTAATAGAAAACAATAAAATAAGAGATTTTTAAAGGATAGAAGCATGCTAGAATACATGATTTAGAATTATTTATGGACATGACCGGAAGCTTACTGAGGAGGTATGGGAGGTGGGAGGGGGAAAGGGAGGTATCACAGTTTTGCCTAAGAAATCAGAGAACAGGGAATTATGGGAAGATGACTGAATAAGGCAGGAAACCACCTGGCTCTCCCCAATTCCCCCATAAATAACTTAACAAAGTAAATTTTAGAGCAGCAGAAAGAATTAAAAGTCAATGTAAAACAGTCATCCAGCCCAAGATAGCTTGGGAGGACTTTAGGAAAGATCTGACTTCCTTGGTCAGGAAGTCAGTCTGGCCTGACTGAAGTGTAGATGCCTCTAGGCAAATACGATCAAGTCAACAAACAGCAAACCCTGGGGCAGTCTGTATAGACTGCAGCCTTAAATTTGAAGCTTTCACCCAGTGGCTGGTATACAGATTGGGCAACTGATCAGGGGAATTTTGTGGGGGTCCTCCACTGGTGCTGGATGTGCTGCCCAGGCAAGCTGACCAGATAGGGTCCTAGGCCACGAGTGCGGGTGACAAGGAGTGAGCATATGCTGGTGAGTATGGTTGCAAAGGGGCAGGGGCTCTGCTGGCTGTGGTCACTCCCAGGAGAGCAGAGTCCTTGGTTTTAGTTCCAGGGCAAATGTGTTAGTTGACACTTGCATCCACCCGAGAGATCTCAAAGAGCAAGAGTGTTTTCAGTGGCAATGGTTTTGGGAACCTGGTCTCAGTTCAAAGGCAAAGAGGAGTACCTGAGGTCACTCACAGACCAAGGCATGAGCCAGAGGATTCCTGACCACACCAGGCCTTGGATTATAGAATATTGGAAGAACCAAGAAGTGATAAATAATCCTCAGGAAAAAAAATACCATTGGAGTGGAGCCAAGATGGCGGAGTAAAAGCAGTGGCTAGCTTGAGCTCTCCTCCAAACTCCTCCAAATACCTATAATATATGGCTCTAAACAAATTCTAAACAGCAGAACCCACAAAAAGACAGAATGAAACAAATTTCCAGCCCAAGACAGCCTGGATGATTAATCAGAAAGGTATATTGCGCCAGGCGGGGAGAGGAGCGCACTTCAGGTCGGCACGCTGACTGCAGCGAACCTGGAGCAGGACTCAGAGGACTGGATCACAGGCAGCTGTGGCAATTTCCAGACCTCTCAAGCCATGAATGCCAAAGACAACTTAGAAGGTCAGTGGGAAAAGTCTGTTTCTTCAGGAGAGAGAAGCTAGGTCTCAGTGGTAAGTCCCGAGCGTGGCCTTTGGGGCAGTGGCTGCCTCCTGAGCTTCCACCCCACAGACTGAAGGGGAATCTGGTGGCTGATCAGAGGGGGATTGCAGGGATCTCTTTGCCAGAGCTGAGGCAGGAATCTCTTGCTTTGCCCTGCTTGGATCTGGGTCACAGTAATGAGGAGTGGTCCGGGGGTGGGGAGGAGCACTGGCATGGTGGAGCTTGTAGTGGTGGTGGAGAGGAAATCCTCCTCACAGTTCCAAGACAGAAAATAGGGCTTGTGATCACTCATAGGCCAGAGTACAGGCCAGGAAAGGAGTAAACACCTCGCCCCTTATCATATCACCTTGAAAGAACTGAAAATTTACAGGTCCCTAGAAGTATCTCTTAAAATAGCCACACAAAACCCCTAAAACTTGGGACAGTACATTCTCCACATTAGAAGCAGACCTCTACCTTAATAAAGAGTTTATAACTCAAATAATTGGCTAGGATCATGAGCAAATCTCACAAGACGTGTCAGATCATAGAATCTTTTTTTGGTAACAAAGAAGATCAAAACATATAACCAGAAGAAGACAACAAAGTCAAAGCTCCTATATCCAAAGCCTCCAAGAAAATTATGAATTGGTTTCAGGACTTGGAAGAACTCAAAAAGGATTTTGAGAAGCAAGTAAGAGAAGTAGAGGAAAAAGTAGGAAGAGAAATGAGAGTGTTGCAAGAAAATCATGAAAAACAAGTCAACAGCTTGTTAAAGGAGATCCAAAAAAAACTGAAGAAAATGAACATCTTAAAAAATAGCCTAAACCAAATGCCAAAGAGGCCCAAAAAGCCAACGAGGAGAAGAATGCCCTAAAAAGCAAAATTGGCCAATTGGAAAAGGAAGTCCAAAAGATTACTGAAGAAAATACTTCCTTAAAAATTAGAATAGAGCAATTGGAAGCGAATGACTTTATGAGAAATCAAGACACTGTAAAACAAATCCAAAAGAATGAAAAATTAGAAAATAATGTGAAATATCACATTGGAAAAACAACTGACCTGGAAAATAGATCCAGGAGAGAGAATTTAAAAATTATTGGACTATCTGAAAGCCATCAATAAAAAAAGAGCCTAGACATCATCTTCCAAGAAATTATCGAGGAAAACTGCCCTGATATTTTAGAATCAGAGGGCAAAATAGAAATGGAAAGAATCCACCAATTACCTCCTAAAAGAGATACCCAAAGGAAAACTCCTAGGAATTTTGTAGCCAAATTCCAGAGTTCTCAGGTCAAGGAGAAGATATTATAAGCAGCCAGAAAGAAACAATTCAAGTATTGTGGAAACACAGGATAACAAGATTTAGCAGCTTCTACATTAAGGGACCACAGGGCATGGAATATAATATTCCGGAGGGCAAAGGAGATAGGATTATAACCAAGAATCACCTACCCAGCAAAACTGAGTATAATCCTTCTGGGGAAAAAATGGTCATTCAGTGAAATAGAGGACCTTCAAGCATTCTTGATGAAAAGACCAGAGCTGAATAGAAAATTTGACTTTCAAATACAAGATTCAAGTGGAACATGAAGAGGTAAACAGGAAAGAGAAATCATAAGAGACTTACTAAGGTTGAACTGTTTACATTCCTGCATGGAAAGATGATATTTATAACTCATGAGACCTTTGTCAGTATTAGGGTAGTTAGAGGGAAAAAATTATATATATGTATATAGATATGTAGATATAGATATAGATATAGATATAGATATAGATAGATAGGGGGCACAGGGTGAGTTGAAGATGAAGGGGTCATATCTGGAGAATAAAATCAAGGGATGAGAGAGGATTATACTAGGAGAAGGAGAAAGGGAGAAGTAGAATGGGGTAATTTATCTCACAAAAAAAAACAGAAAAGGAAAGGCTCTTATAGTGGAAGGGAAACAGGGAAAGGTGAGAGGGAATGGATGAATCTTATTCTCATAGGATTTGGCTTAAGGAGGGAATAACATACACACTCAATTGGGTATGGAAATCTGTCTTACTCTACAGGAAAATAGGGGGAGAAGGGGACAAGACAGCAGGGGAATGATAGAGAGGAGAGCAGATTGGGAAAGGGGGTAATCAAAAGCAAACACTTCTGAGGAGGGACAGGGTCAAAAGAAAGAATAGAATAAATGGGGGGGTGGGATAGGATTAAAGGAAATTGAGTTAGTTTTTCACAACATGACTACTATGGAAGTGTTTTGCGTAATGCACATGTATAACCTATATTGAGTTGCTTGCCTTTTCAATGAGGGTGGGTGGGGAGGGAGGAAGGGAGAAAATTTGGAACCCAAAGTTTTAAAAACACATGTTTAAAAAATTTTTTTTCACATGCAACAGAGAAATAAATACAGGAAATGGGGTACAGAAATCTATCCTGTCCTACTAGAAAGTAGAAAGGGATAAAAGAAGGGGGGGAGAGATAGAAGGGAGGGCAAACTAGGGGGATATTCAGAATGCATGCCATCTTGGGGTGGGGGGAGGGGTGAGATGGGTTGAAAATTTGAAACTCAAAATCTTGTGGAAGTAAATGTTGAAAACTAAAAATAAATTTAAAAAAAAGAAAAAGAAAAAAATACCATGAAAAATCTGAACCCTGAGACATTATCTCCCACACCCCAGGAGCAGAGCCCGACTCTGACATAAAGTTAACAGCAAAGATATAGGCCGTTAAAAATGAGTAAAAAACAGAGAAAGAACACAACTATAGATAGCTACTATGTTGGTAGAGAAAATCAGGGTTCAGACTCAGAAGAAGACAATACAGCTTCTTGTAAAGCTTCCAAGAAAAATGTAAAATAGTCACAAACTCAAAAAAATTCTTGGAAGGGATTAAGAAGGACTTTAAAAATCAAATAAGAGAGGTTGAGGAAAAATTAGAGGGGAAATGAGTAATGTGAGAAAAGCAAGAACATTATTAAAAGAAAGTCAACCAATTGAAAAAAAAAGAGATCCAAAACCCAAAGAAAATAACCCCTTAAAAATCAAAGTTGGGCAAGAGGAAGCTAATGATTGTATAAACCATAAGAAATAACCGAAATCAAAAGAATGAACAAAATAGAAAAAAAGTGAAACATATCATTACAAAAACAACTGATCTGGAAAACAGATTGAGGGGAGATAGTATAAAAATTTTCAGACTACCTGAAAGTTATGATTAAAAGAAAAAAAAAAAAGAAAGGATCTAGTAACTATGCTCCAAGAAATTATTAAGGAAAATTCTAGAACTAGAAAGTAAAATAGAAATTGAAAAAAAAAAATCCACTGATCATTACCTGAAAGAGATTCCAAAATGAAAATTCACAGGAACATTATAGTTAAATTTCAAATCTCTCAGGTCAAGGAAAAATATAAGCAACTAGAAAGAAGCAAAATGAGGCATGTATTCTCCAACCGGGGGCACAGCTAAATAGACATTAGAAGGGAAACTAGGGAGGAAGACAGAAATCCCCTGCCATGTTTACCCTGGTGGTGAAAGTGCTTTGGAGCCCTAAGAAAAGGAGAGGATGAAATAGAATGACTTAGAATCTGGTCAGCTCTGGAGCATCAAGGAATTGTATTGCTCACACTAAGAGAGAAGTCAGTATCAGGATACACGATTACTAGAAGACTGTAGTTCAAAATCATTTTCATCATGGGCCAGCAGATGGCAGCAGAAGATAAGAAGTTCTAGGGTATAATTGCTAAGACCATAATTAAGATAGTTTCAAGATGACTATGGTAATGATACAATTCCCATGGGCCTCAATACACTCTGCTTTGTAACCATTGCCCAGGGAGTCCCGATATTATCCTGACTGATGGGTCATCCAGCATAAATACATGTGGGCCTACTGTCTAGCAGTCCCAGACCCCAGACCCTGTTTAACATTCTAGCCAACCATCAATCCCGTTTACCTGGATTGCACAGTAGGAGAGGGGGAATACTATCCAATGATGCTATGAAGATCCACTTGGACAAAATACTGAAGGACTTTGAAACTTAAATTTTTTGTTGTAGAAGCAATAGTTGATTGTATGTGTCTATATGTCAGAGTTGAGAAGGGACATGGTCAGATCTGTGTTCAAGGAAAATTACTTTAGGACCAGCATTTAGGGATGGATTGGGATAGTCATAGATTTAAAATAGGGAGACAAATTATCCTGTTGCAATGATCTAGGCAAGAAATGAGGAGGATCTGAGCTAAGGTGGTGTATTAAGGTACTAGCTGTGTGAATGGAGAGAAAGGGTTGGATATAAGAGATATTGTGAAGGTAAAATGATTAAGATTTGTTTTGGTTTTGTGTGCTAGGCAATGGGGTTAAGTGACTTGCCCAGGGTCACACAGCTAATGGGGATTATGTGTTTGAGACTGGATTTGAGCTCAGTTCTTCCTGAATCCAGGGCCTGTGCTCTATCCACTGTGCCACCTAGCTGCCCTAAAAGATTAAGATTTGTAAGCAAAAACATACACAAAATAACAATGTGGGGATGGAACAAAATTTATTATGCATTAGTTAAAATTTTTAAAAGCAGGAGGTCAGAAAAGCATGGAAATATCTACATGAACTGATGCAGAGTGGAGATATGCACACACATATATGCACATACACACATGTGTTTATATAGACATATGTGTTTATGAATAAAGGTGTATTGCACATAGACATGTGTATATGCATTTATGTATCTACACATATATGTATATACATGATTACTATCAAAATGTAAATGGAAAGAACCACCAAAAAAAATCGAGTTAATGTTGCACAATTATAAAGAATAAGCCAAGAAGAAACATGAGAAGACATCCACACTCCAACTCTTTGACAGAGGGGAGGTATGCAAGTGTGGTACATTGTGAATATTTTCAACCTTTTGGACATTTAGATCAGTTATATTGATTATTTCCTCTGTTTTTTTCTTCTCCTTAAAAAATATGACTTCTTATATGGAATGACTCTCTAGGAGGAAAGGGTGAGAAATAGTGGGTGAAATTATAGTGACATGAAAAAACCAAAAACATCAATGAAAATTTGTTTGAAATTTTTTAAAGAAAGAGCAAGATTTGACAGATTTTTTAAAGAAAGAGCAAGATTTGAATGATCAGAGAGAGTGAGGGAGAGCGAGAAGTTGAGGATGATACCAAGGTTATGAACCTGAGAGACTGTAAGGGTGCTGGTTCCTCCAATGGAAACAGGGAAGTTTGGAAGAAAGTAGATCTTAAGAGAAAAGATCATGAGCTCCGTTTTGGACATGTTGAGTTGAGACATTTCTAGGACATACAGTTTGCAATATCCTATAGAAAATTCATGATTCAGGACTGAACCTCAGGGTAAAGACTTAGGATACAGAGATCTTAGAGTCATCTGCATAGAGATGGTACTTAAAACCATGGGAGGTGATGGCATTGCTCCAAGTTAGGGGTATGATATGGATGGTGAACCAGTAATGAAGACTGATGAAGAGGTAGGTGGTGAAGCAGAAGAGAATTTTATCAGTAAAGCCCTGAGAGAAGAGAGTATCCAGGAGCAGAGAGTGGTCAATAACGTCAAATGATGGTTTGAATAAGTCAGAAAGTATTAGGACTGAGAAAAGTCCTCTGATTCAGCAACTAAGAAAGAGTTCATTGGTTAGGTTGCAGAAGGCAGTTCCAGTTAACTAATGAGCTCAAAAGCCAGACTGAAGGGAGTTGAGATGGGAATGAGAGGAGAAGAAGTGGGATACTCAAAGAATTTGGCTGAGAAAAGGAGAACAGATGTAGAACAATACTTTGAGAAGATAGTAGAGTCTGCTTAAAGTTTTTGTTGTTTTGTTTTTAAAGGAAAAGGGAAACTTGGGCATGTTTGAAGGAAGTAGGAAAGGAACTAGTTGATAAGGAGAGATTGGAGGAGGGGGGGAAATGATGATTGAAAATGCAGTCTGCAGTCAACTGAGAAGACAGGAGGCAATGTGGTCAAGTGCAGATACTGGAAGAAAGAAAAGGGGAGTGGGAGAATATGGCAAGGTGATGTTATCTCTTTGAGATGAAGAAAATGGAAGAAGTTAGTGCTTACTATATGCTTTTCATTTAGCTATTCACCAGCAGTATAATTTTCCTGAGCCTGAGGACCCTTCAGTTGGAGTGGGAGCAGGAAATCTCACTCAGTTTTCTAACAAGTGTCATGGAGTCCAGTAACCATAGGAATACTAACTAAATGTGATTAGCAAAGAGAGCTCTAAGCAGTTGCCTCACAGTTGAGAGCATGGTTGCCACACACACCTCCTTTCTAGGACATCATAACTGTGCAGATTAATTTCTGCTATAAATGAGAAAGAAAGGCAAGCCCTGTGAATATATATTTAGGAAATAGGAACTTGAAGTTAATCCATCCATCTTTATTGACAGTAAGGGCATCCCTCTCTTTTGTCTCTAAGAAAATGATTTTGTGTCCCTTGGGATTACAGTTAAGAGGGACATTGTGGTTTAGTCATATCCCTTCACCCCATGATATGCTAAGTCCTGACATCGTCAGTCTCTACCAAGGATTATGATGGAGGATAGAAGACTGTCTTTATTGCAATTTGTTGTTGTTGTTGTTGAGATGTGTGAATTCATTAATTTAGGAACCTCCTAGTGTGTAAATTGGCTCTACTCACGTATATCAACACCTACTTTATAACTTCCAGTCATAGAGTTCTGCCTGGATCATTAATTTTTCCTCAATCTTAGAAGATAGAGAGGCTGTGTGGTTTAGTAATGTTAACACCCTTGCCGCCCTCACTCATCTTTTTCAAGGACAGAAGAGGATTACTCAAGTTTGGCTGTCATGGGTGAAGGAGAGAAGGAAAGGATAAGAGTTCTCAGTCATCTGGGGACTTGAACATGAAGAGATTCAGGGAAATTCAAGGGGAAATTCAGGGAAATTCACTGTTGTTCAATGGAAGGGAGGGAGGGAGTCTGCTCTGGACATGATCACGGTTCTCTTTTATGAGACTGTGAGACCTCTGGCCCAGAGCTCAGGCAAGAAACAAATGGTGAGACAGGAGAGTTTTGTGCCGTAATAATAATAAACATTTATATAAGCCAAGCATTTTACAATTATAATCTCATTTGGTCCTCATAACAACCTTGGAAGATAGGTGCTATGAGGAAACTGGGACAAACAGAGGGTTTGGGTCACATAGCTAGTAAGTATCTGAGGCCAACACTCTGTCTACTATACCACCTAGATGACCCAGGGTCTTAGCTTGGGCAGAATCCCTGGCAAGTGAAAATGCCATAGGAGCTTCTGTGTGAACATAAGGCTTTCCAGAGTCCATACCTCTATACTTAGAGGAGGGACTGGATACAGATCTGGAATTCCTGAGTCTTCCATCTAATGTCTAACCTTGTGGATGCCATGAATTAGATGTTAGTTGGCAACTGTGCTTTGTTTCATGTATCCTTTTGTTCACTTTCATGAAGAATAGCCAGCGAACTAAACAAAGTGGACTTGATTTCAGTTGTTGCCAGGAATAGGAAGTGGCTGGACAAAAACTCTAGGATCTGGGGACTGTTTTCCTAACCTGGTTAGAGCTTATTTAAATGTGGGAGAAGTGATTGGCATATGGTAGATGTACTATGAGGTTTTCTTGTATTGACTCTCTGCTGAAGAGTGAGAAATTTGTTTGTTTTTGAGGGAAGACCTCATTTTATTTGGTTTCCTACAGGGAATTGCCTCCTAAACTGAATTGCTATGTATCATACTGACTTGAATTTAAGTTAACATTAGGCCCATTGTTGTAACTCTATATTTTGCTTCAATGTACATTACTTCATTTTGCCTCGAATTTGTGCTAATTTGCGCTAATGCTATGATATGTGATGGCTACATAGCATGGCTATTAGTTTGCGCTGTTGTATGGTATGCTGAATTTGTGCTAATATGTAAGTTAATTTCTAATTCATGCCACAATTACACAATTTTCTAATTTCTTACTTCAGTACTGAAGGTTGGGTGTTCTTTGGGTATACTTTAACCTAAAGTGAGCAGTATGAATTTAAAACATTTAGACAGTTGATTTAGAGATTTGAATTGCACCTATAGAAATGACTTCTGATACTAGCAGTGCCTAATTGTGCTGAAAAGAAAGCACAGAAAAATCTTTGAATGGAAATGTGAGTGTTGAGTTTCTGGAAGTCCTTGAACTATATTACAAAATAATGGGGTTTCCTTTGTAATCCTCTGCCTTTTATTTTATGCATTTAAAATATGATTATGAGAAGGAGTATATAGGTTTCACCAGACTTCTAAAGGAATTTATTCTTTCCCCCCAAAAAAGTTACTAATTTAGGGAAATATGAGACTTATTAAATGTAACAGGAAGGCAGATAGTGCCCTCTCTATGTTCTGCGAGTTGACTGAATAAGTGATGTATTTTAACTTCCCTAGAAAGATGAGCTGGGGTGAATACCTAGAAATTAATCACTGATCCCTTAATGGAAGAAGGAAGAAGTAAAACTCAAGGTTTTCCTATAAAAGGAAGGACTGTCTGAAGATTCTGTCCAACACAGGCTTTTTTTGGGGGGGAGGGAGTTCACATCTGGTAGGGTAAAATGAGTTGTGTACATGATAACTACAGACTTCGCTTCAGCAAATTATAATTTTTTTTTAGTGAGGCAATTGGGGTTAAGTGACTTGCCCAGAGTCACACAGCTAGGAAGTATTATATGTCTGAGGCCGGATTTGAACTCAGGTCCTCCTGACTCCGGGGCTGGTGCTCTATCCACTGTGTGACATAGCTGGTCCTAAACTATGATTCTTTTCAAGATGGTTGCCATATTCAAATGGTGAGAAATCATTTGAGTCCTGGATAGGACATGTCATAGTGAAATTATTGCAGTTGCAGGTTACCAAAGTGGAAAAATAGAGAAAACTATTACAAGGTTTTCTCTTCTTTATATTGCTAGCAGTATAGTCTTGGTGGGATGTAGTTTGTTTGTTTGTTTTTCATTCTATTTGAACACTGGATTTTGGCTATGATATTCCTGGGTATTTTCCACATTATAGTGCTTCCAGGAAACAATTATATGGTTTTTTTTTCCTATTTTCCCTTTGTTCCCATGTTCTCAAAGTATGTTATCTTCATTTTGTTTGGTCATGGTTTTCATTATTCTTAAATTATTTCTCCTTGACATGTTTTCTAGGTCAGTTGCATATTATTTGCCTATTATTATTAGCTGCATTTGATAGCAGATATTTTATGTGTTCAATTGTTCAGCCTTTTGACTTTGTTATAACGTTCTCTTATTCTCAGGGAAGCATTGAGTTCTGTCTGCTCCATTCCATTTTTCAGAGCATCCCCTATTTAAATAGGTGAAATAGTCCCAGGCAACATCACATTCAGGATATGGAAGGAATAATCATTCTCAAAGTATAGTAGCATTAATTATAATTTTATTAAGAATCATCAAAGAATACAAATAATGATTTTTGCTTTGTGAGAGGGGCAATCTCTCCTCTAACCCCACTCACCATAATTGCTGAGAAGTAAATGGCAAACCCCTCTAGTATCTTTGCCGAGAAAACCCCCAAAAGGGGTCATGAAGAGTCAGATATGATTGAAATAGAAACACAACAGCAAAAAATTGAGTACTTTTGTGAATAACTTATATTAGGGGAGACCCCAGATATTAGCCATGACCAAGTTTGTTTTAGATATCTTTGTAGAGGGTTCCAGGTGGAGGAATGAATGGCCCAAAAAGAACCTCACCCTGTTGAAGGTAAATGCTTCCTGGAATGGACCTGTATCTGTGCAAGCCCCTGAGTTCCTTGTGGGAACCATATGGCTGTGGGTTACATGTTTTTTTTTTTTTCCAGAGACAGAATATTTTCTACACTATGTTTAAGTCAACAGGGAGTCACTGAAAAAAGTTCATGAACAGGAGAGTAACAGAGTCAGTCTTGTGCTTTAGAAATATCAATTTGGCAACTGTATGGAAGATAGATTAGAGAGGGAGGCCAAGTTGGAGGCTCTGTGTTGCAATGGTTTAACAGCAGGGTTTGGGGTCAGATGGGCTGGTATTGAATTCTTAATATCTAGGTAATTTTGGGCAAGATACTTCACTTCTCTGGGCCTTATTTTCATGATTTGTAAAATGAAAAGATGGGATGACATAACTTCTAATATCCCTTCCAGTTCTAAATCTATGATCCTACCTTATATGGTCATTTTGAAAGGAAGTCATTTTTGTAAGTAAGGTATACCATTATAATGGAAAGAGCACTGGATTAGGAGTTAGAAGAGCTGGGTTCAGATTCTGGTTCTTCTATTTTTTTCTTGTGCAACCTTGGACAAGTCATAGTACCTTTCTTGAGTAAGTTTCCTCATCTGAGAAATGAGAAGTTCAGACTAGATTCTGATGGTTAGAATCCCTTTCATCTCCTTCAGTCTGTAAAGAATGTGAACCTAATCACATGCACCATCCTTATGTCAACATCTTGTCAAATGCCTTCATTTTACAGATGAGAGAACTGCAGCCCAAAGATGTGACCTATCCGATCATTCGTTGAGGTTTGTACAGAAAAAGATAATCTTGAAAATAGCTAATTGCACTCAAGCAATTAATTACTAGTTGAACCGATTGATTTAATTTAACTTCATCTTTCCTCAACTCTACTTGCACATTTGGGAAGCTAGGTAGCATAGTGGAGAGAGAAGTGGGTCTGGAGTCAGGAAGACCTGAGTTCAAATCTGGCCTTAGACACTAGCTGTGTGACCTTGGGTAAGTCACTAAACCCTGTTTGCTTCAGTTTCCTCACCTGTAAAATGAGCTGGAGAAGGAAATGCCAAACCACTCCAATATCTCTGCCAAGAAAACCCCAAATGGGGGCATGAAGAATCAGAAGGACTGAACAATAACAATAACACTTGGAGATTTATTCTTAAGTATAATCAGGGCCAAAGTTGAAAATAGGGTGCCATCACAATATGAAGACAGCAATAATGTATTTTTTAAAAGTAAAAACACAACTATTTTACATAGGCAAATAATTTCTGTTCTTTGGGCCTCAGTTTCTTTAATTGTAAAATATGGATAATGCTAAGACTATTTACCTCACTGGGGTTAGAGTAAAGAAAGTACCAAGAGCTTTGTGAATCTTACAGTGCATTTCTTTTGCAGTTGAATATATAAATGCAAAATATTATTACCAAGCCAAGCAATTGATATTTTTTCTTATATCCTGTATTTTTACATGAACATCTCAAAAATGTGCTTTTGTAATTCTTGAATTAACATAATACTTTAATTATAATTCCAGATGTTTTAAATTTTCTAACCAAAGTTTAATTTATAATAATAAAATTTAGATTTAGAAATTATCTCATGACCTTAAGTCATCTATAATCCTTCATATACATAAACTATTTAGCAGAATTTCCTATTAGCTACACTGCCCATTTTTGTTTTTGTTTTTGTTTTTTTTGGACAGTTCTTTTTCCTAACACCAAGCCTAATTTTTTCTCACTGAAACTTCCACATCACTCCTTTATCTGCTGCCAGACATCAAAGAGGACAAATATAATTCTTATTTTACGTGACTTTTCTTCTGAAACTGGGACACAGTCTCTTCTTCTAAAGTTGAACATGCTCAGTTCTCTCAGCTAATCTTTAGATTACATGGCCCCAGGGTTGTTCATTATCCCAGTTGCCCTCTTCTTCAGGTTTACAGTGACTTTTTCAAATAGTAATATCCAGAGTCAGACGCATTGCTCCCAATAAGGTCTGAGAAGGACAGAGCATAGTGGGACTCTCACTACCATATTGATGGAATGTAGCCCAAGATCACATAATGAATGATGGGCAAATTACTTGAGATGAGAAATTATTTTGATATGCTTTCATATTGAGGGAACAATGGTCTTCTGTATTTTTCTACTAGAACTAGGCTGATTCAGAACATCCGAGCTTTACCAAAGACAGATGGAGATGGTTTCCTTTCTTTTAGTTAGTTCTCTATCAGTTGTGTTAGATTTCTTGACATACATACATGTTTCATTTTTCTATTTTGTTGTGCTTTTAATTCTGTGGTTTTTAAAAATGGGCATTACTCCAAGAATCAGGAGAATGCAATTTTAACTGAAGAAACTGACTTTTTCTTTCAAGCTTATTTCTGAGCCATTGTCAGAAGAAGTACAAGTGGGCTTGCAAGATCTGAGAATCTTTATCAGATTATAAAACACCTTGACCCCAAAAATGTTTGGGACTTTTTTTCTAACTTCCAGTGAACCTAGTAGTTTTATCCTCATTGAAGAAATGATGACCTGTAACAAATAGACTGATGTAATGAAAAACAGAATTGTCCCAGACATAAGTCCTAAATGAATATGGAATGTTACAAGGCAATTCTGCACCTTACTACATGTCACAAAACATTAAGAAATATATTAAAGAGATGGAGACAAACATGTGACATAGGAACCCACATGATTTAAACCTCATTGAAAATCTATGCACTAGGGGCAGCTAGGTGGTGCAGTGGATAGAGCACCGGCCCTGAAGTCAGGAGGACCTGAATTCAAATCTGGCTTCAGACCAAACACTTGACACTAGCTGTGTGACCCTGGGCAAGTCACTTAACCCCAATTACCAAAAAGAAAAGAAGAAAAAAAAAGAAAATCTACGTGCTATAGTGAAGACTTGACTTGGAAAACTGGACTATTCATCAATGATACACTTAGTGCAATGGTTGGCTTCATTAAAGAATATGTGTCAAAAAATTTTTGAACTTTTCATGATTACCAAATCATGAAAAAGCAAATGATTACAGCAAAAGGAGAATACAATTCATGTTGAAAATTTTTCTAAAGATGGAGGAAGTAGTAAGGTTTGTTGTATGTCCAATAAATTTAATTATTTTACTTTGTCCCAGCTAATTTGCATGCCACCACATATAGTATTATATGCTTTCATTTCCAAATCATTTCTTTGTGTTGAAGGAATTAGGATGAATTGCAGAATGATTGCTGTCTTCATGTATCTTAAGACTAGTTCCATGGCCAGGTGGATCAGTGAAAAGAGAACTGGTCCTAGAGACAGGAAGACCCGAGTTCAAGTTCAGTCTCAGAAACTTTTTAATTGTGTGACCATGAGCAATTCATTGAATCTCAATTTGCCTTAATTTCCTCATCTGTAAAAAGAGAATAATAATATCACCTACCTCCCCAGATTGCTAGAGAACCAAATAAAACGTTTTGTAAAACTTTTTGCAAACCTTAAACCACTATATAAATGCTAGTTAATATTGTTGCTGATGTTGTTGTCACCTCAGAGGGTAGAACTGGGAACAAAAGTAAGTTGTAGGAAGGTGGGTATTTGCTTAAAGAAACATCTTTTTAACCATTTCATCTATAAAAAAATGGATTGAAACCCTTCAGAAGATAATGGGGTTCCTAGTCCTTTGAAGGTCTTTCAGGAGGATGGTAGATGACCACTTCTTGTGGATACCATAGAGTCATGTAGAACACTCTTATTAAGACAAAACTGAACTCGACATTTGAGGTCACCTGCAACTCTGAGATCAATGATTTGAAAATTGAGATGGAGTAGTTCTGTTTGAAAAAATGATGTCAAAGGGCAGCTAGGTGGCACAGTGGATAGAGCACCAGCCCTGAAGTCAGGAGGACCTGATTTCAAATCTGGCCTCAGACACGAAATACTCACTAGCTGTGTGACTCTGGGCAAGTCACTTAACCCCAATTGCCTCACCAAAAAAAGAAAAAATGATGTCAAATTGAAGAAGTAGACTGGTTATGCTAACAGTCAGTGGAAAGTCTTAATACAATTTCAGCCATACTTGTGTATCACATACTCATAGCAATTAAAAGTAGGAAGGCACCTCAGCAACCCAACCTCTACCCAAAAGGAATCACCATTCCAATTTATCTGACAAGTTGTCATCCAATCTACTCCAGGAAGTTGCTCTATCTGTTGGCCATGTGTGGAATGCTGTGCCTTTTTCATCTCTTTCTGCTAGCTCCACTTCAAATCCAGCTAAAATCTATCCTTTACAGGAGGTCTTTCCTGATCCCCCTTAATTCTACTGCCTTCCCTTTGTTGATTATCTCCAATTTCACCTGTTAAGCTTGTTAGCACTTAGTTGTTTCCAGGTTGTTTCCTACCTTAGACTGAGTTCATTGAGAGCAAGGACTATTTTTCACCTTTATTTGTACTCTAGTGTAAGACTGCATTTAGCCCTATCAAGCTTTATGCCTGTTGTCCTAAGCTGTCAAGATCCTTTTGGATCCTGACTTCCAAACACATTCATTGTATTGGCTGTCTCTTCCAACTTGGTGTCAAATGTAAATTTGATGAACCTGGCATCTGTTCCTTTATCTAGATTATTTAGGAAGATATTAAATGGTACAGAAGCAGAGATCTCTGGCATGGTCCAATGGAGAACTGCTGTTTGAGTTTAGCTATCCAACTACTATTGCATCCATCTCAATATATCATCTACTTCATCATCTCTACATTTTCTCTACCAAAAGAGTATCAGAGGCTTTATCAAAAGTTTTTCTAAAATCTAGGTAAACCTATTCATGACATTCTCCTCATCTACCAATTTAATGTTTGTATTATAAAAGCAAATCTGTAGATAGGAACAGTATTACTAGTGACACTGAAGGCTATAGATGGCAGCAATGTTTATTGATTTCTTTCCATGGAGCCACCTACAGCAATTAGAAAAAAAAATCCCAGGGGAATGATGAGGTTTCCTAACCTAAACATTACATTTACTGTGGTTAAAAATGTTACATGTGGCATAATGACCACAAACCAAAATAATGTGGACTTAGATATTTCTACTGCAAGAACCTCAGAACAGATATTCATGACTCATTCGACAATTTTGTCTGGGTGGTAATTTTTAACATCTGTTCTAGAATGAGTTACTTTCCAGTAAAAAAAAAAAAAAGTTTAGGACTAATTCAGTCCCTAAGGATGTGTTTTCCAAATTTCTAAAGACAATCCAGCTTTGTAAGAAGAAGAAATGCTATAAGTGGGCTTTTTTGCAACAGCTTGGTCAACCACTAATTTTATGGCCAAAACTTTCATCTATTAATCTCTCTTTAATGATGATTTCGTCACCATGTGAAGTTCTTCAAATTAGTTCCATTTCTTTTCGAGAATAATACATCCAATTGCTTCTGGTCAAATCATCTGGGACATTCCTCATGAATGAGCTACCAAAAATGTCACTTCATGTTTGAGGTACTACATAGATTAGTACCCACTAAAAACTATAGCTAATGGGCTCCTACCATGTTTTTACCTTTTCCAACTAGCCAGAGGGCATATTAATTCAAAACAAAAATATTTAAGAGAACCACATAGAAAACAAAAAGACAGGAAAGATTTTCTCAAGCATACCTGAGATGCACATTCCTCCAGGTTATCACCGCTCCAGTGGGGGAGAAGAACATGTGTCACCATGTATCATCATTAACAATGCATATTGAAGGTGCATACAAGTCCAGAGAACATGCAAAAAGAGCATATGCTAGTAACCTTTGTGTCCAGGGCACATATATAGGGGCCAGAACATGTATGTGACCAAGGCAAAAAGTGCCCGCAATTTTGCAGGACTGCCAATCTGCTTTTGTTTTTTTGTTTTGGTTTGTTTTGGTTTTTTTAAGGCAGTTTAGTGGCTCAGTGAAGTGCTGAGCCTAGAGTCCAGGAAAATCTGAATTCGAATCTAACCTCAAACTTTCTTACTTATTAGTTGTGTGACCTTAAGCAAATTATTTAACTTCTGTTTGCCTCACTTTCCTCACCTGTAAAATGACAATAATATTAACACCTACCTCAGAGTAATCGAAAGGATCAAATCAACTAATATTTACAAAATGTTTAGAACAGTGTCTGGCACAGAGTAGATGCTTAATAAATACTTATTCTCCCCTCCTCTCTGATGGGCATGGCATTGCCTCACTGGACATCTTCACTGGTCTTACTGTCAATGAACTTGTTCATACTATCATCATCTGAGCTTTATCCCTCCAGGACCATCTAACAGACTCTCAGCTCTTGGTGACTGGGCTGACAGCTCTTTTAGTCTGTAGCCAAGGCTATTATCTACCACACTTAACTAAGGGCTTCCAACAAAGGCCAGACAGAATATACTGAGGCTAACAGAAAGGCTGTTCTTTTCACCACCTATGTCAGGCAGTGATGTGGATGGAACCCATGGCCCCAGATAACCACGTAACTCAGCATTAGGAAATTCCTTGTAATTTCTTTTATCCCCCATCCCATACCACAGAGCGATAGAAAGATTACATATAGATGTCAGTATAGATAGATGTAGAGATAGACATGGTAGGTAGATAGATAGATAGATAGATAGATAGATAGATAGATAGATAGATAGATAGATAGATAGATAGATAGATAGATAGAT
>NW_020950239.1:7306256-7320897 GCF_900497805.2 Vombatus ursinus | reverse complement strand
GATAGATAGATAGATAGATAGATAGATAGATAGATAGATAGATAGATTGCTAGGTAGATAGACAGGCAAATGTTATGTGAATAGAGATGACAGTTAAACCTATGGAGCTGATGTTACCAAATTGACACACATATGGGAGGGAGAGACAGAGACAGAGAGAGAGAGATGAGAAAAGATCATGGAAAAGAAGTTTAGGGAACACCCCCAGTCAGGGGGTGTGATGAAGATGATGACAGCAAAGAAGACTTAGATTTTTGAGTGGTCAGATTGGTAAGAGAACCAGAAGAGAGTAGTGTCACAGAAACTCATCGAGAAAAGATGATTTAGGAAAGGGTGACCAATCATGTCAAAAGCAACAGAGAAATCGAGAAGGATGGAGAATGACAAAAGATTTCCATCTCCATGGCACTAGGCAGAGAATTTTAGTGCAATGCATTATTGCTACTTCCACCCCTCCCTAAAACTTACTGTTTGTTCTATTAGAAGCCCAATGTGGACAAACTGTCCTTCATTCTGAAATCTCATGGAAGTTCCTTATGGACAGGGAACTGTTTTTGTTTTTGTTTTTGTGTTATTGTTGTTTGTTTGCTTTTTGGTTTGTCTTTTTATCCTTTTCTAAAGCTAATTGAAATCTGTAATAGAAAACATACGGTGGTAGGTTGTTTTATGCAGTAGCCAAATCTATACAAGTTAAGGAGACTGTTGGACTAAATTGCCTCTGAGGTCCCTTCTAACTCTGAAATTTTGTGATTCTGATTTTGAGATGATGTTATATGGCACAGTACTGTGAACCCAATGTAGTGAAGCCATTTTGGTCCTCTTTGAGAATAAAGGACAGCAACCAATCAACCAGTATGGCATAGTACTGTGCAAGGTATTTTGAGGGATACAAAAGAAATAAGATTTTCTTCTTTGGAGGAATTTATAATCCAATAAAGGAAACAAAACCTATCTACGAAATAAATTGCAAATGATTCCAAGGCATTATGCGAACACATGCAAAATCTTATGGTAAAATAGCATATCTACACTCCCCCATTAAGAACATGACTCATGAACTTGTGTACTCATAAAGTCAAGGATTTTTTAGCCCTAAGGGACCTTGGGAAACATATGGTCAAATACCAACCTGAGCAAGAAACCCTTCTTTAGCATCTGAAAGCAACTCATTATGTATGGAAATAACCCATCCCACCTTTAGATAGCTTGAAATGTGAGACATGCCAGTAACTATCCTATTCATTGCAGAATGATGCCTCCTGAATTCCAAAGGGTAATAAAAATAATTAACTGAATGTTAAGGTCATAGTATTTAGAGCTGGAAGGAGCCTCAGTGACCATCTAGTTCTGTAATAGAAACTTTCTTTATTGCTAGTATGTCAACTTGTTCTCAAAATGTAAATGGGAAAACTGAGTCATGTCATTAAGAACCCAGTAAATAGATCTTTAGGGCTGGATATTAAGGAATAAAGTTCCACTTCCACCAACTTACACTTGGTAATTTGGGGACAACATTTCATTTCTTTGAGTACCTGTGATTTTTCTGCTGTAAGTACTCCTCCACTAACTCAGATTGCAACCTTTTTATGATTTACTCAATGATCCTCAAGAGTTATTGTATCTCCCAAATTCATCACCCTGAAGCCAACTTGACAATAGTAACTATTAGCATTTTACAGAAAGCTATAAACTTTCCAACACACCTTGTGAATATTGTCTCATTTGGTTCTCACAACAACCACATAAGGTAGGTGCTATTATTACCTCCATTTTGCAAAGGAAGATACTAACAATGAGTGTTTGTGTCAAATTAACAGACCCCAAAACAGAATTCATTGTTTTTTTTCTCTCATAAACAAGCTCATACTCCTAATTTCCTTGCCTTTTTTTTGAGGCTGCAAAAATCTTTCCAATCTTCTTTCCAATTTCAACTTTTAAATCAATCAGTTAATAAATATTTAGCAAGTGCCTACTACAGGCAGCTAGGTGGCTCATTGGATAGAGTGCAGGGTTTGAAGTCAGGATGAGTTGAGTTCAAATCTGACCTCAGACTCTTAACTAGCTGTATGACCCTGGGTGAGTCACTTTAACCCTGTTTGCCTCAGTTTCTTCATCAGTAAAATGAGCTGGAGAAGGAAATGGTAAATCACTCTAGTGTCTTTACCAAGAAAACCCCAAATGAGGTCACGAAGAATTGGACACAACTGCAATTATTGAATAATAACAAACTATGTGCCAGGCATTGTATTAAGAGCTAGGGATACAAAGAAAGGCAAAAGATGGTCACTGCTCTCAATGAGCTCACAGTCTAATTAGGAAAGCAGCATGCAAATAAGGTGTATCCAGGAAAAACAAGATTTAGATTCAGAGATACGTGACTTGCCCCAGGTCACATTGCCTACAGTTTCTTAGATAGAATTTAGCTAGGTAGGTGCTTAGACAATAGATGTGCAGGCCACTGTTATGTTCATGTTCAAAGCTTCCCTATCCTGGTAGAACTTGGCAGAGTTTGCATTCTATTGGCATAGTCATCAGGAACCTAGATGCTGCAGTGGGCATTAAGTTAAAACCATGAAAGTTGAGATGACTACAAGATAATGAAAGACAGCATTGCAATTTTCCTTGGGCTAAATCTCCATTTTTTAGCATTCATGTAGTAATAGTTCCCTAACTTAACAAGTGGAGTGTGTATCAAAAGAATATCTGTATATCAGTTGTTTGGAATGGAGAATTCATCATTCCCTCAATAACAAAATAATAAATTGTGAGTAAGTTCTTAGGATAGCTACAAACATGTGTTGAAATCATATCACATGTTAGGTAGAATTTTGTAAGGCATTCTGGGAACCTATCTGCAAATCATAACATAGTTTCTTTGGGGAAATGAACTCAGCTCCAAATAACAGACTTACAGCCATTTGGGGAACATGCTCCATTTGAAGGTTGGATACTGACTATTGTTAGTCCTTCATTTTTTTGAAAAGGAACAATGACATCATGGAGTGACTTGACTTGTGTGTGAATGGGATTTAAGTGAAGCAGAGTTACATGAGGTGATCAATTTAACTCTCTTTTCCAGAATCATCAAAGCCCAGTGGCAAGGCAAAAGCCAAGACAACTGGTGATGGTCTGGGATACAGTAGATGACCTTAGAGTCTTTGATGTCTGACCAAGCTCTTAGCATTCCACAGCACTTGCTTGAGCTACCTTTATGACCACTGGAACAAATTGTTCTCTTCCACCCATTCCACCAGGGAGTCTTTACATGCTTTTAGGTAGACACTCCACTAACTCACTGAAGGGTTTGAGGCTTGTCACTTATCCTCAACCTGATTTAGCCCATCTGCTGAGACAGTTTTACCAAGATGTGACTGCTGCACATACTTCTTGGAGCCACAGCTAAGAGTCAGGTGACAAGTGGACACCAAAGGTAGATGAGCAGCCCTGAAAAGGGCTCAGCAGTTCCTCACATGAGAGGTTCTAGTCCTCCCTAAATACAAGGCTGGAGATAAAAGAAGCCACATTGAGGACATAGGATCTGAGTGGGCCTGGAAAGAAGGGGGCTCACTATATGTCAAGATATGCCAGGTAAGCTAGCAAGAAAACTGTGCCCAACTGAAGTCAGAAGGTTCTGATTATACACAAATGTTAAGAGGGAGGATTTGTGTCCTACAAATGGCAACATTACATATTATCATATCCCTGACTTCAGATCGCCAAGTGCTCAGATTTGGACTTGATCTTTGAATATACATGTAATCTCTGACCTTTGCTCCACTTGCCTCACCTTTACCCAGGCTCTGGAACCACATGGATTAGGCTTGATCAGAGAGCCCTGAACCCAAGAGGGTCAGTCTCTCCTTTTAGGTTTTTGTTCCCTACTTGGAGTAGCTCAAAGAAAATTGTCCAAAGTGTTCATGATACAGTCCAAACTCATCCCTCACTTTTCCCAAATATGGATAAAAGAGAAAAGAAGTGCTTACCTCCCAAATAAACATGAAAGTTACTAGGGGCCTTTATTGAACCCTACTGAAAATACAGTAGACACAAAAAGTCACAGGAGTGACAAAGAAGACATAGAAGATAAAGTCCTCAAGTAGTAAATTGGATCCCCTGAGAAGGGAATGTAATTTTGAGCTGCCATAAGAGCAACTGTAATGTTCCAATGAATAGCTAAGTGGCACAGTGGATAGTATGCACTATCTTTGCAAGAAAACTCCAAACGGGGTCATGAAAAGTTGGTCACAACTGAAACAACTGAACAATCTTCCCAAAAGTTGTTTTATTTTTCCACAGTGATATATGGTCATCTCAAGAGTCCTATCATCTCATTGTAATTTAGACTCTCTGCTTTCCCTCTACCCCTAGGTAAACCGATTTTGAGGTCTATTGAGAAATCAATCATCTTCTTATGATATCTGCACTGAGCAACATATTAAGATACTGTGCAGAACATATGTGATCTGACTTCTCCTGCCTCTGTAGAACATATCACATCAAGGAAATATCCCCTTCTAAAAGGTCAGTGACCAAACTCTCAAAATCAGGAACTCTCAAACCCATGAGAGCACACCAAAAGTTTGTTCCCAAGAAATCTTTCTCTGGCCAGAAAAGTAGATCCCATGATGGGGTTAATTTCTTTAAGAAAAAGGAAGACTTCAGAGAAAAGAGACTTTAGAAAAATTAGATTGTGCTAAAATGAGAAGTCAATCAAACAAGCACTAATTGATCATCAACTGTGGTCAAGGCAGGGTCTTTTTTCCCACTTATTTAATTATTTTTAACATTCATTTTTTAAAATTCTGGTTTCCAAATTCTCTTCCTCTCTCCCATCCTTCCCCCATCCATTTAGAAGGCAAGCAATATAATAGCAATTATACATGTGAAGTCATGCAAAACATATTTTCATACTATGTTGCAAAAAAACACAATGAAAAGAAACATTTTAAAAATGAAAAAAAAAACCATATCCTTTAATCTGCACTCAGAGTTCATCTGTTCTTTCTCTGGAGGTGGATGGCATTTTCATTAGAAGTCCTTTGGAATTGTTGTGGATCATTGTATTACTGAAAATAGCTAGGTTGTTCACAGTTGATTATTGTACAATATTGCTGTTACTATGTACAACATTCTCCTAGTTCTACTCATTTCACTTTGCATCAGTTCACATAAGTCTTCTCAGTTTTTTCTGAAATCATTCTGTTCATCATTTTTCATAGCACAATGATATTCCATCACAATCATATACCACATCTTGTTCAGACATTCCTCAATTGATGGGTATTCAGATAAATAAATGTAAACTACAAAAGAAACAAACTGCAAAGCACTTTTGTGACTGTGAATTCATTAACAACTTGAGGGAGGATAAAGAAAAGCTCAGATTGTACCAGATATGAGTCCTTGGAAGGAGTCAGGAATTCAAAGAGGTAAAGGTAAAGAGGGAGAGCATTCCAGATATGGGAATGAATTTGTGCAAAAGGATGGAGTTGTAAAATGAAAAGTGACATACAGAGAAAAATAGATCAATTAGGATGGAACAAAGAGTATGTGAGGGTGTGTAATATTAAAGAGTGCAATATAAAATTAGTTTAGAAGGATAGGCTGGAACCAGATGGTGGAAATCTTTCAACACCAAATAGCCACTTTTGTATTTGATCCTAGACACAATAGGGAGCCATGTGGTCAGACCTGTGCTTTAAGAATATTAATTTGGTGAGTGTATGGAGAATGAATTGATGACATAAACTTCTGTAGTTCAATAACAGAATAGAGAAAAAGAGGAGAGATGAGAGAAATGTGGTAAAAGACAGAATTAACAAGACTTGGCAACTTATCAGATATGAGAGGTAATAGAGACTATAATTTCCTTGAAGGCAGATACTGTTACTTTTATATTTGTATCCCCAAAACAGTGTTTGGCAAACGGAATTTACTAAATGCTTATTAATTGATTAACTTTCAAGGTTACAAGCCTGGAAGCCTGGAAAGATTTGATAGCCTCAAAGGAAGTAGGAAAAGTTAGGTTGTTTAGCTAAACATGATGAATTCCATTTTTTGATACGTTCAGTTTGAGATACTTATGCAACATCCAAGTAGAAATGTGTACCAGCAAGTTGGTAAAGAAGAAGCAGACCCCAGGAGAGGGCTGAGGGCTGGAAAATTAGACTTAGGAGTTATCTATTGACAATAATTGAACCCTTGGATGTTGATAAGAGGGAGGGTGTGCAGAGAGAAGAAGGTTCAGGACAGAACTATGAGGGAACACACTCATACATTGGGGATGAGGTATATAGAATAAATAATTCAACAAAGGAGACTGAGAAGGAGGAGAAAGAGAAAGTAGCATCATTAAAACCCAAGGAAGAAATAGAAGCTAGAAGGAGGGTATATTCAATAGAGTCAAAGCTACAAAAGAATAAAAAGTTAAGGGAATGAGATAAGACCATTGGATTTGGCAATTAACAGATTAACCTTGGAGAGGGTAGCTTTGATCAAGTGGTGAAATTGGAAACCAAATTGCAAAGCACTGAGAAGTAGGTGAGGAAGTGGGGACAGTAAATCTAGATAGCTTTTCCTATTTTGGCTATGAAAGGTAGAGAAGATTTAGCTTAAGGGAATGGCTGAATCAAGGTTTTTCAAGGTTTTCTGATATTGGTTTTCTGGAAAACAAAAGGAGTCAATGTTTGAAGAGAGATTGAAAATTAGAATGATAGAGAGAACTTGAAGCAACCTCCTGGACTATATGTGATTGAATCATAGTCCCAAGTAGAGGAAGGTGATATCATCAAGCAGAAAAGCTGCTTTTTCATCAGAATAAAGCAAAGGAGAAGAGAATGGGAGTTGATACTGAAGGAATGTCAGGTGTAGAATTGAGAAGTGTATTTTCAAATGATAGTCTTTTTTTTCTCTATAAAAGAGAGGCAAGCAAGGACCTATGCTTAGAGGAAGGAAAAGATGTAGGTTGACAGAGAAGAGAGGAGAAGAGAAGAGAAGAGAAGAGAAGAGAAGAGAAGAGAAGAGAAGAGAAGAGAAGAGAAGGAAGGGAAGGGAAGAGAAGAGAAGGGAGAAGAGAAGAGAAGAGAGGAGAGGAGAAGAGAGGAGAGGGAAGGAGAGGAAAGGGGAGAGGAGGGGAGGGGAGAGAATGAATACAACAATGATGAGGATGTTTATTTTACATTGTGATTATATTCCTTTTTCTTGTATTTGAAATGAATTTTTGTCTAACAAAGTATAGTGAAAGGTAAGTTTTCTGATAAAGACAAAATTACTTGTACAAGGAAAAATGTAGAACTAAACAACTCTGTTTCAGATTAAAAGCAACATGTTTGCATGAATATTCATATAATTAATGACAAAAGTGTTGTTTATTACTGAATGATACACTTACATCAATTCTCCATTTAACCTCATTTTATTAACCACATATGTATGCACTTATATTCCTTTGGTTCCAGTTACATTTTTTTTTCTCTGAGATCTTTTATTAAAAAAAATACATATATTATCACAAGAAAAACCAAGGGTGAATCAAAGTAACACCAGATGGACTTTGTTAGAGGGGAATGAACTGCTTTATGTAAACTTCATTGAAGTGGAATGTGTGGGAATAAATGTGGGTAAAAAATGCAAATTAAGAAACTTGGGAAATAACCTTAGCAATAATCTACCCTTATTGTACAATCCATTTCTTAAGTAATTCTTTTAAAGAAATATTTGCTATGGTTTGTTCTTCCTGCTCTTACACTATTTTTCCATCCTTCTCCACCCCCAGCCCCCTCAAAAACAAAGATCATCCAGCACCAAAGTCAAATCTACTGACTTATTGCAAATTAAAATATCAGGACCAAATGAAACTGTGTTATTATGTCATAGTGACATCTTTAGCTTTCACTTCATATCTTCCTTTGCTTACAAAGAGACTGATATGATCAAAAAATATGTTTATAAAATTAATCTAGTAACAGGGTAAAGGATAGAAGATTAGAAGACTAGTAAAAAAAAAACAGTAGTATTGACACTACCTGGTAAATGATTATCTAAGATAGAATAAGGAAGTAGAATGAATGAAAAAAATGACTTCTTCATAGCTTAAAATATCTTTAATATTTCATTTATTTCCTCCTTTTTCATGTCTGCCTTCTACCTTAAAGTAAGGAATTACCTTCATTTATAATGCTAGCAATATGTTCTACCTACTTGGAATGCTGCCTCCCATCTCTCACCCTCCAAGATAGAACTTAGGTTTTAAAATCCTAATAGTAATTCCCTGCAAACTTTTATTAAGTGCCTACTATGTACTAAGCACTCTACTAGGTACTGGGAATACAAAAAGAAGCAAAAGACAGTCCCTGCCTTCAAGGAGTTCACAATCTAATGGGGAGACAATAAACAAATAGGTGCAAACAAGCTATACATGAGATAAACAGGAAATAATCAACAGGGAAGGCACTAAAATTAAGAGAGACTGGGAAAGATGTCTAGTAGAAGGTGGAATGTAGGAGCAATATTTAAACTCTGTTCTCAATCATATTTAACACACAAAATAAAGTAAAAGAACAACATGAGGAGGAGGAAATGGAGGACGAGGAGAAAATAGAAGAGGAGGAGGAAGAAGAGGAGGAGGAAGTGGAGGAAAAGGAGAAAGAAGAAGAAGAAAAGAAAAAGAGGAGGAGGAGAAAGAGGAGGAAAAGGAGAAAGAAGAAGAAGAAAAGAAAAAGAGGAGGAGGAGAAAGAGGAGGAGGAGGAGAAATAATTCATAAGGAAAATCTCACAGAAAAATAGACTATAAAATAATTTAAAAGGTTCAAGCACAGGGAATAAATAACATAGCATAAAGGAAAGAGATGCAAACTCCAACCAAAAAGAGAAATAACATCACAATTATAACTACAAGGTACTCATAAATGATAAGAGAACAATCACAAGTAAATTCAGAGTAATTTTTTTTTCAAATCAATAAAAAGAATTAAAGGTAAAAAATAAGGATAGAAATTAAAACTGTCAAAGAAGAATTTAGAAATACAAACAAGAGAATGTGGAGTTTAGAACAAAAGATGCAATATCTCTCTAAAAAATGGATTCTTTGAAAAAGAAAAGGAACATCAGAATAAAATCAATAGAATGGAAAAAATGAAAAGATTTATAGGACACAATAAGCCCAAATAACTGACCTTGAGAACAGAATATGACTGAATATAACACTTTGGGAAGTCATGAAAGAAAATGTTCCAAAAGCATTGAAACAGAGAGAAAAATACAGCTCATCACAATCCACAAATCTCCCCAAAGAGAGAAACTTCATATTTAACTAACACAGAAATATTGTGGTCAAGATACAGAACTCCAACATTAAACTACAAATCTTGCAAGCAGCTGAAAAGATGCCCTTCAAATAAAGCCCAGTCTCTGTGAAACTATCCCTCTTCTACAAGAAGTACAATGGAAATGGAAAAGAAGTACAATGGAAATAGTACAATGGAAATTGACCTATATGCCCAAAGTTACACATTCCAGCCAAGCTAGACTTAATAACAAATTTTAAAAGATAGATTTTCATTGAAAGAGAAGAATTTAAATCTATTGCGGAATCCAGATTTGAACAAGACATTTAACATGAAAATTAACCAAATAAAAGAAACTTTAAAAAAGTGAACAAGTCTATAGAGCATGAAAAGATCAAGATGATAAACCAATGTTTACCATGCTTCAAAGATTAAAAAAAATTTTACTATTGTTTTTAGGATTCTGAGAGCCCTACAGGGAACAGAAAGAGAACATTTAGTAACTAAACTCATGAGAAATAGAAAAACAAATATAACTAAAAGGAGGGAAGGAGTTTGGAGGAGATAAGTTGAATAGGTCATTCTTGCAGTGGGACATCATTTGTGAGGGTTAATAGAAGAAAGAGAAGAAAAAGAAGAAGAAAGTAGCTGAGATGCAATGATATATTCATATCTGGGTTGAGCAAAGGAGAAAAAATGTTTCACTTTGTCTACAGAACATTAAGAGAGAGCATTATTGGACAAAACCTATGAGACTATAACATGAATTATTCTAGAAATTGAATGGGGGCATGTATGTGGGAAAGGCAGCTAGATGGCACAATGGATAGAGTGTCAGACCTGAAATCAGGAAGTCTCATCTTCCTGAGTTAAAAATTGGCCTCAGACACTAGCTTTGTGACCCTGGGCAAGTCACTTAACCCTATTTGCCTCAGTTCCTCTTCTGGAGAAGGAAATGGCAAACCACTCCAGTGTCTTTGCCAAGAAAACCCCAAATAGAGTCACAATCAGACATGACTGAACAAAAATAGCAATGTCTGTGGGAATAATTAATAGGTTCACCAAATTTGAATGGGAAAAAATCTTGAAGGTTGTTTTCAGGTTCTTAACATGGAGTTTGTGAACTTTTAAAAAAAATTTATGACTATTTCAATATTATTGTTTCCTTTGTAATCCGATGTTTTTTATTATATGAATTTAATAGCATTATTTCATCAATAGGGGTGCACTGTAATACACAATGGGGCAGGGGACCACAAGGCTGATGTAACTGTATTCACTTCCTTTTATTCCAAGTGAGCAAGTGAGACAGCATGGTAAATGGAAACAGCCCTGGCTCTGAAGTCAGAGGAATTGGATTCAAACACTTGTAACTTATATTCCCTGGGCCTCAGTTTCCTCACTTGTAGAAAGTGGGGGTTGTACTGAATGGCCTCTGAGAGTCCTTTCAGCTTTAGACCTAGGTTTCTCACATTTCATGGGCCTTAGTGATTGTAGTGTAAGAGTCGTGTGACAGAGAGCCTTCAAAGAAGAAGGCAGATCCTCCTAAATTTGAATTACCCCCCCCAAATTTCAATCTCTTTTTGCTTTTTCAGTTCTAGAAAGGGATGCAATAAAAATGCTAATTAAACCAAGTGGAGGGACTATTAAAGGGGGCACAGAAAACTTCTTAATTCGTCTTCACTTTCTGCCATCAGAGTGGTATTGGCTGCATATCTGAAATTGTTGATATCTCTCTTTAATTGTGACTTTTGATTCCTCCAGCCTGGCATTTCATGTGATGTTACTTGGCAAATAAGTTAAATAAATAAAGTGACAATATGCAGGCTTGTCATACTCCTTTTCCAATCTTAAACCAATCCATTGTTTCATGTTTGGTTCTAATTGTTGCTTTTGGCCCACATAGAGGTTCCTCAAGAGATAAGTAAGATGATGTAGTACTCCCAGCTTTTGAGGACTTGCCACATTTTGTTGTGATCCACCCAGTCAGAGACTTAATGTAGTCAATGAAGCAGAAGTAGATGTTTTTTCTGGAACTCCCTTGCTTTCTTCATAATCCAGTAAATTCTGGCAATTTTGTCTCTAGTTCCTCTGCCTTTTCAAAAATCAGCCTGTTCTTTTGGTAATTTTCAGTTCACATATTGCTAAAGTCTAACTTGCAGAATCTTGCTAGCATGTGAAGTGTGTATAATTGTTCAGTGATTTGTACATTCTAAGGCATTGCCCTTCTTTATTATTGGGGCATAAACTGATCTTTTCCAATCCAGTGGCCACTGTTGAGTTTTCCAAATTTTCCTCCATATTGAATGCAGCATTTTAACAGCATCTTCTTGTGGGATTTTAAATAACTCAGCCGGAATTCTGTGACCTTCACTAGCCTATTGTTAGCAATGCTTCCTAAGGCCCACTTGACTTCATTCTCCAGGATGCCTGGCTCTAGATCAACAACCACACCATCGTGGTTCTTGGTGATGTTAACATAGTTAACATAGTTCTTTTGTGTATTCTTGCCACCTCTTCTTAATCCCTCCTGTTTCTGTTAAGTCCCTATCATTTTTATCTTTTATCATGTCCACTTTTGCATGAAACATTCCTTTGATATCTTAATTTTCTTGAAGAGATCTCTTATCTTTCCCATTCTATTATTTTCTTCTATTTCTTTTCATCACTCAGTTTAGAAAACCTTTATATCTCTCTTTGCTGTTCTCTGGAATTCTGTATTCAGTTGGATATATCTTTCCTTTTCTCCTTTCCCTTCCCCTTTCCTTCTTCCATCAACTATTTATAAAGCCTCATCATATAACCATTTTGCTTCCTTGCTCTTCTTTTCTTTAGAATTTTTTTTTTGTTGTTGCCTCCTGTACAACATCATAAATCTGTACATAGTAGTTCAGGCATTCTATCTACCAGATCAAACCCTTTACATCTATTCATCAATTCTATTTCATATTAACAAGAGATGTTATTTAGGTCTTGCCTATATGGTCTGATAGTTTCTCCTACTTTCTTCAATTTGTCTGAATTTTGTAATAAGAGGCTCATAACCTAAGCTGCAGTCAGTGCAGATCTGTTTTAACTGACTGTATAGAGATTCTCCACCTTTGGTTGCAAAGTGTATAATCAACCTGATTTCAATATTGAAAATTGTCCCTGTGTAGAGTCACCTTCTGGGTCATTGAAAAAGAGTGTTTGCTATAGCCAGTGAGTTATCTTGATAAAACTCTATTAGTCTCTGCCCTGCTTCATTTTTTGCTCCACAGCCAGCTTACCTGTTATTCCAATTATCTTTTGATTTTCTCCTTTAGCATTCCAATTCCCTGTAATGAATGTGGCCTCTTTTTTTAATGTTATCTCTCAAATATGTTGTAAGTCTTCATAGAATTGATCAACTTTGGCCTCTTGGCATCAGTGATTGGAGCATAGACTTGTATTACTGTGATGTTGAACAGCTTGCCTTGGATTCAAACAGATACCATTCTGTCATTTTTGAGATTCTATCCCAGTACTGTTTTTCTCACTCTTTTATTGCCTATGAAGGCTTCTCCATTTGTTCCAAGGGATTCTTGCCCACAATAGCATATCTAGTGATCACACAAATTAAATTCATTCATTACCATTTAAGTTCACTGATACCCAAGATGTTGACGTTTAATCTTTCCATCTCTTGTTTGACCACATCCAGCTTACCTTGGTTCATAAATGTTACATTCCATGTTCTTACGCAATATTGATCTTTACAGCATTAGACTTTCCTTTCATCACCAGGCACATCCACAGAGCATCCTTTCAGATTTGGCCCAGTTGATTCATTAGTACTGGAACTACTTGTAATTGTCCCCTGCTCTTCCCCAGTAGTGTGTTGTACACCTTCCAATAAAAGGGGCTCATATTCCAGTGTCATATCTTTTATCATTTTAATACTCTCCATGGGGTTTTCTTGGCAAAGATATTGGAGTGGTTTGCCATTTCCTTCTCCAGTGGATCACCTTTGTCAGAACTCTGTACTATGACATGTCCATCTTGGGTAACCCTGCCTGGCATAGTTCATAGTTTCATTGACTTATTTAAGCCCCTCTACCATGACTAGGGGGTGATCCAGCAGGGGAAGAGATAAGTAAGAAGATGTTAAAAGAACACTTAGCTACCTTTGAAGTATGACTCAAGCCAACTAGTCCAGATGAAACTTCAGACCCTGAAAAAAATTGAGAGATGTGATTATGGAGCCACTGTCAGTGATATTTGAAAGACGGTGGAAAATTGGAGAAGTACCACAAGAAAGGCAAAGTCCTGATTTTATAAAAATGGAAGAGTTCAGAGGTTGTAAACCATAGACCATAGAGCTTGGCTTTGATTCCTAAGAAAATTATTGAGAAGAAAAACGACACTTAAAAAGAACCAAATGGCTTCATTAGGAGCAAGTCCTGCCAGACTCTTCTCTTTTCCTTCTTAATAAAATCAGTAAAATAAAAAATGTGGGAAATGATAAAGATATAGTTTACCTAAATTTTAACAAAGCTTTTCATAAAGTACCTCATATTAGTCTTATGAAGAAAATGGAGCAATATAGATTAGACAATACTACAATTAGATGGATTCAAAACTGATTGGATGGCCATACTTAATGACTTCTAATGATTCATTGTCAACATGGCAGGAGGTCTCCACTGAGACGTTCAGGGGTCTGTGTTGTTTAGCATTTTTATCAACATCTTACATAAAATTAAAAATGATGTACATCAAATTTACAGGTGATGAAGCAAGAGCAAAGCACATCCAGTGTCAGAGTTGAGATCCAAAAGGATCTTGACAGACCAGAACATTGGGTTGAATCTAGTAAGATAAAATTCAATAGGGACAAATGTAAAGTCTAATGCTTGAGTGCAAAAAATCAACTCCACAAATATATAATGGAGGAGGAACAGATCAGCGGTAGCTGCCATTGTGATGAAGTGTGATGGAGTACTGGCCAATCAAATCCCAGTCCTTAGAGCATGTGAAATATGCTCGAACATGAAAGTAAGATAATAAACCAATATGAGCAAATTGTGTTTCAGATAAGCTAAACAAGTAATAAATGCACCACCATTGGGGAAAGGGGAGGACAAACAACTCCTGGATCCTTTAAGGAGTGTATTCCTTATGCTGCATAAATTGTTATTAAAATAGAGAAAAAAAGTCACTCTACAATGTTCCTTTATGATGTAAATAGATCCCTGATATACAAATGAGAGATAGGAGAGAGAGAGAGAGAGAATCAGAAAAAGAGAACTATAGGCCAAATTCACTAATGAATATTGATTCAAAAATGTAAATAAAATTTTAGCAAAGAGATTACAACAACGTATCCCAAAATTTTA
>NW_020950239.1:7284376-7306246 GCF_900497805.2 Vombatus ursinus | reverse complement strand
TCCTAAGGACAAAGGTCATTGAACTGCTCCTTCTCATCTAGGATTGTGCCAGAAGATGAGGCCTAAAGCCTATAAAATTCCTGCTTGAAGGTGTTCTAGGAAACTGAGCTAAAGTCAGGATCCTCCTGGCTAAGGGATGTACCATGGGGCAAACCCCAAAGTCAAGGATTTCCTGTTCAGGGACTTCACCAAGACACCAGGTCTGAGGCCAACAGGACTTCCCAGTTGGGATTGCATCTGGAGCCGAGGTTGATGTGACTTCCCTAGTAGGGCCTGTGGCAGGGGTCATAAGTCCCTGGAATTCCAGCTCTAGGTCTTGATCCCAGATGAGAGTTTAGGTCAGATCCCAGATCTTGATCTTGATCCCAGATCAGAATACGGAAGGAGACAGCTTCCTAGATAAGTATTATAGCAGGAGAGTGGGGGTGACAAAGGCCCAGCCACCACATCCAGAGCTAAGGTAGGAAGGTGTCAACCTGGCTACAGCAGGTACACTTCAACAGGTTCCATTCCAGATCTGCATATCTCTTCCACTGTGCCCTTTAAAATACCAATTCTATAACTAACCAATTTCTCTTCATTTTAGACATCTTCCTCTTTTGTCCCATACCTCTTCTGACACTCACTGAGGCATGGCTCCCTACCCAAGCACTTGGATGATGCTGTATCCTTAGCTGTCTTTTCCAGATTCTCTCATATCCTCAAACTTATTCATCCTAGTAGATGAGTCAAAGTACTATTTGCCCTCTTTCAAAATTTTCCTTCCAGTGACATTATTCAGCAACCTCTCCTCCTTTGAGGTTTACTCTAACCAAATTTATCACCCAATCTAGATCCAGATACTTCTCCCCCCTAGGACATTCTCCCTCTTCTCTCTCTCTCTCTCTCTCTCTCTCTCTCTCTCTCTCTCTCTCTCTCTCTCTCTCTCTCTTTCTCTCTTTTGGTGAGGCAATTGGAATTAAGTGACTTGCCCAGAGTCACACTGCTAGTGTCAAGTGTTTGGTCTGAGACCAGATTTGAACTCAGGTCCTCCTGACTTCAAGGCCAGTGTTCTATCCACTGCACCACCTAGTTGCCCCTCTCCTTCTTTTCTCAATGAACTCTCTGCCTAGCTCACTATCTCCTCATCCACTCACGTTTATTCTAATAGACATGTTAAACACTTTAATTTCCCAGTTCCTCAATCTATGCAACTCTTGTGATCTATTCTTGTATTCAATCAATTAACAAGCATTTATTAAGTCCTTACCATGTGCCAAGCACTGGCTAAGCACTGAGGCTACAGAGAAAAACCAAAAACAGTCCTTGCCCTCAAGGAATTTACATTCTAATGTTGAAGACAAAGTGCACAAAATACATAGAGTTGACTGAAGGTACTAGCATCTGGGGGTGGAGAAGGAACCAGGAAAGACATTCTGAAGGAAGTAATATTTCAGTTGAGTTTTAAAGGAAGCTGGAAATTCTAAGAGGCAAAGGTGATGAGGCGAACAATTTTAGGCATATGAGACAGCCAGTACAAAGATTCAAATTAGGAAGGTGGAGCATTCTGTGTGAAGAATTTCAAATAGGCCAGTATAACTGGAACATAGAATCTGAGTATGAAGAAATATGTAAGAATTCTTGGAAAACAGAAAGGTACTATATTATAAAGATCATTAAATATCAAACAGAGGAGTTCGTATTTGATCCAAGAGGTAACAGAGAGAAACCAAATCTCATTGAACAGAAAAGGAGGTGGTGTGTTCAGACCTGAGTTTTAGGAAAATCAATATGGCAGCTGTGTAGAGGATGTGTTGGAGTGAGGAGAGACTTGAGGAAGAGAAGCCAATTTAGAAGCTGTAATGAAAGTCTAGATAAGAGGTGATGAGGACCAGAAGTAGGGTAGAGGTTATGGGCATGGAAATATGGGGATGTATCTGACAGGTGTTGATAAAAAGAAATGGCAACATTTTGCAATTAATTAGATCTATGAGGTGAGAGAGAATATGTAGTTGAAGATGACAGTGAGGTTGGGAATCTGGGCAAATGGAAGGATGGTGGTAGCCTCAATACTGATGGATGTATTTAGGAAGAATATAATGAACTTGTGTAGGACATGCCGAGTTTGAGGTGCCCACAAAACATCCAGTTCAAAACAACCAATAGGCAATTGATAAAATATCAGAGCTCCATAGTGATGAGAACTGCATTATATATTGGTCTAGAAATCATATATATGCGATGATAGAGATGATAATGATGATAATGGAACCCATAGGAATTGATGAGATCACTAAATGAAAAATATGGAGAAAAGAGAAGAGGGACAGAGCCTACCATTAATGGTCCTGGCAATACAGCAAAGGAGACCAAGAAGGAACAATTAGAAAGGTAGGAAGAGAACTGAGAAAGAAGAGTATAACTAAATCCCTCAGAGGAGAGAGTATCTGAGGCCATCAACTATGCCATATGCTTCAGAGAGAGCAAGAAGGATGTAGATTAATAAAAGACTGTTAAAACTGACTTTGGAGAGAGTGAGGAAATTTAAAAAGCATTTATTAAGTTTCATTATGTGCCAAAAACTACAGTAAGCACTGGAGATAAACATACAAAATTTGAAAATCTCAACTACCAAGGAACTTCTAACAGATGGATATAACACATATAGGGAGGGGTGTCCAAGGAAGAATGTTTTGGTTTGGAAAATTACTAGAATGATGAGTAGATCCATAGAGGGATAGATTGACTCATTCTTTCCAGAAGCAATGACAGAACTGGTTTGATTATAGGTCACCAACTGGGGAAATGGGTGGGGCAGAGAGTATATGTGTGTCAACATGGCAGCTGTTGAGAAGATGACCAAAGAATAAAGTGAATCTGGGTCCAGGACAAGATTCAGTAGATTTCTGAGATTGCACTGTTAGACTTTCCAGGAGTGATAGGACTAATTTCTCTAGGTCATGATTTCTACCCCAATGACAAAAAGCTGCAGAGAGTGAAGAGTAATGAAGTTAAAAGTCAAAAAGAAGAGTGTTAAGACACGAGTGAGAGGAAATGGAAGTGAAAACATTCAGGATACATGGCTTTCTCAGGGAATTTGGGTGATGCAAATCCAAATGGACAGTAGAGTTGGGGAGGGGTGATATGACAGCAGGTGTAGCTGATATTAGAAAGTATAGTCAGGATACAATGTCTAGATATAGCTAGGAGATGGAAGCAGCAGGAGAGGAAGAGGTCTAAAATAAGGGAAAGTACACTGATTTTAGAGAGTTTCAGTGGACATAGTTGAAAGGGCAGATGGAGTAAGAATGGATTTTTTTTTTTGAGGGGCAGATTGAGGTGCATAGGGACAAGAGTAGGGATTTAATGAAAGCAAGTGACAAAATGACCCTTATCTTTCCCCATGCAGAAACCTTCAATTTCTTTTGTGGGAAAGGGGAAAGAGGGCAGTGATGGAGTGCCTCTCACTGTCTCCTCACCCTGCTCCAGTATAATCCCCAAAGGAAAAAAATGCATTTATAATAAAATAAATTACTTCTGAGCATTTCTTTTTAGAAACTAGAGCTGGGTAGAATTTTATAAATGCAAACAAAAGAGACAAGACAAATAGCTAGGTGGTGCTGCAGTGGATAGAGTACTGTGCCTGGAATACAGCAAGACTCATCTTCCTGAGTTCAAATCTGGTCTTAGATACTTAATAGCTGTGTGACCCTGGGCAAGTCACTCAACCTTGTTTGCCTCAGTTTCCTCATTGGTAAAATGAGCTGGATAAGGAAATAGCAAATCACTTCAGTGTCTGCCAAGAAAACTCCAAGTGGAGTCATGGAGAGATGGACTTGATTGAAAAAAAAATTACTAAAAACACTTGGTGCAACTTGAAAAGGCTAAATGATGATAGTGCATTTACATGATAATAAAATAAAAGATACTCATCCTTTCAGAATCCTACTTTCTTCTAGGGTCAATAAAAGAAAAACTCAAAGCTTTGTTCTGTTTTGTTGTTTTAAGAAAGAAAAGAAAACACGAAAGGGAAAATACTAGGCAAGAAATAAGGAGCAGAAAGGAATTTACTGTTTTGTTCTTATATTCAAAACAAGAATATTGAAGTATGGAGGGTCTCTAGGAAAAATAGGTATTTTTGACAAATTAGTGACAAAATTGACGTTTGTGTTCCCTTTTAAAACTTAGTTTCTCTCTCTGTCTATTTTTTAATGTTTTATTGTTTCATTTAAAAGTAAAGTTATGATCTGGCTTATTTTTTCAGAATCAGGCCAATTATATCAGCTCTTTAGAGTTCTGGGGAACCCTGAGTGGTTAGAGGTGTTCCTTCCCTAATGCTATCTGCTTCAGCTTCAACCAGCTATGTTCCCTCCACTATTAGGTGTCAGTAACTACCAACCCATTTCCATTAACCCCTTGACATTGATTACCTGTTACAAAGAGATATTTACTTCAAAGATATCCAATAAAAAATTACAAACAATTCCTTCTTGACCCCTCTGGGACACACTCCCCTACTTCAGTCTCTGGGAGAGTGGGCTCAAATTTAACTCAGTTTCTGCATACTATTGGTCCTACCAAGTTCATGTGCAAATGTGGTAGCATTGTCAAATGAGTCATTTTCTCATTTACTTCTAGGCTTGGTGCTGAAAGTCATTCCTGAAGGTCAGTTCTTGCTCTTTGGGACATTGATGCTGGGCTGACTGCAAAACCTGGCATAGGCACAGACTTTCGGACTCTGGAAGCTTGCTCTCCTGGCATTTGAAACTCACAGGGTCAGTCAAAAGAACTGAATTCTGTTCTCACAGAGCCACACATTAACCTCAGAAGGGACAAGACCCAAAGCCTCTTCTTTCATAGCATTGTTTTTTCACCAGATACCTTTCATGATAGAGTTAAACTACCAGAGTGGAGCCAAAGAGAAAAATGACTGAAACTCTAGTCTGGTTCAGCCAATCTCTTGTTAGTTAATGATAGGTCTGTTATTTATTATGTGCTTAACTAACTGGATCCAGTTACAGGATATCTCAGCGTGTTACACTGACTCTTCAAGTGACTTCCATTTTATATCATCTTGACTTTCCCCACAGTAGGTACCCAGTCTCTTCACATGGGGAGATGTTATCAGAAGTCCACTTTGCACGGAAGTGTGAGGAAGCCAACTCACACTTGCTCTCATGAGCTGAGTGCTAAATGTTCAGGGTGAGCATTTTCATATCAGAAATAGGCAAATGCTACAAATTAAGGCTTGATTTGTCATTTTATTGATTTTCTAGACTTAAGAAAGTGATGAAGAAAATGTTAATAATGCTGATTAAATTTAAAAATATGTCATGTGTACTTTTTTCTCCTGGAAAACCCACTGTTAAACATTTACCAGCATTTATCATTGTCCGTGCATGTGCTAGTTCATATTCAGCATTACTGTAATTATTGTACTATCATTATAAAATACTCAATTGCATTAATTACTATAATATAATTAATGGTTTCATATGCAATCATCTCTCTTTTCTTTGTATATTGAAATGTTTGTGTTTGTTGGTGATTGAAAGTTTATTATAAAAAATAAAATTAAAATACTATAAATCAGTAATTATAAAAACTATTAGTTACTTAAAATAGAAGATACTAATGTAATAGATGAGATGAGACAAATAAGAGACAAATAAGCACGACAGCTCAGTGCTTGATAAACACAAAAGTGCAAACTCCTAGAGGATGGTCTTACTACTAGATATGAACTTTTGTAAACACTGCAAAGTATTTGATGAAAAACAAATTTAGACCAGCATCTCAAATCACATGCCACACCAATTTTCTAATGGTTAAGCAACCCAAATATGATAGACTTTAAATGAGGAAGGTGTGGTTTTAAAGGTCACCTCTAGCATTTACTAACTTTGTCACACTGGACTTAACCTTCCTGAGTTTCTGTTTGCTCTCCTGCAAAATGAGGATACTATTACCAAGAGGTACTACAACTTTGTCATGAGGCTTAAATTATATAAGGTTGGTTAAGCCCTTTGCAAACTTCGAAGTATTCTATCAAGGTCAGTTATTATGAATATTGTGTAACTTAGAAAAGAATGGAAGGTCCTATCTTTCAAGACTGATTAGAAGGAAATGCTATATGACCAGACAAGGGATAGAGAAGATGATAAAGGACAAAATTGATAAATTTTAGTATAGAAAACTAAAAAATATTTATATTCAGAAAAACAATATAGCTAGGAATTTTTAAAAAGTTATGGATCGGTAAAAAAATATCAAATATCTCTGATAAAAGTATGACATCCAACTCCATAGAGAGCTGACAAAATTTTTAAGACAAAGAATAATTCCCCAATTGATAATTGGTCAAAAGATATGAACAAATGGGTTTTTTTAAATGTAAACCATCAACAATTATGTGGAAAAAATGATCCAAATTCATTGTAATAACAGAAAATAGAACAAAATGGAATAATATTGAGGTTTAACCTCATTGTCATCAAATTGACAAGAAAAATAAAAGATGAAAATAGTCAGTGTTTGAGGGGCAATGGGAAATGGATACACAAATACTGGAGCTATGAAATAATCTAATATTTTGGGAAAGAATTTTGAATTGTGTGAGAAAGGTCGCAAAATAATCATATTGTTTGATCTAGTTATCCTATCACTAAGTTTGTATTCCAAGAAAGTCAATAACAGAAACCTCCCCAAAATAATCTCAAAATCCCCTAGAGCAGTAGTGGCCAACAAAACAGTTGTCACTGGTAGACATGTACAATAAAATAGTCCCTAAGGACGGCCACAGCTCCAATGATTATGACCCTTGATAATGAAGAGAAATACTGGTTATGGATTCCAGAAAGGTCCCAATGTTCAGAGCCCATCAGAAAGCTATGTCTAAGGAAAACCTCATGAGAACTCCATGAAAGGAAGAAATGACTTCCAGGGCCAGAAGCTCAAATGAACCCCTTAGCCATTTATAAGCATTTTTTTCCTCACAACCATTGTACTTTATTTACGAACCCAATTTCTCCAGGGACCTTGTGTGGGCAAAGAGAGAGTTTGGGGAGAAATGTTCTTTGTTTTCTATAAATCTCTTTTCTTAAAAAAAAAAATGGAAGTTTAAAATAATTTTTATTAGTAATAGTAACAAATAACAATTTAATAGTAACATTACACTGAATGACGGCTCATAAGCAACAGTACTAGAATCCTTTTGAGATTATTCTTAGAATCCTGAGGTGTGCATTAGTCACTGTCCTCCAGAGACCCAACCATAGTTAAAAAGTTGCAAGGGGAACATCATGCTAAGTCAGACTTTCTGAGAACAGTTAATTGGGACATCTTGTGGTTGCTAAAGGAATAAGCTGTTGCTAACAAGAAGTCACTTATTTTAAGCCTGTTTCTACAGCAACTGGAGTTGATTCTGTTGAGTAGTGAAGTCAGAAGCAAGGTTGCGAAGACTTGAAAATGAACGAGATGTCAGGAATAACATGGACAGCAATAAATAAATCAGCAAGTATAGACAGTTTTTCCTTAGAGTCTGGCCACAAAAGGAAAAAAATATATAGAATATCCAAAAAGTCTTAGTGTGTTTTTAAGCTATTAAAGTTTAATAGCTTACTAGGCCAGGATAATGTGTCTTCTACTAGAGAAAGAACTAGAAATACAATCCCAGTTCCCTCCCATTGTCTTCCATATAAGTGAAGTTCTCAGGAAATGTCTATTCATGAATTAAATGATCCTTCATAAAATCATAATGATAATAATATTTTGGAGTTGAAAGGGATCTTAGAAGCTATTTAGTTCAACTCTTTTCATTGTACAAATGAGGAAACTAAGGCACAGAGAGGATAAAGAATTTACCCTAAAATCACATAGGTAGTAGCAGAGCCAAGATTCAAATCAAGGTCTTTTGACTCCAAATCTATTCTTTTTTCCCCTCTTTTTTTTTTTTTTTTTTGCAATTCCACATGGCCTCTAGATATTGTAGTTATTGTGGAAGTCATTTTCAGTTGTGTCTAACTCTTTGTGACCTCTTTTGGGGTTTTCTTGGCAGAGATACTGGAATGGTTTGCTATTTCCTTCTCTAGTTCATTTTACAGATGAGGAAACTTAGGCAAATAGGGTTAAGTGATTTACTCAGGGTCACAAAACTAGTTCGTGTCTGAGGCTGGATTTGAACTTGGGTCTTTCTGACTCCAGGCCTGGTGTCATATTCGTTGTGCCACCTAGCCACTCTTACCCTAGATATCAGCCACAGTCAATATTGGAGGGGAGAAGGTAATGCTTAGATAAAATCTGATCCCTCTCCTAACTTTATTGTAGGTAACATAGTCATGGAGAAACATTTATTAGGATACATATGAACTTCATATTTATATGACCTCTGATGAAAAACACCAAGACATGCTAACCATCTCTAATTCATTTATCCCTTTCTTATGTGACATGGTTTCAACTTCCTTTAACATGATGCTCCCTCTGCCTTTTCTTGTGCTGGAGTATTTGATGTGGTTACCCCCTCATTTTGATCTCTGAGTTTCCCTGACTTTTTTTTTTAAAGACTCAAATCCTATCTTCTTCAGGAACTACCCACCCCCACCCCCCATCCCTCAATGCTAGTGTCTTCTCTTTTCAGCTTACCTTTATCTCCTCTGTACATATCACAAGGACACATATTATCCACAGACTTTCACCTTAAAATGTGAACTCCTTGAGAGCAGGGACCATGTTTTTGTTTTGTTTTGTTCTGTTTTCCCCTTTTCTTTTCATCCTCAATGCTTACTACAGTGTCTGGCATGTAGTTGTGCTTAAAATTATGGTG
The DNA here is from genome assembly GCF_900497805.2 of Vombatus ursinus. Classification (NCBI taxonomy): domain Eukaryota; kingdom Metazoa; phylum Chordata; class Mammalia; order Diprotodontia; family Vombatidae; genus Vombatus; species Vombatus ursinus. The sequence goes on along the minus strand of NW_020950239.1, from coordinate 7,297,443 downwards.
GACTGACTGATTGTTTGGACAACCTCTTTTTTCTGAAGTATAATACCCAGAATTGAACAAAACACTCCTGAAGTCATCTGACCAGGACAGAGTCCAATGGAGCCATTTCCTTGTACTGAAAACTATAGCAATGGTTTGCCCAATATCTGGCTTTGGACAGTAGCTCCTTCACACTGTTGCCTTTTTTGAATTTAAATAAACCTCCAAATTTTTTTCAACAAAAAAGTGATATTCATTCATATCTAACCCATTAAGTATGTATGTAATCGCTTTTTTAAATGTAGGAATTTCTATATGTATCTATTATGTTCCCATAGCATCCGATTTGGCCCAATATTTCATCCTGCCAAGATGCTTTGAGATCCTCCTTCCATCATGTAATGAATTCTATTTAAATAGCTCTTTCAGTTTTGTAGCAATTAGAAATTTGATAAGAATGCAGTAACTGTCTTCGTTGGAATGTAACCTCTGGGTCCAAGACACCCAACTAGAATCTTGTGCCAGAGATATCTGGGCCATGAGGAGCCTACATTCCTTTGGCAATGATGTCACATTCTTGACTCAGGCCCCCACCTAGAAAGCTGGGAGAATCTCTCAAGTAGGAAGAACCGTGCAACAATTCCCCATTAGCAAGCAACCAGCTCTTTCTTCCTCTCACTTCTTCACTGCAGACTGATTTACACTCAAGGATCAAAGAGGCTTTAGGGCTGGCAGGAACCTTATTGACCATGCAGAACAGCCCGTAAATGAACAGCCTGGTGCAGAGATAAGGAAACAGAACCAACCAGCAATAGTCCTGAAAATTGTCCCTAAGAGGGAGGCTCTTTCTGTTCTTGAGGGGAAGAAGGAAGAAGGATGAGTCAGGAAGGGATATGATAAAACAGTTCCACGAAGAAGGCCTGGTAAGCTTCTTCCAGACAATTAACAAAGGACACAGAATGAATAAAGAAAAAAAAACTGGTGGGGCTAAAGCTACTGGTGGAAGCTGAGGTGGAGGAGGGCATACAGAAAGATTAGCCAGGTGGCATTTCCCTGTACCAAGCCCTCTGCAGCTCCTAACTCATACATAACCTCTAGCCTTTCTTGTAATAACCTATGCATGCCCTGGAGCCTGTTTGTAATTCTTTGAAATTAGGGGAAGGAAAAGTTGGAGTTTAGAGGTTTCTTCCAGATTTAGGAGGATTATATAAATCATTAATAGAAGTGTGGGATAGAGTAATGGAGGGGACAGAAGCACAAGAAGCCTCCCTTCTGCTTGACACTGACCCATCCATCAATATCCTTGGGGTCTGGTTGTCTAATAGCAGGCAGTAGTTTCCTTCGTGACATGTCTGCTCTATGCCCCCCGCTCTCCTCTGACACCGTCACTACTCTGGTGCAGGGCCTCATCATCTCATATATGGACTTTTGGCTTGTCTCCCTGCCTCAGATCTCTCCCCAATTCAATCCATTTTCTCCACTCAGCTGGCAAAGTGATCTTCCCAAAGCATTTCCCCCAACTCAGTAAGCATTAGTGGCTTGCTGTCTTTCCAGGATCAAACACAAAATCTTCCATTTGGCATTCAAAGTCTCATAACCTGCTTTTTCTCTTACCTAACAGGCCATCTTACAACTTACACCCTTGAACGACCTTTGGAATCCAATGCTGTTGGCCTTTTTGTTCTTTATCCTACGAGACACTCCATCTCCCAACTTTGGGTATTTTCACTGGCTGTCCTCCATTCCTAGAATTCTCTCTCCCCTCATCTCCACTTCCAGGCTTCCCTGACTTCCTTCAAGTTCCAACTGAAATCCCTATCTACAGGAAGTCTTTTCCAAGCCCTCTTAATTCTGGTCCTTTCCCTCCGTTGGTTATCTCCAATTTATTTTCTATGTATCTTATCTTTACTTAGTTTTTCAAATATTTTCTCCCCTATTAGACTGAGCTCTTTGAGCACATGGACAGCTAGGCAGCTAGCTGGCAGAGTGGATAGAGCACTGGGCCTAGAATCAGGAAGACCTGAGGTCAAATCATGCCTCAGACCCTTACTAGGTTCACGACCCTGGGCAAGTGATAACCTTTGACTGCCTCAATTTGCTTGACTGTGAGATGTAAACAATCATAGCAACTACCATCCAGGGCTGTTGTGAAGATCAAATGAGGAAATGTTTGTAAATAGTGTCTGGCACATTATAGAAGCTTAATAAATGCTTTTTCCCTCTCCCCTCCCCCTTGAGAGCAATGATTGTCTTTTGCTTTTCTTTGCATTCCCACCACTTAGCACAGTACCTGACACATAGTAGGCATTTAATAAATGCTTATTGACTAAAAATAGCTGAGATTTAGATATTATTTTAAAGTGTGCAAAGTGTTTTACAAATATAATCTTTTTTTTATTCTCACAATAACCCTGTGAGGCAGGTACTCTTATTATTCCCACTACATATGAGGAAACTGAGACTGAGGGAGATTAAGAGGCCAGGGTAACACGGTCGGTAAAGTGTCTGAGACTGGATATGAACTTAGAGCTTCCTGGCTCCAGATCCAGTGCTCTATCTACTACGCTCCCTTGTTGAATCAGTTCCAAATCCATCTAACTGTGGTATCATTCAGGCAATGTTTCTTTATCTTGTCTGTAACATTAAATGTCAGAGAAATTGTCAAATGCCTTGTTACAACCCAGAAATTAATTTCTACAACATTTGCAAGGCCCACCAATTATATTGTCCACCCCCTTTTAATAGTTTCAACTGATTTCATGAACATATGGAACCTTTTAGAGTGGAAATTCCATCTATTGATATCTCAGCAGCTATTCTCAATCTTAGAGTCTTATAGAATTGTTTGGGGGCATTGAGAGGATGTAACTTACCAGTTAGAGGTTAGGGACCATCAGAAGACTGACACAAACCCAGTTCTTCTTGAATGAAAGAATGTTCCTCTATCCAATATACCACATTGCCTCTGAACCCCGCAAAACTAATAACTATCATACCAGTGTATCAGCCCCTCAGGGTCATTTCCCCCACTCTATATGCATATTCTCAGGATTGGTTGACTACTCACATGCAGGGTTCTAGAGATAACTCTAAATTATTGCACTTCAGATATTGTTACATGCAAGCCCCCACTGGTGTGTTTTCCATTGACTATCAGCCAATAGCATTAATTATTAGAAAAGGTATTCATTACTAAGATAGCATAATAAGAACAGTTTCTATAAACTTTTCTTCCTGAAAGTTTTAGAAATACTAGGAATAGCAATAAGACAAAAAAAAATAGAAGGAATGAGCATTGTAAAAAAAATTTAAATGTTATTTTTTTCTCAAATCACATTATGATTTCCTTAGAAAAATCCTAGAGATTAAACTAAACATTAATTGACATAATTAAAAACATCAATAACATATCAGGATATAAAGTAAAGAAACAAAATGATTAAGAGATAGTAGTTTCCCCCTCATTATAAGTCTTTAAGCAAAGGCTAAGTTATTTGACAAGGATGTCATAGAAGGAATTTTTTCCAGGTACTTATGAGACTAGATGGTCTCTAAGACCCCTTCCAACTCTGAGATCCTGTGATTCCAGATAATCTCTTTGATAGAGAGCACAGAAGCACAATAGAACTAAAGTAGTTCCATTTTTCTCTTTACCTTCTATTAACATTAGTCCCAGAGAGTAACCCCATCTCTTCCTTGTCCCTTCTTGTTTGTTGTTCAGTCACTGCAGTCGTGTCTGACTTTTCACAACCTTATTTGGGGTTTTCATGGCAAATATACTGGAGTGGTTTGCCATTTCCTTCTCCAGCTTCATTTTGCTGTTGAGGAAACCAAGGTAAACAGGGTTAAATGACTTGCCCAGGATCACACAACTAGTACAAATCTGAGACCTGATTTGAACTTATGAAGATGAGCCTTCTGTATTCTAATCCCAGTGCTCTATCCACTGCGCCATCTAACTGCGCCTTATTTTTCTAGCCCTCAGCATGTGTCTACAATGGCCTTTGGTGGTTATTTTGGGTCCTAGAATCTTTCACCACCCTTCCTTTTATTTTTCCTGAAACTATGATTGTTTTTCCCAGACCTGATCTATTACTAAAATTATCCTGAGAGTAGTATCAAATGAGGTAGCAATCCACTGTTCAACTGGTTTCTTAGTGCTTGGCCTTTATGACAGTTGGGAAGCTGTGAAAGATTCACTGGCACTATGCACAAAACAAACAGATATAACCTCCCTATATCTCCATTTCCTTATCTACAAGATAAGGTGCTGGAATGAGGAAAACCAGGTTCCCAGATTCTATGGTTACAAAAGTAATATAAAAATTCTAGAGACAAGATAAATGTACTTTTAAGGAATCCAAAATAAAGCAATAGTTCTGAGCTTAATGTTACAAGGACCTCCTGATTAGTCTATCACTTTCTAATCTCTTTCTTTTCCAGACTATTCTCCACATAGCTGCCAAAACAATCCCCACTAGATATGTATCTGGTCATATCACTGCCCTGCTCAGGGAACTTCAGAAAACTCCCCAGGATAAAAATACAGCTATTATAACTGGACTCTGCATTCCATCTCTTAACTCTATCAAAGATGCTGTCCTCTATGCCAGGAAAGAATTGCCTCCTCAATGCTGTGTCTCAAAATCCTCTGAAGTTGATTTTTATTTCTTTTCACTATTCCCTCATCAGCTTTACCTTCCTGCTTAGGACCCCCCACCTGAGGTCCCACCTGGGACTCCATCTGTTTTCCTGTTTAATTTAGCACATCTCTAGACCAAACTCCTTGCATGTATGCATTCATTCTTCCTTTGTCTGATTATATGAAGATAAGATTCATGAGGTATCTATTCCCCCATTTATATACTCTTCTCAATCCCCTCAGTTAAGAGAAATAGCTGCTCTGCCTTCTTATTTCTTCCTGGTTATATTCCTTTCCCTTTCTCTTTTCTTTCTCTCCTTAAAACTAATAAAATGGCACAAAACCATACTCAACCCCAACAGCTGTATTACTTTCTTTCTTTCTTCCTTTCTTCCTTTCTTTCTTTCTTCCTTTCTTTCTTTCTTCCTTTCTTCCTTCCTTTCTTTCTTTCTTTCTTTCTTTCTCTCTCTCTCTTTCTTTCTCTTTCTTTTTTTAATAATCTTGAAGGCAGTGGAATTTTGAAGGGAATATTTTTTTCTTCTCCAATTAGAGTATCAGTATTCCATCATCATGTAGACCTTTCCAAGTGCTTCTAGGTTCTTTTTGTCTCTCATGTTTGCATTTCAAAGATCCCACCCATCTCTGGACTTGACATCAGGAATTTTTGAAAGTCCTTTATTCTATTAAAGGTCAATTTCCTCCAAGATTGAAATATCCCTAGTTTTCTAGACTAAGTTATTCTTCATTGTAATCCTTTATCTTTTCTTTGAAGAAATTGTATTTTGAGATTTCCTCAATACAGGAGTTGCAGCACAGTCTTATATGATCATAAATGTGCTTCCTCTCTTTCTGGTTGTTTCAAGTATTTTTTTTCTTTGACCTCTAAGTTCTAGATTTTGGCTGTGAAATTCATAAGTATTCTTTTCTCTGTGTGTCTCTCTCTGTCTCTGTCTTTCTCTGTCTCTCTGTCTCCCTCTCTCTTTCTGCCTCTCTCTGTCTCTCTCTCTATCTATGTTTGTGTCTCTGTCTCTCTCTCTTTCTCTGTATCTCTTTGTTTCTATTTCTCTGTCTCTGTCTGCCTGTCTGTCTCTCTCTGTAACCAATGTATTCTTTCTAAATTTACTTATCTTTTTGGTTCATTCAGATCTGGGATGTTTTCTTTTATGATTTCTTGAAATAAGATGTCCAGATTTTTTTGTTTGGTCATTGTTTTTGAGAGAGAGCAGCATTTCTTATTTCCACTCAATCTGTTTTCCAGGTCGCTTGCTGTTAGTAGTAGAAAGCCTACATATTCTTCTAACTTTTCAGTCTGTTGATTTTGTAGTGTTTTAAAAAAAATCTTTGAGTTTTGTTCATTTCGTTCTATTTTTAATGGACACCACTACTTTGATAAGATTTTCTACTTATCTTCCAAAATATTTATTCTCTTTTGATTTTCCCCACAAGAACTCAAATTTCATTTCTTCAGCTAACCTTGGAGTTCTTGTTGGCCAACCTATTTTTTTCCCCTTTGAGGCTCAATGTTGTTGTTGTTCATCTTTTGTTTTTGAAGGCCAATGACATCACAGCAGTGGAGGCAGGTACAGTGTGTTCAGCTTGTGGTTGATCAGATCAATATGAGTTCAGAAGGCACTACCATAGGTAAGACATAAGTGGTCTTCTACAAAATTTACAGTGGAAGTGTCTCTGGAATTGTGCAGCTCACATTTCATTTGAGCTTCTATGATTTTGCTTTGCTCATGGAGTACGGCACCTTCTTTGATATGGGCACACCATGCTGGACAGTCCTGTGCCTGTGTTTCCCATGTCCCATAGTCAATACTAACGTTCTTCAGAGATACCTTGAGAGTGTTCTTATATCTCTTCTCCTGACCACAATAGGATCATTTACTATATGTGAATTCTCTGTAAATTAGTCTTTTGGGTCAGGATATATTTGTCATTTGAACTATGTGGTCAGCCCATTGAAGTTGAGCCCTCTGCAATAGAGCTTGAATGCTTTGCAATTCAGCTCTAGAGAGGATCTCACTATCTGTATAATCTTCAGGATCTTCCTGAGACAATTCAATTGGAAGTTATTCAGTTTTCTGCCATGGGACTGCTATACTGTCCAGGTTTCCTGGTATACAACAGTGTAGTCGGCACAACAGCTCTGTAGACCTCCCGCTTGGTGTGCAACCTGATACCTCTTTCTCTCGCACACTCTCTTTTGGAGCCTCCCAAACACTGAGCTAGTTCTTAGTGATATGTGCATCAACCTCATCATCTATATGTGCAACCCTGAAGAGTTTACTGCCAAGGTAAGTGAAGCTATCCTCAGCATTCAAAATTTTTCCACTTACTGTGGCTGATGGTTCCACATATGGATAGTGCAGTGCTAGCAAGTGGAGGACTTGACCGGGGCCTTTGATACTGTCAGTCATGAGGGCCCATGAAAGATGATGGAAAAACTAGGTTGCCCAGAGAAGTTCATCAGCATTGTATGCCAGTTTAATGATGGCATGCTTACAGGGGTTCTGGATGAAGGACAGTGCTCTCATGCTTTTCCTGTCACCAACAAGTACCTATGTATACTTATTGTAGAGTCACACCCTTCTTTGGTGGCTTACCTTAATCCATGGTATTCCTTCATTGTGTTTTGGTATTTTATTTTATTTACTCGCGTTCTCTGCCTCAGCTTCTAGATTTGTAGTTTGTGCTAAGGCTAGGCTCTTCTCTTTCTTGAACTCTTGGAAGAGGTGGTCAGACCCTGTTTGGTCCTGTCCCCTCTGAAGTCAGGATGCCATTGAAGCTAAAATTCTGGGTGGAGGAGTGGGATCAAGTTTTACTCTCTGCCATAATCCCTGGGTCCCCCAGTAGCCCAACACAAGTACTGTCCTTGGCCCTTTTCTGTCTCTTTCTCATTGCATAATCCCCGACTGGGAGTTGACTCTGTCATCTGCTGTGACTCTGACGAGCCCCAATAAGATGTCACAGACCATCCTGGTCCACAGTCTCTCTGAAGGTCACTCAGGTAAAGGCTGCCTGAGTGTAACCCTGCCTTCTACTGTGGAAGAAACACCAACTTCAGCTATCTTTGAATCTCCTATGTCTTGTCTACCTGCATCATGACTTAAAAGAGACTGTTTCTGTCCCCTGCTGCTGTTTTGAAAGACTATAGCCTAGGTTCTACTAACTTCAGGCCCTATTTAAGGGAGCGTGCCCTCTCCTCTGTCTGAACTCAGGTTCTCTTCAGTCCTAGGCACAAAGGCCAAAACATGACTCATTTGATCCTCACAAAGATCCTGGGAGGTAGGAGTAACAATTATTCCCATTACACAGATGAGAAAATGGAGAGAAACAGAGTTCAAGTGACTTATTCAGGATCTCAGAGCCTGTAAGAGTCTGAGGTCACATTTAAATTTAGATCTTCCTGACTCCAGACCCAGCACTTTATGCACTGAACCATCTTGCTGTCTCATTAGAATATTAGTTAATATAGTTAATTATCTAATATAGTTTAAACTATATTGATCAAATCAATGATGTTGAAGCAAAGTGTCAAACATGAAAAAAATTTAAAATAAAATAGATGAGGTACTTATTTGACATTTACTGTAAAGGGTACTGTGCTCTGGGGTGTTATTGGCAAAGTTAGACAGTCATTCCCCTCAAGGAGCTCACATTCTAATGAGGGAGACCACACACGATGACAGTTCCAGCTGTAAGTCAGGTGAAAAGGTCCCATGATCCTTAGGGTGCAGCAGTCAAACATGTGGTCATGCCTCACATTTAACATCATTATTTAATGTCAAGATTCCCAAGGCTCTTGGGTTTAAGGTTCTGAACTGTCTCCATCAGGGTCTGAGGAGAGATAGTGGTCAAGGCAGTGGTGTGGTTTGACTTACCCAACATAGGCTGCCTCTTTTCTCTCCCTCAGGGTGCCTTGCTAGCTGAAGCTAGGCTGACTCACCTGCCCTATGAGTGGCAGTTGGCTAAACAGTTGAAATGGATGGATGGTCCCTTCTCCACTTCATTTCCCCAGATGAAGGCTGTGAGGGCTGGGTTGAAAGCAGGTCATCTACTAGGAGACAGAGTCACTCAAAGGGCTTCTGTGCCTCTCTGCTTCTTGGGGACATGTTGCTGGTCAGCAGTTGTGACTGGTGGTGATCAGGAAGATGAGCCCCTCCGCAATGATTTCTCCCCTCAATGCAATAATCAATTAAAAGAAAAAAAAGAATGCTGCTCCAAATTTTGCATTTGTCTGGCAGGGATATGACTTCAGTCAAAACAGATTATGAAGGATAAGGCAAGAAGCTACTAGAATCAATGGAAAGCAACACACACAGAGAACCATGCAATAATCAATAACTATACAACATACACCAGCAGTTGGTCTATGAATAGACAAGGAAATGTAAAGTAAATGAGTAGAACTTATCATTAGCCCATATTTTAATGCATCACCAATCAATGGAAGTCAAAAGCAGAATTCATTTGTAATCTTAAGAAGTACAGTGGATTGATTACAAAGGAAAAAACTCCCACAGTCAAAAAATAATAATAAAATACCTCAGAGATGTGACCACATTAAAAAAGAACATTAGCTATAGCTCTGAAGAAGAGAAAAACCGTGAAGTATTTTTGTAACAATGTATAGAGGTCTATAATGAATTTCATCTCTATGGCAGGACTGCCTAAGGATAAATTAAAGTGGATGAACAAGGAAACATTTCAAACTTGAAATCCTCAGACTTGAGGAACAACAATCCCCAAAATAATCTACCAAGAAAATAATGAAAATGAGCAAAATAAAATTCAGAATTGTCTAAAGAAAAAAAAATCCATGGTGAGTAACCTGCTCAGAAACAAAATTAAAATGAGAAGGGTAGGGAAGGAGAGGAATAAGGAGAGGAAATAAGAACAGAGAAGAGAAAAAAAGAGAGGAGAAGAGTGAGGAGAGAGAAGAATGAAAAGAAAAGAGAAAGGAGGAAAATGAAAAAAAAATAACTCAGGAGAGACACCCACACAAGGCAGGGTACAGACTATCCACGTGCTGGGATTTCACAGCTTCAACAGCGGTCCTCACTTTGTCCACATCAGGTTTTCTGCAACCCTATAGAGATGTTGTCCATTATTACTCAATCAGCAAGGACGTGTAATACATCATTTTAACCCTAGATGGCGCTAAACTCCAGACCCCCGGCCAACTGATTTCCTAAAGAGTTTAAACACTGGTTTATCTAAGTACTTCTCCAAAGATTGCAGAACTCCTGCCACTCACCAAAACCGGGCTGTCTACATACTTCCAGCTCACCTCTCCCTCCAGTTGACTGAGTTTACACTCAGATGATACTGCTTAGAAAGTCCTGGTGAAAATGTTCCTCTGGCAGTCCCCTAGGGCCCCTCTTGCTTCTAAAGAATTGAAATGTATCACAAATCCCAGTATCCAAGTACAATAACACCTTATATTTATCTCTTTTTCAAAGCTATAATTAATATTCATCTTAACTTGGTTTCACATGGATAATCATATTTGTGTGGGGAAAATAGGAAGGAAACACAGAATGGGGTTTAAGTCAGCACAACCTAGGGAAGATTTTAAGCTCCAATACCACCACCACCCCCAACCCCATGTACACACACTGATGATTCCATTCTTTCATCTTTCACCCTTACAATAAGTCATTCAAGAACACTGGGATAGTAATAAGATCCTGGGAGAGAAACCTGGACTCCTGGTTTCTAGTTTCAAGTCTTCAGTGATCAGTCATGTAATTCCAAACACATAATTTAGTGTCTCTGGGATTGAATTGTGCTCTTTTGAGTGTTTTATAAATTGTTTTTATTAATCATTTGTTAAAAACCCTTTGAGGACCTGGCATGGTGGAGCATGCTTGTAATCCTTGCTGTGGGGGAGGCTGAGTTAGCTATTGGGGGTGACTGACTGAGCTCAAGAATTCTGAGCCTGGTGATCCTCCATCCTGAGAAACTCACCATTTAGGTGCTGGACTTTGCCAGGACACCACATTGACTTTATTATCCCTCACAAAGTCCAGCACCTAAATGGTGAGTTTGCCAGGATGGAGGGCCACCAGGTTGCCTAAGGAGAGGAAAACTCACCCAGGTTGGACAAAGGGAATCAGCTGAAGTTGTTTAAAGCCAATTAGAATCAGCATCAGTCTGTGAATGGCTATTGTGCCCCCAGATCTGGTGAGAGAGGCAGACCTACTCTCAAGAACAAAATGAAAACTTATAAGGGAAATTGAAATAAATATTGCAAATTTATTGGCAGAGCCAGAGATGGGCCTTCATAATGAAAATTATCATGTAATATGTACTATAATATAATATAAATTACCTGCTGCTCTACTATATAGTAGAAAAAGGGCCTAGGCTAGTTGTTGAAAGACTTGTGTTCAAGTTTCAGTTCTTTCTCTCACTCATTGTAGGACCCTCAGCAAGTTATTTAACTTCTTTGAATCAGCTTTCAAATGAGAGAGTTGAACAAGGTGACTTCCAAGGTCCTTTCCAATGTTTTTTCTCTTTCTTTTTAAATTTTATCTTATTTTTAATTCATGGAATAAAACAAGCATTTCCATAACATAATACAACAACAACAAAAGATGATTTCACGTGAAACTGCAAATTCATTATGTGCAACTTCTTATTTCTTAATATGTGTGTGTATGTGTGTGTGTGTGTGTGTGTGTGTGTGTATACTTTCCCATTTTTATAATCTATGATTATATGTTTATTTTTCTAGGGAATATCAGTCTCTACCTTCCTCCCATGGCAGAGTGGTCCTCAATGGGGACTGAATGCTTTCCCTAGCTTTTCCCAGGGAGCAGATACCTGGGAAATTTCATTTTTTTCTGAATAAACTTTGCTTCAAGTCCAGTGCCACATCAAGGGAAAGGTGTGTTTCCACAGTAGTTCTACCACTCTTTCCCTGGGGTAATGAAAAGATCCCAGAAGAGGTGGAGATCAAGAGAACTGGGCTCTGGTCCCAACTGCCACTCATTACATGTGACCCAAGGCAAATCATTTCTCTATTCTGAACTTCAGTTTCCACTTCGGTAAAATTAAAGTTTGAACTAAGTCATCTCTAAGGTCCCTCCCATCCCAATTATTCTATGATGCTAGAACCTTTAACAGTTCACTTATCTTTTCTTCACTTCAGTTCCCTCCTTTGTAAAAGAATTAGGTTAGAAAATGCCTGACGTCCTTTCCAACTTTAAAGTTTAATGAGTGAAGTGGTGGGTGGTGTATCATCTTTTCTCTATGAAAATGCTGCTGTTGATTCACAGTGAATGAAATGCCTCGACTTTTTTTTTTTCTAATAGAGGTAATGGTCGGTATGGGCACCATAACATCTTTTGTCAAGATGGATGATTGGACTTAGCACAGGAGGACAGAGAAAAATTGATAGACGGTCCTTCCCTACCTTTCTGGCCTTCTAATACGTTATTCCACATGCTCTGAGATGTAGTGACAATAGCCTCTTTGCTGTTCTTCCTTGTATTTCTCTGCTCTGGACATTTTCACTGGTTGTCTTCAATGCCTGGAATTTTTCCTTTCTCGTCTCCACCTTTTGACTTCCTTTAGGTCCCAGTTAAAATCCACTCTTGACAGGAACCTTTTTCTAATGCCCCTTAATTCTTGTGCTTTCCCCTTGTTGATTATTTCAGATTTCTCCTGCCTATAGTTTGTTTGCACATGTTTGTTTGCCTCTTGCCCTCCCCCGCTCCATTTGACAGTGAGCTTCTCGGGAGCAGGGACTGTTTTGTTTTGTTTTGTTTTTGCCTTTTTTTGTATCTTCATCACTTAGCACAGTGCTTTGCACATAGTAGGCACTTAATAAATAAATGTTTGTTGACTTGATCCAAACTGAAAACATAATCTTGAATTCAGAAGCTAATTGTTTCAACCACGAGAACTATGCAGACTGAGTCTTTTTGTTACATCCCAGAGCATCAAGGGAAGGAAGAGGTCAGTCAGGAAGAATTTTCTTCTTTATGTCAGAAAAATGTAAAGGAAACTAGTATAAGGAGAAGGATTTGAATTTGCCTTTCTCTGATGAGACAAAAGTGTCTTCTCTCACTTCTTCCCCTTTTCATATAATAAGATTGTGTTGTATGGCCAGCCATGGGGTAAGTTTGAGAGTAAGAGTTAGGCTTCATCTGGTGAAGGATTCCCTTCACTTCTCATTGGAACAGAAGAATGTGTATAGTGTCTCTTGATTTGGGGATCTGAGCATTGGGAATTGACCACTTATAAGAGGCCAAATGTTGTAATTGGTAAGGAGGAGGAGGAGGAGGAGGAAGAGGAAGAAGAAGAAGAAGAAGAAGAAGAAGAAAAGAAGAAGAAGGAGGAGGAGGAGGAGGAGGAGGAGGAGGAAGAGGAGGAGGAGGAGAAGGAGAAGGAGAAGGAGAAGGAGAAGGAGAAGGAGAAGGAGAAGGAGAAG
>NW_020950239.1:7278078-7284366 GCF_900497805.2 Vombatus ursinus | reverse complement strand
AGAAGGAGAAGGAGAAGGAGAAGGAGAAGGAGAAGGAGAAGGAGAAGAGATTAGACTAGATAAAGACTAGAAATGAGGAAATACAGGGTCTAGATCTGTGTGGACTTAGACAAAGTATCTCACTCTCCTGTGCATCAATTTCCTCATCCTTAAGTAACAGCATTGAACTAGGTTATCTGTCATTCCCTTCAGTTCTAAGATGTCTTAGCACTCCCTGTATTTATACACATTTCCACTTCTTTCTTCTTTTGGAGGTTGGGGTTGTTTCTTCTTCTTTTGACTCATAACATTGGCTTCTATTGCTTAAGTTGAGTAAATTTGTTCAATTAGAAACTGTAGCACAGAGATAAATCCCTAGAGTACATTCATGATTTGAAGAAAAGTTAACACATTCAGTAAATCTGCATGACCAATTATAATTCCTGATACACGTGGGGATTGCATAAATTTAGGAGTAGTTCTCTATGAATAAAGATGAATCTTTCTTGATTAGATCTTATCAGAGTTGAGTTTGGGCATGTTCTTCACTTCTGTCTTTATTGATGGAAGAGGCCATATGGTCTGGTTAGAGAGACAGTTTGAAAATATTTGTTCAAAATATGCCTTTGGCATATTAGCTGAGTGACAGTGAACAAGTCACTGAATCTGACCTAACTCTCTCAGATGAAAAATTATCTGAATTGGTATGGGAAATTCTAAACTAAAAGCAAACAAAACACAATCCAAGCCTCTGTGTTTGGTCTACTATATTCAACCTTCATGTGTAATGTTAGGTGTCAAGTATTGTATTTATGGTATTCATGACTCGGGTTCAAGTGAAAAGTTTGCCTTACTATCATTTATTTCCTATTAAATGAATGGAATGAGTCATGCCAGTATTTCAACCTCCCAGTTAGTGAAAGCAATGCGTTCTGATTGATATTTGCAGGAATGTGAAAGTTGTTGAATGAATTTTTAAAAATGGTATCATAAAAATGTTTTCCCCTTTAAATCATAGAAACCACCCTTTTGGGATGCACGCTCCCCACCTTCAATAAAAGAAAAATAAACAAAGAATGGGCTTTCTCAAAACAGTTTATTTCATAGACTTTGTAGTTATTTATTAGCAATAAATATTTAAATCTCCTTATTTTAGGACATAAATAGAATTAAGAACATTGTGTATTTTTACACTAAACATGACAGTATGCCATACAAAGAAGACATTAAATGTCTATGGGATAATTAGAACATTACAGTTCTCAATACTTCAATATAAATACATAGTCAACAATGTCAAATCATTCTCATAAATAATGTTTGTGGTTAGCTCCCACAGCTCATTCTCACTCAAATCACAACCTTCTTTTAAATAGGTAAAAAAGAAATGATTCTGATAAAAGTTCAAAATATCACACTTAAATGAAATATACGGCACATGAAGGAAAAAAACTGAAATAACTGATTTTGTAAAAAGGGAAGAGAAGACAGTGTCAATTTAACAACTAGTTTCTATCACGCTTTTTAAAACAAACAAATCAAATAAATAAAAGCATTGCAATAAAGAATTTCCAGACAAATCACAGATGCTTGGCAAAGTATGGGGACTCTTCTGGCTCTTGAGACCCATATTCTCAAAATGGAGCTGCTTAGACATTGCAAGAGACCATCCTCTCTTTTGAAGCTACTAGTTGGAGCTGTTAAAAAGAAAAGGTAGTTGACATTTAATTAACAATATATAACTAGAGACATTTCCTGAGATCTTGAAGTAAACTAGAATTCTCTGGATATGGGCATAAACACAACTTGGCTGCAGCTTGGTCTACACCCTCATAGCAAAGCTAAGAAAACCCATCAAATAACCCATTTGTTTTTGTATGTATTGATTAGTACAGGCTTTCCCCCCGAAGAGATGTGTCTTGGATATTAGAAAATTTAGGTTTTTAAAGGGTGGGTAGATTTTTAAAAGACACTTGCCAATTCCATTTCACGTGTTGGCAAGTAGGCAGCCTTGCGAAGCCGATAGTGAGCTAAACTTAAAGCCAGGAAGACTTGAATTCATGCCCTGCTTGTGGCACATGCTGGCTGCGTGACCCTTGGTAAGTTACTTGACCACTCAGAGCTCTAGCCTATCTTCTGAAATCCTAAGCTGAAGAGGTGCCCACGTGCATTGGTAAAGGGAGTTTCCTCCCCTGGCAGTTCGTGGTCCCAATGAAATCGTTGGTCTAATGCCCATCACTATGGTATCGAATATAATGACAATATTGATTTGAATTTGAGGGTGGAATTGTGAAAAGAAAGAGTGCATTGAGTTCAATAGAAACTATCGATTTAGACACTTTGCCAGTCCTGAAAATAAAATCCTGACTTCACCTCTTTTAAAGGGGGGGGAGGAGTGGGAGAAGATAGTTTGGGCACCTATGCAGGTATAGCAAACTGATAATTACCTTTTCAGCACTTTCTCCACTATTTTCTTCACTTGGGGGGCCGCGGGGTTAAGGCAAAGTTGGTTTCCATTCTTCAGAGTGGCTCTGCAAAGGAGAAGAGAGAAACCATGAGGAACTGATTCCCAGGACCAGAAAGGGCTGAGTTGTTGAGGAAAGAGAGGCACTGGACCCCGCAGCTGGCTGAGCCAAACTTACATGACTTCGAGGCTGGAGCAGTGGGGACCGGCTGGGATCACCTTCAGGTTGGCGATGGACTTGTAGGCAACTCCCTGCACCGTCTGCAGACACTGGCAACGTAGCTCATTGGCCACTGGCGCTCCTGATGCCCAGAAAAGGGAGATAACTGTGAGGATCCTGCGCAGCTATGCGCCAAGCACTGCACCCCACCGGGCATTTGTCCCTGCCGGGGCACACACGGTCCCCGTCCCCACCTCCGCTGGGGCACAGCTGGAACGGCAGCCCCAGCTGCAGAGGCGACTTCCCCCAGCTCTTCCCCTAGGCTTCCCTCCCTCTCTTACCGCTAGCCAGCCGGACGGACGGCGTCAGCAGCCCGGACAGCAGCCACAGCAGGAAGAGACAAGAAATCTGGCGGACACCGCGGCTCATGGTGGAGGAGTTCGGCGCTTGGAGCTCGAAGAGGAGAGAGCGAGGGCTAGCTGTGCCGAGACTCCTTGGCTCTGTGGCTCCCCGTGCTCCACCGAGCGCTTTTATCCACTGGGCTCCAGGTCCCGAAGCGGGAAAACCGCCTGTCCGGGAAATTCCCGCTCCCCTGTGCCATGCCCTGACTCAGGAAGAAGGCACAGAGCCCGCCCCCCCGGAGGGGGGTTGGGCTGGCTGCCCGCCAGCCCTCCCAGCCCAGGCTCGGGCTCCAGGGCGCGCCTGCTCCGCTTTGGGCGAGCGAGGCGCACCGGGGTGACCCATGTAGAGGGAGAACGTAGCCGTCTGAATGGCATCTCTCGGCCTGGACGAGAGCCAAAGGCGTGGGGGTCCTGGGGATGGCAAGTGGGAGCTGGGATGGCTTCACCGTGCTCGGGGGGCGGTAGCCACGGCTCGTCCACTTTCCCCGGGAAGCGTATTGGTATTCGCTCCCGAATCTGTAGACGGGCGGCGAGAAGAGGAGGCAGGCACGAAATTCTCCGGGGGCCAGAAGCATTCCGCAGCTGCTTGGTGCTGCAGTGGTCTGTGCCAGCTTGTCTGGGTGCTTCGTAGAGGTCTTCGTGTGCACTAAACTCAGGGTTAATAATCCAGACAGTGCTGCCTAGAATTACAGGCAGAAAATCGGGCTTGGGATTTACACCGTAGTTGCAAAAAGAGACTCATCTGGCGTGTGACCGACCAATAAACCACAAAAACGAGGAGAGGGCACAAACATTTATTAAATACCTACTGTGTGCCAGGCACTATACTAAGCTCTTTACTAACTTCTCATTGGATCCTCACAACCCTGGGAGGAAGGGGCTTTTATTACCCCCATTTTACCGTTGAAGAAACTGAGTCACAGAGGTGAAGTGACTTGCCCGGGGTCGCTTTGTAGTGATTGTCTGGGTAGTAGTTGTCTGGGGTTGGATTTGAATTAAGTTTTCCTGACTCCGGATTCAGGTGCTGTATCCATTATTAAGTGCCTGCTGTGAGCCAGTACACAAGGATGAAAATGACAGTCCCTGCTCCCTAGGAGATGACATGTATGTGCTTTGTGACCGAGTCTTTCAGAGGGAATTTAAAATTATATAGTATTTCTAGGTCTTTATCCATGTAAGGCTTCTAGGAGTCTGAGGTTATAGGAAAGTTTATGTTTTAAGTGTATAACTAAGGAATTTACATAGATATGCCATCTAACATGGTTCATACGTTTCTCTGAATGTCTTTATTACTTTGTCTCTGCTTCTCTCTGTCTATCTGTCTGTCTCTATATATGTATGTATGTATGTGTATATTTATATATCTTCTATGTCTCCATCTCTCTGTCTGCCTTTGTATGTCTCTGTCCCTCTCAGTCTCTCTATCTCTCTTTATGTCTCACTGTCTGTTTCTCTATCTCTATTTGTGTCTGTCGCTCTGTCTCCTCTCCTCAGTCTCTCTCTGTCTCCCTATCTTCTCTCTCTCTGTCACTGTCTCTCTGTTTCTCTTTCTGTCTCTGTGTCTCTATGTCTGTCTGTCTCCCTCTCTCTGGCTCCCTGAGTAGGAAAAAGAACAGGGATATTTTCAAAATGAAGATGAGATAGAAACAAATGAAATATATACACATTTTATACACATAGGGATCGAAGACGTTACTTATCCACTTTGAAATCCTATAGCACAAGGTGATGGCGCTGAGTTCATTGTTTATTTTAAGGTTAATGTTGTAATATGATCTCTTTGCTGCAGAGCTTCCTCTCTGAAAAAGTGGAATTTCCAGCATCGGAGCTGGGGCCAAAGTTGTCTTAGGAATGTACAGAAGAACTGAGTTGATATTTTACAATGATTACAGACCTTCTGACCTAAAAACTAGAAGTACCATATTTCAGTAAATAGGATTATATGAAATATATTGCCATGCTGTCACATACTTCATTAGTTGCTAAGGAGGTGGAAAGAACCTATTACTGGAAGTGGGTTTAAATCCTGCCTGCCAATGATACTCTGTACCCAGGTCACCTTGGTCAAGTGAGTTAACCTAACTGGTCTTCCATTTGATGTTCAGTCATGTTCAACTCTTTGTGACCCCATTTGTGGTTTTCTTGGCAGAAATACTGGAGTGGTTTGTTATTTCCTTCTCCAGCTCATTTTATAGATGAGGAAACAGGGTTGAGTGGGGCAGCTAGGTGGTGAAGTGGATAGACCACCGGCCCTGAAGTCAGGAGGACCTGAGTTCAAATGTGGCCTCAGATCAAACACTTGACACTTACTAGCTGTGTGACCCTGGGCGAGTCACTTAACCCCAATTGCCTTAAAAACAAATTAACAAACAGGATTGAGTGACTTGCCCAGGGTCATATAGCTAGTAAGTGTTTGAGGCCAGATTTAAATTCAGGCCTTCCTGACTCTGGGCACTGTGTTCTATCCACTAGCTTTCTTGGCTTCCTTTTACTCATCTGTAATATAAGAGGCTTGAACGAGCTGACCGCTGAGATTCCTTCCCACGTTGGAGCTGTGATTACATTCCCAGATCACTTGAGGCTATATTTTATAATTAACCTGCTCAGCACTTTTCATTTTTGTCCTTTTAGAAATAAATGCTAGAATACCTTAATTCACCAAGTGAGTTGTGTTTTCTCAAGAATGCATTGCAGAAACAAATACCCCCAAGACCATTCAGGTAAAAGAAATATCATTCCTTCTCGATTAAAAGGGCCAGCAGCAATCCTCCCTGAACTCAGGAGTTAGAAGCATGATGAGGACTTTAGAGCCAGGACTGAAGGCATATAGTGCAGCCAACTAGCCCAGCTTGGAAACCCCGAGAAGCCAGGAGGCCTGGAACTCCAGCCCCAGGAGGGTTTGAACTAGCAACTGGTATATATGCTATAGGAAATGAGCTATACTGTGAATCTAAGCTCCTGCCCCTCCACAGAGACAGAGGTGGTAAAAGGGAGGGGAGAGGAGGAGTCTGTCTCATGTTGTGGGAGGAAATTTGTATATTTATGATTACACCTCTGGAAGTAAATATTTCTTGTGAAAAGTGTTTTTTTTTTTTTAAAGAATGCACTATAGGGGGCAGCTAGGTGGCACAGTGGATAGAGCAGTAGCTCTGGAGTCAGGAGGACCTGACTTCAAATCTGACCTCAGACACTTGACACTAGCTGTGTGACCCTGGGCAAGTCACTTAAACCCAATTGCCTCGCAAACACACACACACACACACACACACACACACACACACACA
>NW_020950239.1:7160610-7278068 GCF_900497805.2 Vombatus ursinus | reverse complement strand
ACACACACACACACACACACACACACACACACACACACAAACACACACCAAAAAAGAAAGAAAAAGAATGCATTATACAATATCTATGGCATGAGGCATGATGTGAAGAGCCCTGGAACCAGAATCAGAAAGATGTGAGTTCCAATCAAACCTCAGACACTTACTTGCCATGTGGCCCTGGGCAAGTCATTAACCTATTTGTTTCAGTCAAGTCAAACGCTTTTATTAAGCATCAGTACCAGGGATACAAACAAAGGCAAAAACATGGTCCTAGCCTTTAAGGAGAAGAGGAATCATGCAAACAACTAAAGAAATAAGAAATATACAGGATAAATGGAAGATAATTTCAGAAAGATGGCACTAAGATTAAGGAGAACTGGGAAAGAATGTACAACACCCTATGTTTTGTGACTGAGACTTTCAGAACAGATCTGGTTTTATATGGCATTTGGGGGGTAATAATAATGGAAGATTTTATGGGTTTCTGGTTATAGATAAATGCTTTATAAACTCTGAAATGCCATATGTTGTTGTTGTTCAGTCATTTCAACCACGTCTGACTCTCCACGACCCCATGAGGAATTTTCTTGGCAAGGATACTGGAATGGTTTGCTCCATTTCCTTTTCCAGCTCATTTTACAGATGAGGAAACTGAGGCAAACAGGGTGAAGTGGTCACATGGCTAGTAACTGTCCAAGGCCAGATTTGACTTCACTGTGGACTTGCACTCTATGCACTGCCCCAAATGCTGTATAAGTGTGAATTATTATGAATATTATCATCATTGTTATCTTGTGCTCAACTGTATGGACAGGAATCAGATAGTAATGGTCAAGTTGCTGTCCTGCTAGTATTCTTTCATATTTAATGCTCTACAAGCTATCGTCAAGGTGGATGAAATGCTTTTTGTGACTGAATAAGAATATTAGGTTATAAGCTTATGTCCTTGTTTGTTTGTTTGTTTTTGCTACGCAATGGGGTTAAGTGACTTGCCTAGGGTCACACAGTTAGTAAGTGTCAAGTGTCTGAGGCCAGATTTAAATTCAGGTCCTCCTGACTCCAGGGTCAGTGCTCTATCCACCATGCCACCTAGCTGCCCCCTAGGCTTATGTTCTATAGGAAGGAAACAAGCATTTATTTATTTAAGTACCTACTATGTACCAGGTACCATGCTAAGTTTATGCTATAAAGCATAAACATTATCTCATTTTATCTTCACAACAATCCTTGGAGCTAGGCCCTATTACAATTCCTACTTTGTAGTTGAAGAAATTAAGGCACTCAGATTAGCCCAGGGTCACACAGCTGGTAAGTGTCAGAGACTGAATTTGAACTCAGGTCTTCCTGACCTAGAGGCAGTTAGGTGGTGCAGTGGATACAGTGCTGGGCCTGGAGTCAGGAAGACTCATCTTTGTGAGTTCAAATCTGGCTTCAGATAGTTACTAGCTGTGTGACCCTGGCCAAGTCACTCAACCCAGTTGGCCTCAGTTTCCTCACCTGTAAAAGAATCTGGAGAAGGAAATGGCAAACCACTCCAGCATCTTTGCCAAGAAAACCCAAACGGGGTCATGAAGAGTCAGAAGTGACTAAAAAACGATGGAGCTTCCTGACTACACTGGGCCATGAGCTGCCTCTATAGAGTCACTGAAAAGCATCCTTGAGATAACTCTTGCAGCAGACATCATCTACACCTTATTCTGTTGAAATAGTCGTAGTTGCTTTCCCCAGGTCTCTATGTTTTGAAAGTTTCCATAGAATTGGAGATGAGTATTTTGTATAAAGACCTCCAGTAAAAACATTGTTCTTATGTGTTCATAGAGGAATGTCTTGTGTGGGCAGAGGTGAGTAACAATTGTCTGTAACAATCCTTCTGATCTCAGTACAGTTTATTTGCTAAATTCTCAAGGATTTTTTTTTCTTTATTTCATTGGTTACCACGGCCAAAAAATGACCCTCGATCCCATTCTTCTTCAGTATGGTGGCTGGGTGGGAGAAGAAGGGAAAAAAGCTTCTAATAAGCACATAACTTGATAAACATTTATAAACTTTAATGTGACTGTAGGTGCCCTAATTTTAAGACCTTTGCCCAATGATCAAGTTGCCATATTATTCAAGTATTGATGTTGTTGAATTACATTGATCTCGATATTCATAGAAGAAACAAAACCAGAAGAGGAAAGGAACCTGCAGCTAAATGGGAGGAGGATGCATAGATCTTCTTCAGAGAAGCAAAGAGAGAAGTTGGGGGAATCCTACGTGTAAAGGCAACCATTGATCATCATACATATTACAGTGCTTCCAATAAGTCCTTGTAAAAGAGGCCACCCTGCAAATAATTGAACAGTTTAGTAAGCATTGTTTTCGGGGGAAGCTGGACTAATTCACAATTCCAGCAACAGCACATTAATATGCCTGTTTTCCCATAGCTCCTCAAATTTTTGCCTCATTCCCTTTGATTTTGTGAACTTTGCCAATCTGAAGGTTGTGAGCTGAATGGGAAAAGTGCTTTCCTTTGCACTTATCTAATTATTAAAGATTTGGATCGTTTCCCCATATGATTGTTCATGGTTTGGTGTTCAGCCCTGGAGAATTGCTTATTCATATCCTTTAACCAATTCTCAATTGGAAAAATCATTCCCGTAAATTTGGAGCAATTTCTCATGTCTTAGAAATGAGATCTTTTGAACTTTGATCAACACAATGACCAGTCATAGTTCCAAAGCACTTATGATGAAGAATGCTACTTATGACCGAATGAGAATTGATGGACTCATCAGGGAGAATGAAGCATGTTTTTGGATATGGACAACGTGGAAATTAGTCTTGCCTTTGTTTACATATATAAATATTTATGTGTGCATACATCTCCATACTCATAGAGGTACATATTTCTCTTTCTCTATCTATCTGTAATTATTTCAAGAGTTTTGCCTTTTTTCCATCTCAAAGGTAAGAAAAGGCATAGATGGCAGGGCAAGAAATTGAAAAATATTAAGCAAAATCATTAGTAGTTATTTATAATTATTAAATTGTTAAAAATTAAAATAATTGCAGCTAATGCACCAATAGTGGTTGCTGAGGTAGAGAAATTCTACAAAGATCAAAATCGATAAGCTAGATTGATGAGTAATTATTTGTTAAGCACCTACTATGTGCTAGGCATTGTGCTAAGTGCTGGGGATACAAAGACATTAATGAAATGGTTAATGACCTCAAGGGCCATATGTTTAGTGGGTGAGAGAATGTGCACCCATGTAAAATAAAATGTGTATTTTCAAATGATCACAAGATAGTTTCAGGAGGGAAGGCAATCATAGTTGTGGGGTTTGGGAAAGGTATCCAATGAAAGTTGGCACTTGAACTGAGTTCTGGAGGAAACCGGGGATTTGAGAGGTAGAGATGAGGAGGGAGGACATCCAGGCCTGGGGGAGAGCCAGTGCTAAGGCACAGAGTCAGGAGATAAAAGGTGGAGTGTCCAGAGTGTCCAGAATGATCTATTTCTAGAATGTCTAGAAGAGAATAACATGTACAAAGCCTAGAACAATAGGAAGAGATCAAGCTGGAAAGAGCTGTAAATGCCAAGCAGAGAAGTTAATATCCAATTCCAGAGGTAATAGGGAAGACATGGATTTGATTGATTAGGAGGGGGATGCCATCATGCCCAATCATTAAGAAAAGTCTCCCTGGCAATTATATAAAAGATACATTGGGTGGCAGAGCCAAGATGGCAGAGTAGAGGCAGTAACCCAGACAAATTCTTCCAATATTCCTTTCCAAACAACCTTAAAATAATGCCTCAAATCGAATTTGAAGTAGCTGAGCCAACAAGAGGTCAGGGTGAAACATTTTTCCAGCCCAAGACAACTTAGCAGGTTGACAGATGAGGTCTGTGACACCAGGGTCAGGGCTGGCCCAGAGTCCAGTAGCAGCACCAGTTGTGGGCCTTGGAGAGGGCCATGATAGCAGCAGTAGCATCTTTGAGAATTCTCAGCCCAGGGACAGTAAGGGGGTCAGACAAATGGTCAGAAAGAGAATACAAGGGAACCTTTGCAATCATTCAGTGCAGCTGGCACTGATTGGCAACTCTATTGCCCATGCACAGTCCTGAAGAGCATTCCAGGGCAGAGAGGAGGGCTGGTGGTTGGTCACAAGGGAACAGGGGACCTGGTTGAAGTTCCAAAGCAGAGAAAAACACTAGTACTTGAAGCTGCAGGAAAGTAGGGGCATTCCTGGGTAAAGACCAGAGCACAGACCAGGACAGCAGGGACAATACCTCTTTCTGGATGGCACCACTTTAGAAGCACCAAAAACCTGCAGATCCCCAGAATTTGATCTGCAAATAGAAGCAAGTCATTTAACTCTGTTTGCCTCAGTTCTGCATCTGTAAAATGATCTGGAAAAGTGATATTTCAAGAACCTCAGGGTAACCTGGACCCCTGAAAGAGTGGGGCCAACATCAACCATGTTACACTATTATCATAAATTGTTTTCTCTTAAGGACAGTGGAACCATGATCCTTGGTTGCTCTTATCAAAGTCCTGAATGGTTTTAGAAAAGAAGTAGAAATGATATAAAATGAAGCTTAATAAATGTTTATTGACTCAAAATGATTTCCTAAATTAATGAGGTCTTTGATTTATTTGAAAATATATTTTAAAAAATTATTAAGGATTTATTATATACCAAGCATTGTGTTAAGTGCTAAGATTACAGATACAAGTAAGCAAAGCAGTCCTTGTCCTCAAGCAGCTTACATTCTAATAGGAAAAGAAAGTACATAGGAGAAAGCAAGAATTGGAAATCAAGATGGTGGGACAAGGCAGAGGCTTAGAAATTACCAAGGAGTTGAGTGGTAGGCCTGGAAACAGGCAAAATAAGGCAAAAGCTTGCCAGTCAGATCCTGGGTTCCATTATTGAACACCATTGGATATCATATTTGTAATTCAGGGATTTGTCATCTGTGAGTTTATTGTTTCTAGTGTATAATTCCAGCCACCTACTTGCATCTTTGTAAGTATCCAGTAAATGCTAAAATTTTGTAATCCAAAGCAATAACTTTTATAGTTTTTTTCTACTTCATTGCTTAATCTCCATGAATCAATAAATCTGGGCTGCTTGAAGATAATTTCTGTAATTTCTGGTGGCAGCCACCTAATCTTGAGTTATTATCATAAATTTCTCCATTCTATAAACAAATCTCCATGACTCAGCCATTTGTTTGACACTCCTTTATCTACCTGTGGTTCACTGAATTCATATGGATGTTACTCATGGAGTAACATTTGATTTATACTCCAAAATCTCAGCCATCTCATAGGCTATAGGAAGAAGAGTGCTCAGAAATGTTTAATAATCAGATCTCCAGAAAAATAATGTGCATGCAATACAAACAGCTCAGTTCCCACATAGCCTTCAATTTAACTTATATTATTCATGTTTTCCACATTTCTTCTTTTCCCACTTAATGGTATTTTACTTTTTGAAATTACATGTAAAGACAGTTTTCAACATTCACTTTTATTACCCTACAAGAAAACAGGAGGGAAGGGGATAAGAGAGTGGGGGATGATAGCAGAGAGGACAGATTGGGGGAGGAGGTAATTAGAAGCAAACACTTTTGAGGAGGGACAGGGTCAAAGGAGAGAATAGAATAAATAGGGGGTGGGATAGGATGAAAGGAAATATAGTTAGTTTTTCACAACATGGCTATTATGGAAGTGTTTTGCATGACTACACATGTATAACCTGTATCAAGTTGCTTGCCTTCTCAATGAGGGTGGGTGGGGAGGGAGGAAGGGAGAGAATTTGGAACCCAAAATTTTAAAAACAAATGTTAAAAATTGTTTTTACATGCAACTGGGAAATAAGATATACATGCAAAGGGGTGTAGAAATCTACCCTGTCCTACAGGAAAATAGAAGGGGAAGGGGATAAGAGAAGGGGTGGGGTGATGGAAGGGAGGGCATATCAGGGGAAGAGGTATTCAGAATGCATGCTGTCTTGGAGTGGGAAGAGGGGAGAGTTGGGGAGAAAATTTGGAACTCAAAATCTTGTGGAAGTGAATGTTGGAAACTAAAATAAATAAAATTAATTAAAAGAAAAAACATTCACTTTTATAAGATTTTGAGTTCCAATTTTTTCTCCCTCCCTTTCCTCCCCCTTCCCCAAGACAGCAAGCAATCTGATATAGGCAATACATGTACATACTAAACATATTTCCATATTAGTCATATTGTGAAAGAAGAATCAGAACAAAAGAGACAAATCATGAGAAAGAAAAAACAAAAAAAAAAAAAAGAGAAAATGTTCTGCTTCCATCTGTATTCAGATTCCACAGTTCTTTCTCTGGATGTGGATAGCATTTTCCATCATAAACCTTTTGGAATTGTCTTAAATCATTATATTGCTGAGAAGAGTTAAGTCTATCAAAGTTGATCCTCACCCAATGTTGCTGTTACTGTGTATAATGTTCTCCTGTTCTGCTCACTTCACTCAGCATCAGTTCATGTAAGTCTTTCCAGGTTTTTCTGAAGTCCACTTGCTCATTATTTCTTACAGCACAATAGTATTCCATTACATTCATATGCTACAACTTGTTCAGTCATTCCCCAACTGATGGACATCCCCTCACATTCCAATTCTTTGCCACCACAGAAAGAATTGCTATGAATATGTTTGTACATGTGGGTCCTTTTCCATTTTTTATGATCTCTTTGGCATACAGACCTAGTGGTGGTATTGTTGGATCAAAGGGTATACACAGTTTTATATCCCTTTGGGCATAGTTCCAAATTGTTCTCTGTTGGATCAGTTCACAGCTCCACCAACAATGCATTACTGTTCCAATTTTCCCACATTTTCTCCAACATTTATCATTTCCCTTTTTTTGTCATATTAGCCAATTAGATAGGTGTGAGGAGGTACTTTAAAGTTGCTTTAATTTGAATTTCTCTAATCAATTCCACATTTCTTAAGTCTAGACAATCAACCAAACAATGAATCAAGTCCTGATTTGCAGCAGGTGTAAATGCTCACATTAAAATTTTAACAGTTGGCTCTTGTGAGTTGGTACAAGCAAACTAGTATACCCCAGGTGGTAGATAAACCACTTTTGATTGTATTCAATAAATCCAGTATTAAAGAGATATTGTCAGCCTTTACAATTATTTTGTGAAGTAAGGTCTGATTGTTCCAAAAGTATTTCTTTAAGTTTAACATGTTTATTATTTGCTCTGAGAGCATCTATCCATCTTCTTCCTGCTTCTTGATAAGGAGGAAGTGTCTAATTTTCTACAGCTGTCATGCAGTGATAAGCCCTGGATTTCATTTATACTGTTCAGGTTTTGTCCAGGTATCTTCTAAATTCATTGTCACCCATTTTGTAGTGCAAATGTGAACATGTCTGTGTATCTACAAACACATTTCTATATCTATATAAATACATATTTGTGGGTATGTATATATAGATATATACATATATGTATGTGTGTTTTTGTGTTTGTGCATGGAGACTGGTATTCTATTGTTGTTCATTGCTTTAAATGTATTCCTCCCATTTTGGTTTAATTTCAGGATGCTGGTCAGTTTCTTAAGTCCATAGTCTCAGCTTTCCCTTCGATCCTTATGTCTATGTCTTGTTCAAGTACAAGGTATTTGGTGTTTTTTTTTTATGAAAACATATGATCTTTAATTATTTTGAAAATAGCTAATACCTAATAACACTGACCATTACCTGAGGACCTAGAAGTTCAAGAATTATTAGAAAGAAATACATGAAAAATTTTACAGTTCTATCAAGAGTGCTATTCATGTGAATAGTAACTTTAGTTTTTATTTGATCCTAAAAATAAAATCGGAAAATAGCAAATACTAAAAGTGCATGCTATCGCTAAGAAAATCCCCATCAGATTTTATGAATGCAACAGAAGCAATGTGATTTTTCCCATAAAATTTTCATTAAATGGGTAGTTGAAGTGATGTGTCAGCATCAAGCTATGAGATAAATCTGGTTTTCCGAATTGGGGGAAATTATGGTTGCCACAATGTGTAGTACCTGTGTTAGATAAATACAGAAGTCTAGATTCAATAGAAATCAAATTATATTGATAAGGTTGGATTAAATGAGCTACATTACAATTCATAGGGTAAAATAGCTACTTCTTACTTTGAATCTCATTATTCTCCCCTATCATATATTCAACAGGTTCTTATCCAATTAAAATACTTTAAGTGGAAAAGTTTTAATTTTTATAAAGATATAATCTAATATTTGTCAATATTACTATTATTAGTTCCCCAAAATGTCTCTGTATTCAATGAGTCACAATGGTTAGTTTGTTTAATATTAAGAAGTTAGCCTGAATTAAGAGATATGCACAAACATAAAAACAAAGATTAGGAGTAGGATCTCTTTAAGAGTATATGTTTATATATGTATGTATGTGTGCGTATGTGTATATGTATGTACATATATATATATGAATAAATGTGTGTAGTTATCAATATCTACATATAAATATACCCATGCTTAATTGTAGCTTGGGGCGGGGAGGGAGGAAGAAGAGGGAAAAAAAGAATAAAAGGAAAAGTGTACAGCAGAGAACAAAAGAAAACCTACAAGAAAGCAAAGAAAAGATGACCAACTTTCAACACACTGCATAGTATTTAGTATATAGGCCTTCTTGAAATGAAAATTTATTGCTATATATTTTGAATCCTTTCTTACATTCTGCTTTTTTCTTTTCATATTTTCATATTTTATATTTAAGTTTGTAATATGTTTCTTTTTCTTTTCTTATGCATTTAAGTTTCAGTATTCAAGTCTAAAACTAAAAAAAAAAAATTGAAAAAAAATTAGCCTGCAATTGAATTCAGGTCAGTATACATTTTTTAATTATAACTAAAGAAATCAATTATCTAATAATTTTTGAAGTTCAAAGTATTTGTAAATAATACCTTCATCTAGTGATTCAGTTTGACTCCTAGATAGACGATCAAAGGCTTCAGTTTCCATTCTATCTTGGTGTGCATTAATATTTTTATACTTGATTCCAATTTAGAGTTACTTTTCCATGAGCCAAAGAGCTATTGAAAGTGCTATAGAGTAATGGTGCATAACTTAATGTCATTCATGTACATCAAATGATTAACAAGATGTTTTGGTACAACTCTCTTTGACTTGAAAGTCAAACTCAGTTCCATTCAAGAGTGTCATTTTTCAGTTGTGTCCAACTCTTCATGACCCCATGGACCACAGAGCACCAAGGCCTTCTGTTCTGCACTATCTCTTGAAGTCTATCCAAGTTCATGTTCATCATTTCCATGACACTATCTCTCCATCTCATCTTTTGCTATGTCTTTCTCCTTTTGCCTTCACTCTTTCCCAACATCAGGGTCTTTTTCCAATGAGTCCCATGAAAGAGACTGGTAAGGAATAATAATAATGAAGATAGGGCAGCACCATAGCAGGCTTAAACCGTCTCTCTAGATGATGTCACATTTTATGCCAATTTTTCATAGTAGTATTGTGTTGGTTGTGTCTTTTATACAAAAAAAAGTTTTCTATGTAGACATCAAAAATTTGTGTTTTTACTATGCTTGAATCTACTTTATATATTGGTAGAACATGACAAAGACATATCCAACTTTCCATGACACCATTTGGAATTTTCTTGGCAGAGATGCTGGAGTGGTTTGCCATTTCCTTCTCCAATCCATTTTACAGATGAAGAAACGGAGGCAAACAGGATTAAAGTACTTTACCCAGAGTCACACAACTAGCAAGTGCCTGAGGCTAGATGTGAACTCAGGTCTTTCTGAGGTCTGCCTGGGGTTCTATCAACTGCACCACCCATAGATATTCTAAGAGTTAATAAAAGAAGGGAAATTCAGAAAGGGATAGAGAGTGAATGCATGTGGATATATCTGAATTGGCTTTGCTGGCCTACCAGTCAAAAGTCTGAGGGAGGAGTTCTTGATCACTTGTGTGTTGACTTTGGGGAATTAGGCCACCAGGAAGCTATACCCTTGGTCATTCTAGCCCTGGTCATCTGGACCAATTACGTCTCAAGGATGGCTTCAATACCTTTAAAGGAAAAACTATCCTGACCTGGTTCTATGGGTGATGGTGCACAGCCTGTCAGAGTTGGTTACTGCATCCGTTGGCTTTTTGGTAACTGAGTCTTTGTTGTAAGGGAAGACTCACAGAGGTGGAAAAGGGAACACAACGAATGTGACATAAAAACAAAAGACGCTGCACACATTTAAAAAAATATGCAAATATGTTCCATCTGCTCTGCCAAGCTGCCCCCTCAGTCAGGAACATCTGGGCTTAGGAGGAGGACAAATGCCATTTTCTAATTCGTCACTTCTTTGTACAGTCATTTGTTGCTTCTCAATTGTGCTTGCATAATTCCTATTATCTTTAATCTGTGGTTTCTTTGAATGGCCTTTCAAAGCTACTAGTAGATTTTGGAAGAGTGGTTTCAGTTAAAACTAAGTACTGCCTATTTCTTTGTAACCACATAAATCTCAATGTGTTGAAATATCCTGAAAACAAATCAACTGCAAGTGTCTCACTCAGTCCAAATGCATTGTGGAATTTCTGCTCTTTCTTTACCCACTATATGTCATATTTGATGGAAGGTGTATGTTAGATATCCACAAAGCTTAATTTATTGAATAAAAATAGAGGTTTGAGCATTTCCTCCCTACTGCACAATGATTCATCTTGCTCACCCTTTGAGATGAGAGCTTTCTACTCCAGACACCACTGTTCTGGATGGCTCTGTGATGAGAGGACTTCTGTTCTTACCTCCTATCTAGTTGGTCTCCCTTTCAATTTCCATGGTGGTCACCTCTTGTGTGGTATGGAGACAAAGAAGTAGGTTCAATCTGAGTCAATTTCTTCTTCAGAAATCAGAAGTGGAAACATTAGTTCATCTACATTTAAATTATATTGTGAAATGGTAGGAAAGGCACCTGAGAGATGAGAGCATAGGTAAGTGGGTGCAGCTGGCTGCCTGGAAAAGATATGAATCTGGGCCCAACTTTTCCACCTTCTGACAGATTAGAAACGTCCTTAGGACAGACATTGGAACTTGACAGTTGGCACAAAGATTGAAAATGGAAAAACAATAGAGTTGGCCCTGAACCTCAAAAGGAAGATCATAAAGGTTTTATGGTGAGTTATTAAGGACCATATACAGAGAATATGGGATGAGCTTAAATGCCAGTTAGACAAGATGGTATCAAGTCAGGTTTCACCTAAGGAATGAATTGTCCTTAACCAAGAGTTGCTGCCTATGTTTTGGCTACCACCTGAGTTGTCAAAGTAGGTCAGGAAAACTAGAGACAGCCAAGAGAAGATCAAGAATGGCACCTGAAATGGGAACAAGCAGCCTTTTGGGGACTTATGCCAGTCAACTCTTTATCTGCAGCCGAGATTAGAATCATCTTGATTCAGTGTGTTTTCTACATTGTTCTTTTAATTTTCCCCTAAATACTTGGCAATACAGATCTGGCATCCTGAGGAAGCAGAGGAAGAAAAAAAAAAGTCCTGAGCTTGGAGTTTGAAGAACTGTGTTCTAGTTGCACCTATTCCACCAAGAATTGGGCAAACGACCTTCTGGTGGCCCATTTCCCTTCTGTGTAAAGTGAAGGGCTTGCATAAGGCAATCTTTTTTTTTTAATTTTAATTTATGGAACAAAATAAACATTAAAGTCCTTCTGGCATTAAGTTCCTTGATTCTAGAGACAATATGATGTAGTTGAATGAGCGTTGGTCAGAAGAATTGAGTTCTAGTGAGACTCTAGTCCTTACTACCTATTTGTCAGTAAGTAAGTCACTCTAACCCCTTTGTGCCTTGGTTTTCTCATCTGTAAAATGGGAAGGTATGACTATTTACACCACCCCCCTCCCAAGATTATTGTGAGTAAAACACTTTGTCATACCTTTAAAGCCCTATGGAAATGTGAGATAGGATGAGAGGGAAATAATGTGGAGCTCAACAGGCTCATTTCTGTCTGTGTTATTGATATGACAAATTCATATTTGTGAAGCTCTAGACAGATTCTGGCTATGAAATAATTTGGTTTCGCCGTTAAACAGCCATAAATCTTCATTCAGTCCAAAATTCTTACAGAGTTTCTTATAACTGAGCAAAACAAGAAAACACTTACAGTCATAGAAACAAAGGCCAGCCCCCTCCTGAGGCTTTGACGTAAGCCCGTGGAATGTGGAGCTGCAGGTTGCCAGAAGCAACAAAGAAAAGAAGACAGCAAAAATGTGGACAGCTGAGGAACTGTCAGCTTGTCATAGGAGTCAAGTCATAACGTGACTCCTGGGACTTGCGTAGCCCAAAACAGAAGCCTTCAAAAGGGAAGTGGTTTCCCCCTCCCACCCCACCCCAAAGCTCATTTCTAATTGCAGAAATAGTCTGACCCTTTTATTGCTTTTCCAGATTGCTGATATTCTCAGGCATAGTGGCTCACACCAGCATAGTGCTCAAATATCTCATTTTGTTCATAGTATATTCATCAATAGCTGGGGCAGCTAGAGAGAGAAAGATATGAGGGATGTGACAACAGTAGATGGTAAAGGTGGTGATTGGTTCATTTTCTAATAGTGTAATGATCTGAATTCAGTATTCCAGAGTGAGACCAGAAGTGCAGAAGACTGGGCCTGGAATCAAGAAGACCCAAGTTAAAATCCAACCTCAGACACTTACTGTATGATCCTGAGCAAATCACTTCACCTCTGCTTGCCTCATTTTTCTCATCTGTAAAATGGAGATAATAATAGCATCTACCTCACAGAGTTGTCACGAGGACCAAATGAGATAATTGTAAAGTGCTTGGCACAGTGCCTGGAACATAGTAAGCACTGTTTTTTTTGTTGTTGTTGTTTCCTGTATTGTCCAACTCTTTGTGACCCCATTTGGGGTTTTCTTGGCAAAAATTCTGGCGTGGTTTGCCATTTTCTTCTCCAGTTCATTTTTATAGATGAGGAAATTGAGGCAAGCAGAATTAAGTAACTTGCCTAGGATCACACATCTGAGGCCAGATTTGAACTCACGAAGATGAGTCTTCCTGACTCCAGCTCTAACGCTCTCCACTGCACCTAAGCTTCCTAAGTACTGTTAGTTATAATAATATAATGATAAATAATTATTTTATTAGTAATTATTTAATAATAATATTATCATTTTTATTAATTGTCCAAATTACTAAAAATAAATAACAGAATTTAGAAGTCAAGAGGAACCACGGTTACTATCTAGTCTGAAATATACACAATAGAAATCTATACTGTGACATGACCATCAAGCAGCAGGACAGACTTTGCTCAAAGATCTCCAAAGCAGCAGAAACTACCACTTCTCCAACCAGCTGCTATGATGATGATGAAGCTTTTCCTGATATCAGGCCTAAATTGGACTCTTTATGACTGCCATTCATAGGTCTACATAATTCACAGAACCACGGTCATCCTTTCCACACCTCAGGGGTTAGGGGTACAGTACCTCCACCATCTGGAAAATCTCTGTACAATTTTTTGGCCCTCCCTTTGTACCAGAGAAGAAGTCTAATTTTTTTCTTTTTCTTTTACGGGGTGTTTACAGTGCCTTATTGTAAAATTTGGGTTAAGCATTTGGTCATAGGCTCTGTGTTGTCTGCTGGCCTTCACATGTCATCTGGGACTTTTGCAAAACTTCCAAAAAATTCCATTTAATTTCTTATGACAACTTATTTTATATTGAAATTGTGATGGGAAAAATCACAGTGTGGAAGGGATAACTGTGGGATTCTTCTAGAACCAATGAGAACAAATCTAAACCCTCCTCCATATAAAGGCCTTTCAAATACTTGAAGGCAACCATCATGTCCCCCCCCCCCAATCATGCCCCACTTTTCTCTTCTCTAGGCTGAACATGCCCAGTTACATCAACAGATCCACATCTGTCATGGATTCAAGACTTTTCCCCAGTTGTCTGCCCTCCTCTGGACACTCTCCAGTTTATCAATGGCATTCTTAAATTGTGGTACCCAGGCTTAAATGCAATCCTCTAGATGAGGTCAGACTAGGGTACAATAGGACCATCACCTCCCTATTCCTGAAAGTGAAGCCTTTCAATGAGGCCCAAAACTGCATTTGCTTTTTTTTTTTTTTTGGCTGTCATATCACGCTAATGACAAATGGCGTTTGGAGCCCACTAAAACCCTGAGGCATTTTTCAGAGCAAAAGCTGACTTTCCATGCCTACCCTATCTTACCCTTGTGAAGCTGATTTTTGGACCCAAATGTAAGATTTATACTTCTCCCAAATGAATTTCATCTTATGAAGCTCAGCCCCATGTTTTTAGGCTGTCAGAATCTCATCTCTGCCATACAGGGTGTTAATGATCCTTTCCGTATTTATCTAAAGTGCTTTGCAAACCTTAATTTGCAATATAAATTAGCTATTATCATTATTATTGTCTGCAAATTTGATGAGCATACCATCTCTCCCTTTATCCAAATCATTCATTAAAATGGTAAAAATCCCAGGACCAAGAACAGATTTCTAGAGTACTCCACAGAAGACTTTCTACCACATTAATATCAAGTCATTAACAACTACTCTTTAAGTGTAGCCATCCAGCAACTGCCAAATCCACACTCTCCATCTTCTCCATGAGAATAGTGTAAGTACCATAAGGGGCTTTGCTAAAATTGAGGTAAACAATATCCAAAGATGTCCTTTCATGTACTAGTTCAGCAATCCTGTCAAAAAACAAAATAAGATTAGTTGGGAATAACCTATGCTTAGAGGAGCAAGGTGGTGCAGTGGATAAAGAGATGGGCCTACGGTCAGGAAGACCTGAATTCAAATCTGGTCTCAGATACCTAGTAGGTGTGACCCTGGGCAAGTCATTTAATTCTGTTTGCCTGCGTTTCCTTGTCTATAAAATGAGCTGGAGAAGAACATGGCAAACCACTCCGGTAGCTTTGCCAGTAAAACCCCAAATGGGGTCATAAAAAGTCAGACGTGACTGAAAAATGACTGAAATGAAATCTGAACTATACTTAGAAAAAAACTTGGTTTTCCTTCCTCATAAAACTCAGCACAGTGCAAATATAGTGTGGTATGCTTATCTATAGCAATATTTATTTTTAAACCTAGGCACCTCTCAGATTTTAAGATAAAGAGAAGGCCACATTCCTCTATCTGGAACTCCCTACACAGAAGAAATCAAAGTCAGTTGAAAAACACAAATAGAAATATTTAGGTTTGCTATTTTCTATCATTTGTATGGCAAACTGAATGGTGACTGTGCCAACTTTGCTCATGCCTAGGGATTACCTTTTTCTAAACTTTCTCCAGAGAGGGACGGAGCCAAGATGGCAGAGTAAAAGCAGTGCCTTGCTTGAGCTCTCCCTCAAACCCCTCCAAATACCTATAAAAAAATGGGTCTAAACAAATTCTAAAGCAGCAGAACCCACAAAAAGACAGAGTGAATTTCCAGCCCAAGACAACCTGGATGGTTGATTGGAAAGGTATATCGCACTGGGCTGGGAGAGGAGCGCAGTTTGGCATGGACGAGCAAGCATAACAAGCCTCAGCGAACCTGGAGCAGGCCTCAGAGGACTAAATTATGGACAACTGTTGCAGTTTACAGACTTCTCAACCCATGAATGCTAAAAACAACTTAGAAGGTCAGTGGGAAAAGTCTGTGTCTGTGGTAAGAAAGAGAAGGTTGGTGGTCTCAGCTCCAGTCCCCTAGTCTGGCCCTCGGGCAGCGGCTGCCTCCTGAGTTTCTGGCCCACAGACTGAGGGGGAATCGCATGGTTGATCAGAAGGAGATTGCAGGGATCTCTCTGCTGGTGCAGGATTCTCTTGCTTTGCCTGTGCTTGGATCTGGGTCACAGTTCTGGGTGGCGGTCCTGGGGTGAGGAGGAGCACCAGCGTGGTGGGGCTTGTAGTGGCTGTGGAGAGGAAACCCTTCTCACAGTTCCAAGACAGAAAAGAGTGCTCATAGACCAGAGCACAGGCCAGTAAAGGAGTAAGCACCTCGCCCTTGATCATAGCACCTTGGAAGAACTGAAAATTTACAGGTCCTTATAAGTATCTCTGGAAACAGCTGCATAAAACCCCTGAAGCCTGGGACAGTACATTCTCCACACTGGAAACAGACTCCTACCTTAACAAAGAGTTTATAACTCAAGTAATTGACTGAGGTCATGAGCAAGCAGCACAAAAAGAGTCAGACTATATTATCTTATTTTGGTGACAAAGAAGATCAAAATATACAACCAGAAGAAGACAACATAGTCAAAGCTCCTATATCCAAAGCCTCCAAGAAAAATATGAATTGGTCCAAGGTCATGGAAGAGCTCAAAAAGGATTTTGAGAAGCAAGTAAGAGAAGTAGAGGAAAAACTGAGAGTGATTGAAGAAAATCATGAAAAACAGGTCAACAGTTTGCTAAAGGAGACCCAAAAAAATACTGAAGAAAATAACAACTTAAAAAATAGCCTAACCCAAATGGCAAAAAAGGTCCAAAAAGCCAATGAGGAGAAGAATGCTTTAAAAACCAAAATTGGCCAAATGGAAAAGGAAGTCCAAAAGCTTACTGAAGAAAATACTTCCTTAAAAATTAGAATGGAGCAATTGGAAGCTAATGACTCTTTGAGAAATCAAGAAATTATAAAACAAGACCAAAAGAATGAAAAATAGAAGACAATGTGAAATATCTCATTGGAAAAACAACTGACCTAGAAAATAGATCCAGGAGAGAGAATTTAAAAATTATTGGACTATCTGAAAGCCATGATCAAAAAAAGAGCCTAGACATCATCTTTCAAGAAATTATCAAGGAAAGCTGCCCTGACATTTTAGAACCAGAGGGTAAAATAGAAATGGAAAGAATCCACCAATCACCTCCTAAAAGAGATCCCCAAAGGAAAACTCCTAGGAATATTGTAGCCAAATTCCAGAGTTCCCAGATCAAGGAGAAAATATTGCAAGCAGCTAGAAAGAATCAAGTATCATGGAAACACAATTGGGATAACACAAAATTTAGCAGCTTCTACATTAAGGGACTGGAGGACTTGGAATATAATATTCTGGAGGGCAAAGAAGATAGGATTACAACCAAGAATCACCTACCCAACAAAACTGAGTATAATCCTTCAGGGGAAAAAATGGTCATTCAGTGAAATAGAGGACCTTCAAGCATTCTTGATGAAAACACCAGAGCTGAATAGAAAATTTGACTTTCAAATACAAGATTCAAGTGGAACATGAAGAGGTAAACAGGAAAGAGAAATCATAAGAGACTTATAAAGGTTAAACTGTTTACATTCTGCATGGAAAGATGGTATTTGTAACTCATGAGTCCTTTGTCAGTATTAGAGTAGTTGGAGGAGAAAAAAATTATATGTATGTATGTACGTATAGATAGATAAATAGAGAGTACAGGGTGAGTTGAAGGTGATATCTGGAAAATAAAATTAAGGGGTGAGAGAGGATTATACTGAGAGAAGGAGAAAGGGAGAGGTAGAATGGGGTAAATTATGTCACATAAAACAGACAAGGAAAGGCTTTTACAGTGGAGGGGAAATGGGGGAAAGGTGAGAGGTAATGAGTGAATCTCATTCTCATCGAATTTGGCTTAAGCAGCGAATAACATACACACTCAATTGGGTATGGAAATCTATCTTACCCTACAGAAAATAGAGGGGGAAGGGGACAAGTGAGCAGGAGGATGATAGAGGGGAGGGCAGATTGGGGGAGGGAATGATTAGAAACAAATACTTCTAAGGAGGAACAGGGTCAAAAGAAAGAATAGAATAAATGGGGGATGGTATAGGATGAAGGGAAATATACTTAGTTTTTCACAACATGACTACTATACAAGTATTTTGCATGATTACACATGTATAACCTGCATTGAGTTGCTTGCCTTCTCAATGAGGGTGGGTGGAGAGAGAGGAAGGGAGAAAATTTGGAACCCAAAATTTTAAAAACAAAAGCTAAAAAAAATTTGTTTTCACATGCAACTGGGAAATAAGATATACAGAAATGGGGTATAGAAATCTATCCTGCCCTACAGGAAAATTGAAGGGGAAGGGGATAAAAGAAGTGGGGGACAGATAGAAGGGAGGGCAGATTAGGGATATTCAAATTCATGCCATCTTGGGGTGAGGGGATGGATGAGATGGGGAGAGAATTTGGAACTCAAAATCTTGTGGAAGTGAATGTTGAAAACCAAAAATAAATAAATTAACAATAAAAAAAGAAAGAAAAGAAAAAAACTTTCCCAAATTTCTAAATTAAATGAAAAAAAAATAAACTTTCTCCAATCTCAGTTTCATTACCTATAAAATGAGGGGACTGGACCAAGCATCTTTGAAGGTCCTAATTCCTTCCATGAAACTAGTGTAATGAGAAGAAGAAGGAGAGTGATGGAACTACTCACATGGTAAATTGGGAGAAAGGCAAGATGGTGATTAATGGGAGGTCTCTGTTCCCTGCCTTTAAGACTTTTAAAAAGTCAGGACCTAACACTAAGTCAATCTTTTTACTCTCTAGTAGTAGTTTGGGTGACAGAGACAATAATGTAAGGAGAGAGTCTTCAGGCCTTTCCCATCCCAGGCCCTAAGTGACTACAGAACTCCTTGGCATCTTGGCATTTTGTCCTGCTTAGTTTTAGACAAATGAGATTGAAGACATCTATGTCCTTGTGAGCCTTGAGAGATATAGAGACTCCTACATTCTCCACTTGAATTGAACAATCAGTCCCTCATTCTCCCACCTCGGGGACTTTGCTCAGGCATTCTCTCTGCCTTCATGTTGTCTGTAACAGAACGTTAAAGACACACACAAGCTGGAGAGCTCCTACCATGCTGACATTGGACAATTCCCAACCACTACATTCTTTGAATCTGTCCATCCAAAGTTCTGAATCTATCTCACTGTCTTATTGTGTTACATTGAGACATCACTTCTCCACTCATCTGTGTTCTCAACTCATCGGTAATGATCTCTGCTGCAAGCTCCTCCCTTTCTCATATACAAGGAGATTGGTTCCTTACAAAATAATTGATAACACAAAGCTATTCTTGGCTAAATACTGTCTGTTTCCTTCTCAAAGAGACAGGAATTTGTTCTAGGTCTAGGAGAAAGGGGAAGAAAAGTTTTGGAGAGTGATAGGAGTATC
Source organism: Vombatus ursinus (assembly GCF_900497805.2). Classification (NCBI taxonomy): domain Eukaryota; kingdom Metazoa; phylum Chordata; class Mammalia; order Diprotodontia; family Vombatidae; genus Vombatus; species Vombatus ursinus. The sequence continues at coordinate 7,258,867 of NW_020950239.1, read as the reverse complement.
TCCTCCCTTTACTAGATCAAATTAGGAATAAAAGACTTTGAGACATTGTCAGACCAGCGTTTCTGGAGCAGTGGACACAACTGGGCTTTTTTCAAGCCTCTCTCCCTTGGTTTCCTAAACCTGGTTTTCTACCTACCTTGGCCAATTCCTTCTACCATGTCTTCCTTTTCTTCTTCCTTCACTACAAGTATTCCAGAAAGTCGGTCCTCAGGTCTCTACCATGTCACTTGCCTCTGTTCCTTCTTTTCTACACTCACTTTTTCTAGGCAAATTTAGTTATTCATTGCTTTTGGCTTTTCCATTGCACTATCTTTCTAAATAGACACCCTGGCTCCATACTTATCCTATACCCCCTGATTGAAATTGGTAAAGAAGAATTTAAAGACGTCATCCCTCCTTCTGTCTCTTCTCTTTTCCCTCACCTCCCAAATCACCAAACTTTCATTCACTCTTCATCTCCAACAGAGAGACAGGGAAGAAGGAATGGTGCATCTGGAATCAAAGGGACTTTGAACCTAGTGGTAAGTCAATCAACTACTCTGGCTTCAGTTTCCTCATCTGTAAAAAGGAGTGGGAATAGCTGACCTATAAATTTGTCTGCATTTTTCCATCTATTGTGATCTTCTGACCAAGTTCTTTTAACCGGCTACTCAAGACCCTAAGTATTTTTGATTTCTATTTTACCCTCTGGTTCTAGAATATCAGGGCAGTTTTCTGATGTGGGTACAAAGGGTGCTCTAGGATTAAAATAATATTAAGGGTTACTTTCCCAGGCCCCCTGAGGGGGATTGAGGCACATTTTGTAGCCCATCCTGTACCTTGAGACCCTGGAACTTGAGAGCTTCTCAAGCCCTTTTCCCCTTATCTAGAAATGTCATACAACTTGTACCAAAAGAGTTACCTTTGTCTCCCTTACCCTGTGTTCCCTCTCCTGTCATTCATCTTCTTCATCTTGTGTCCCTAATCTCCAACCCCCATAAGAAACCCTAAAAATACATCATCATCCTACAGGCTATGTAGCTTTAGCTCTCCCAAATCTAAACCTCAACATAAAATGGTGCTAAAACCCTGGAGTCCAAATATTAATTGGACTCTGCTGATCTTTTCCTAGCCACTGGGATAACAGGTAAGTGCCCTCTTCTTTCTTCTCTTCCCCAGACCTTTCTGTTCCTACTGTCTCCCTGGTCGAAAGACCCCTGGAGTGCCCAGACACTGCCAGCGGGTCTGAATCTCCACTGATGTCCGGGCGGTCAGTCAGACTGTTGACCCTCGTATAAGGGGACACCCTTGCCCTGGTTGGTCATATTTTTTCCTCTCAAGAGTCTTGGGATACTAAGACAAGTGAGAGGCTACCAGAAGACTGTTAGCATGGGGAATTTGGGGAAAGAGATCTTAAAGAAAATCACATAGTGTTCCATTTTAACATAGCCTGACCTCAATGTAATTTAGAAAAATAATTTGTGAAAGCGATTTCTAAACAAGACAAGCTCAGTAAGAAATTTGATCTCCAAAACTTAAAGAAAAGGTACTTGGCTCTGCTTGAGCAGGCATTTATTCCCCTGCACCCTAGTTTACCCTGTGTTGTTCCTTCCCCTTCCCCAAGGACATTGGGGAGGCAGGTAGGTGGGCCTTTGAGCCTGGTTTTCTTTGGGGGTTCCTGCACCCTGGTTTCAAGCTCTCATTTTCTAGTACATGCAGCTCACAATTCCCAGGAGGATGGGAATGGAGAGCTGGACTGCTTAAGGCTTATCTGCTAAGTCTCAAAGGTAAAAGGGACAAGGAACTACAGCTCCTCTCCAGCTGAGACTGGAACATATGTAAACCTCCTCTCTCTCCCTATCCGTTTCTCACCCTCCAGGTGGGGTGGCTCTTCAAGCACCTAGGAAGTCCTGACCTTGGGTGAGGTCCCCTTGGGTGAGACAGCTAGAGGCTGTCTCTCACTCAGCCTGACCTCTCAGACTCTTGGTCCATCAGTTTGAGGCCATGGACCTAAGCACACCTTCTGCAGGACACACCCCCCATCCCAGGCTACCATGTGGCCTATGACTACAGAACTCTGTTCTTGGCGTCTTGGCATTTTGTCCTATTTGGTTTTAGACAAAAGGATTGCCAATTCTGTCAATTCTTTCAGTTCTCTCAGAGCTAGGGAAGTGAGAAAACTGTAAGTACTCCCTTCCCTCTACACCGAGAGACTCCTAGAAACTCCAGTTCAAGAAAGTAAAAGGTTTTTTTGGAGTTGGAAATTGTCACCATGTGCCTTCAAAAAAAGTGCATTTAAGTGTAATAATCTTTTCTTTTAAAATGTTAAGAGTATCGGGCCTTAGAAATTAAAATGTTACCATTACTGATTATGAATCCAGATCTGATTTGCTCATCCATCTAAGTTAAGATCAGCTGATGGGTAATTAATTGGTGCTGTTTCAAGTTTAAATACATGATAATTGCTTGTAGTATGGTGATATTTCTAAATTTTCTTATATTCTGTAATTTGGTTAACAATTGTATCACCTGTGTTGTTAGAAAAACAATTTCTCTCATAATCTAGATGTTGTTAGATTAAGAATTGTACTGTCAGATTATGAGGTTGTTAACTAAGACAAGGGTTTTTGGAACTATCTAGTCTTAAATTCTTATCAACCCTGTGCAATGTCTTCTATAGTGGAATTCCTACTGGGTAAATTTTTAAAGGCCTGGTAAACTTTGTTATTGTGATAAGGCTAGTTCAATTGGGTATGTTCTTCCTTAGAAAAAACTGAAACTTCCCAAGGTAAACACCTTTTGGTACTTAGGAATTTGTGATTATTGAGAATTTTGGTTTTATGGCACTTTGGGGATTTGTGATACTTAAAAGGCATTTTACAGCAACTTGGTTTTGATAAATTCCAATCTGTAAGGTTTCCAGCTAACTTACTTCATGAAAGTTTAATGATTTATAGAAGGCCTACTAAATTTCCATTTGCAAGCTAATTTGTTTCAATAATTTGATATTGATAATAATTATGGGGGCAGCTAGGTGGTGCAGTGGATAGAACACTGGCCCTGAAGTCAGGAGAACTTGAGTTCAAATCCAGCCTCAGACCAAACACTTGACAAGTACTAGCTGTGTGACCTTAGGCAAGTCACTTAACCCCAATTGCCTTACCCCCCCAAAAAAAATAATAATTATGTACAAATCTACTGTGAATTTTCTTAATTTCATTCCTAGGTTTGTTGTGTCTTTGGATTGGCCTTAAATGGGCACTTTCAGAGAAACAGAGTCAATGGTTCAAGCTGCAGGTACCATAAGAAAGGACATTGGTCTCATGAATGTAGGTCTGAAAGATTCAATGCCCCACTCTAAGTTTTTAAGGGGTGGACGTAGAAATGAAAAAGTTAAACTTCTTAACAGTTTCTGGAAATTTTGAGATTGATCATTAAGGAGTTTTGAAACACCTCCTGACAACCCTGGTCACTCCCTTCCCCCCCTCCCTTTCCTTCAGTCAAGAGGGTGTGTCAGTGGGGACTTCAAACAACCTTGGAGCTTTTCTGTTAACCCCTCTCATCCCAGATCAGATTAAGAAAAGAAAGTTTCACCCTTTCCCTCACCTGCAGACTCGCTTTCCCTCATCTGGAGAAAAGAAGAAGAGGGAGGGGCAGCAGCTGCAGTCTGGAAGTATCTTCTAGCACTCAGCTATGGGAGAAAGTGAAAGGGGATGGGTCAAGGTAAGGAATCCAGCCAGTCTGCATCTGCACTTAGTAAGCCAGCCCATTCTCCTATCAATAATTTTTTATATGATCTAGAAATGAAATTATTGTCATCTGAAGTTTATTGTTTGTGTTACAGCTAAAACACTTCAGTTATCACTTATGAAAATTCTAAGATTGTCGGTTATTGCTTTAATGCTAAAACTTAAAGCTGGTAATTGATTACTGTGTGTGTGTTGGGAAAGAACAGTCCTTAGGGCTAGTCAAAAAGCACAGCCGATAGCAATTCTAAAGGTAGATGGGATGGGTAAGGCAGCCCCTTCTCTGGGAATCCTGTCAATCTTCCTTAACTGTGTTGTAATCTTGCCAAAGAGTTTGTTTGGGATATGGAGTTCTTAAAGGAGGAACTTGGCTTGCTGGGAAGTTGCAGGTATATAGAAATGATCTCTAGTGATTGACTTTTGCACAAGGACAAGTTTAAATTTGAGATGTGAGTCCTGGTAAGTTTTTGATTAGTGAAACTTGCCATCTGAGATAAAAGTTCATGAGACCATAACGAATTGTGTTTTGTGTTGTCTGACGGATCATAAAAATCCATCAATAATCAGTAGTCAATTATCTGCCATCTGAGATATACGCCACAAGCTACTCAGAGAGAATGTGACTGTTACAGGTGGAGGTCTGCCTCTGGAAAAACTGAGAGGACGGTCTTAGCCTCAGCCTAAGATGGGATCCTCCTGGCTCAGTTTCCCCATTGTGTTCTTTTGAAAAATAATGTTTCCCACCTGACTACTCCAGAGTCTGTCTATGAGGTGGAATTAATATTGATTGTTGGAAAACTATGATGTTTTATCTAATTCTGTTCTTCCTTATCCTTTTTATGGCAAATTTCTGTAATCAAAGCAAGTGGTCCATAAAAGATGTGAGCACAAAGCAAGTACATGAAATTTTGCTGTTTTCAATCTGAATGTGCAGTCATCCCTTATCCCAAACAGTTGGGGAAATTAATACTCCTGCATAGTCATGTGAAAGATTAAATCCCTGGAATAGAACATTCTTTCTGAACGAAATGGAAATAATTAGACAAAGGGAAAAAAAGTTTGTGAACCAAAGGTATAAACACAATGTTGAATCATTATCTCACAGACTGAGGCTAAGATACATCTGAGCTACTATATTAAAATGTATGTTTAAGATTTGAGCTATTCAGTCTAAGATTATATTCCTTTCCACATCTTCAACATCTTAGTAAATGGGTATTGGCCTAGTCATCTGCCTGTTACTAGATATGTGTCTGTATGGAATAAGGTCCTTAAATGTTTCAAAATGATGTAAGAATAATTGGGTATTGGTACAACTGATTGAGAGACCTAACTGTTATTCTTTTAATTACTGAAACTAAATCAGAAACATCAATTTGGGGAAAATAATTTCAGTGCACTTTTCTTAGAGGGAGGTAACTTATGGAATATTTTTGCATTCATGGAAAAGTCAACTTCATTTAAAATTTACTACTGTTGTGGAAATAATATCTGTTTATTCTGCATGTCCTGTGGTACAAACATATTTTATTGTAAACAACTTATTGATATGCACTGTTTTGGAATTAATTACTTATGGATCCCATCCAAGTCTTTTATGATAACTGGAGTGAAAGTCAATCTCTTACAAGCAAATTCTTTTGTATATTTATTGAACTCAAGGATGGAAAGCTTCCACTTACAAAAGTATTGTTACTTATATTTACATGTATAGAGTTGGATCCTCAACAGCATCTGATCCTCCTAAATGGAATCAGTGGAAACTTTTGAGGAAACAACAACATCAGATAATCCTGCATGTCAAAAGTAAATAATAGCACCATGGGGCTCTTGGTTTCTTTCTTGGTTTTCCTCTTTTCTGACATCACTTTTAATGCTCCTTCTATTTGGGCTCTGCATATTGAAATTGTTTGTCAGTATTATGTTTCCTAGACTATTGGCTATCTACCCAAAGATAGTCACTCAACCAGGATACCTGTTCACACTCTCCTCATCCCCTGGATGCTGCTTCAGTCTCATTATACTCCCCTCCCCACCCTACTGAGGCAGGGACAGCTCCTTTGTCCCTCTCCCAAAATGCATTTGGGTGAATGGTGAGGTAGACAGGAGTGCTCCAGGCAGATGGAGCAAGTGGGGATGCAGGATGTGAGACATGGGATAAGATGCAAGGTGTGACCAGCCAGAGGAGCGATCAAAGAAAACTACGCATTGAAGCCCCTCACTGTGAACTTATCTATGTGCTTTCTGGTTATGCTGTATTCTGGGCCCTGCCTTCAACCATTTCTCCTGTTACCTATTCCCGATTCTCACTCTGTGCCTAGGGTTAGGCCTGCTTTCCTGGGACTGGGAATCAAATGCTTTAACTCAAATAGGGAACTCTGTGGGGCAGGGCATTGTACATGATTGCTGGGTGTGTCAACTAGCTTACACCCCCATAGCTCTCCCCCTATTCCCTGAAAACCCTGCATGGAATTTATCCTTTGAGCACTTGAAAGATTGAACAGGCAGACTCTTGGATGCCAGACATCCACTTCAGCCTGATATCTCCTCTTACCTTCTTCTGGGGTTCATGGTTTCTTCCCTTCTTTCCCTCATTCTGACCTCATTACTTGCTCTTTTATTTGGTCTAATTTGTGTCTTCTCTCTGCAGAAATTCCACTTTCAACTCTTAGGATACCAGCCCTTACCCTTGGTATCCCCAAGTAGTTTGTCTCTCTCCACGCTGGACTCAGCTAGCACTGCATTCTGCACCCCCATGCTGACCACCCCTCCTCAACCTCTTCTCGACCCTTGAAGTGGACTCTTCACCCCTGTTCAGCAGGAAGTAGCTACTGAAAACAATGACCTGCATCCCCTTTTTCAAAAGATTTCTCCTGCCTAGTGGTTGATGTTAATAATGTTTATTTCAAAATTGGTCTCCCAGAGAGGTGCAGAGCTAAGATGGCTGAGTGAAAGCAGTGACTTGCTTGTGCTCTCCCCCAAAGCCCTCCAAATACCTGTAAAAATACTCTAAATAAATTCTAGAGCAGCAGAACCCACAAAAAGACAGAGTGAAACAAATTTCCAGCCCAAGACAACCTGGAAGGTTAACAGCAGAGGTCTGTTGTGCCAGGCTGGGAGAAGAGTGCAGTTCATCATAGGCTGAGCAGACAAAGATGGGTCCTCAGCAAACCTGGAGCAGGCCTCAGGGGACTGAATCATGGGGCAGCTGTGGGGGTTTCCAGATTTCTCAACCCACAAATGCCAAAAACAACTTAGAAGGTCAGTGGGAAAGGTGTGTCAGACCTGGGTGAGTGAGGAGAGTGGTCTGGATCCAGGCCTGGTGCAGCCCCTGGCAAAGGTGGCGTTGACTGCTTCTGGAGCTCTTGGCCTACAGATGATGAGGGTATCAAGTGATTGATTAGAGGAAAATCGCAGAGATCTCTTTGCTGGTGCTGAGGCAGGATTCTTTTGCTTTGCCCATGCTTGGATCTGGGTCACAGTCCTGGGTGGTGGTCCTGGGGTGAGGAGGAGCACTGGTGTGGTGGAGCTTGTGGCAGCGGTGGAGAGGGAATCTTCCTCACAGTTCTAAGGCTAAAAAGAGTGCTTGTGGTCACTTATAGACCAGGATACAGACCAGGAAAGGAGTAAACATTTCTTCTTTGATCATACCACCTTGGAAGAACTGAAACTTTATAAGTCCCTAGAAGTATCTCTGAAAACAGCTGCACAAAAAATCCCTGAAGATTGGGACAATAAATCCTCCACACTGGAAGCAGAGCCCTACCTTAACAAAGAATTTAAAACTCAAGTAATTAGCTGTGAACATGAGCAAACAACATAAAAAAATTCCAGACTATAGAATCTTACTTTGGTGACAAAGAAGATCAAAACATATGACCAGAAGAAGACAACAAAGTCAAAGCTCCCACGTCCAAAGCCTCCAAGAAAAATACGAATCAGTTCCAGGCCATGGAAGAGCTCAAAAAAGATTTTGAAAAGCAAGGAAGAGAAGTAGAGGAAAAATTTGGAAGAGAAATGAGAGTGATGCAAGAAAATCATGAAAAATAAGTCAACAGCTTGCTAAAGGAGACCCAAAAAAATACTGAAGAAAATAATACCTTAAAAAATAGCCTAACCCAAATTGCAAAAGAGGTCCAAAAAGCCAATGAGGAGAATTCCTTTAAAAGCAGAATTGGCCAAATGGAAAAGGAGGTCCAAAAGTTCACTAAAGAAAATGATTCCTTAAAAATTAGAATGGAGCAAATGGAAGCTAATGACTCTTTGAGAAATCAAGAAATTATAAAACAAGACCAAAAGAATGAAAAATAGAAGACAATGTGAAATATCTCATTGGAAAAACAACTGACTTGGAAAATAGATCCAGGAGAGATAATTTAAAAATTATTAGACTACCTAAAAGCCATGGTCAGAAAAAGAGCCTAGACATCATCTTCCAAGAAATTAATTTCAAGGAAAACTGCCCTGATATTCTAGAACCAGAGGGTAAAATAGAAATGGAAAGAATCCACCAATCACCTCCTAAAAGAGATCCCCAAAGGAAAACTCCTAGGAATATTATAACCAAATTCCAGAGTTCCCAGGTCAAGGAGAAAATATTGTAAGGATCCAGAAAAGAAACAATTTAAGTATCATGGAAACACAATCAGGATAACACAAGATTTAACAGCTTCTACACTAAGAGATTGGAAGGCTTAGAAAAGATATTCTGGAGGTCAAAGGAGCTAAGATTAAAATCAAGAATCACCTACCTAGCAAAACTGAGTATAATCCTTCAGAGTCAAAAATGGTCATTCAGTGAAATAGAGGACTTTCAAGCATTCTTGATGAAAAGACCAGAGCTGAATAGAAAATTTAACTTTCTAATACAAGACTCAAGAGAAGCATGAAAAAGTAAACAGGAAAGAGAAATTATAAAGGACTTGAACTGTTTACATTCCTACATGGAAAGATGGTAGTTGTAACTCATGAGACCTTTCTCAGTATTAAAGTAGTTGGAGGGCATATATATATATATAGTTGAATATGAAGGGATGATATGCAAAAACTAAAATTAAGAGGTGAGAGAGAATTGTACTGGAAGGAGGAGAAAGGGAGAGGTAGAATGGGGTAAATTATCTCACATAAAAGAGACAAGAAAAAGCTTTTATAATGGAGGGGAAAAGGAAGAAGGTGAGAGGGAATGAGTGAATCTTATTCTCATCAGATTTGGCTTAAGGAGGGAATAATATACACACTCAATTGGGTATGCAAATCTATCTTACCTACAGGAAAGTTGGGGAAAAAGGAATAAGAGAGGGAAGAATGGTAGAAGGGATGGCAAATTGGGGGAGAGGGCAATCAGAAGCAAACACTTTTGAGGAGGGACAGGGTCAAAGGAGAGAACAGAATAAATGGGAGAGCAGGATAGGATGGAGGGAATTATAGTTAGTTTTTCACAACATGACTATTGAGGAAGTGTTTTACATAACTACACATGTATAGCCCATACAGAATTGCAGCCTTCTCAATAAGGGTGTGTGGGGAGGGAGGGAGGGAGAGAATTTCGAACTCAAAGTTTTAAAAATGAATGTTAAAAATTGTTTTTACATGCAACTGGGAAATAAGATATACAGGCAATGGGGTATAGAAATCTATTCTGCTCTACAGGAAAATAGAAGGGGAAGGGGATAGGAGAAGGGGGGGTAATAGAAGGGAGGGAAGATTGGGGGAAGGGGTATTTAGAATGCATGAAGTCTTGGAGTGGGGGGAGGGGAGAGATGGGGAGAAGATTTGGAACTCAGAATCTTGTGGAAGTGAATGTTGAAAACTAAAAATATATTAAATAAATAAATAAGAAAAAAAAGGAAGAAAATGCTGTCTAGGCCCAACTAAATTCTTTTTTTGTATGTGTAAGGCAATGGAGGTTGCCCAGGGTCACATAGCTAGTCTGAGGTGTTTGAGGCCCGGATTTCAACTTGTGTCCTTCTGACACCAGGACCAATGCTCTGTCCACTGTGCCACCTAGTTGCCCCCTCTTTCTTTTTAACTTAGTAGCAGAGATTTTATTTACACAAACCATAAGAACAGCTTAGCTCAGGTGAGTTTTGCTTTCTAATGAATCTTTATTTCTAGTTTGACAGAAATTGTGCCAAGCCACACATTCAACTGGACCTGTGTCAGCATTAGTCAGAGATCCCTGGAATGACAGTCTTTCCCAAAGCTTTGGGACTTGTATTTGTACCTCTTCTTAGACCTGCCTTCAGAATGCTCCTCGCAGTGGCGCAAGCTTGAGCTTCTGTCCCCATGATTGCTCTTTTCCTCCTTCCTGCTGGAGCTGCTTGAGGACATGGCTTACCATGACTTATGAATCCTTCCTTGAGATCTCGGCTTTCTCCAGCTGATCTCAGGTGAGCCATTTCAGTATTTACGACCTCCTTTTCCCTCTGGAAAGGAGCCCTTCTCAAGGCCCACAGCGGCAGACTTCTCAAAGCCAACACCTTTCTTTTCCTTTCTGGTCTTGTGTCGGAACGCATGCTGTGGAGGCTGATGCAGGCATTCCCTGCTTATCCATACTCATTCTAACATCTTTGTCTCTTTTCTTCCTTTTTGTTTCTTTTTTGTGTTTCTTTTTTTCAACAGGCATCTCATCTTCGGAGGTTTCAGGTGAACTAGGAGATGGAGTTTTAACTCCACAGCCCTTCTCCCAGAGGGTTCTGGGAACATCATCCACATTCTTGAATCCTTGGGGGGCCTATAATTATCTACGTGGTCCACTCCGATAGTTCTTCCTCTTATCTTAATCCTGTTAAACTTGTCAACGGCCAAAATTGTGCTTCTCTGATCCTCATAGCAAAGAAAACAGAATCCTTTGGACTTTCCAGTATTCTTGTCTCGTACAAGATTAATGTTAACAATTTCGCCGTATTGCGAAAACACACAGATGATATCGCCTTCAGCCAGTTCATATGGAAGCCGTCCCAGAAAGATCCAAGCGCTGTCCTTGTACTCGGTGTGCCAGGACACCTTCTCGGCCACCCCGAGCTCCATCTCCCGCTGGTTCAATTCATTGATGAGCTTAACCTGGGTCAGGGCATTCATCTTGAGGCACTGTCCCAACGATGTCTTTCTGCCTTGCCTAGAGTAGGAGCCTTTGCAGCACAGGGAAGCAAGTTTGCGTTCGCCCCCTTCATATCTGAAAGGACTACGTCGTGGAAGGGTGGGGCCTGTTATCTAAGTAGGTGTAAACTCGGACTTCAACTGTAATCCTCCCCGCCCCCACCCCCAACAACCAAAACAACAATGTACTGGAAGGAAAGTTGATATCGGCCTAAAGAACCTAAATAAGCCGTGGTAATGAGGAAGGCTATAAGAGGCTAAAACTATGAAGTGCAGAGAAGGTGCTAATTTGTCTGAAATTAATTAATAATTAGTGTGAAAGAATTTCTTCATCCGGGACTTCCCTAGATCAGTGAATTCACAAGTCCAGTCTCATCCCTACACTTCTGAAGCCTTGTTTTACGAGGCTGGCTGCTGAATGAAGAGGGCTAAGGTGGGGAGTAGGGGGGTGGGGGAGGTATGGTGGGGCACGGGGTGGGGGTGGGGAAGACAGGGCTTCATTCAGCTCAAATGCACCAGACCCTAAGCTGAGGGCTCTAAAATGGCAAGGAAATCTCTCCCTTGAAATTCCTCTTTATCTTTACATTTCCCCCCCACCACTCACCACCCCCAGAGAATGTGAACAACCTTGGTCTTGTTCCCAATTCAATAGAATGCAAGATACTTAAATGACTGGGGTGGGGGTGGAAGGGTTGTAAATTTATTTTATTTTGAACAAATACAAAAGGAAAAAGGAAAAAAAAATTCATGTACACAGCAGACCACAAGAGAGGATTCAATAAACACAATAAATTTCCATTTCAAGAAAACCTACATAATATTACATGTTGTTTTCAAAGCTGCCCAGCTTTTCTTTGCTTCCTTGTTGGTTTTCTTTTGTTCTCTACTGTGCACTTTTTACTTTATTTTCCCCTCTCCCCTCCCACCCTAAAGAAGGCTACAATGAAGAGTGGAGATACACACACATATCTATAAACATACACATAGATACACATAGACACTCATACACATATATGTAAGACCATACTATCCTTATTTCCACCTGTCATCTGTTTCTCTGAAGGTGAATAGCATCTTGTTGCATAAGTTCAAGTTTTTCCATGTTTTTCTAAATCAGCTCATCATTTCCTAGACTACAGCAATATTCCAACCCAGTCACATCCTATCTAAGAGATTGTCTATGAAAGATTTCCCCCAATTTTCTGCATTCCTTCTATTCTCAGCTACAAAGATTTTATTTATGCAAGAAATTTTTAATTTAAGATAATCAAAATTATCCTTTTTACACTTCAACAATGCTCTCCCTTATAATATACTTTAAAATCTGATATTGCTGAATCTACTTCTTTTACATCTTTTTTCCTGGTTTCTTTGAAGTTCCTGACCTTTTGCTTTTCCAAATGAACTTGGTTATCTTTTATTGGTATAATAATTTTTTTAGTAATTTGTTTGGAATGACATTAATAAATAGATCAGTTACATAAAAATGTCATTTTAAAAATTATATTGACTTTACCTACCCATGAACAATAAATATTATTTCAATAAAAAAAAAGAAAGGTATGGAAAGTAAGCCACTAGAGTTTGGGACCTGGAATTCACCAGAGTCCAGAGTAAAGTCCTGAGGTGTCCTTGACCTGGCTCAGCAGTAGCAGAGATGCAAGACACACCCACTTGTGAGTTGTGCCTCAAATGGAAAGGAACTCAGTGACAGGAATACTATGGAGAAACTTCCTTGTGTTTGAACCCACCCTCCCCAGGGACTGAAGTGCTGGAGGGGAGAGTGTGCCCCTGGGTGTCATGGGGAAAAGTTTGTTTCTGGTCTTGTCATATCTTCCAAGTAAATATCTCTTTGTTAAAAGCTAATTGATGCTAATTGGAACTGGGGTGCTAATCACTGGTTGCAGACAGCAAGAGGAAACTTACCAGAATAATTTTAGCTGATATCATAAGAGAAGCAACACCCCAACAGCTGAGGGGTACCCAGTAGAAGGAAGGAAACAAGCATTTATTAAGTGCCTACTATGTACCAATATGGACAGCTAGGTGTCAGAATGGATAAAGTACCAGGTCTGGAGTCAAGAGGACTCCTCTTCCTGAGTTCAAATCCATCTTCAGACATTCATTAGCTGTGTGATGCTAGGCAAGTCTCTTAACCCTGTTTGCCTCCGTTTCCTCATCTGTAAAATGAGTTGGAAGAGGAAATAGCAAACCACTCCAGTATCTTTGCCAAGAAACCCCCAAATCTGGTCACAAAGAGTTGGATGTGACTGAAATAGCTGAACAACAATGGACCGGGCACTGTTAAAAAGTTCCTCGTGGATGAACTGCAACTTCTTCTGTGAGGGCTAATCTGCTTCCTCCTCAACTGTCAGTTGCATTATTTTTGTCTTTCAGTCATGCCTGACTCTTTGTGACCTTTTTGTGGTTTTCTTGGCAGAGATACTGGAGTGGTTTGCCATTTCCTTCTCCAGCTCATTTTACAGACAAGGAAAAGGAAGCAAACAGGGTTAAGTGACTTGTCTAGGGTCACACAGCTAGTAAGTGTCTAAGGCCAGATTTGAATTCAGGTCTTCCTGACTCCAGGCCTGGTACTTTATCTACTGTGCCAGCTAGCTGCCCCAGTTACCTTATACCTTATACAATTAGAGTACCCAATTAGTGGCAATAATGAAACCCATTTGGAAGGTGGTTACATTATTTGAATTCACCTTGCATATTTCCACTAGGTTGGAACCAATTGCCATATTTTACATATAATTGTAACATTGAATAGTGTAAATTGAAATAATTCAACTACTTTATGGGATTTTTTATTTCCAGTGATTGAGACTTGGATGCTTGTACTTAACAGGGTCATAGGACATAGACTTTGGCTTGGAAGGGATCTCGGAGAGCATCAAATCAAACCTCCTCATTTTGCAGCTGAGGACAAGGTCCAGAGAGGCCAGATGACTTTTCCCAAGCTATTGAAATTGTAGGAAACAGAGACAGGATCTGAACCCAGGGCCTCTGATTCCAGATCTAATATTCTTTCCGTGGCATACTTTCCAGTAGGATGTACAGTCTTGAGAAAAAGTATTCTGACTTTTGTCTTTGCATTTTGAGGCCCAGACAGTGCCTTACCTAAAGTTAGCATTTTGTAAGTATTTATTGCTTTGAATGAAATTGAAAAAAAGATATTTGACCTGATTTAAGTAGTTTATTTTACTGTTGTTGCTTTCTGACTTTATTAAGTGAGCTGTTGAACCAGATTTCTCAATGACTGATTCTTCTTCATTATTTGATCATCTCAGTTGATAAGAATTGTGGTTTTATTCTTTAGTTTTCTATGATTTTATGGCATGGGTGGATAAGGGAAACTATGTCTACAGTGACAAATCTTTTCTTTACACAAACTTGCAACCACACCACGTCACTGTGGACTGAAAAGATGCTTCTTTGCTTCTTTCAAAAGCACCTTAGTTCCCAGTTTTATTTTGACATTCTTGTGCAGGTTAGATCTATTGCTAAACTTTCTCAGTTAAAAACATCTTCTTTTGCCTGCCTTCTTAGTACAGACAAACAGAATTCCACAAAAGGGACCTACTCCCCAGGAAACACTAGAGCAAAAACAATAACAACTAGCATTTTATAGTATCTTAAGGTTTACAAAGCACTTACATGTTACCTCATTCAAACCTCACGACAACCTTGGGAGTTGAGTGCTACTATCACCTCTACTTTACAGATGAGGAAACTGAGTCTGAGATTGACTTACCTAAGGTCACAAAGCTGCTAAGTGTCTGAGGCCAGATTTGAACTCAGATTTAAAATTCCCGATGCCAGGCTCAGTGCCTTATCCACTATGCCACCTAGTTGCCCAAAGCCAAGAAGACCCTGGCCAGAGTCAATGACCTGGCTCTTGGAGAGGACACAAAGGCTTGTAGTCTTGAAAGAGAGAGGCTGGCCAACTCCATGTAAGAAGGGAACAAAGACAACTCACTAAACACTTAGTGAGTTCCAACTGTGTGCATATCACTGTTATGAGATATATAGGTGAAGAATATATAATCCCTTCCCTCAATGAGCTTACACTCTAATAGGTGAAATACATTAATAAAATGAAACAAGATAGAATGTGATGGTGACAAAAGAGGGATGTAAAATGCTTTAAGGAAATTTGAAGAGGTAGAGAATATATTCGAGCTGGGACAAATGAATGATTGAGATGGCACCCGAGCTAAGATTTGAACAGAGCCAAAGATTTTAATTGGTAAATTATATCAACAAGCAGTTATTAAGCACCTACTATATTCCAGGCACTGTGTCAAGGTCTGGGGATACAAAGAAAGGTATAAATAATCCTTGCCTTCAAGAAACTTCCAGTCTAATGGGGGAGACAACATGCAAACAATGGTGTACGTAAAAGATTTACACGGGGTAAATTGAAGATGATTTCAAGCGGGAAGACAATAATATTAAGGAGGAAGAGGAAAGATAGAGAGAATGGGGGAGGGGTTGGAGAAAGCTTATGAAAACACCCAGAGGAGAGGGTATGCTCCATCAGGTGATCGACTGGGATGCTATGTAAAGTGCTTGGGGTGGTCCAGCATCAGACTAAAGAATTCCCCCACCAATGAGGTACAGACTCACAGCAGTCCACCTCTGGTAATAAGAGCAGTCCAGCAGTAAGTGTAGGCACCAGATGTTGTTACTCAGTCATGTCTGACTCTTTGTGACCTCATCTGGGGTTTTCTTGGCAGAGATACTGAAGTGGTTTGCCATTTCTTTCTCCAACTCATTTTACAGCTGAGGAAACTGAGGCAAACACGGTTAAGTGCCCTACCCATTATCACATGGCTAGTAAATGTCTAAGGCCAGATTTGAACTCAGGAAGATGAGTCTTCTTGATTCCAAGACCAGTGGTCTATCCACTGTGCTACTGGTAGTTACCAAGAGGCAATTATCATCAGGGAAGAAGCCCTCCTTCTGGTTGATTAACATTCCATTGCTTCATGCAGATCCTCCCATATTATCGGTGTTGTTCTACAGTATGTACACCAGAACTGATGCTCTACCTGCAGCCCCAAGAATCTCTGAGACTGGTCCTAGGGAGGATGATCCTGTACAGGGATGTTATTATTGAATGGCTTTGTGGCCAAGGGACTATGGTCTTCACCATATTCAAATTTCAGTGTCAAGACAACAATCAGAGATATCATAAGCAATTTAGGGAAGCGTGGAAAATTTTACTTGTCATATCTAAGAATAAGAGAAGAGTTTATGACCAAACAAGTGATAGAGAGGATCATGGGAAATAAAATAGATAATTGATTATGTGACATTAAAGAAGGCTTGCACAAATGAAAATGATGCAGCCAAAATTGGAAGGAAAGTAGGAGACTGGGAGATGGAGGTGGAAGTTTCTTTGATTAAAGACCTCATTTCTCAACTATATAAGGAACTGAGCCAATTTTGTAAAAATAAGAGCCATTCATTCCCCAGATGATAAATGGCCAAAAGATATGAACAGGCATTTTTCAGAAGAAGAAATCAAAGTTATCCATAGTCACATAAAAATACTCTAAATCACTATGCATTAGAGAAATGCAAATTAAAGAAACTCTGACATTCCAGCTCACATCTATCAGATTGGCTCACATGACAGCAAAGGAAAATGACAAATGCTAGAAGGTATGTGGGAAAATAGGGAAGCTATTTGGTGAAGTTGTGAACTGTCCAAATATTTTGGAGAATCATTTGGGAAAAAAAAGAAAGGAAGAAAGAAAGAAAATAAATAAGTAAAAAAGAAAGAAAAAAGAAAGAAAGAAAAGAATAATTTGGAACTATGCCCAAAAAAGCTAACAAACTGTACTGTTTAGTGTAGCAATACTACTACCACTAGGTCTATATTCTGAAAAGATCAAAGAAAAAAGGAAAAACTAGTCTCTCCCCAAGCCCTCTTTCTGATTCATGTATTTCCTTTCCTTTAATCTAGATTGCACAATAAACCAGACCTTGGAGGCTGAACCTGAAGTGGAGAGGGGAGTGATTGAATGCCTTGACCTTGAATTCTGAAAGCCTTTGGCTCAACTCTCTTTCCTGAATTTAGAACCTATCAGTAACTATCCTCCCATCAGTAGCCCCACCCCCACAATCTCAACCAGGAGTGCTGGAAATTCCTGGAAGGGGCCTTGTTTTGGCCTTGAGGGGAAAGCCAGCTACATCCAGGATTTTCTCTCTGGGCCTCACCAGGCCCAATTCATCTGATACAATAGACTAGGTAAGTACTTGGAGTTCCATCATCCTCAGAACTTGCCCAGAGGCCCAAACAGGACAGTTAAGTGTCCTTGAAGTCCAGACCCAAGAGTCAAACGGAGATGTGTACCTTTTTTCAGGCCAACATTTTTTGAGTTTTCTGATGTATCTTTAAACGGGTTATTCGGTTTGCTTAGCTGTTAAGTGGGAACAATAATGCTTCCCACTTATCTCAATATTGTTCAGTTATAACAACAGATTTGGTTAAACATTGTAAATGTCAAATACAGTGTTTCACTGTTTATCATGAGCTAATTTGCTTCTACTGTTGCTGGTCTAAGACAGTGAAGAATGCCCGATATTTTGAAGAAAGGTGATTTTAAAATGTGAAGTGTATTCTGAACAGAAGGGAGAAGACTCTTTATTACAAAGACATGGACCTTAGTTTGTGTGTTAGTGTATGTTGGGAAGGGGGAGACAAGAGGAAGTGTAATCTACTAAATAGTGCATATGTCAGGAAAATAACTGAAAGAAGATTAGCACATGGCACATGTTAATACTTTACATGTGCTAGCACATAATAAACACATTATGTTATCAACATATAATAATTAACATGTCACTATGTAATTCATTTTAATTATATATTATTAACATGTTTTAAATCTTATTTACATATTACATTATTTGCATTTCCAAATATATCTTTCCCTCTCCCACTTCTCTCAGCTCCAGCTTACTCCTCTGGAAAATGAGGGTGATAATAATAGCACCTGCTTCATGGGGTTATCATGAGGATCAGTTGAAATGACAATTAAAACACGCATTGAAATGAGTTAAAACACTTAACTCTAAGGTCAAGCTTGGATCTTATAATGACAAATTTTATTCTTTTCTTTCTTTTTTTTTGGCCTTTCCATTTACATTGTTACAATTGCTGCACATACGGTTTTCCTTATTCTGATTATTTGTCTTCCTCAGTTTAGACATCTTCCAATGTTTCTCTGAATCCTTTATTCATGTACCACAATTTGTTGACCTATTCTCCTACCCATGGGCCCCTGCTTTGTTTCCTATGCTCTACTACCACAAAATGTACTGCTATGAATATTTTTTGGTGCATTTTGGACATTTCTTTGTCTTTGACTCCTTAAAGGTATATGCTTAGCACTGAGAAATGGATGGACATTTTGGTCACTTTTTTTAAAAAGGGTTGGAATAATTCACAAATCTATCAATTTTGTAGAGTTTTGTATACAGTAATTTGTTACTTTTAGGCATTTGGTTGTGAATATTTTTTCTTCCAAAAAAAAAAAGTCCAGATGAACTCCATTTCCATCACACCTTCAATGATTGCACAAGGAACATAGAGTTTGCCCTTTCCCATCGGGTCAGCTAACTAGTGATAGACTTGAGTGATAAGAATGAAAGCTAGTCAGCCTTCTGGGAATAGGCTGGCAAAAGTGCTTATACAACAACTTGAAAAGATAAGGCACCAGCATTAGTTTGTTCTGCATATTTCATGATTTGGAGACCTTTGAGCTATACCTAATTATAAATAACCTAGCTAAATATTTATGCATGGGTAATTTCAAAAGGAAAATGAGAGTTAAGAATACCCACTAAAAGTATTTTTTCTTTACTAATGAAAGTCATCTTTTTCAAAGGACTTTTCCTATTGCACCAGAATGAACCCAAACCTGAATCATAAACAAGACACCACCTTCTCTCCTTGACCACACACATATAGACTCTAAAGTAGTCATTTCTAAAGTATCTTCAAATGCAGAAACATACTTGAGGAACATAAGAAGTTAGTTGCTAAAAAATGGCCAACAACAATGTGGTTAGAATGAGAATGGCCACTGCAGGTGGATGTTTAATAAATGTTTATTGACTGATTGGATGCATTATAGTGAGGGATCTTCTTGTGTTAGGAACTATAGAGAATGAAGAGTATCAATCAATAAGTATTTATTAAGCACTTACTCTGAGCTACTCACTGGGGAACACACACAAAAAAAATAAGGCAATCTCTATTCTCAAAGATCTACTGGTATAGACAACATGTATTTGCAGGATGTCCCAAAAGTTTTTTTTTTCTTTTGCCTACCTTTGGGGAGTATATCTTTCCTTGTTTCATACCTCACCTGATGTCAGGGTGACATAGCAGAGGGTCATTAAACAGTCTGTTGTTACACTTGCCAAGGAAAGAACAATCTTGATAAATTGGTGGGAGACAGTGTTGGAAAAGAACCTGTATAGTAACATTCTGTCCTACTGAATTAAATGTGTTTGGTTGTTGTTGTTAATAGTAAACTATAAGCACAATGGTGTCTTATATTGTCATCTTTTAAATAGTTGTGAGATGATGAAGAAGACATGGTACATTGTTGACTCTCACTTGTGAAAAGTTGTTCAGTCTCTACTAATGGCCTCATTGAGGAAGCCCTTGATTTGTGTATTGAAGACCCTCATAAAGGTGTTATATAGCCAGGAAGATAGTCATATAGGTCAGTAGTTACTGATGTTCTCTTGATCTCACCCTTTCTTGGAGTTAATAAAGCATGAGGTTACTGATTCTCTTGTTTCTCACTCTTTTTGGCATTAATAAAGTCTGAGGACCCAAAGCCTTGGGAATCTTGGGGATGCATCTTCCCCCCCCATTTTCCTGTAGATTTCCATACCCAATTGAGTGTGTATGTTATTCCCTCCTTAAGTCAAATCCTATGAGAATAAGATTCACTCATTCCCTCTCACCTTCCCTCGTTTCCCCTCCACTATAAGAGCCTTTTCTGTTTTTTTTGTGAGATAATTTACTCTGTTCCACCTTTCCCTTTCTTCTTCTCCTAGTACCATCCTCTCTCACCCCTTAATTTTATTCTCCAGATATGACCCCTTCATCTTCAACTCACCCTGTGCCCTCTATCTATCTATCTACCTATCTATACATATATATAATTTTTTCCCTCCAACTACTCTAATACTGACAAAGATCTCATGAGTTACAAATATCATCTTTCCATGCAGGAATGTAAACAGTTCAACCTTAGTAAGTCTCTTATGATTTCTCTTTCCTGTTTACCTCTTCATGTTCCACTTGAGTCTTGTATTGGAAAGTCAGATTTTCTATTCAGTTCTGGTCTTTTCATCAAGAATGCTTGAAAGTCCTCTATTTCACTGAATGACCATTTTTTCCCTGAAGGATTATACTCAGTTTTGCCTGGTAGGTGATTCTTGGTTGTAATCCTATCTCATTTGCCCTCCGGAATATTATATTCCATGCCTGGCAGTCCCTTAATGTACAAGCTCCTAAATCTTGTGTTATCCTGATTGTGCTTCCACAATACCTGAATTGTTTCTTTCTGGCTGCTTGCAATATTTTCTCCTTGACCTGGGAACTCTGGAATTTGGCTACAATATTCCTAGGAGTTTTCCTTTGGGGATCTCTTTCAGGAGGAGATAGGTGGATTCTTTCAATTTTATTTTGCCCTCTGGTTCTAAAATATCAGGGCAGTTTTCCTTGATAATTTCTTGACAGATGACGTCTAGGCCCTTCTTTTGATCATGGCTTTCAGATAGTCCAATCATTTTTAAATTCTCTCTCCTGGATCTATTTTCTAGGTCAGTTGTTTTTCCAATGAGATATTTCACATTGTTTTCTATTTTTCATTCTTTTGTTCTTGTTTTATAATTTCTTGATTTCTCAAAGAGTCATTAGCTTCCAATTGCTCTATTCTAATTTTTAAGGAAGTATTTTCTTCAGTAATTTTTTGGACTTCCTTTTCCTGAAAATTTACAGGTCCCTAGAAGTATATCTGAAAACAACTGTACAAATCCCCAAAACTTGGGACAGTACATTCTCCAGATTGGAAGCAGACTATTACCTTAACAAAGAGTTTAAAACTCAAGTAATTGGCTGGGATCATGAACAAACCTTGCAAAAAGAGTCAGACCATGTTATCTTATTTTGGTGACAAAGAAGATCAAAGCATACAACCAGAAGAAGACAACAAAGTCAAAGCTCCTACATCCAAAGCCTCCAAGAAAAATATGAATCAGTCCCAGGCCTTGGAAGACCTCAAAAGGGATTTTGAGAAGCAAGTAAGAGAAGTAGAAGAAAAACTGGGAAGGGAAATGAGAGTGATGCAAGAAAATCATGAAAAACAAATCAACAGCTTGCTAAAGGAGACCCAAAAAAATACTGAAGAAAATAACACCTTAAAAAATAGCCTAACCCAAATGGCAAAAGAGGTCCAAAAAGCCATTGAGGAGAATGCCCTAAAAAGCAAAATTGGCCTCACAATATACTTAAATCTATTTTCCAAGATCCAATTTACTTATTTACAGAAAAGCACATCACTAGTAGTTGGGCCATTTAGCTATAGATTTATTATATTTTTTGCCATGATAATTGATGAAACAAAGAAAATTTTAAATGGACCTTAGTCTCTTACAGCCCATTTTTGATTCTGCAGTGATGGTGTTGGAGTGATAGGAAAAGGAGAAAAGGAGAATGTGCTATTCAGTGACACTGGTCTCCTTGTTATTCCTTCTGTGAGATGCTCTATCTCTTGGATCTATGTATTTTCACTTCTTGTAGTTGTTGCTGTTGCTTAGTCCTTTTTCAGTCATGTCCAACTCTTCATGACCCCTTTAGAGGTTTATTGGCAAAGGTACTGGAATGTTTTGCCATTTTGTTCTCCAGATCATTTTACAAATGAGGAAATAGAGGATTAAGTGACTTGCCCAGGGTAATATAGCTAGTGTCTGAGAATTTGAACTCAGGAAGAGAAGTCTTCCTAACTCTAGACCCAACACTCTATCCATTGCATTATTTAGCTTCCCTATGTATTTTCACTGGCTGGCCCCAATGCCTGACATGTTCTCTTCCCTCCTCTCTACCTCCTGGCTTCCAAGACTTTTTTGAGAGTCAGATAAAATTCTACCTTCTACAGGAAGCCTTTGGTAGTCCCCATAAATTCTAGTGCTTCCCCTCTGCTAATTATTTCCAATTTACCCTGTCTATAGTTTGTTTGTATATAGTAGTTGTGTCTCTGCTAGCCTGTGAGCTCCTGGAGAGGTGGGGTTTTTTTTTATGCTTTTCCTGGTATCCCTAGTATTTAGCAAACAGTAAATGCTTGTTGACTGACTGGCTGATGGACTGCTAAGAATCACTCCATTGTTTTTTGTTTTGTTTTGTTTTTTTACTGTTAGCAAACTTCATTTTGCTTGTGGGCAATCTAGATGTCAGATCCTTGTCTAGCAAGTGGATGTGTTGCTGGAGGAGCTGAATTCACATCATTCTTGATATTCTTCCTATTTAAAAAAAAACAACAGAAGAAAGAAGGACATTGCAGCTAAATGCAAGGATAGTTTGCAGGTACAAAGAAAGGTGTGGGAGGGATAGCTGTTCTTATTGTATAGCAAAACAATAACAAACATTATTTCAAGGCCTATCTGGTCATCATGTATTATAACACTAATAATATCTGCAAAAAGATCACCATGAAAATAATTGCAGGCTGAGGATGAAGAGTCAGAGAAATTCTGTGAGGAAGGTAGGGAGATTCTCCAAATCAAACCAAAGTACACCTTGATAGTTGGGGGCTTAAATGAAAAAGTGGGAAAAGTGAAAATTAGGGGCAATTTATGGGAAAACATCATTTGTAAAGAAGAAATGAGAGAGACCAAAGAATTTTAGATTGCACAGGAACATCATGCTTTTCTATCATGAATATTTTCTTCTAAAAAGAGAATTAAAAAACACTAGGTATAATAGGCACCAAATAACCCCACTAAATTGACTTAATTTTAACAGAAAGACAAAGACTTATTGATATGGGAATTATCCCTGATGTAGCTATCTGTGTACAGAATAGATAATCAGTCTATGAGTCAATTAGCATTTATTAAATGCTCATAATGCGCCACGTTCTGTACTAAAGTAGCATCAGGTCACTGATGTGTTAGAGCTAAGTTTGGAATTAATATTAAAAAAACAAGAAGAAAGAATAATGAGAAAAATTTATGGTAAAAAATTGAAACTATGTAACCTTAGATTATTTAAATGAGCAATTGAAAAGGAAAAAATGAGAATTGTACAATAGAAATTACATCAACAATGACCATAATAGTTTTACTCAGAAGTTTAACCAATTAATTTAATTGTCACCAGAAGGAGACCAAAAGAGTCCACCAAGCACCTTAGTCAGAAAACATTTGACCCACATGGGGAGAAGTGGCTGCCAAAAGAACAGTGAGTTAGAATGTAAACTTGCAGGTGGTGGATGAATAGGAGTGGTATTCATTCACAAGTAGAAAGAAAGAATGGGGAAAAAAACAATTAAAAGAAAATGTGGCAAAGGAAACTTGGATTTCTTTAGATGTGTTTTATATCACAATGCCAATCATTTTACACAACATTATGAAAAAGGGAGGGCAATGTTATTTACCAACCGATAGTTTTCTATTTTGTTTACAAACCAGTAAGGTTTTAAAATATCCAGCAAAAAACTAATTTCCATGTAGTTTATTTCTAGAGACAATTAAATAATTGAACATCTATTATATCAGGAAAAAAGAGAAACTGAGGAAGAATAATGGCTGGTGACAATAAATTAGCTTTTGTGAGAAAGCTGGATAACACAACATGTGTGCTAAGGGGAAGCCAATGGCAGTTGAAGAAAAAAATCTGCTTGTGAATGAAGCAGAACCCAAATGAAGCTGTCAGATTTCTGTTTCTGTGGTGGTTTGGGATGGGCTAAGAAAGTAACCAGGAGATTCACACATTTTTTCATCAGACAGACAGATCATGCTGGAGTCCAAGAAAACTAAGCTGTAGACAGAAATATAAGGAGTTAGACATTGGAAACTGGCAAATGCAACTACTCAGGGTTTAACTTACTATTTTGTTGATTGTCTAGATGTTACAACGTGATAGAGAAAATGGTAATAATGAAGATTGAATTTAAAGTGTGTCACGAGTACACTTTTTCCCCCCAGAGAACCAAGCATTTACCAGGACCTGCTAGCTTTCAAAGCAGCTGCCTTCACAAATTATCTTGTATACTTAAAAGTGTCTCTAGGATGGAAATGGGGGAAAAGCTCCATTATGACAGATAAAGACAAAGTCATGCTATTAGATTTCAAGATTTTATGAAAGGGAAATGTCATTATGTCCTTAATATATTTAAAGGTTCCTATTCCTAAGGATTGGGTGAGGAAATGGCAAACCACTCCAGTATCTTTGCCAAAAGACAAAAACAAACAAAAAACAAAAACAAAAACAAGAACAAACAAACAAAAAAAAACTCCAAATGGGATTGTAAGGAGTTGGACAAGATTGAACAACAACAACAATTTCTAAGGATTTCAATTGGAATAATTCATTCTAAACAAAATTGTAAGACACTGAACCAATATATGAAGTATACAAAGTATGTCAAGAGTCGGGAGTCAGTCCATATACACAATGTTAAGTCCTTAAATTTCACAGAAAATATAGAGATAAGGTTATGCTTACTACCTATTCCAAGATGAGTGGTAATAGCGTTAAGTTACTAAAGCTTAAACTGTACTTTGTAACAGTATCTTTGTATCTTTGTAACATCCTATACAACACACAGGATATTAATAATAGGATTTGAAATACGCCTTTACTGTCAACTTTGCTGGAATGATCATCATAGTTTATGACTTAAAGAAAAAAAATCACATGATAAACTATACCAGACATTTCAAAAGAACCAGAAAAGATTATAGTAACTTTTTTAAAAAAAATTGGAAAGTAACTATACAATATTGGACAGAATATTCAGGGTTGGCCTTAAAATAAAGGACTTAAGCTTTTGTACATTTAGTATTTTGAAGGAAATTTCTTTTTCTATCTCTTTGTTCTATCTATTCTTTTCTATCTCTTTCTGAAGATTTTTGTTGGTAATACAAAGCCTGTGATTTGTTTTTTCGGGGGATGTTTCATATCCTACTACTTTGCTGAAGTTATTAATTATTTTAGTCAATTTTTAGGTTCCCTAAAGAGTAAAAATTATATTTTTTGCTTATGCTTATTCCCTTAATGTCTTTTTATTTTCTTATTGCTAGAGCTAACATTTCTATAATTATATCAAATAACAATGGTGATAACAGTCATTGTTATTGCTTGTATGATATAGTGGAAATGGTGTTAACCTTGGAAGTAGAAGGTGTGATTTCAAATCTTGACTCTTTCACTTACCAACTGTTTGATTTGGAGGAGTTTGTTTAACCTTTCTGAGTCCTAGATTCCTGATCTGTAAGATGAGGGGGTCAAACAAGATAGCCTCCGATAGAACCTTCTGACTCCAAATCTATGTTCCTATGAATGATTACTAGCACTTTGCTATTGCAGATAATATCAACTATTGATTTTAAATGCACATTAAAGAAAGATCCATTTATTCCTTTACTACTTAAATGTTATCAGCACGAAAGGTCATTGTATTTTGTCAAAGTATATTTTTTTCTATCTATTGATATAATCATGTAGTTTAATTATTTTGTTATTAATATGGTCTATTACATTTCCCAGTTTTCCTAATATTAAACCAAACTCTGCATTTCTGGTATAAAACCAACCTGATAATAGTCAATCTGTTTAATATGTTGATATAACCTCTTTGCTAATATTTTATTCAGCATGTTTACATCAGGGCACCTAGGTGGTACAGTGAATAAAGCATTGGCCTAGAGTCAGGGAGATCTGAGACTCTCATATCCCTTTACCACCATGATTAGTATTTTTCTCTCAACATGGCAACTTCCTCAAATATAATTCTATTCTGGATGACATCAGGACTATAGGATCAAAGATTTAGGATTAGAAGTTTCTACAGTCATCCAAATGAGGTCATCCAGTCCAACCTCCTCATTTTACAAATGAGGTAACTGAGGCCCAGAGAAATTAAGAGACTTAATCTAGGTCACATAATGTGGTGATTAAAAAGGTTTGAGAGACATAGTTTCTGAGTAATTTAGTCATTTTGTTAATAAGGCCAGCGCATTATTAATAAAAGGATGGTCATTTGGCCATCTCTCTTAGACCAAAGACAATCATGGCGGTGGGCTCATAGTACGAAGATTAGGTGTTCCTGAAGGGTGGCAATCCGTTTTGACTGGATAACACAATAGGAGGTGAGTTGTATTAAAATGAAGGACTGAGAGTGACATCATGTCACCCTTGAACAGAAAAACTATCTCTGTACTCAGACCACCCCCAGTCTTGGGCTATCTAGACCAAGGGTGGGGAACCTGCAGCTTCTAGGCCATGTGAGGTCCTCTCAGTCCTCAAGTGTAGCCCTTTGACTGAATCCAAACTTAGCAGAACACGTGAAATTTGGATTCAGTCAAAGAGCAGTACTTGAAGACTTAGAGGGCCACCCGTGGCCGACAGGCTGCAGGTCCCCCACCACTGGTCTAGACAAAAGGCTCTGTCTACACCAAAGCTTGATTGAATGGAATTCACCTGAGATTAGGGGTTTTTTTGTAGAGTTAAACTTCTACAATTTAACTCAACCTTCAGAGACTTAGGTCTTGGGGGAAAAAAAGAAAGGGGGAACTCAATCTCTCCAAATCATTAGTTATTAATAATCTTTTCTCTCAATAGATAACGAACAGGTGTATACACAAGTCCTCTGTCTGCAAATCCAGAGCTCTTTCCACTGTGCCAGGGTATCTGGTTGGTTCTCACCTGTGCCTGACTCAAATTGGTTTCCTGCATCATTGCCCACATCCATCTAATAAACTAAAAATGCTAATTAGGCTATTGCTGGCAACTGGCAAGTTACATCCCCCCCAGTCTCTCTGTTGTTGTTGTTGTTTTTGCTGCTGTTTTGTGCTTCATTCTCAAAGAAGATCAATGGCATCACAACTAATAGAGTGTCCCAAAAGCCTCAGGGCAGTTTCAAAGTATTAAAGCTTGAGCTCAAACTAAGACTTTTGGGACGCTCTATTAACCAAATGAGAATAATCATCTAGAAAAACATACTTTCTGGTGCACCCTACAACAGGAAGGTTTTTTTTAAGTGAAATTACTGTCCTATAGAATTATATAGGTAACTCATGGTATGAAAGCATAAAGCCCTGGACCAAGTTCAGGGGAACAGTATTAAAATCTCGTGTCTGTCGCTGCCTGTATGACCTTAGGCAAAAACAAACACACAAACAAAAAAAATCTTGCAGCTCTTTGGGTCTTAGTTTCTTCTTTGTAAAAAAAGGGGATTGTACTAGATGCCCTCCAAGGTCTCTTTCAGCCAGGGACATGCTGGGGCCAGCTCACACAGGCCGAAGCCATTTGTTCAATTTTCAGCGTAAGCATTTACATCTCAGACAACAGTAAATGCTACCAATTGGACTTTGATTTTTGTTCTGTTGATTGTCTTGACTTAAGAAAATCATAGAGGAAATGTTAATAATATAGATGGAATTTTAAAGTGGGTCACGTGTACATTTTTTCAAAAAGCCAATTGTTAAACATTTACCAACACACCACTACTTCAAGCTTTAACTCTATAGTTCTACAACTAGGTGAGACTCAGGTTCTTTTTGCCTCTAAATCAAAAATCCTATAATTTCTGGGTCAATGAATTAGCTGACTTGAATATCAAGCCTATTTGCCATGACAAGGTCATGATCAGGGGGTGTGCAACTGGAGATAAGTTATCATAATTTATTACATCTAAATAATGTAAAAATTAATGAATAAGAATTGCAGATATTTTATGATCAGGTTAAATAAATAGAATACAATATCACTTGAATTTGGAAAACTTTTATTTTTTTCCCAAGAGGAAAGAAAGAATTACAATAAACAGGAAAAGAAAAAAAATACTTATGCAGCATAATATTAACATAATAATTTCTTATAACAAAAAAGGTAAAAAGTGGTTTTGGCCAGTTCATTATAGCATAAATCACTTTTTTTTCAAAAACTCTGTTAGTAGTTCATTTAGTTTTTAAAGAAAGCTACATGAAGAATTGTTCAACTATATTGTAAGCTCTCAAAACTGTTGTAGAATATTATTGATTCTTACTAAATTCACTTTTTTTATAAAATAGATCTACAAAAATGCAAGTATATAAAAGCCACAAACAGGAATTTAATTGTTTCCTTAACTTCTTTACCTTCCCATCTATATATGTATGCACACATATGTATATATAATGACTAACAATGTAAACATGGCTTCTAATACTATTCAATAAATATCTAACAAGATCCATGTGCAATGGCATTATGCCATACTAAAATAGACACCACATGTCTAAATTTATAAGGCAAGTATACATTCCTTTCTTTAAAACTCAAATACTTGGAAATTCTAAGTAAAGTAACACATAACAGATAGATGTATGACACCCCAGTTTTCTTGATCATTATTTCCAGACTGAGATATGAACCTCACCAAATGTGCTAGAGACTACTGCAAAATCTTTTTTATCTTCAGAGCCAGTTGGAGTGAATGCCTTTCATTTAATCTCTATTATCCTAATAATCATAGTTTCATTTTTGGATTAAAACTCACCCCATATTCATATACTAAGCTGTGGAGTGTATTGTGCTTATCTTTAACTCTTGAGATACCAGCTGCCACTTAGTGGAGTGATTTCTAAAGAGTTGGTCAATTGCCAAAGATTTCACTATATAGGAGTAATATGCCATATAAAAATAAATAGCTCAAATAACTTTTAAAAAAATCAATGCCAAGTTCATAATAAGGCAACGAAAATGCCAAGTTCAGGGAGTACTGTCCATAAAGTGGATCCGTTATGAATCCTGGATCAGTGAGTGATGGCTAGCAGACAGGCTGGCTGAAACACACACCCAGAAGAATGTCCATTTTCTTCCAGTATTCTTTGTCCTGTCCCCCTCCAAAAAAAAATTCTTGAAAGATTTTCTGCTAAGGAATCCAAATTTTCTTATAGAGCATCTTCACTTCACTGGTCTTTCTCAGTTCCACTGTTGAGAAAAGGAGAGGATCAGTTTAAACTTCAATCTGTAAGCACATAACCACTGTTTACACTCATTAAAACTGGTGAGTCTTTTAAAGTACAGCTTTAAATTCATTGAGAGATGAACAGAAACATCAATAAATAGTCAGGGGGAAAAACAGTGCTGTGTAATGGGAAGCATTAGAAGTTAAGGTTCAGGAAGATTAGGTTCTAAGAGTTCACATTTACTTCAGTTGCCTGGTTAAGTCAACAAGTATTGAGTAAGTACCTACTGGGGACCAGGCTCTGTGCTAAGGGATGAGGATACAAAGAAAGGCAAAGACAGTCCCTACTTTCAAGGTACTCACAGTCTAAAGGGGCAGAAAACTTGCAAACAACTATGTACAAATAAGATACATCCAGGATTATTTAAGGAGAATCTCAGAGGGAATGCATAAAGATTAGGGAGGACCGAGAAGAGTCCTTTGCAGAAGGTGGGATTTTAGCTGGGACTTAAAGGAAGCCAGGGAAATCAGGAGTTGAAGCGCTATGAGGTAGGTGTTGCTATTGTACCCTTTTTTGCAACAAGGAAATTTACAGAGGTTAAGTGATTTGTCCAAGGTCCTGAAGCTAATAAGTGCTGGAGGCAGAAATTGAATCGTGGTCTTCTTGACCCCAAGTTCAGTGTTCTACACACTGCCACATACACTTCTGTCACTACTCCGTGTGCTGTGATCTTTACTTTCCTCGGCAGTAAAACAAAGGAGCTGAACTAGCTGATCTTTTCCAAATCTAACATTTCACAATTACATCAAAGTATATTCATATGTGTACATATAGATGCATATATATGTATATATGAGAGAAAGAGAGAGGAGAGAGAGAGAGAGAGAGAGAGAGAGAGAGAGAGTCAGAGTCAAAGACCTCTGACCTCATTTTCTCATTTTCAGTGGAATCTGTTCATGACTAAAGTAGGGCGCTAGATAAAAGTAAATCTGGAATGTGAGTCAGTTGAGGCGTTTTCAGCAGAGAAGCGCTGATCCTGGCAAGTTAAGTTTTTCAGAAACTTACATTATTCGATACACACCTTAAGTAAATCAAAGTGCAGACTCATCGTTCATGTATCTCTGGATGAATTTCTTCACCCAAGGAGCTTCAGGGTTGAGACAAATTTCATTCCCCTTCCTCAGAGTGGCTCTGCACGGGAAAAGAGAAGAACCAGAGTGAGAGTGAGTGAGACGTGGCTGGCTCAGGGAGCGCTGGATTGGGGAGTTGGGGGTAGGGGGCAAAAAACCACCTTCCATAATTGGGAGCTGTCAGAGCACAGGGACTCACATGACTTCGTGTCTGGGACAGTGGGGTCCCGCTCTGATCACTTCCACACTGGCTATGTTTTTGGGGTGAATCCCTTGTGTGGTCTTCACACACCTGCAGCGAAGCTCTGTAACCGCCCCTGCCCTGGAAGCTGCGACACAAACAGACATTGGTCATGGGTTACAGTTACCCACGGATCCCAGTCTAACCACTCCGGGGTCATACTCCCTCCCCCCAACCCACGTTACCAATCCTCTTCTTAGCTCCCTTCCTCACCACTGGCAATCCAGGCTAAAGTGGCCAGCAACAAGAGAAGTAGCAGCCCTGACGGAAAGAGCGCAGAGCCAGCAGTGGCTGGGGCGCAAGCTCTAGGGCGCATGGTAATGGAGCTGGTGTGAAGTCCAAGAGGATGTCTGGGCGCACAGGTGGAGAGTTCTTCAGCTTTGTGCACTCCATACACTCCGGAGCCCTTTTATCTATGTCCACACAGGGGCTCCGAGAGGAAATTGGCTGCCCAGGCACTTTCGGGAAATTCCCTGAGCGGATGGGGGTAGGGAAGTGGAGAGTCAGGGGCGGGCTGTGTGAGGTAGGTGGAGGACATCGTTGGAGCTGGCCCGCCCTAGCCGGGAAGAAAGCTCGAAGAGCTCCAGCCTAGCCCAGCCCAGTTTGCCAGTGAACTTTTGCCCTGGGGAGCCTCTGGCAGAGACCAGGCACGAGCCGGCCTTGGGGCTGCAAAGTTACTCCCTGCTGGTGGCCAGACCGTGGTCACTGGTGACGAAGAGATGCTCTGTGCTATGCCAGCTCAGAGTGCGGTTTTCCCGCACGTGGAACTGTAAGGAAAGCTTCTCCACCCTAGAGACCCATTTTTCTTCATTAATTTCGAAGGGCTTAATCAATGAAGAAACTAAGAGTAGGAAAATTGGGTGAATAGAAGAGAGCCTTGTTCCGCATTCCGGCTCCCCGAAAATTTTCCATTTGAAACAGATGTCTTCTAGTGGCAATAAGGACCCCAGAACTTAAAAAAAAAAAGTAAGGCAAGACGTGTGCTGTATGGAGCTAAATTGAGCTTTAAATTTAAAAAAGGGGGGGGGCAGCTAGGTGGTACAGTAGATAAAGCTCTAGCCTTAGAGTCAGGAGGACCACAGTTCAAATCCAGGCTCAGACACTTGACACTTAGCTGTGTGACCCTGGGCAAGTCATTTAACCCCATTGCCTAGCCAAAAAAATTTTTTTTTGAAAGACCCACTTTTTTCTTCCCTCTCCTTTGCCCCATCCTGTCCGCTTCCCTCCCCTCCCCTCTCTCTCTCTCCTTTCCCTTCCCTCCCCCACCTTCTGCCTTCCTGCCCCTGTCTTTCCCTCCATCTTTCTCCTTCATCCCTTCCCGGGCCTAGGTGATGCAGTGGTGGAGATAGCCAAGGAGGCCACGGAGCCCGCCGAGGTGAACATCGCGGGGCTATACTAGGTCGTGCTCCTCAAAATGGCCACGTATCTGACAGACGAGTTGACAGCCGCTAGGGAAGACTATAGACTTCTGGGAAATATGAACAAAGTGACTAGCTTGAAGTGTCTAGAAATGTAAGCTATTGCAGTATACAGTAGACAGAGAGGACTTAAGCCAGAAATGTGCAGAACTTCAAACTTATCTGGATCACATCACTGTAATCCAGGAGCAAGTAGCAGCTCTGGAGCAGGGCTCCTCCAAGTTGGATGCATATTCAAAGAAACTAGAAGCCAAGTACCAAAAGTTAGAGAGGTGACGAAAGAATTCTTTAGCACAACGACTTTAACTACAAGAATGTTTCACAAGAGCCGAAATGCACAGGATAGAATTTATCAAACTTCCCTGCTTGGTGCTGCTGATCCAAGGAAATCCCAGCCCCCACCTTTGGGTAGATGTGTAACCTTGGCCGCCCCTTGATGTTTTCCTAAAACTGTATCCCCTGGAATTTCATCTCATCCTGTGCTTCATTGTGTGCCCTCAGAAATCAGGATCAACCCTGTCTAGAGCAGACACACATAAGAGCCTCTGGTCTCCCTTCCTCCTCCCTCCACCCCCTCCTCTTGGGCTTCATCTTTGACTCCGTTCTCAATGTGTCACCCACTCCCATCATAAATTATTCTTGAATTTAAATAATAAATGCTGATTTATGAAAAAAAAGAAAGACCTTGTCAGTGACTTTCTTTCTCAAGCCACCTTCCAATCTTCCCTAGATTCATCTTCCTTCAAAATATTCCCTTTTACCAAACCCAAAGTGGTAGCTTTTACTAGTGCATTAGAGAGAACTACAAAGCTTACCCCTCATTCCATGGATACCAAAGCTCCCTCTTACGAGATACTGCTTCATATGGTCCAAATATAATTCCTTTTTTAAATTAATTTTTGTTTCTTTTCAATGATCAAATATTAATTTTTCTCACTTCTACCCCTACCCCCAAAGGAAGAAGGAAAACAAAACTCTTGGAACAAATAGGTATCACCAAACAAAACAAATTCACACATTGGCTATGTCTAAAAATGTATGTCAGTCTTCATATTGAAGTCATCATTTTTCACCATTGGTCTTTTGGAATCATAGTTGATTATTGCATTGAAAAGATTTTTGGGGGCAGCTAGGTAGCACAGTGGACAGAGCACTGGCCCTGAAGTCAGGAGGACCTGAGTTCAAATCTGGCCTCAGACCAAACACTTGACACTTACTAGCTGTGTGACCCAGGATGAGTCATTTAACCCCAATTGCCTAAAAATAAAAGATTTCTTCAGTTTTTCAAAGCTGTTCATCTTTAGAGTACTGCTGTCATTGCACAGATTGCTCTCCTGGTTCTGCTCATTTCATGTTGTATCAGATCATACAAGTCTTTGATAGCACAATCGTATTCCATCACGTTTATATACCAAGACTTGTTCAGCCATTCTCCAACTGATGAGCACCCTTCAGTTTCCAGTTCTATGCCACCACAGAAAAACAGCTGCTCTAAAGTTGTGTGCCCATGTATTCTTTTCCTCTTTCTTTGATTTCTTTGAGATACAGGCCTGGTTGTGGTATTGCTGGACCAAAGGGTATGCAGAATTTAGTAACTTGGGGGCAAGCACCAGCACTGATGTGGTGAATCCATCTTTCATCTGACTGGGGCAGTGGGGCAGTGGGGCAGTGGGGTACTGATTATGTTAGGAGTTACACCCTAGAACATGGGGGTGGGCTCTCTCTAAGGTGTGTAGAAGGATTCTGGAGCTTACTCCATGCAATTTTAGACACAATCTGTGTAATGTGAGAGAAAGAAAAAAACTTTTTTTGACTTTATTTGGCCTAACTTCTGAGTAGAGTTTTTTCTTTTTAAACTAGATGTAAGATTCTGAATGCATATCAGACTCAGAGAGAGGAAACTCCTTTTGCCATTGCAGGTCATCACTGGCCAGGGGGAGGTTGGGACTTGCCCAAGGTCACAAAGCCAGCCTACGCTAGAGGCAGGTCTTATTGTGTCTTCCTACCTATGAGTCTAGCTTCAAATCCACTGCCTCTAGGATTTAGATAACACTGAGGAAATATTAAAACAGTTCTAGGGAAATGAAGTGTAAGCTGAAAGGTATTAGGGAGCTTTTAAATCATAAGACCAAGGTACTTACAAAACTGCTTTCCAATTAATCCCAAATAAACTCTTTCAAGCATGAGTGAAATCCTTGACTATCAAGACAAGAAAAGGATTTCTATTAGGGTCACTGTTCATCAGTGGGAACTCTGATCTCCCCCCTTGAAATGTGTTGTCTCATCTGATATGCACACTGAAATACCTCCTTGTGGATTGTCTGTTGAATAAAGAATCTTCACCTGTTGGCATTTAGGGAAAAAAAGAAGTGTCTACTGTAAGAAGGCAGCTAAATTGCCCAACCTGATCAACAAACAGTGAGTCACCTGAATCCTGCAAACTCAGCCAACCACAAAATTCGTAGGATCTAGCTTCCTTCTCTCTTGGGTCTGCTCAAATCAGAAAGGAATGTAGAAATATATCCAAGAAACCCAACATTCAACCTTGCAACACCAAGAAAGTGGGGATGGTTGGAAGAGAAGGGGATTTGAAAGGACATAGTTTCCCTTTGGGAA
The DNA here is from genome assembly GCF_900497805.2 of Vombatus ursinus. NCBI lineage: Eukaryota > Metazoa > Chordata > Mammalia > Diprotodontia > Vombatidae > Vombatus > Vombatus ursinus. The sequence continues at coordinate 7,224,426 of NW_020950239.1, read as the reverse complement.
AATAGAATTTGAGTTCTTAGAGTTTCTGACATGAGCCATTTGTACTGAGATCATTGTCATAGTGAAATAATTGACAGGAAAAGAACCATCATGTACACTGAATGAATGAGTGAGTGAGTGAGTGAATATCACATTTCTTAGAATCACAGTGGGAAAAGTGTGGATTTAGAGTCAGATGGGCTCATTTCAAATCCTGCTTCTGATATGTAATACCTCTGTGTGACCTCTGCCAAATCACTTAGCCTTTTGGGGCCTCACTTTCCTCATCTCTAAAATGGGTTAGTTGAACTAGATGAGGCTTCTTTCATCTCTAAATCTCAGAAACTATAATCTTCATAGCCTGAAGACAGCTAGTCAAAAGTACCTAACTTTAACTACCTCACCACAGAATAACATAAGCATAAAGACTCTGGCTCAAGGTAATTTAAACAATCCTGAACTATTTCTCTGGAACCACTTATACCCCCCACCCCACCCCATGGCTCTCTATAAGCTAGATCAATGGTCTCCACAAAATGTAGGGTTATAGATCCTTATCAGTAAAATTTGTTTGAGCTTATATCCCAAATATAGGTGTATTTATTTATAAATTATGCATGTCATTATTGTTCAGTCATTTCTGACACTTTGTGACCCCATTTGGGGTTTTCTTGGCAAAGATATTGGAGTGGTTTGCCATTTCCTTCTCCAGCTCATTCTACAGATGAGGAGCTGAAGCAAACAGGGTTAAGTGACTTCCCCAGGATCACAGAACTAGTAAGTGTCTGAGGCTACATTGGAATTCACAAAGACAAGTCTTTCTGACTCTAGGACAAGCACTCTATCCAGTGTGCCATCTAGCTGCCCATATATACATGTCTTACTGTGCTAATAATTATGTAAGTTATAAAACAGGCAAAAAATGGAAATTGAATGAAATCTACCTCTAAGAGGACCCCTGAAAGATTGTGGGAAACAATGACTAGATTGGCTGAGAGATTGTTCAGAGAAGGAAGGAGAGAAACAAGATAAGAAAAGACAAAACAAAGACTTTGAATGGCATAGGGAGGACCTCCCAAGCTATAGGTATGTGGGGAAAAAAGCATCCCAATATGTATTTGATTTCCCAGTGCCTATATCTCATAGAAATTCCTAATTGGATGACTTATTGGGTGAGATGGTTCTCTCCATAGTTAAGCTGAGATTTCATCACGCGCCTGATTCTTGTGTATTCTATCACTAAACCAGTCTCTGTGGCTCATCCAGTTACTGTGTTGTTTGCTTTGATAAATGTTTGGTTACTATTTGTTATTGTCTTTTGATTAATGGTGAGAGGGGAAACTAAACTATCTTATATTAACTTAATTAACCTTCCAGATATGAGATAGAACTACTTCTCCCACCCACAGTGACCAGGGAAAATGACTTTTATCCCAAACTTCAAAAGACTCATACCCTTAGACTCCAAATATCTGATTTGTAATAGATAAAATTCCAAATCCAATAACTTCTTGAAGACAGGACATCAAGACTGATCACTCAGCATCTTCAGAGAAGTAAAATTCCCAACTCCCTAAAATATGAAGTAGGGCACTACACACACACACACACACACACACTACATGCTCTTTCTTTATAAATACATATGTTATATATGGGTGTGTATGCATGTATATATGTGTGTATGTATATATACAGACATACATGTGCATATGTGTGTGTGTATTCCTGTTCACATGCAGGTCACACTGGTCTTTGTTACAGAGTCCATTTGTTATATTAAAAAGATGAGATAAAGATGAAATTTTATATATTATATATATATATGAAATAATATATATTCCTGGAGTTACTAGGGAACCATTAAGCTTTTTGGGTAGAGGACTGACATTCTCAGATTTGAGCTTCAGGAAAATCACTTTGGCTATTGTGTGGCTCATGGATGCAGAGGAGGAAGGCTGGAAACAGAGAAACATATTAGGAGGCTCTTGAAATATTCTAAGGGAAGGTGATAGGGTGGTCCTGACAGTAGAGAGAAAGAGAAGGATGAAAGATGTTGTGGAGACAGAAACTATAAGGCTTGAGAACTGATTGCATGTTTGATATGAGTGAACAGCAAGAAGGGGTAGATTTTTGCAGAAAGGCAACAAATTCTGTTTCAGAAATGTTGAGTGTGAGATACCCAAGGAACAACGAATTTGAAATTTCCAATAAGCAACTGTGGATGTGATCTCTGAAGCTCCCTCCTTCAAATGTTGATTTCCTCCTAGAAACTCCATTTTGGGGAAGCGTTTAAGCAAGCCATGCCCATTCCTTATTTTATTTCAGTTTCCTCAAAAGTAAAATGGGCATAAAAATGTGTATAATCTACAGCAGATTGCTTGCCATCTTGGGGAAGGGTTAGGGAAGGGAGGAAGGGAGAAAAATTTGGAACTCAAACTCTTATAAAAATGCGTGTTGAAATTGTCTTTACATGTAATTAGAAAAAATAAAATACTATTTACATTTTTAAAAAATTGAGCATAATAATAGAACCTACCTCCCAGGGTCAAATGAGATGACATTTTTGAGGTACTTAGCACAGTATCTGACACACACTAGGTGCTTAATAAATGTTTACTCCTTCCTTCCAGTCTCTGACATGTAACTACATGTGGGAATACTTTGATAACCTCTCAGTGCTCTAGGCAACTCTTTAGGGCTACAAGTGGTAGAGAAGTTGGTGAACTTGATTGGTAGATGGAATTCCATCTTTGAGAATTGATGTTCTAGACAGCTCTTGAAGGGAAAGCAATAAAATCACATGCCTCATCTCTACTTTTGGGTAACTCTAAAACCTTATTTTTATTATCAACTAATGTTTACCAAGATTTCACTGTTTATAAAGCATGGAACTAGGTCTTGCAGGGAGCTAGAAAAGTAGCATAAAATGGAGATTATCTCAAGAAGTCTGAATAAGAAACAAGTACAAATGAGAACTGATTGAACAATGCACATACATGAGGAAAGTCAAGAGAACTTCTGGAGGCTGAGTGGGGTTAATGAAGTAGGGAAAAAAAATTGCAGATTTGCAAAGCAGAGTTTGGAAGGGCACATTTCTTTCATTGTACGGCATGAATATGCTCAATCTTAAAACGTAGAAAAACTTGAATTTAATCTTCGTGTAATGAGCCAACTTTCTTTAGAAACAGCTTATTAAACTTTGGATTACCAATGTCATGATTAAGAGATTTCTTTAATGCAATATCAGCCAACCATTAAACCTTCAAGGAAATGTTTTTGGAGTCTTCACTTTTTACAAGTTTCTTTGTCCTAAGTTGGCTCTCTAAGTTGCTATTATTTAGTTGTTACTCTTGGAGAAAATCCAAAATATCTCCCTCATGACATTTTCTTGAAGTAAACCACAAAATCTAGCAAGTTATTCAATGATGGAAGAACAAAAAATATAGAAGCAGAGGCACATTGTTAAGTTTATAACTGGAATTATCAGAGGTAATTTGCAAGACACATAGTTTGCTTAACTTTAATGTCCTAAATGTTAACTATATTTATTTCAAAATTGGTCTTCCAGAGAGGGGTGGAGCCAAGATGGCAGAGTAAAAGCAGTGACTTGCTTGAGCTCTCCCCCAAAGCATTCCAAATACCTGTAAAAATGGCTCTAAACAAATTCTAGAGCAGCAGAACCCACAAAAAGATGGAGTGAAACAAATTTCCAGTCCAAGACAACCTGGATGGTTAATTGGAAAGGTCTATTGCACTGGGCTAGGAGAGGAACACAGTTTAGCGTGGGCATGCAGGCAAAGACCAGGCCTCAGAGAACCTGGAGCAGGCCTCAGAGGACTGAATCATGGGCAGCTGTGGTGGTTTCCAGATTTCTCAACCCACAAATGTCAAAGACAACTTAGAAGGTCAGTAGGAAAGGTCTGTGACCACAGTGAGAGAGAGGCTTGGTCCCAGCCCCAGTCCTAGTGTAGCCCTGGGGAGGTGACTGCTGCTTCCAGAGCTATCAGCCCACAGACTAAGGGGGAATCAAGTGGCTGATCAGAGGGGGATTGCAGAGATCTCTTTGCTGGCACTGAGATAGGATTCTCTTGCTTTGCCCATGCCTGGATCTGGGTCACAGTCCTGGGTGGTGATCTTGGGGCAAGGAGGAGCATTGGGATGGTGGAGCTTGTGGCAGTAGTGGAGAGGGAATCCTCACAGTTCCAAGTAGAAAAAAAGTGATTGTGGTCACTCATAGACGTGAATACAGGCCAGGAAAGGAGTAAACACCTTACCCTTGATCATACCACCTTGGAAGAACTGAAAATTTACAGGTCCCTAGAAGTATCTCTGGAAATAGCTGCATAAAACCCCCAAAGCTTGGGACAGTATATTCTCCACACTGGAAGCAGACCCCATCTTAATAAAGAGTTTAAAACTCAAGCAATTGGCTAGGACCATGAACAAATAGTGAAAAAAAAAGTCAGACTATAGAATCTTATTTTGGTGACAAAGAAGATCATAACACATGACCAAAAGAAAACAACAAAGTCAAAGCGCCTACATCCAAGAAAAATATGAATCAATTCCAGGCCATGGAAGAGCTCAAAAAAGGATTTTGAGAAGTGAGAAAGAGAAGTAGAGGGAAAACTGGGAAGAGAAATGAAGGTGATGCAAGAAAATCGTGAAAAACAAGTCAACAGCTTGCTAAAGAAGACCCAAAAAAATACTGAAGAAAACAATACCTTAAAAAATAAACTAACCTAAATGACAAAAGAGGTCCAAAAAGCCAATGAGGAGAAGAATGCCTTAGAAAGCAGAATTGGTCAAATGGAAAAGGAAGTCCAAAAGTTCACTGAAAAAAATTCTTCCTTAAAAATTAGAATGGAGAAATTGAAGGCTAGTGACAATTTGAGAAATCAAGACATTGCAAAACAAAACCAAAAGAATGAAAAAATAGAAGATAATGTGAAATGTCTAATTGCAAAAGCAACTGACCTGGAAAATAGATCCAGGAGGGAGAATTTAAAAATTATTGAACTATCTGAAAGCCATGATCAAAAAAAGAGCCTAGATATCATCTTTCAAGAAATTATCAAGGAAAACTGCCCTGATGTTCTAGAACCAAAGAGTAGAATAGAAATGGAAAGAATTCACCAATCACCTCCTAAAAGAGATCCCCAAAGGAAAACTCTTAGGAATATTATAACCAAATTCCAGAGTTCCCAGGTCAAGGTGAAAATATTGCAAGCAGGCAGAAAGAAACAATTCAAGTATTGTGGAAACGCAATTAAGATAACACAAGATTTAGCAGCTTCTACATTAAGAGACTGTAGGACTTGAAATATAATATTCCAGAGGTCAAAGGAGACAGGATTATAGCCAAGAATCACCTACCCAGCAAAACCGAGTAGAATCCTCAGGGGAAAAAATGGACATTCAGTGAAATAGATGACTTTTAAGCATTCTAGATTAAATGACCAGAGCTGAATAAAAAATTTGACTTTCAAAATTGGTCTTCCCTCAACAGGAAGAAAGATTTGCAATTTTGCCATTTAATATGTTATCATTTTTTTGTTATTCTTAATGTTTTGCTAGGCTCTTGTTTTACTTTGCATACCCTAATTTAAAAAAATCATCATGAGCTGAAAAACATCAACAAAAAGACTATTTCAATAGATAAAGACCGTATTTGTGTATAAAACTATGAACTCCTATTACTTATGGCCACTAGTAGGTAGAGAACCAATTTTGAAGCACCAAAGACCTGGATTAAAGCTTTGCCTCTGACACATGCTGCCTGTGTGACCCAGGGCTGGTCACAGGAATTTGACTTGTCAGTACCATAGACAATTTTTTTGGTCTCAGGACCACTTTACACTCTTAGAAATTATTGACTCCTCCCCACTTCCCAAAGAGCTTTTATTTATGTGGATTATGTCTATTGATATTTATCATATTCAAAATTAAAACATCTTAGTATTATTGTGAAAAGAGTTTTGACCTCAAAGCCCCTCTAAAAGGGGCTCAGGGACCTCTAAGATGTCCATAGACCACACTTGGAGAACTGATGATCTAGGTAACCCTCCGAGGCAAGGGTTCTGAAATTTTTTTGCATAATACTCCCTGTAGCAGTCTGGCAAAACCTATGGACTCCTCAATATAATTATCACTACTTAGTAGTCAAGAATTTGGTTTATTTTTTTAACTAGTGGTGATTCTTCATTTGAATTCTATCCTCCAGTGAAATCCAACACATTTGTATGCCTGGAGGCTCTAAGTTCTTAAAAACCATGCTCTCCAAGTACAATCTCTTTTAGAAGTATCCATGTGGAAAGCCCTCCAGGATAGGCTGATCATGGACTGAATGTACTTTGCCTCAGGATTTAACCTAGCAAAGCTCTAAGAGATTCATTGCCAGATTGCCTAGAGGCCAGCAACTTCTTACATCAATGCGTTTATTCAAATCCCAGATCCTTGAAGCACTAAAATATTCTAACTCTTTAAATCTCATTTTATTATTGTAGGAGGTTATGCAGTCTGTTTTTCAATCTTTCCTAGAAGTGACTACTTTTAGAAATGATTTTTCTTTAGAACATTTACAAGAAATAAAAAAAAATGGTCCCAGGCCTCCAATAAGAGTTGCATAAAGGCCAAGATTAAGTTAAGGGGAAAATTCTCAAAATCTAGTTCTTTCTCTGTGAGGTTGGAATCTGATTCATAGAATTACATCTCATTGCCTCCATCTGGTGAGTGAAATTACTGAGCTGACTCTTCTCAAGTGTCATTATTCGTCGTTGAATCAGTTCTTTTAAAAAAAAAAGTGTTTGTAAGCTAGACTTACAATTTTTCTTTTGGAATAGTGTGTGCCAGATGATTTTTTGGTGGAAATATTGTGTAAGTTTTAGTCTGTGTCAGATGTTATAACAAATATCTAGTACCTTAGAATCATCGAGTGTGTTATATCAGATTCACTTGCTGGTGTATATTTTTCAACATCTTGCTTGTAGCAGTGGTTATCAAAGCCTGAGTAAATTCTCTGAGATTTACCAAGGAAGTCTCCAAAGATGTTTTTTAATGGTACTAAACTATCTTTCCAGGGGCAGTTAGGTGGCACTGCAGTGCTGGGCTTGTAGTCAGGAAGACTCATTTCCACTTACATGGTAGCAATCCTCATGGCGATCCTCATCACCTCAAGTCTGGACTGTTGCAAAACCCTGCTGATTGATCTATCTGCCTCAATTCTTTCCCTATGCTAGGCCATCCTTTTTTGTTGAAGAGATTTCAGGATTGACCATGGTATCTCCCTATTTAATAAACTCCAGTGACTCACTGTCACCTCTAGGATCAAATATAAAATCTTCTGTTTTATGTTCAAAGTCCTCCAAAACTTGCCCCCCCACCTTTGCAGTCTTTTTAAGCCTTACCCATCCACATGTACTCTGAGATCACCGCTCTCCCTGCTGCTTCTTCCACAAGAAATTCTATTTCTTGACTTCATGAATTTTCACTGACTGTCCTCCATGTCTAGAATTCTCTCCCCACCCATCTCTTCCTCCTGGCTTCCCTGGCTTACTTAAAGTCCCAGCTAAAATCCCACCTTCTACAAGAAACCTTTCCCAATCCCCTTAATGCTAATGGCTTCCCTCCATTTATTATCATATATACATATATATATATATATAATATATATATATATATAATGTGTGTATATATATACATACATGCACATATATCACAGCACATTATATGTGTGTATGTATGTATGTGTGTGTATTTAGTTTGCACCTAATTGTTTTCATATCATCTCTCATTTGAATGTGAGCTTCTTTAGACAAGAGACATTCTTTTATCTTTCTTTATATCCACAGTGCTTATCACAGTGCCTGGAACATAGTAGGAGCTTAATAAATGCTTTTTGATTGATTTGGTAAAGTATAAGGTTCATGAATCAAGTAATTTTTATTGTTCAGTCATTCAGTTGTATCCAACTCTTTGTGACCCTGTGGACTATCACACTAGGCCCTTCTATCCTCCACTATCTCTCAAAATCTGTCCAAGTTCATATTTGTTGTTTCCATGACACCATATATCCATCTCATCTTCTGCCATCCCCTTTTCTTTTTGCCTTCAATCTTTCCCAAATTCAAATTCTTTTCCAATGAATCCTGTCTTCTCATGTGGCCAAAATATTTAAGCTTCTGCTTCATTATTTGACCTTCCAATGGAGAGTATGAATTAATCTCTTTAAGTATTGACTGATTTGACCTCCTAGCTGTCCAAGTGGCTCTCAAAAGTCTTCTCTTACATCACAATTCCAAAGTGTTGATTCTGCAACACTCAATTTTCCTTATAGTCCAACTCTCACAACCATATATTGCTACTGGAAAAACTATAGTTTTAACCATATGGTGGTGATATCTCTGCTTTTTAGTATGCTGAATCAAACAATAGATGTTTCAAATAGACAGAAAGGTAATAGAATTAATAGTATAAGAAATGAATAATAAGAGAATGAGAATTAACAAAGAAAATAAGAGAATAAGAAACAATTAGGTGAAACAAGATACACATACACACACACATATATATATACATCCACACATATAATGTTCTGTGATATATGTGTATGTGTATGTATATATGTATGTATGTTTGTGTGTGTGTGTGTGTGACACATATATATGTATATATGTCTTTTAGAAAATGACATTGAGGGAGAGAAAGAAGCGCAGTCCAGCGCAAGGCTGCAGGGTGTTCCAATACAGCCCCATGCACCAGAAAACCAGAAACGGGCCTTGGGAGTGACCGAATCAGCAGCAGTATCAGCAGTGGCAGCCATTGTAGAAGCTGCAGCACTGTTCCTGGTGCCATTAGCCCATAGACTGAATGTTTGAAAATCACCTGTTTTGACTTCTGGGATCCAAGATGCAGAATAAACAGTAAGTGGCTCTCATCCCCCCTTATTGGCCTTGAAAAATCCAAAACATATTGCCTCAGGAAAAATTAGTAGAAATAGTAGAGTCAGCAGAAAGACTAGATACAGCAGTCTTTTAGCTCATGAAGCTAGGGGGATTAATGGGAAAGATTCCTCTTGCTATGGTTGAAGAAGACCAGTATAGTCAGGGAGGCATCCCAGCAAGGTAGTGGCAAGCCCCACCTCAGCAAACCAGTAACAAGGCCCCTAGCCCCCAGCACAAGAAGGCTGGGACAGTGCCCCATGTGCCCCAGAAGCAGAGATCAACTTTAAAAGCCAGAAAAAGGCAAACAACATGAGCAAGAAGCAACATAGAAAAACAATGGTCATAGAAAAGTGTCTTGGTGACAGGGAAGATCAAAACACAAATCCAGGAGCATATAACATTGTAAATATACCCACACCTGAAACCTCAGAGGGGAATATGAACTGGTCTTAAGCCCAAAAAACCTTCTTGGAAGAGCTCAAGAGGGATTTTAAAAGTCAAATAAGGGAGATAGAAGAAAAATTGAACAATTCATTTAAAAATGGAAAAAAAGTAAACTGAAGAAAACAACTCCTTAAAAAGTAAAATGGGCCAAATGGAAAAGGAGGTACAAAAACTAACTGAAGAAAACAATTCATTAAAAATTAGAATTGGGCAACTGGAAGCTAATGACTCTATGAGACATCAAGAATCAGTCAAATAAAATCAAAAGAATGAAAAAATAGAAGAAAATTCCTCATTGGAAAACAAAAAAACTATTGACCTGGAAAATAGATCCAAGGCAGAAAGGCAGAAATATTAAATGCATGCTTTTCAAATCATGAAGCAATAAAAATTTTATGTAATAAAGGGCCATGGAAAGATAGACTAAAAATTAATTGGAAACTAAGTAATCTAATCCTAAAGAATGAATGGGTCAAACAACAAATCATAGAAACAATCAGTAACTTCATCCAAGAGAATGACAATAATGAGACAATATACCAAAATTTATGGGATGCATTGAAAACAGTTCTTAGGGGAAGTTTTATATCTCTAAATGCTTACATGAATAAAATAGAGAAGGAGATCGATAAATTGGGCATGCAACTAAAAAAAAAACTAGAAAAAGAACAAATTAAAAATCCCAAATTAAATACCAAATTAGAAATACTGAAAACCAAAGGAGGGATTAATAAAATTGAAATTAGGGAAGTTATTGAACTAATAAATAAAACTAAGAGCTGGTTTTATGAAGAAAAAAAACAAACAATAAAATAGATAAACCTTTGGTTAATTTAATTTAAAAAAATAAAGAAGAAAACCAAATCACTAGTATCAAAAATGAAAAGGGTAAGTTTACCACCAATGAAGAGGAAATTAAAGCAATAATTAGGAACTATTTTGCCCAACTGTATGCTAATAAATTCGACAATCTTAGTGAAATGGATGAATATTTACAAAAACATGAATTGCCCAGATTAACAGAAGAGGAAGTAAAACACTTAAATAACCCCATTTCAGAAAAAGAAATTGAATGAGTGAGGAAAAATCTCCAGAGCCAGATGGATTTACAAGCAAATTCTATCAAATATTTAAATAAAAACTAATTCCTATACTATATAGACTATTTGGGAAAATAGGCAAAGAAGTCTTACCAAATTCTTTTTATGATACTAATATGGTGCTGCTACTTAAACCGGGAAGAGCCAAAACAGAGAAAGAAAACTATAGACCAATTTCCCTAATGAATATAGATGCAAAAATTTTAAATAAAATATTAGTAAAAAGATTACAGCAACTTATCATAAGAATAATACAACACAGCCAAGTAGGATTTATACCAGGAATGCAGGGCTTGTTCAAAATTAGGAAAATGATCAGCATAATTGATAATATCAACAAAACTAACAGAAACCACATGATCATCCCAATAGATGCAGAAAAAGTTTTTGACAAAATACAACACCCATTCCTATTAAAAACACCAGAGAACATAGGAATAAATGGAGTCTTCCTTAAAATGATAAGTAGCATCTACCTAAAACCTTCAGCAAGCATTATATGTAATGGGGATAAGCTAGAAGCATTTCCAATAAGATTGGGGTGAAACAAGGATGTCCATTATCACCACTGTTGTTCAATATGGTACTAGAAACATTACCTTTAGCAATAAGAGAAAAAAAAAGAAATTGAAGGTATTAGAATAGGCAAAGAAGAAACAAACCTATCACTCTTTGCAGATGATATGATGATATACTTAGAGAATCCTAGAGAATCAAGTAAAAAAACTACTTGAAATAATAAACAACTTTATCAGAGTTGCAGGATATGAAATAAACCCACACAAATCATTGACATTTCCACATATTACCAACACAGTCCAACAGCAAGAGATAGAAAGAGAAATCCCATCTAAAGTTACTGTACACATTACAAAATATTTAGGCGTCTACCTGCCAAAACAGGAACTATATGAACATAATTACAAAACACTTTTCACACAAATAAAGTCAGATCTAAATAATTGAAAAAAACATCAGTTGCTCATGGGTAGGCCAAGCTAATATAATAAAAATGACAATTCTACCGAAATCAATCTACTTATTCAATGCCATACCAATCAAGCTACCAAAAATTATTTTATAGAGCTAAAAAAAAAATAATAAGATTCATCTGGAAGAACAAAAGGTCCAGAATATCAAGGGAACTAATGAAAAGAAATGCTAGGGAAGGTGACCTAACCATAGTAGATCTTATATTGTATTATAAAGCAGCAATCATCAAAACTACTTGGTACTGGATAAGAAATAGAGTGGTAGATTAGTGGAATAAGTTAGGTACACAAGACACAGTAGTTAATGACTATAGTAATCTACTGTTTGATAAACCCAAAGACCCCAGTTTCTGGGATAACAATTCACTATTTGACAAAAACTGCTGGAAAAACTGAAAAGAGTATGACAGAAACTAGGCATAGACCAAAATCTTACACCCTATACCAAAATAAAGTCAAAATAAGTACACTATTTAGATATAAAGGCTGATGCTATAAGCAAACTGGAAGAGCAAGGAATAGTTTACCTGTCAGATTTATGGATAATGGAAGAATTTATGACCAAATAAGAGACAGAGAATATTATGAAATGCAAAATGGATAATTTGGGTTACATTAAATTGAATAGTTTTTGCACAAACAAAGCCAATGCAACCAAGATTAAGAGGGAAGCAGGAAACTGGGAAAGAATTTTTACAACCAATGTCTCTGATAAGAGCCTAATTTCTAATATATAGAGAGAATTAAGTCAAATTTGTAAGAATACAAGTCATTCCTCAATTGAGAAATGGTCAAAGGATATGAACAGGCAGTTTTTAGATGAAGAAATCAAAGCTATCTATAGCCATATTAAAAAATACTTTAAATCACCATTGACTAGAGAAATGCAAATTAAAACAGCTGTGAGGTACCACATCACACCTATCAGGCTGGCTAACATAGACTATAAAAATGAGCATACCCTTTGACCCAGCAATAGCACTTTTAGGGTTATATCCCAAAGAGATCATAAAAATGGGAAAAAGACCCACGTGTACAGACATATTTATAGCAGCTCTTTCTGTGGTGGCAAAGAATTGGAAATTGAGGAAATGTCCATCAATGTGGAATGGCTAAACAAGTTGTGATATATGAATGTAATGGAATGCTATTGTGCTGTGAGAAATGATGAGCAAGTGGACTTCAGAAAAAACTTGGAAAAACTTGTATGGACTGATTTGAGTGAAGTGAGCAGAACCAGAAGGACATTGTACTCAGTAACAGCCATGTTGTGAGATGACTGACTTTGATAAACTTAGCTCTTCTCAGCAATGCAAGGATCTAAGACTTCTCCAAAAGTCTCATGATGGAAAATGCTATCCACATCCAGAGAAAGAACTATGGAGTTTGAATGCAGATTGAAGCATACTATTTGCTCTTTTTTCCCTTCTGTTTTGTTTTGTTTCTTCTTTCTTGTGGTTCCTCCTATTGGTTCTAATTCTTCTTTACAACATGGTTAACATGAAAATATATTTAATAGAAATGTATTTGTAGAGCCCATATCAGATTGCATGATGTCTTGGGTAGGGAGGTGGGAAGGGAAGGGGAGAAAATTTAAAACTCAAAAGCTTATGGAAGTGAATGTTGAAAACTAAAAATCAATTAATTTTAAAAAATTTTAAAAAAGAAAATGACATTGAAATAAAGAAAAAAATAAATTTAAGGTGATGAGGAGGATTTTACTTAACTCTTAAATGAGAGGAAAATGAAGATGGGAATAGTTAACTAGATAAAAGAAAGAAAGAAAAGGGAATTTAAAGGTTAAAGCAAAGGAAAAGGGAAGAATGAGGAGGGAATTAGGAGGCTTGAGGATGAAGAAAACCTGTGAGAAAAGGGTTGTCTTAAAGTAGATTAAACAGAAATAACTGATGAGACAAAGAGAGAGAAACAATTAGATAAAACATTCAATGGTGACTCTGAAAATATATATAATATTCTGTTCCTGTTATTCTCAGCCTCTCTATGGTGAGGACAAAGTTTTGTCATTCCTCACAGTTCAATTTCCTTTCTCTGATCTTGTCATTTGCATTATTATAGTCATTGTGTGTATTGTTGTTTGAGTTCTGATGTTTCTATTTTGTCTCATTTCATACAAATCTTCCCATGTGTCTCTGACTACTTCACATTTATAATTTCTTACTATATAATAATAACTAATTTGATTCATATGCCATCAACTATTTTCGATTCAAACTCCCTTTCCCAGTTAATTGCCTTTTTTAATGGGGGGCAATTGGGGTTAAGTGACTTATCCAGGGTCACACAGCTAGCAAGTGTTTGGATTTGAACTCATGTCCTCCTGACTCCAGAGCCAGGTCTCTATCCACTTCACCACCTAGCTGCCCCACTAGTTAATTGCTAACACCAAGCAGGCTACTCAGAATATTGGGGAATAGATCTGACTTTTTTTTTTCTGCCATTGACATCTTTAACATCTGTAGTGGGACCTATGGTCTCAATTGTCTGATTAGTTTAGTAATTTCTCTTCTTTAAACCCAAATTGAAATCAGGAATGGTTGTAGCATATCACAGATTATGTACATATCTTACCACAGCCTATGAAAAAATGGACTTTTCTTCTCTTTTATCAACTTTGCCAGTTAGTATCATGTGATATGAAATCTCAGGGTTATTTTAATTTGCATATGTCTTACCACTACTCACTTGGAGTGTGTTTTCAAGAAATCATTTATAGTTAGCAATTCTTCCTTTAAAGACTTGTTAAATTTGTGGTCTCAGGATAAATGAAAAGGCAGATCAGTCATTTTCTCCAATTCTAACTATCTAATTCTTCTTCCAAAATAAATTATCCCCTAGATGTAGAACAATAACAGATGAATCTATGAAATAAAGAAGAGAGAATTCTGACAAGGTAAAATCCTTCTGCATTGATAGCTAAGACCATTAATCCTTATCATACTCACTCAGTTAAGGACAGCCCTGTCTCCATACAGACTTTCAAAGTAGGGACCAAAGCAGGTGAACTCTATTTCTACCATGGGTCAATGCTGAGGCAGCTTTACAGCCAAGTTCTTGCAAGGGTGAGAGTAAGGCAATAACATCTGGCAAAGAAAAAGAGTAAAAAAAAATGAGTGATGAGAGAATATTAAAAAGCTAAAGCACTAATGATTTGCAGAGGAATACCACTCAATAAAAGACTGGAACATAAGCAAATAAGCCAACAGAGAGAATCTAAAACCAGAAGAAGGGCTGAGTCTTAATTCCTCAAAAAGATTATAGAACTCTCCTAACAAATATTACAAGACAAAAGAAAGTGATCCAATGCCTGATGAAATACAGAATTCAGGGGACTCCAAATAGAGTATGGGACAATCACTAAAAACTCCAGAAATGTTCAAAAGAGAAATGAAATCCACAAAGGAGGCATTGGGAATGACTATAGCTAGGGGGCACAGTGGATAGAGTGCCAGGCCTGGAGTCAGGAAAACTCATCATGAGTTCAAATGTGGCCTCAGAAACTTACTAGCTGAGTGATCCTGGGCAAGTCACTAAATCCTGTTTGTCTTGGTTCCTCATCTGTGAAATGAGTTGGAGAAGAAAATGGCAAACTACTCCAGTATCTTTGCCAAGAAAACACCAAATGGGGTCACAAAGAGTTGGACATGACTGGAATTACTGAACAGTAATGAATAACTCAGAATGTAGATATTTTAGAATAGAATTTTAAAACTCAATTAGCAGAAAGCAAATAATAATACTAATTAATAATAACTACAATAACAATCATAATCCATAATGGAAATTCCCATTAAAGAAGTAAAAGAAATATTAACATATTTTGAACACACAAAAAATGCAAAGTGGAAAAGAATATAGAAGAATAGAAATAAAAGAGGACACTAAAAGAACATATGAATGCTATGCAAGAGAAAGTGATTAACCTTGAAGACAGAATACACAGTGACAATGATTAATAAACATAGGAATCCCAGAGGAAGATGGCAAATTAAAAGAAAAAGACTTTAAGCTATAATGCAAGAAATAATACAAGAATAATATTGAATAAAATTAGAATTTAGAATGAATAATAATAATACATGAGTAAATAATACAAGAAAACTGTCCAAAGCTTCTGAAAACAGAAACAAATCATTACTCATGTCAATCCATATTTAACCTCTAGAAAAAAAAATAAAAGAAACCTGCTCTTAAAATACCAGGACAGAAGGAGGTTAAATTTAAAAGCTTCAGTGAGAAAGAACAAATTCTACAAGTATTCAGGAGAAAGACCTTTAAATATAAAGGAAAGGAATTTAAATAACATAACATTGTTCTATAGCAACAAGAAATTTCAGGAGGGAGGGGAATAGTATATTCTAAAATTCTAAATTGCTCAAATTCTAATCCAATATGACACTTCTTAAAAACTCAGAGCTAATCATTAATGAAACAAAGAAAGATATTCAACATGAGAGGCATTTGAGAGACTCTTGGGGGCGGGGGGGAAGGGAGGGAATCAAACATGTAAGAACAGGATATTTAAATTGCAAACATCCCAAACAAGAAAAAAGTGCAAATGAGACGGTAGACTAGACCTTTTTCCTAATCCCCATGACCTCTCAACCTTCTCCAAAACAGGAATTATGTGCCAAAAATAAAGGAACTTCAGCTGCTCCCATGATATAGGACACAATCCAAAATAAGGTTTAAAAAAATTCCCCCAGACCCAGGAACTCATTGACCCTGAGTATTCAATCTTCCCACTCTATTGGCAGTGGCTGCACTAGCAGAACTAAGGACACAATACAAACTTATATCAAAACCTACTCATATCCTGATTCTACCCTCCTTCTTTCCAATGCATGGAGACCTCAGTTCTAGGCTGTGGAATTTCACTCAAGTCTCAATAGCCAGCTTGGCCATTGCCCTTCATTAGCAAAAGCCTACTGGGGACTGCAATCTGAAGGTATAACAGCTGGGGAAAGCAGGCTTGGAATGACCAGTTCTGGGCAAGAGAACTGAGAAACAGAGGGAGATCACCAGGACAGGACATTATGCATGTGGGGAGCTGTGCATCACTCTACTAAGCCTAGGAAAGAGCAAAGCATCAGTTGGGGTAGAGACCTAGGCTGGTGAATCCTGAATTTTCCAGTGTGGGAGGAGGCTAAGGCACCTTGATATCCAGACCTTAAAGAAACCACAATCAGAAAGGGGGGAATTAGGAAGTGAATGATAAGGAAAATAAGGGGAGAAAAAGGCTGTACTGTACCAAAGATTTCAGGATGAAGAAAACTCAAAGACCTTGAACATAAATACATAAATCAACAGGAAAAAAACAGTAAAAGCAAAGGAAACATGGCTTCTGGTTTCTATTAATGAAGTCTGTTCCCTTCCTGTGGCATGTATCCAAGATATAACAAAAAACCTCCAAAGACTTATCAAAGTAAATGATGATTAGTCACTTCAGGTGATTAATCTGAGCACAGATGATGCTACTATGCTGATGGAAAGAATCTAAAAAGTACAGCTAATGATGATGATGTTTGGGTAAGAAACTGAAGACAATTGGGGCATATGCTATTTTTCCCCTCACTCTTGCCAGCTGAAGGCAAAGAGTGAAAAAAAAAACTGTAATAGTTAATTAACATCTGGCAAAGAAGATGATTCCTGAGAATGGGTCATAGCTTAAAATACAGGGATAGCAGATTCTTGGCCAGACATAGACTACATCTAAGAAAGGCTGATAAGAATGTGAGGTGTATTGTAAATCTAAGGAGAGGGCTTTAAAGCAAAAAGGATGGTGGGGATGAAGGTAGAGAAATACAGCCTATATATTTCCCCAGAGCTAGGGGTCATAAATGGCAACAATGAAGGACAATAAAGTTTCATTTAAATACCCTAAAGTTCACGGGAGAAAAACATCCAAAGCAAGAGTTAGCAGTAAAAGCCATGTCTTCAAATGTTTAGCACAAATGCCAAATTTTATGCAATACACAGGGGTAGCTAAAAGTCCTACTTAAGGCAAATTTTACCTTGTAGATATTATTGAGACTTGGTGGGATGAAATTCATGACTGGACTAAGGCTCTTGATAAATACAACTTATTTGAAAGAAACAAGATTGGTAGATATATTAATGTCTATTAAAAGGTATACTGATGTGAGAAAATCTAGGAACCAAAAAGGGGAAGTATGATGAATAACCTTTGGGTGAAAATTAAGAGAGGAAGAAAAATAAATGATATTGTCATTGGAGTGTACCACAGGCCATTTGGACATATTGTCCAATTGAACAATAAGGGAGAATTTTGAGAAACACATCAGTGATAGGGGATGTCAATTATCCAGACACCTACTGGAGGTTTCTTTCTCCCTCCTTCCCTTCCTCCCTTCCTCCCTCCCTCCCTCCCTCCCCCCCTCCCCCCACCTCTCTCTCTTTCTTCCTCCCTCCACTTCCCCAAGAACAGGGCAGCTAATAACTTCTTGACTTGCCTTAGTGATAATTGCACCCATCAAAAGGTGAAGCCAAAACACTTGAAATGTAAATGATTACATTTCCTTTGGGATACTGTAAAACTCTATATCCTTTTTACTGATATAACTAAAAACTATATAAGAGTTCTGAAAAAAGTCCTTTTTTGGGAGGGCACTAGGCAGTGTCATACAGCTAGTAAGTGTCAAGTGTCTGAGGCCAGATTTGAACTCAGGTCCTCCTGACTCCAGGGCTGGTGCTCTATCCACTGCACCACCTAGACGCCTTGAGTTCTGAAGAAATTCTTACAAGAAAATAACAATTCTACCTAAAGTAATTTACTTATTTAGTACCATACCAATCAAACGACCAAAACAATATTTAATAGAGAAAGAAAGAATCATAATAAAATTTATCCAGAAGAACAAAAAGTTAAGAATACCAAGGGAACCAATAAAAAATGTGAAGGAAGGTGGCTTAGCAGTACCAGATCTCAAATTATGTTATAAAGTGATAATTACCAAAACAATATGCTACTGGCAAAGAAATAGAGTACTGGTTCAATGGAATAGATTAAGTACACAATACCCAACAGTAAATGAACATAGTAACCTCATGTTTAACAAACCCAAAGATCCAAGCTTTGGGGAACAAATACTATTTGACAAAAATTGCTGGGAATTGGCAGAAACTAGGTATACATCAATATCTCACACCAAGATAAGGTCAAAATGGGTACATGATTTAAATGTAAAGAGGGCTAAAAAGAAATAGAAAGCGTTATAAGATAAGATCAAAACAGGTACATGATTTAGACATAAAGGGCATTATCATAAGTAAATTAAGGGAGCATGGAATATATTACCTGTCAGATTTATGGAAAGTGAAAGAATTTATGACCAAAGTAAATCTAGAGAGCATTATGGGATGTAAAATGGATAGTTTTGATTACATCAAATTGAAAAGGATTTGCACAAACAAAACCAATGAAGCCAAGATTAAAAGGAAAGCAGGAAACTGGGGAAAAAAACATTTTAAAGTCATTTTCCCTGATAAAGCCCTAATTTCTCAAATATATAGAGAACCAAGTGAAATTTATAAGATTACAAGTCATTTTCCAATTGATAAATGGTCAAAGGATATGAACAGACAGTTTTCAGATGAAGAAATCAAAGCTATCTATAGTCATATGAAAAAATACTCTAAATCACTATTGATTAGAAAAATGCAAATTAAAACAACTCTGAGCCACCATCTCATAGCTATCAGTTTGGCTAATATGACAGAAAAGAAAAATGACAAATGTTGGAGGGGATGTGGGAAAATTGGGATATTAACGTACTTTTGGTGGAGTTGTGAATTGATTCAATCATTCTGAAGAGCAATTTGGAACTATGCCCAATGGGTTATAAAACTATGCATAGCCTTTGACTCAGCAATACCACTACTAGGTCTGTACCACAAAGATATTTTTAAAAGAGAAAAGGACCTCCATTACAGAAAATATTTATGGCAGCTCTTTTTGTGGTGGCAAAGAATTGGAGGTTGAGGGGATGCCCATCAACTGGGGAATAGCTGAACAAGTTGTGGTATATGAATGTAATGGAATACTATTGTGCTATAAGAAATGATGAGTAGGATGCTTTCAGAAAAACCTGGGAAGACTTACATGAGCAGATGCAAAATAAAATGAGCAAAACCAGGAGAACACTGTACATAGTAACAGCAATATTGTGCAATGATGAACTGTGAATGACTTAGCTATTCTCAGCAGTACAATGACCTGAGACCATTCTAAAGGACTCATGATAAAGAATGCTATCCATCTCCAGAAGCAGAGCTGATGTAGTTTGAATGCAGATTGAAGCATAACTTTTTAAAACTTTCTTTATCATTCTTGGTTACTGTTGCAATTTTTTTTTTGTAGTTTTGTTTTTGGTCTGCATTTTCTTTTGCAACATGGATAATATGGAAATATTTTGCACGATTTTACATGTATAATCTATATCAAAATGTTTACCTTCTCAAAGAGGAGAGAAGGGAGGGAGGGGGGGAGGGAGAGAATATGGAACTCAAATTTTAAAAAATTAAATGTTACAAATGTTGGTTTATATATAATTGAGAAAAAATAAAAAGGAAATTAAATGAAAAAAAAACCTGGGTTAGCAGAATCTTCCCAGGTCTGGGATAGAAGTCAGAAACTGGAGTGGAAAGTTGGCTTCTTTGTGAATAACAAGAAAAAGAACCACTGGTCAAGTATACTTATAATTTTGAAAATACTTTACATGTATGATCATATCTGATCCTGGCAATAACTCTGTCTGGTAGGGGCCATGGGAGGGGGTTGGGGTGAGGGGAGCAAGTGTCATCATCTCCATTTTGAGGACAAGAAAATTAAGACTCAGAGTCATGGAAGGACTTGCTCCAAATTCCACTCCAGCCCAGGAGTGGAAGAGACACCAGAAACCATGTACTAAGACTTCACGTTCTATGCTTTCTCCACCGTACCAGAAATCAGAGGAAGGCGATTTGACTGGTCATGACCTTGCTGTTCCCGTATGTTACACTCAGTGCCTTTTGCCCTGTAAATAGCAGGTTGTCCTGTTTATATCACAGAGTGCAGTGGGACAGAGTGGCCCGGCCTTTGTCCAGGAACAGGGAAGTGACCATCTCATTGTACTCTGCCCCGAGTGGACCACACTTTTAGTGCTGCACTCAGTTCAAGCTCTACATTCTAGGAAAGATACTGAGCAGGATGACAAAGGGCAAAGATTTCAAGTTGAGACTATCAGTAGTTGTTTAGTATTTGTAGACATTCTTAAAACTGTATTTTTGATACCCTCTCCTTCTCTTTTCTTTCCTTCTTCCCCCATCACAACAGAAACAGAAGGCAGCTACACAGGATCAAAGAACATCTGATATTTTTCATTTTTGAAATTTATTATTTATTTATTTTAACATTCCTCTTTAAAAAACTTTTGAGTTCTGAATTCTCTCCCTCCCACTCCTCCCCCACCCATTTCGAAGACAAGAAATGTGATATGAATTCTACATGTGAAATCGTGCAAAACATATTTCCATATTATCCATGTTGCAAACAAACAAACAAAAATACAGAAAGTGAAAAATTATACTTCAATCTGCATCCAGAGTCCATCAGTTCTTTCCCTGGAGATGGATAGCATTTTTTTATCCTTAATCTTTCAATTGTCTTGTATCATTGTATTGATCAGAATATCTAAGTCATTCATAGGTGATACTTATACAATATTGTTGTGCAGTTTTTATTTTTCTATCCCATACATTTCAGGGCAACGAGGTATCACAGTGGATAGAGTGTTAGGCCTGGAGTCACGAGTTTGAATCTGGCCTCAGAAACTTACTAGCTATGTGACTTTGGGCAAGTCACTTAACCCTGTTTGCCTCAGTTTCTTCATCTATAAAATGAGTTGAAGAAGGAAATGGCAAATCCCTCAAGTATCTCTGCCAAGAACCCTGCCTATATCTGCCAAACTCTGCCAAAACTATCTCTGCCAAATAGAATCATGAAGAGTCAGATATAACTGAACAAATCTGAACAGCAACAATTTCATATATTGCATTGTGTTATAGGAGCGACAGCTAGCTATGCCAGGTAGGTACTTTTTGGTTTTTATTTTCACTTAAAAAGTAACTGAAATGTGGTCAAAGGATATGAACAGGAAGCTTTCAGATGAAGAAATTAAAGCAATCTATAGTCATATGAAAAAAATGCTCTAAATCACTATTGATTAGAGAAATGCAAATCAAAATGACTCTGAGGTACCACATCACACCTATCAGGCTGGCTAATGTGACAAAACAAGAAAATGATAAATGTTGGAGAAGATGTGGGAAAATTGGAACATTAATGAATTGTTGCTGGAGTTGTGAACTGATCCAACCATTTTGGAGAGTAATTTGAAACTATGCCCAAAGGGCTATAAAAATTTGCATATCCTTTGACCTAGCAATAGCACTTCTAGGACTGTATCCCAAAGAGATCATAAAAATGGGGAAAGGACCCACATGTACAAAAATATTTATGGCAGCTCTTTTTGTGGTGGCAAAGAATTGGAAGTTGAGGGGATGCCCATCAACTGAGGAATAGCTGAACAAGTTGTGGTATATGAATGTAATGGAATACTATTGTGCTATAAGAAATGATGAGCAAGTAGACTTCAGAAAAACCTGGAAAGACTTGTATGGACTGATTTGAGTGAAGTGAGCAGAACCAGGAGGACATTGTACACAGTAACAGCCATGTTGTGAGATGACTAACTTTGATAGACTTAGCTCTTCTCAGCAATGCAAGGATCTAAGCCTTCTCCAAAAGTCTCATGATGGAAAATGCTATCCACATCCAGAGAAAAAACTATGGAGTTTGAATGCAGATTGAAGCATATTATTTGCTCTTTTTTTCTCTCTTCTGTTTTGTTTTGTTTTCTCTTTCTAGTGGTTCCTCCTATTACTTCTAATTCTTCTTTACAACATGACTAATGTGAAAATATGTTTAATAGGAATGTATATGTAGAGCCTATTTCAGATTGCATGCCATCTTGGGGGGAAAGGGAGGGAAGGAGGGGGAGAAAATCTAAAACTCAAAAGCTTGTGGAGGTGAATGTTGAAAACTAAAAATCAATTAATTTAAAAAAAAAAGTTACTGAAATGGTCCTTGAAACAAAATTGGTTTGAGGGCTAAGACTTGAGCCATTAATGTACCTCCCAGGTAGTCTAAGTGAAAAAGCTACTCAGGGAGGAGTAAGGAACTTCTCCCTCAGACTTGACTGGTACCCCAGCATGGCCAATACACAGAGACAGGGAGCTAAGCAAACTGAAACAATTAATATCTTCTATGTATTACTTGTTTGTACAGGGTTGTTTACACATTGTCTCTCCCATTAGACTGTGAATTTCTTGAGAGTAGGTATTGCTTTTTGCCTTCCTTTGTATCCCTAGTGCTTCATCCACAGTAGGCACTTAATAAATGCCTCTTGACTGACTGATTCTATCCCATGCTATGGTCAAGTGAACTTCCTTTGGCTAGTAGTTAGGTAATTTACACTTCTCATTTTCTTCCAGTCCTGAACTTGAGCATTCACCTTGAATGGGTTAGATCTGCCCTACTCCACCATGACTGAAAGTTTCATCATCTATTGACCAAACTAATAGTGATGGGTGTCTCTGTACTTCTCTGAAACAGTCTTTAGAAAACACACACAAGGTCTCAGCAAGTCCATACATAAAGCCTTTCTAACCTGACAGAATCTACCATTACCCATCCAATTGGCATAGACCTCAAGATCCCAGGATCATCAACTTGCCTCAAGGAGGCATCAGGGTAGGATGTTGTGGAAATAATACAAATGTTAATATTGCTAAAAAAATTAATTTAATGAGTGAAACCATTTGAACAAAAGAAAACATCATTTCAAGGGTTTTGATATTTTTTTTAATTTCATGAATTTTTTTTGCTTGAACAATTTGAGATCCCAAAGGAAATTTTATGAGAAATCACATGATTAAAATAACTATAATATTGAGTTAGAGGTAACTTTAATTTGTTCAATAAATATTTGGTGAATATCTACTCGGCAGTGTTGTGGTATATCAAATTGTCAAACAAAGGAAAGAGCATGCCACAAATGAAAGGGGAGAGAGATGAATGGTTACCATAAAATTTGGAATTTTGGCATTGTCAAGACATACTCAGATTTGTTGAAAGTGTTGCAAAGAGCCTAGAAAGTTTTCATTTTTTAAGCCTGGCACAGTCAAAGAGACCTGCACGTGGGAGGGAGCAGAGCTAGAGAGCTGGGAAGCATGTTGTGGAGTACCCTCTGACAGGAGAGACAGAAAAAGAAATGATCAACCAAAGGAATGTTTCCAGGATATCCCTAAACACAGTAAACCTCACAAGATCCTGCTGACCCCAGAGATTTGACAAGAAGCCTCATTGAGCTCCAGAACACACTGAGAAGTTTTTGCTGAATTTCATGATGCAGACAGCTAAGTAAGTGACTGAGCCTCTTTCCCAATATTCTGTAATATTAGTGGTGCAAACCTCTCTGGAGCCTTTAATGGGAGGTGGTGCCCATTTTGGGGCACCTCTTATTATTTACATTTTATTATTAATTAGTATGTTTGCTCTTGAAATGTTTATTTGTATATGATCTAGCAGTACGTAGTTTTGTATTGGTTGAGATTCTGGGTAAAGCAGAACAAATTATCCCAAACCAGTGTTCAGCATGGGGCAATGGGAAAGTACACTGGGTTTTGAGTCAGAAGATCAGGGTTTGAATTCTATGTCCTCAAATAACAATTTCATCAAAATTGAGTTTCTCCCTCCCTTCTCCAAATCTAATAGTATTTCCATTATATCATACTTTTCACTCAAGAAAAGGGGAGGAGAAGAAAGATGAAGAAAGAGGAGGGACAGAGAGGGAAGAGGAGTCAGAGAGAGAGAGAACATAAGAGAGAGAAGAGAGAGAGGAAAGAGAAGTGAGGGTCAGAGAAGGAAAGAGAACAGAGGAAAATAAGAAGAGAGAGAAAGAGAAGAGGAAAGAGAAGGGGGAGAGAGAGAGATAGAGAGAAGAAGAGAGAGGAAGAAATAGAGCTCAAATGAAATAGAATTCCCTTAACCATGCCATTATAGGGATTTAGAAGCAACAAAGATTCAATCAATTTCTCCCCTAGCCCCTAAGTTCAACAAGTCAGCTACAGCATGACTGGACTATGAGACATGCCCCACCATCACTGTTGCAAAAGAATTCCTCTTATTAACTACTTCTTGACAATAGCAAAGATTTGGTGGCCTCTGATCATCTTCCCCATTCTCTTCATCCATTGTTTAAATGTCATCATGGAAATGAAGACTTTTTTTCTGCTGTATCATATGATGTTGGTTGATGGCCTAGCAAATAACAGGATGTGGTATATCATAACAAGTCATATAATCTGCTGAGTCAGACTTTCCTTTTTCTGCAGTTTTCTTCCTCTTTTTGTGATGCACACTTCTTCAAAAGATGCCTCACCTCTGACAATTACAAATGACTAAGTAAGTTGAAATCTATAGGAACACTATTCACTCAGTGTCCTAGACCTGCTGTTCCATCAGTTCAGTCACCAGTATTTAATTTCTTTGACTAATTAAACATCTACACCAACTTTAGTCTAGTACCCTACATTTTTAGTCCCTACCTGATTCTCTTTCTTTCCATTAAATCCCATCACAAACCAGCTTTCATTTGGTTGAATTGTCTCCTTTGTCTCCTCTAGCTACCCATTTTGCTATTTAGATAGCATAAGACTTCTGGGAACAGTCAGGCAGGAGATTTGACCCCACATAATACAAGGACAATTGTATTAAAATTGTCTTTTGGCATGACCCACCCACCATCATCCTTATCTATTCTATAGTCACAGAACTTTGTACCTCTCCCATCAACTATATTATAATTGATACTATACTTATTTATGCATGTCCTATTTCCCAATAGATTATCAATTCTTTGAGAGCAAGAATTTTCTCTTACTCATATTTGCATCCCTTATGGGTCTAACACAATGTCTTGCACGTAATAGTCTAAAAAAAGCTTGTTGAATTAAATTATTTCACTCAACACCAAGAAAAAAATTAAGCTAGGGAATATACAAGGATTACAGAAGCAATAACCTCTGCCTTAAGTGGGCTAGTAGAGGAAAAAGACTCCAACACAGATCACTAGAGTATACACTACTACATAATATGTGCATAAAAGAGTTATAAAACAAAGTGATATATGGTTACAGAGTGGTAGGGGTTACTAATAGGTGTCATTAGTCTTTGGGCAGAGATGACATGGAAGTTGGGTTTTAAAGGACCACTAGAAACTTAACAACTGGAAAAGAAGAGTAAGGAAGTTCCAAATGTAAACAACTACATTTTCTAGAGACAAGAAACAGTCTGGTTTGTTGATATCAGAGAGTATATGGAAGGTATCTCATATAGTAATATGAAATAAGGCTAGAAAGATAGAGTGGTATCAAGTTGTAAAGGCAAGTTGAATGGCAGGAAGAAGAGTTTAAATTCTACTTGGCTGTTATCAATGAGGGTGGGTGGGGAGGGAGGAAGGGAGAAAATTTGGAACCCAAAGTTTTAAAAACACATGTTTAAAAAAATGTTTTCACATGCAACTGGGAAATAAGAAATACAGGAAATGTGGTACAGAAATCCATCCTGCCCTACAGGAAAATTGAAGGGGAAAGGGATAAGATAAGGGGAGCAGAGATAGAAGGGAAGGCAGACTAGGGGAAGGGGTATTCAGAATGCATGCCACCTTGGGGGGCGGGGATGGGCGAGATGTGGTGAAAATTCGGAATTCAAAATCTTGTGGAAGTAAATGTTGAAAGAAAAATAAATAAAAATTACCATAAAAATAAAAAAAAATAAATTCTACTTGGCTGGAAATGGAGAAGAAATGAAGATCTTTGTATGGAGTGATACAACCAGGTCTAGGCATCAGAAGAATTATTCTAGCAATGGTATGAATAATGGATTGGAGGTAACATAGAGTGGAGATAAGGTCACCTCTGAGGTGTCTATGGCAATACTCAAGGCAGCTAGAAATTCCAATGTGTGTCTATAGTGGTGAGAGTAGGAATAAAAAGGATAGGCTGGATGCAAAAAATGTTTTGGAGAAGGAATTAACAGGAATTAGTAACTGATTGTGTATGAAAAAGGAAAGGAAGGGGAGAGTGAAAGATGACTGCTAAGCTTATGATCATGGATCCATGGTGCATCTAAGTCCCTATACTAGCATGATTAAAGCAATTTTATTAGGCAAATGGTGGTACTAGAGGAAAAAAAACACTTAAGTAAAAAGGAAATTTAGGGGGAAATAAATTGATCTTGCCATGGCATACGTTGAATTTGAGATGCTGGTTGGGTAGACAGGTAGAGACATACTATATGTGGTTAGAGCTATAGATCAGGGTCAGAAGAGAAGTCAAGACTTAAGATAGAGATTTGGTAGTTATCTGTGAAAAGGTGCAAGTTGATACCATTAGGGTAAATGAAATTACCAAGAAAGCATGTAAGAAGAATACAGTTTTTACTGAGTAAAAACCCTGAGCCTGGGAAGTGGTTAAAGAGGTAGGAGGACAACCAGATTAGTATGATGTCTCTAAAGCCAAGGGAAGAGGAGAAAGTTTCTAGTAGGAAAGAGTGGTCTGTAGTGTCAAAACTTGCAAGGAAGATAGTCAAGGAAGGTGAAGATTGACAAAAGTCCATTCAATTTGATAATTAGGAGGCCACCAATATCCTAAGAGAGAGCAGTTACAATAGAGAGTTAGAGGTGGGACACAGATTGGAAGAAGTGGAGGAGTGGAGAGTGAAGAAGTAGGCTTAAGGTGTGATCTTTCCTAATAGTACTGAAGTATTAAAAAGCCTTCAATACTTAAGAAAATGGGGCTATTGTAGTGGAATAACTTCTGAAAGCTTTTCTTTTTCAGGGCAGGCAGCCCACCCTTTCAATGCAATCCTTTCTTGGTGCCTTTTCCCATCATACCATGAAAGCAGTAGCCTGTGCTCATATCGGGAAGGCAGATCCAAGCAGTGATAATAGATACATTATTGTCTGAACAGAATTTCCTTGAACCTGATCTCTGCAAATGGCAAGACTTCCCATAAGTTTGATTCTTGTAGGGATGTTTAGTAACCAAGGCCACACCTTAACATTGAGGCATTAAGTGCAATCAGAAAATCCTAGAAAACTGATGCAACTCATGTGAAAATCTAAGAGTGACTATGGGGAATTCCAACCTTCTTGAAAGATGAGTAGGATGGATTTCTCTTTTGTTGTTCCTGGATGTTCTGGGGAATCCTGAGAAGTACTTGGTTTGGTTGACTTGGTTTTGCCATGAAAAGTATTATTATCTTTCCTTTAAGGTGTAAAATTATTTCTTGCATTAGAGATTAGGGGCAAATATAGATCAGATGGTAGCAAATATATACATAATAGAACCTTTGCCAGATTAGGACAAGTTCCATTTAAAGCCAAATAACATTGGCTAGCAATTATTTAAGATGGGTCACCACATTTCCTCTGCTGGCCTTCTTTGTTACCTCTTTGCTTACCAATTCAACAACAATTCATTGAAGACACAAAGATGAAAAAGAAAGAATTCTTGCCTTCAAGGAGTTGACACTCTGCTGTGTGGTTACCACACATAGACAGATAAGTATGTATTTAGACTGTACTATTCTAAAAAACAACAAATTCAATAAGGAGAGAATACAAATTATGGGGGGAGTAAAGAATTTTGAAAGGCCTTATGTAGGAGGTGACAGATTCTTCATTCCTTCAAACCACAGCTAAGTTGTCATTAGAGATAAGTATGATGGTGGACGGGCCATCCCAATTTAATACAATTGTCTTTGTATTATGTGGGGTCGAATCTCCTGCCTGACTGTTCCCAGAAGTCTTATGCTATCTAAATAGCAAAATGGACAGCTAGAGGAGACAAGGGAGACAATTCAACCAAATGAGAGCTGGTTTGTGATGGGATTTAATGGAAAGAAAGAGAATCAGGTAGGGACTAAAAATGTAGGGGACTAGACTAAAGTTGGTGTAGATGTTTAATTAGTCAAAGAAATTAAATACTGGTGACTGAACTGACAGAACAGCAAGTCTAGGACACTTAGAGGCAGAGGTAAAGAAGGACTGTATTTTTCAAGAAATAACTAGTAAGCCAGCTTGCCTAAAACAGAGAGTGCATGAAGGGCAACCAAGTTATTTGAGACTGGAAGAGTAGGTAGGAGTGATTTTACCATAGGAAGAGAAGCTTTAAATATCAAGCTGAAGATTTTGTATTTTATCTTAAGCTACTAGAGATTTTTGACAAGAAGAATCATAATGTCTTCTCGTGTTAGTTTTAGTCATATCGATTTGGCAGCTTTGTAAAGGGAGGGTTGTGAGAGGAGAGACTGGAAGCAGGAAGACTAATTACATGACTCTTGCAATAGTTCAGGTGAGAGATAATGAGAGCTTGAATTAGAGTAGAAGCTGTGTGAATAGAAATAAGGAAATGAGAATAAGAGATCTGGTGGACACAGAAATGCCAACATTTGGCAACTACTAGAATATGGAGATTAAGGGTATTACGAGTCAGGATAATTTTGAGGTTGTGAAACTGAGTGACTAGAAATCTAATGACCACAATAAAATCAGGGAAGCTTATGGAAGTGATGAATTTGTGTTTGACATAGAAGAATATAATGAGTTTCCATTTTGGACATGTCGAGTTTGAGATGCTTAGGTGACATCCAATTTGTCATTCAAGAATGACATGCAAGGGAGATATTAGTACTGGAGTTACAAATTTGGAAGTTGCCTGAACATAAATAATAATTGAACCAATTGAAAGGAGCCAAGGACAGAGGCTTAGACTATTTAGACCTTTAGAAAGGTGATGATCCTGTGATCAGCAATGAAAACTGAGAAGAAATGGTCACACATGTGGTGGGAAAACCAAGCAGAGGTGTTACAAAGTAGTATCTATTTCCGGTCTGCTCTTGAACACTGAACTCAGATCTCATCTTTTCCATTTGGTGTCCCTAACAGATCCAAAATTAATTTTCCCTAATGTAATTTCTCCTTCTTTAATATGCCCTGCAAAATTAGCATAGAGAGTCCTACTCTTTATTCATCCTATTTGCCTACCCTAGCACAGAAGGCATAAAATGCTACAATTAGACCTATTTTGAAAAAAATGTAATTATTTCCTCTATTTAGACTTTGTCTCTCTAGCTACAGATATAAATTCATTGTGGCTCCAAAGCAGCTTAGTCACAGAATTAAAATCCCTTCCCACTCAAATTGCCTGATTCTGTAAAATATTTATTGCCCATCTTGTAGGTCTGTTGAGAGGAAAGTAAAATGTAAACTAAAGCATTGTATAAATATGACCTAGCATTGGCATAATCATTATTTTTTATCTTTTTCACAGAGTTCACATCACAATCCTGTTTTTCTTCTATGTTTGATATTCTGTGGACTGTTGCCCAGGCGGTTTAAATGACTTCTTTTTATAATTGAAAAACAGTATTGAGATGTCAACTCAACTTTCTGTAGAGTGACTAAAAGCATCTTTTGGAAAACTTTGCTAACAGTCTAGATGAGGGGTATGACATGTAGCTTGTCCTGTTCCCCCATTAGTTTGGGAGAGGGGTTGGCTTCTTTTTTTTCCATTTTAAAATAAGTTTTTATTAAACCCACATGGTTTTAATTTCTTCTACTATGTCTCTATTTAGAAAGATTTTCATTCTATGCAATTTGGAGATCATGTGTATCTAGTACCATACTCCATAAATAATGTTCTGAAATTTTTATGGACCAATGAGAAGCCTGGGTCATTGTGAACAGCAGTTGGTTATATGTGTAATAACACTGTGGTAACAGTTCTGTTTATTTGTTGAATTCTCAAGGACATTTTGTGGTTTATGTTTATAATACATGGATTTGGTCACTTAGTTGGTAAAGGATAGTGAATTTCTGATGTATAATCCTAGTTTCCTGTTCATGTCTTTCATGGTATTTGGTAGAAGCTAAATTTTTACAATCTTCAAGAATATATTGTACTGTTTTCCTAGGGGACAGGGCACTGGATTTGTAGTCAGGAAGACCTAGGTTCAAATCCTGTCTTGGGTACTTGTAAACTGTGTAATCTTGATCAAGTCATTTAATTTTATGTGCCTCAGTTTCCTCATCTATAAAAGGAAAGGGGTTGGATTCAGTGATTACTAAGGCCCCTTTTAGCTCTAAATCTATGATTCTATGAACCTGTGACTCCATTCATGAATAAGGTTAGGTTCCTTAAAGAGTTTCTGGTAGCCATGACCTGATCTTGACCCATACTCTTAAACACCTCTGTTTTTATAATAAAAGCTGTATCACTCAACCATTTTATTCTTCACTTCCCTATTGAAATATGGTTGATTAAGTTTGATCAGTTGCCCCACCAGTGAAGTGCCTTTTATACCATTCTTCAATCTTAGCCCTTTCATGATCTCTGTCCCATGATAAACTATTCTTGGTTACAATAAATTGAGTGATGTATACCTATTGTTAGTCTTCATTGTTTTTTTTAATGAGGAATCCTTGTTCTAAAAGCATTTCTGCACTTTTTAAAACTGCTTTTTGTGAACAGCGTGTGAGTATGTTTTGTTTAAATACTATATAGATCTGTTGTCATCAATTTTACTGTGCCTAAAGTAGACATGAAGACTGTTGTTATGACTGTTATGTTATGTTGTTACATTATGTTAAATTCTCTGAATGATTCTCCCATTCAACTTTGACTTCAGGATGCTAATCAGTCCCTTGATATACACAGCCTCAGCTTTCTCCCTTATTGTTAACATGTCTTGCCTAGAAAAGACCAAAGAATATTGATTTATTTATTTATTTTTAGTTTTCAACAATCACTTCCATAAGCTTTTGAGTTTTAAATTTTCTCCCCCTTCCTCCCTGCCTCCCTTTCCAAGGTGGTATGCAATCTGATATAGGCTCTACATATACATTCTCAGTAAACATATTTTCACATTAGCCATGTTGTAAAGAAGAATTAGAACCAATAGGAGGAACCACAAGAAAGAAGAAATAAAATGAAACAGAAGAAAAAAATAGCAAATAGTATGCTTTGATCTGTATTCCATCTCCCTAGTTCTTTCTTTGGATGTGGATAGCATTTTCCATCATGAGACTTTTGGAGATGTCTTAGATCTTTGCATTTCTGAGAAGGGCTAAGTCTATCAAAGTTAATGATAGCACAATGTGCCTGTTACTATGTACAATATCTTCCTGGTTCTGCTCACTTTACTCAAATCAGTCCATACAAATCTTTCCAGGTTTTTCTAAAGTCAGCTTGCTCATCATTTTGTATAGCACAATAGTATTCCATTACATTCACATACCACAACTTGTTTAGCCAATCCCCAATTGATGGGAGCCCCTCAATTTCCAATTCTTTGCCACCACAAAAAGAGCTGCTGTAAATATTTTTGTACATGTGAAGACCAGGGAATTTGTAAACATTAGTTTCATCTATAGGTTCCATTTGACTTCCAGATTGAAGCTCAAGGTCTTTGGTCTCTTCTTTTTTAGCACACTTTGAAATTGTTTCTGCATCCAACTGGGAAATAAGATACATAGGCAAAGAAATCTATCTTACCCTACAGGAAAATAGAAGGTGAAGGGGATAATAGAAGGGGAGTTTATAGAAGGGAAAACAGATTGGGTGAAGGGGGAACCAAAATGCAGGCCATCATGGGGTGGGGCGAGGGGAGGGATGGGGAGAAAATTTGGAACTCAAAATCTTGTGGAAGTAAATGTTGAAAACTCAAAATAAATAAATAAATTGAGAAAAAGAAAAAAAGTTTACAAATTATACTTTAATATTGATGGAGAAAGTTTCCAGAAACTGATGGAGTTGTTTGATATGATTTTTAATAGTCATTTAACTCGATGTAATCCATGTTCATCAAGTAGTCAATATAATGCTTTTATTTTAACTATTCTTTGACTAGAAAGCCATCCTTAGTTCTATTTAGGACTGGTGATAATTAATTTAAGGCTAATAAAAATCATGATGAGCTTAAACTGTTTCCCTAGAAGATAACATGCTTTATATCAATTGTTCTTTCTCGTTATGTGTTTTAAAAGACAACAGTTTTCCAGATTTTGTGTCAAATATTCTTACTTGGATATGTTGTATGTATTTTCAGTAGATAAATAAGCAATGAGTGCAGAATGGAGTCAAAGATTTCATGATAGTAAAGGTATTATAAAAATTAGAGAACTTTGAAATAATTTGCTCAACAATCATGAAATTGAGAGATTACTTTTTATACTCCTTGGACTTTTCATCACACTCTTTTTATTGTTAAGTCAATATGTTGTTTTCTAATCAGTAGAGGTGTGCTAAAGCCTGCTTGATCTAACTTGCTAGAGCTAGTGTTAAATTTTCAGTGTGAGTATTTATGCGACAAAAACCAACTTCAAATAATGATTAGATAGATCATTTTGTAGATTTTGAGACTTAAGAAAGTGATGAAGAAAATGCCAATGCTGCAGATTAAACTTAAATGTCATGCACATTTCTTTGGAGAGCCAATTGTTAAACATTTGCCAGCCCACCCCTTTTATGTTAGATTTTTTTTTATTATTACAAGATTTGAATGCTTTGTATGAAGTACATAAGCAAGCAAATGGACTATATGTGGATAAGTTATTGATATTCTCACCTTTTGGTAATAAACATGTCATATTTTTGGTTAAGAAAGACAAAATCAAAATTGATTCAGAAAGAAATTTGGTAAAAATAAATTTACTTTGTTGGTAATTCATGCACAGTGCTTGAGTCGGGTCTTGTCTAGCCAACCCTATTTCTTTCAAGTTTTGCAGAGAAGCTAGAATCTGTCGCTTTCTGTGATGTAACTGTTCTGTCATTCATTATATTAGTATTACAGAAACTTCCTCTTTTGTGTTTGATCCCACTTGAATTTCTTTGCACTGAATTTCTTCCAATTTTATTGTTGACGTCCTTCTTCAGAATTTCTCTCTCTCCTCCAATTCCTTTGCTCTCCAGGCTTCTCTGCACTGCAGTTTTGATGGATGTCAAATTGTTCATGTTCTTTGGGCCATTTTAACTCCTTGTATGTCCACAACTTTTTGGCTTTCACTAACAGTTGATGATTAAGGGTATCAAAAATTTCTGTTACACTTTAATTTCCTAATTCCATTCCACATGTTTATCTGTCACTGCCTTTCACCAAGAGGCAAGTAGTTCTAGTTTTCTACTGTGTTTCCTGGATAGATATTGATATACTCTTCCGATGTATTTCCAGAGGTATTTAATCATTTTCTCTTGCCAATTCTGCTTATGGTGGTATCTGATGCTTGTCCTTGGGAATATCCCCAAACATCTCCATCTTTCCTAATTTCCTTCGCTTTTATTGGGCTGATGGCCGCAGCAGACTGTTGGGCAAGAGTGTTGTGAGACTGAAATGAGATAAGGTATATAATGCACTTTGCAAACCTCAAAGCACAATATAAATGCTAGTTGTTATCATTATCACTACTACCACCGCCATCACTACCACCACCACCACCACCACCACCACCACCACCACCACCATCATCACCATCAACACTACCACCACCACCACCACCACCACCACCACCATCATCACCATCAACACTACTACCACCACCACCACCACCATCATCATCATCATCATCATTATTATCATTAGCTTCCAGTCTGATAATGACCTCATTTCCTGAGCCTTCTATCTCACTCCTGCTGAACTCAAGCAATATTTATAGAGCAATATGGGAATATACTAGTAAATGTTAAACAACCATGGTCTCTGAGGGGAAAAGTATATGCAATACACTTTTAAGTTTCATCTTTATTATTAACACTTCCAAAATTTAACGATCCTCTCATGAGTTGGTTAGAACTGACTCCAACACAAACCTGCTGTTGTGTAAGATCCTGAGACTCTGTCAAATACTGTAGGAGAATAAAATTGTTTATTATGGTTACAGAAGATATCAGGTTGCTTTTTTAACTTGCTTGTTTTGATATAGTTTTTTCTATTAGTTAGACTCATGTCATCAAACTGAAAGCTGTTTTTTGAAATTTCTATCCAAGTATGCCAATCTCCTCAAAAAAATTTTTAATCAAGATTATCTTCATTATCTGTTTCATTGTTTGGTGGTCATTCTGGAGTCCTTCAGTCAGCTAACATTTATTGAATACCTACTATGTGCCAGGTATTGTGCTAAGCACTGAGGATACAAAGAAAGACAAAAGATGGTCTATTAAGTATAGTTTAGTACCTTTACTTTTCTTAACCTTTTTTCAAATAGAAGCAACTCTTCAATTTCCATCTTACTGTATCTAACAATAAGTATTATAATTAAGTGGTTGAGAAGTTAAATAACTTTAAGGTATAAGTGATAAAATTATCATTTTACCCCTTCCAGGAAAGAGTTTTTAAAGAAGAGATGTAAAAGGTAATCTGAACCCAAAGGAACACAATTCTTAGGAAGGAATTTCAGGCAAGTTGACAGGATGATAGAAAGTTAGAAATATCCCAGTCCCCTCAAATCACAGCATGCAGCTAAGTACCTACCCTACCTACAGAGAAGGCCACCTATACTTGCTTACTCCCAAATAGCAATTTAAGATCATAGTAACTGGAAAGATAAAAATGGATTTCTTCTAATATGCTAAAAATACCTGCCAGTCTTGGTATCTAAACACTACCCTGGAATGTTTACCGCATAGGTTTGTGCACATACCTGTTTGACTTTCTTTTAAATGAGGGGAATTTCCCCATGGGATTATGGGAAATGATATTGATTCTATTATTTTTGCTTCACTACACTGGCTGTCATAATTAGGTTACAAACACTTTCCTCACATGAAATTTTTTTCACCCCCAGAGGTTGTGGGAACAGTTAGGTTTTATGTTGCTAGCGCCAAATTTAGACATTGAGCCATTTGCTTTTTCCCAGTCACCAATAAGGATTTCTTTTTTTTTTTTTTGGCAGTTGGGGTTAAGTGACTTGCCCAGGGTCACACAGCTAGTAAGTGTCAAGTGTTTGTTCTGAGGCCAGATTTGAACACAGGTCCTCCTGACATCAGGGCCAGTACACTACCCACTGTGCCACCTAGCTGCCCCAGGATTTCTAATTTTAGTTTTAATTTTAATTTTGGCCTTTTCCATGATCCCATCCCCACCCCAAAGCAAACTATTATTATGTTTTCTCTTCTTAAAAAAACTGAATCATAGAGCTAGAAGGGGGCTTTGGATTCAACTAGACCTATCCCCTCATTTTATAGATGAGAAAACTAAGGCCTAAATTTGGGAAACAACCTGGCCTCTGGGCCCAAGAAGCAACATAGAAGTTACCCCAAGTTAGACAATTAGTAATAGTAGGAGTTAGAACTAGACCCCTTCATGGCCCAACTTCAAGGACAATACTCGTTTCATTGCACAATTGGTAGATGAATAAATCTTCATCATATAAATGTTTTTCATGGACAGCCTGTGCTTTTCTCTCCATGTTCCTCTGGCCTTGAGGCACCATTACTAGGCCCAAAGAAGCTATGGTACTGTGGACCTTTTGTGGACCTAGGCAAGGAATTTGAACTGATTTCTGTCTAAGGGAAGCTGCCTCTAATGAGAGGTAGCCAGGCTTCTGACTTTCACTTACACTTACTTCATTAAGTTCCCCACACCTGAGCTCCAGTGGAAACCTGTGCAAGGCTTAAGCTATGGTTCATGTCCAGGTCTCCCCAAAAGGGCAGATAAAGGAGGCAGTCAATGTATAATATGAATAACACATAGGACAGGTAATTTATTCCTACATAGAATATTCGTAGATGCATGTTAACAATGAATTAAATAGGATTCAGTAACTTAATGTACAACTACTTTTACTATTAGCTGGAAGGCTGAAACTTAACCTGAGTTAGCATTCAGTCAGCTAGATACTACAAGGCATAGTGTGCTGGGCTTAAAGTCAAGAAGACCTGAGTTCAAATCCAGCTTTAGATACTTACTAGCAGTATGGCCCCAGACAAGGCACTTCACCTCTGTCTGCCTCTGTTTCCTTATTGTAAAATGGGCAGGGTAATAGCACCTACTTCTCAAGGCTCTTGTGAGGATCAAATGAAATGTTATTTGTAAAGCACTTTGCAAACTTCAAGGGGCTATTGAAAAATGGCAGCTAGTGTCATTAGTATTATATTATAATTACTTAATCAGAACATAAAACAAACAGCAATGCTGTTAATTAGACATTGTACATTTCACTTTTGCCCAGTTCTATCCTCATAACTCTGATGATAAAATAGTCAGACTTGGGCCAGTCTTCCTGTCAGTGGCCACCTCCTCCAAGAGGATGAGAATATCTGCTGATGTCAAAGGAAAAAGTCAACAATAATAATGTACTCTGCAATTTCAGCTTGAGTTTGTCAGTAATACTTTTTATGGAATTTAACATTAATCCATATCCAAGCCGTTTCTAATTTGGAGAGAGAGATGTCCAAACTGGTGTTGATTCCCCATGACTTCTAACATGACTCTCTACCCCCAAGGTAACATTTATAGGAATCTAAAACAAGGAAATTATGATATATCAAAATACAGTGACATTCCAGAATAGTTACCACTCAGTTTCTTCCTGTACTATTCTTCCTCAAGAATTCTTTTCTGTGATCAGCATCATAACCTTGAAAGTGATGACCCTATCTTTGCGAAAGTTAAGCTTAGTTATCGTTTTTACTCTATTTCAAATGAAGGTCTTTACTTTTTTCTTCCCAATTTCCTAAAGAAAAGAAAAATCTGGATAGGATATTAGGGTAAAGACATAGTATTTATTAATATTTCGAGAGAAACTGAAAAGCAAGTTTATTTTTTTAAATATACTTCCATCCTGTTGACTCTCCTCTCCCCCGACCCTGCCCCCATTTTCATTCGGCTTCAACCCAATGAGATCTAGGACTTCTGGAACTTCTGAACAAAAATAGAAGACTGCTTCCAATCCAAAACACATTCATCTCTGCATGGGTATTTATTTGCCTAATATCAGGAATAAAGAACAAAGAGGGCAAAGACATGGGCTGGAAGTTTGCCCAGTTGAGGCCCCCTGTACTCATTGTCATGTTGGCAAGAGCAGATGCCATAGCAAAGAAGGATACACCCTCCCCCACCCCTTTCATGGGGCAAGAGGATGACATTGAAACCATTTGGGATCACCACATCCTACTAAAAAGTCCATTCCTTTCAGTACTGTGTTTACCAATGGAGGGAAGCATTTAGGATATATGTCATCCTCAAAAGGCCCAAAAGATGAGTCACCATGTCCTTGGAGTCCTGGGAAATTTCCATTGGAGTTCTTGGATCATGTCTCCAAGAATGGCTCCTACAGATCAATTCAGCACATTATACATGGATTTGTTAGGAGAAGCTTTAAAAAAAAATTCTTCTTACATGTGGGCAAGGGGAAAAAGCTCCACATAACTGATACAATGTAGTATAAAGCGTGCTAGACTCAGAAGACCTGGGGTTGAGGGCTCACTCTGATGCTAGCGGTGTGACTCAGTTTCCTTACTTATAAAATGGGGATATTACTAGTAGTACCAGGAGGGTACTGGTAATATTTAACCACTGGCTTTCCAGAAGAAAAAGAAAATACACTTTAATCTTTTTACTAATATTTTCTTACTAATTTTTACTTTTTACTCATTTTCACTTTTCTTACTAATTTTCTTAATAATATTTTCTCATCACTTTGGTTAAGTCTAAACAATAAATGAAACCATAAGTCGAGGCCTAATTTGTAGCATTTACTGATTTCTGACCATTAGTGCTTACATTGAAAATCGAACCATTGTGTCTGAGGTGGGTGAACCTGGATCCAGTATATACTCCTGGGTACTCCCTATTTCAAAGAACTATCCTAAGGAAATTATTTTGTAAGCAGACAAAGTTTCCGTATGTGTGAGCTATTATCATGATGCAATGGAGATGAATGAATGTGCAGTTTCTTTAGTAGTATCCTCAAAAGTATCCTTTGCTTAACTTCTCTGATTTCTGAGGCTATGCTGTAAACAAAGTTGTTCCTTATGCTTTTGTGCTGCAAGATGGATAGATTTCGTGGAATTTGAATGAAAGCAATGCTCTGAGAATGAGACAACATGACATAGTTGAAAGTCAGAGGACCTGACTCAGTCGCCTACAGCCTATGGGACCTTGGGCCTCAATGACCTTACCTCCTGTACCTCAGTTTCTTCACCTAAATCACCTTCGAAGTCCCTTCCAGTTCAAAATCCATGATGCCATGAATGCTAGCCTCAGATCTGGAACTGGGGAGAACTAGAATAGTGTTTGGGAAGTCTGTTTCCTTCACATCCTGGTCAAAGAATGTATAGTGGAGGGAACAATGAGCTTAGAGTAAGAACCAAGTAAATCTCAT
Organism: Vombatus ursinus; assembly: GCF_900497805.2. Classification (NCBI taxonomy): domain Eukaryota; kingdom Metazoa; phylum Chordata; class Mammalia; order Diprotodontia; family Vombatidae; genus Vombatus; species Vombatus ursinus. The sequence continues at coordinate 7,185,445 of NW_020950239.1, read as the reverse complement.
GTCACCTTCTCAGGGTGGATCAATGACTAAGTTTCAGCACATGAGGGTCTTCGGCTCTGATATGGACTTCATGAAACCAAAATCAAAACCCCCAAAAGTTAAGGACTAGGAATAGGCCTTAAAACAAATGTAAGGTTGGGAAATTTGTTTTCCCTGCCCCTCCTCTGTCCCGGCCTCTTTTCTTCAATTTTCTTTCCTTCATTCAAATTCCCAGAGTTCCTGTGTTCCCTCTATCCCTTCTCCCTCCATTAAATCTGCTATCAGGGAATGACCTTCATCAATCATTTGTACCAATACTATCAAATTCAAATATCAATGACCCACTCAACCATATCTAAGGATCCCTTCAGGTGCATGTTGACTTATCATTATCTATGTTCTACTGTTTTTTAAATTTATTTTGTTAAATATATCCCAATTACATTTTAATTTGTTTCAGGCTAGTCAGGTGGGGGCTGAAGTGACTGCCACCTCTGATTTATACTGCACTCTGAAATTAAGGCATTGATTCATCTCACAGGAATAATTTCAAGTCTTTTCTCCAATCAAAAACTGAAGTTCAATGTAGTCTTTGAGAACTGGTGATATATGTGGGGTTGGAGGAAGAACTTCTATGTCAGACCCCGAAATGTCACTAACCATCAGAGCCATAATTAGGGTAGGAGATCAGGGCTTTGGCCTTGAGTGGGAGACGTATATTGTCTACTGACTAGTCATTATATTCCTTTAAGTGAAAAAACAAGAGTGGGGTTGGGGAAATGATAGAGTTGTAGACAGATGTTAGGAATAGAGACTAAGAGTACTGGGAAAGAGCTTGGTGTTGGGTTTCTTGGGCAAAGGCAGGTAAGACCCAATCTCTTTTCTGACCTATGCATGGGAAGCAAGTGATAACCATTATGTAACACCTGGCTCCTTCCAGTCATTAAACATGAGCCCAGTGAATAATAGTAGTAGTGGTTGAGAAGGGGACCTAAATTCCTCACCTTGCCTCAGCAGCCTGTGATGTGGGAAAGGGGGCTCCTCCTTCAGGTGAAGGTCAAGGTTTGGGAACAGAGATATGGCCTCTGCTTCTTAAGGTCCATACTTTTCTGGAGACTCTCCTGCCTTATCCCACCATGAATTCCTCTCCCAACCTTCTCCAATTTTCCCAAAGTTCAGTATCCTGGGTTTAGACAGAAGAGCTTATTTGAAAGTGTACTGGACTACTCTGTGAGGGGAAAGGGGGAACACTTCAAGCATCCCAGGTCCCTACAAATGCTGTTGACTGAGCTGTCTTGGGTAAAGGGAAATGCTTCCTTCAGTGTGAATTTTCTACCACTTCTCATCTTTGTCTCCTTTCATCCCTAACCCCTCACCAGCAACTATGGGTTGGGGGAAACTTTGGGCATGGCAAGGCAAAGGAGAGAGCCCTTGCTGAAGGGCCATGCCTTCCTGGGAACATTTCCTGGGACTGAACATCCCCCATTTTTGTCTTTGGATCCTTAATACCTAGCACTGTGTCTAGTCAACACTTAAATGTGGAATCCATTGATCACAGAGACTTTTTTCCCTCAAAGCTTTACCTCCCCAAGTGGTTTAGATTTACTCATGATGGGAGAGGTAGAGATGAATGAACTTCAGTCCCATGTGTGCCTGGAAAGACCAAGGGACCCTTTTCCCTGCTTAGCTTCTTATTCTGAGTCTTGAGACCACGAATGGCCATTGCTACAGAAAGGCCAATGCCCACTTTCCATTTTGCCCCTCCACCCTATCTTCTGTTTTCAACCCTCTCCCCCACTAAATTTCAACACCTATATGAAAGAGTATCTCCTCAGAGACTAACTCTGGCTCTTTGCATCTTCCTTTGTAAAATTAGGATCCCAAGATAATCTCTAATGTCCTTTCCATCTCTTACCTTATAGCTCTATGAAATTTAAGGTCCATCTCTAAGCCACAATTTCAGTAAGAACAAAGATCTTTCAGTGACTTAATTAACAAAGTTTATGGCCTTTTCTCAGTCCTCATCTTTTTTGATCTCTCTGCTCCATTTGACCACTAGTCAGCAAATTAGTCAGTAAACATTTATTAAGCTCTTTCTAGTACATCAAGCACTAATGACCACCTTCTCAATAGTTTTTGAGTTTGAGGGTTTTTGTGACACTTTTCTCTCTTGGTTCTCCTACTTCTCTACTGCTCCTTCTCAATATCCTTTGATGGATAATGTGTCATATTGTCTCACAAAGCTGTAAGTATACCCCAAGGCTCTATCATGGGCTTTCTTTTCTCTTCTTTCTATACTTTCTTTTGTTGACCTTATTAGTTCCCATAGATTGAATTATAACCTCTATGGTGACTCTCATTTGTATATCTGGATATGTGCTATCCAGTTCTAGTCTCTCACTTGAGATTCAATCCTGTGTCACGTGGATGTTTCAAACAGGATGTGCCATTGGCATCTCAAACTGGACACGTCCAAAAGAGAAGTCATCCCTCCCCCCCCCAACCCAAGCCTTTACCCTTCTCAACTTCCTTCTTTCCGTTGATGGTGCCATCCTCTTTCCAGTCAATTTCATAACTCTGGTGTCATCCTTGACTTTTCACTCATGGTCACCATGTCCATCTGATGAATTGCTAAATCTTGTCATTTCTACCCTCATAGGTCTTATAAGTCATTGCCACCAATCATACAGCCACCATACCTATTCAGACATTGTTCACCTCTTGCCTAGACTAGTACAAAAGCCCAAATGGTCTCATTTTTTCAAACCTTGAACCTCTCTATCCCATCTTTCCTATGGATGCCTCTAGCATAGGCATGGCTATGTCACTCTCTTAATCAATAGAGTCCAGTGGCTCCTTGTTCCTTCACACTCCTCTGTTTAACATTTAAACACCTTCACAACCTGGCCCCAACCTGCTTTCCTGGCCTTGTTGTACATTACTGTCCTTCATGCCTTCTAAGGTTCACCCAAACTGGTCTTCTTACTCTTTTTCACATATCTCCCCCTTCCATGCCTTTGACATATCTGTTTCATATCAATCTCCACACATACATATTTTCTTCTCTAGGTACACCGTAAGATTCTGAAGAGCGAGGTCTCCTTCCCATTTGTCTTTGTCATTCTAAGGCCCAGGTACTTATTCAATGCCCACTGGCTGAATAGTGGTCTCGTTCCCCTGCCCTAGCCACTGAACACATTCTCTTATGATTTTCCCCACATTCAGTCTGCAATGCTTGACCTAGCTATAAAATTTTCCAGTTGTGGTTCTGTTGACCCTGCTAAGAGAAAAGGAGTAGAGAGAACTGTCAGCCAGACTGAATCAGCCTTTAACCTGTGGATGACTAGAGCCTAACAGAGCAGGCTAGAGACATGAGAGTTAGGAATCAAACAGAAGTTTAATTTCAAAGTGAGGGAAATGTCTTGCAAACAAGGATATGTGTGCTAGGGTCCCACCCCTAGTGGGGGGACCCAAGACAGTGTGGGGTGATCTCAATATTTATACCAATGGCTATGCAGTGAGCTCTAGCCCTGACCATGAGGGGCAACAGCAACGAGACAGGTTTGATTCATAGCAGGGCTTCATAACTGGAACATGGGTACTTGTCCAAGCTTGTCCGGTGCTGGTCAAAGCAATAAAATAATTAAGTAATTTTGCCAGAGGGTGGGATCATCCAGAGGGTGAGCACAAAAGATTGTTGTTATACCAAACTCAGGGCACAGCTTGCTTGCTGGGCCTTAGCTCTGGAAACCAGGGTGTCTCCTAATAGTATCTTGACAGAACTACAATCACAGAATGCAACTGTGTTCAATAAGGTGTTAAACTGAATTAAATTAACAATTTATAAATAGGTTTTTATTGATATTTTCTGTTTCTTATATCACCATAGTATCCAATGCATCAAATGTTGCCCTTCCCCCTCCCAGGCAGTCATCCCATATAACAAATAGTATTTTTTGGAAAAGAAAAGGGAGAAAAAGAGAATGGGGTGGGGGGTGGGGTGCAAAGTCTGATAGACACATTGGGAAAATCCAAAAATATGTACAATGTATAATACTTGTAGACCTCCCACCTCTACAAAGGAGTAGGTTTGGGGATGTCTTTTCATATCTTTTGATTCCCATTTGCTCTTAATAATTTTGCTACATTTAATTTTTTTTGATGTGTTGTGCATGGGGAGAACTAGTGAAAATTCCTAGTGTCTGGAAATGGATTGTCCTGTGAGAGGAACAGTAAAGAAGCCAGTGTCATTGGATCACAGATATGAGGGTAGGAGGCACAATGTAAGGTATCCAAAGACTGGAAAAATGGGAGGGGGGACATGTTAAGCAGAATTTAACATGACAAATAAGATTTTATGTATGATTCTGGAAGTGATAAGGAACAACTGGAGTTTATTGAATGGGATGGGGGGAGGGCAGCATTATCAGACCTGCACTTTAGGGAGGTTATCTTGATAGCCAAATGGAGGATAGATTAGAATAGGGAAAGACAAGGCAAAAAGACCAACTAGCAGGCTATTACAGTATTGCGGGTGTGAAGTTATGAAGGCCCATAATAGAGGGGCCATACTTCATTTTCAGAATTGGTTAGAGGGGCATATCCAAAGACGTTATGAAAGAAAAATTGACAGGCTTTGGTAAACAATTAGATATGGGGGATAAGAGAGAATGAGTAGTTGGGGATTACATTTAGGTAGCAAGACTAGGAGATTGAAAGGATGTTGGTGCCCTAGGGGGAAAAAGGAAGTTATTAATAGTTATCCAGAGAGTGGGGTTTAGGAAAAATAATAATAAGTACAATTTTGGAAATGTTGAATGTGAGATGTCTACAGGACATTCAACCTGAGATGTCTGAAAGGCAGTTGGAGAAGCAAGATTGGAAGTCAACAGAGAGGTCAGGGCTAGATAAGTAGATGGGAGAATATCAGTGGAGAGATCATAATTGAATCTGTGAGAGCTAATGAGATCTCCAAGTGAAGTAGTATAGAGGAAGAAGAGAAGAGGACCCAGGACAGAACCCAAAAGCTACCAGGGGTAGCAGATTTGATCTGGATGAAGATTCAGAAAAAGAGACTGAGGTTAGATAAGTAGGAAGAGAACCATGAGAGGGTAGTGTTAGGGAAACCTAACCTAAATAGAGAATATCAAGGAAGACAGAGTGATCAAAAGCTGCAGGGGGTGTTAAGGAAAAAGAGGATTGGGGAAAGACCATTGGATTTGGTGACTAAGAGATTGTTAGTAAATTTAGAGAGGGCAATTTTGTTTGAATGATGAGGTCAGAAGCCAGACTACAGAGAGTTAAGAAAAATATGAGAGGAAAGGAAGTAGAGATCCAGTGAAGATGGTTTTCTTAAGGAGTTAAGTCACAAAGGGGAGGAGATATATGGAATGATAGCAGGAAGATGGATCAGGGGAGGGTTTTTTGAGCATGGGGGAGACATGGGCATGTTTGTAGGCAGTAGAGAGGCATTCAGTAGACAGGAAGAAATTGAAGATAAGTGAAATAGTGGGGATGATGGGAGGGCAATCTGTTGGAGAAGATGCAACAGAATGGGATTGTTCACTTGTGTATATGGAGGGGGTTGCCTTTTTACTTCATTATGTGAGACAGAGGTGAAAGGGAAGATAATGGTAGAAAGCATCAGAGTGATATGAAATAGAGAAGAAGGGAGAAAGGAGAGCTTCCAGTATATGATCTAATTTTTTTTTCAGTAAAATATAAGGCAAGATTTTCAGTTGAGAGGGTAGGGAAAGGGGAAGTATGGGGAATTTGAGGAGGGAATTTGGGAACACTACTATGGTGATTGGGATGGTGAGTTAATTAGAGAAGTGGAAAATGATTAACTTGCTATAGACAGCACCCAGTTGAGGCTATGTAACATTCATTTGTAGTGGACTGAAATCAGTACAACTTCATTCAGGAGCATATGTGAAGGAATGATGGCAGCAGACAGTGGGAGTGATCCAAGGCTAACCTTGGCAGGGCAAGATCAGCAATATGGTGAAAGGCAAGGAACTCTAAAGAAGGTAGAGTTCAACTGGTTCGCCAAGTGGTCAAGATGGAGAAGAGAAGAGCGTATATCCCACTCTGAATCTCTGTCTGTCTGGAATACCCATGTGCTCCAGTGTGTATCAAGGAAGATGTTCTCTTCTACCCATTCTCCTACCCTATGATCACCAAGTAGCAAAGGGAACTCAAGTGGTGCCCACTTACGATGGGTTAGGCTCTCCTCTGGCTTCCAGCATACCAGGTGTTGGACAAAACCATTGAACCATCATATTCTCTATCATCTCCCTGTTTTTTTGCAGTAAAGATGGTGACATTCTTTTAGCCATTTTTGGCCATCCCAAGAAATGGGACTTGTGCTGTATGAACAGTAAATGAGCCCACCTTCATTTTCTAAAGCTTCAGGTTGAGTCAACAAAGAAAGAGCACGTAAGCAGTTCCTAAGATTGGCAACCTGACTAACACATAAGCATGACCAATTCAGCTCCAGAATTGGAGCAGTGAACTGAAAAGAGACTCTTACACCTGGTTAACCTTAGATACTTCTTTTATTTCCTTATTGTCTTTGCACATCTTTGTTTCAGAGTGAAAGGGTGCCGAGCTAGATTGGACTAAACATGTTATCTGCTCCATCCCCCTCATTTTGAAGATATGAAAGCTGAGGTTTAGTAACTGCCTAGAGGCACCTGGATGGATAGATCTTGGAGTTCAAAGCTGGCCTCAGACATTTACTAGCTGTGTGACCACAGACAGATCACAACCTCTGCCTCAGTTTCCTCAACTGTAAAATAGAGATAATATTGTACCTATCTCCCTAGGCTGTTGCCAGGATTAAATGAGATAAGATTTGGAAAGAGCTTAGCACAGTGTCTGGCATATAGTAGGCACTTAATAAATGTTTGTTTCCTTTTTTCTGATTTGCACAAGATCACACAGGAAGCAAGTGGCAGATCCTGACTCATTCCACTATAATTTTCGACCGTCATAGGTAGGTTGGATTACAACAGCAGAGATTCCAAGGGATCTCTGAAAACTAGTATTAAAACTTGAATTCCAGGCTTATGGTTAGACTTTTTAGCAAGATTTTTTAATATTGCCCCGAGCAAAATGTACTGCGATAGCTTTGTTCTTACTTCCCTTCTAGTTAAAGAAGGGAATCATGATTTCTGTGAATGCAAGACAGAAACTATTTTGACAATTACTCAGCCATTATTAAACATGTTATCACTTGTGGCTTCACCACACCAGCAGAAGATAAGTAAGAGCCCTGTGAATTCCTTTTCTTCCGAGATGAGTGTTCTTTTCAAAGTGAATAATAAATATCAAATGGGAGATCTTAAACAAGTATATGGGAAAGTGATGCCTTATATACATGCCATAGGACCTTCTTGGGTAACGCTATTCTTTCCATTGTTCTGGAGTTCCAGTAGGTGTGGAGGGGGAGGGAAGGCTGTCATTTACAGAGAGGGTTAACCCAGGGAATATTCTTTCTCTTGAAGGCCTGTTTCCTCCTTGTCTGATTTACTGATAACCACTCAACATTCTCATAATGGGGATGAGAGCTTGTTAAAATGAACTGTAGGTGATATTAAGGCCACTTTCAATCAGTCCCCCCCCCCTCTTCAAATAGATAAATAAAGCTTCAGCTCTGGAACCCAAGTAGATTGTGATAAAAATGGGTTGAGGGGGCATATTAAAGAGTTTCAGGTAATTCAGCCAGTTTCTTAAACTTGCTATGCATCATGGCAGAGCCTCTTTTTTAATATGATAGGACCAAGGGTAGGACTAGATCTCCAAATCAGAGGTCCCTGGACATCTCATTCTGTTAACTGACTACGAGACTGTGGGCAAGTCACTTCTCTCTGGCCTTCAGTTTCCTGACCACCTCCCACCAGCCCCATTTTATAGATAAAGAATCATCAACTTTCTGAAGCATACTAACCTCCATTCTGTGGATAATCTACATCTTCCTTCAACTCAATGAAAGCCCAAGTGCCACCCAGCCCACCTCCACCAAGCACTTCTTGATCTCTACCTCTCTAGTGCTTGCCTTCTGTGGTCTACTCTTTGGTGTTGCTACCATGATTGGCATGTCCAAGTCACTCCTTTTCTTTTACTAAACATGGTGCTCTCAGAGGGAAGGAAAAAGGGACCTTGCATAAGCTGTTGCCTGCAAGCCCTAGGAAAATATTCAAGTAGTGTTCTAAGTGAAGCAGCTAGGAGTCATCTGCCTTATTTTACAAATGGAAGAAACCCACTGAGGGAAAGAATGAAATTAGTTCTAGCTCCCCAGCTAGCTTTATATACCAGGCTGCCCCAGAATTGGTGGAGGGGGGGAGGCTTGGTTTGCTTTTCACTTAACCCCAGAGGAAGAACTGACATTGATTGAATGCAGACTGAAGCATGATATTTTTCAGTTTCTTTCTTTCATTTTTTTCTTTTATTCGAGTCTTTTTGTATAAAATGACTAATATGGAAATGTTTTACATAAGTGCATATGTGTAAGCTATATCTGATTGCTAATTGTCTCAGGGTGGGGGAAGGGATAGAATTTGGAACTCAAAACTTAAAATAAAAAATGTTAAAAAATTGGGGAAAAGAAGAAAATATATTAAGGGGAAAAACAGAATCATTAACTTTGCCAGAGCCACACACTAAGTAGCTGAACTAAGATTTAAATCCAGCTTTGACTTCAAGACCCATGCCACATTGCCCAGAGGACCCTCAGTGGCACTAAGTACTTTGTATATCTAGCTCACGGAGTCCAAATCTATGGTGATTTAAAAAGCCCTGATCATCCCTACTCTACCTATGGCTAAGGCATTTGAGTAACTTTGGGGATGAGTGAAAGCACACTTACTATCAGCATTATCAGTCATTATTTAGCAATATCAATTTCACAAAGCAAGCATTTTTAAAAACCAGTAAGACTACAACTGTGTTTTTGTAAAATGGCAGTATCTGTCTCACCTTAGGGGAGTATTAATAACAACAACAATAATAACACTTCTATAGCTCTTCAAGGCTTGCAAAGTGTTTTAGATATATATTATCTCATGTGATGCCAAGTTCTTAGGTTTTTTTTTCCCGTTATGATGATGATCATAGGTATGGAGATAGAAGACGCTGAGGGGCCATCAAAATCTAACCTTTTCATTTTATAGTTGAGGAAACTCAAAGAGGTCCCACAGCTAATAATTAGCAGGATCTTAATTCAAATCCAGATCTCTAGTTCTATATCTGGTGTTCTTTCCATGTGTGGATGGTTCTTCCATATTTCCTATAGGGCAAAATTGGTAAGGATGTTCCTCTCTAGGAAGAATTATTCTTTATATTTCACCATCATGTCTTTACTGCCTTCTCACTCTGTAAATTTCCTCAGAGACTATGGCTTTCTCACACTGAAACATCCCTTCATCCTGCAGCCTAATCACCATGGCATATTGTTCTGTCTTTTGATCTACTCTCCCTGGAGCATCCCAAAGCCTTCATTTTGAGAAAAGACCCAGGCCAGCTTTCCTATCTTCCTCTCTTGGTTCCTCTTCTGACTCTCCAGACTTCCCCTCCAGTGCTTACCCCCCTCCCATCTTTCCATCTTTCTTTTATGTGCTGTCTTCTCCCATTAGAATATAAGCACCTTGAGGGCAGGAACTGTCTTTCCTTTCACTTGCTTTTGTATACCCAGTTGTTACTGCTCTTTCCCCCCCGCCCCCGCAGCTTACCTTGCATTACACTTCTTTGCTATACTACACTGTCTTTCTTTGTAGGCATTTCACAGTTTCCCAAAAGTAACTCTGTCTGATTTTCTGTTTAATTTTGAGCAAAACATAAGAAGTCCATGAAGATGAAAAAGACACCCAGGGCCTCCCATACCCAGATGTGTGGCTCACTTTTGCTGCACATGTATCCCTTTTAAAAATGACATGACTGCACATTCTGCTCTTCTTTTACTAATAATGACACCTTGCTGTCATTGGATTATAGATTACTGATGGTTCAATAAGGAAAATCCAATAATCAAGAAGTAGGACATGGAAGACAAAAAGGAGAAGAAGAAAAAGGAGTCCATCTTATCATTTACTTCTTGATTACTGGTCTTTTGTTTTAGGGAACATCATAATTACTGATGGGATTTGAATTTGTAGTCAAACAAGAAACAATTAACCAATAAATTTGATCTTGTGTTTGTTGTCTATAAGATGTATTTTTTTAATCCTTGACAATAAGTACTATCTTTTTTAGGTCCACTGGCTTTTGTCCATAAATTAGTTTGGTTTAGGTTATCTTGCCGTAGTTGAAAGAAATGCCATTACTTTTCCTAATCACATATTAAAAATAGTTAATTGCCCATTTGCCTGGAACACTAACAGACCATGACTAATTATATGGCTTTTCTATAACATGTTTTTCTGTACCCTCAATTTTTGCTGTTGTGTTGAGTCTTTGCATTCTCTGACTTTTGATCAGTGTCTTCATATTGTGTCCCTACATGTTGTTTCAAATTGCATATATTTTACCCAGAGACATGCTGAAAGCTAACCCAGCTCACTAGGATCAGCATCCCTTTAAAACCAATCTCTGAGCCCCCACTGATGAGTTATCCTTTTTAAGCAAAAAAAAAAAGTATTTATAGTATTGCTAAATAGTGTAGTGAAATAAAAACAATTTTCTTTAAATCACAAGCATTGTGGTATCAAGAAAAATCAGATAACAGTTACACAAGATATCAAATGGAATACCAGCATTTGTTTTCTTTCCATCTGCTGTCTCTTATCTTTCTTTGTGTCCCCATCATTTAGCACAGCACTTATTACATATTAGGAACTTAATAAATGTTTGTCAACTGACTGTCTAGACAGAGTTATAAAAGAATAAGGAGAGACCTGGGCTCAAAGTTATGAGACAACAGATAATTCACTTGACTTTTCTGAGCTTCAATCTCCTCACCTGTAAAGTGAGTGTAATACATTCAATGCCTGGTTGTTATGAGGTTTGAATCAGATCATCTATATAAAACAATTTGTGAGTATCAAAGCCCTCTATATGTTTTCTTTTGTTGGTCTATCGAGCCCTAACATTAACAACACATTATCTTGAGCCATTGTATGAGAGATTTTGTTAAGATCTTATGTATCTGTACAAAAGGAAGGAGCAACCCAGATCTGGAGAAAGAATCTGAGGGTCTAGAAAGAAGACTGGGGCAAGCAGAGTGTTTTAGCAGACCTCTGAGGAGCAAAGGTAGGTTTAAGATAGAGACACAGAGACAAAAAAAAAAGCATCAGCTTTACAGCTGAGAGCAAAACAACCCAACCCAGAGAATTCCCACAAAAAGGATGACTTCCCAACTTCCCCGCCTAGCGCCTGTCTATCCGAAAAAGACAATAATAAATTCTGCTGTTTCATTTCCTAAATGTTTCCAGCAAACTGAATTTTTCCTCTACCACAAAGAAGCCACAGATCATCTAGAAATTGGCAAAAATGTAAAGTTAGACAAAGAGCTTAGCCTCTGCTTGCATTTCAGAAATTTTCTTAAATGAGGGCTTGGAGCAATTATTACTAAAAGAACCTCCCTTAAAGGGAAAGAGGAGGGAACCACATGGAGCTTAGGGATCTGTTATATTGCCTCCTAGGCTTAAAATAAGGTAATTATTATAATAAGTTATTGCATATTTTATATACACATGTCTATGAACACATTGTCTATTTATGGTTGTCATTCATTCTTGAAGAAGACTAAAATGACATCGCAATGTTAGCATCAAGTCACAACATGTCCAACAGTGGCTGATCATACCAATATAAGCTCAGAATGCTCTACCACAGGCTGGGCACAAATAGTCCATGTGAACATTTGGGGTGGATTCTCTAAAGTTTTGCATCTCACATTTCTTTTGAACTACTTCAATTCTGCTTTGCTCATAGAGCACAGTACCTTCTCTGATGAGGGCATGTCTTGCTGGGCAGTCCTATGCCAGTGTCTCCCATGCCACACAATCAATTCCAAAGTTCTTAAGAGAGACCTTGAGAGTGTCCTTGTATCAATTTTTTTTCCTGACCACCATGTGAACACTTGCCCTGTGTGAATTCTCCATGAAACAGTCTTTTTGGCAAGCAAAAGTTTGGCATTCAAACAACATGCCCAGCCCATCTGAGTGGCACTGTCTATAGTAGAGTTTGAAGGCTTGGCAGCTTAGTTCAAAAAAGCACCTCTTATCCTGCCAGGTGATCTTCAGAATCTTCGTAAGACAATTCAAATGGAAGCGATTCAGTTTCCTGGCATGGCTGGTAGACTGTCCAGGTTTCACAGGCATACAACAATGAGGTCAGCACAATGGCTCTGTAGACCTTCAGTGTGGTGGTCAGTCTAATATCTCTTCCCTCTCATATTTTCCTTAGGAGCCTCTCCAACACTAAGCTAGCTCTGGCAATGCACACGTCAACCTCATCATCAATGTGTATATCCCTGGAAAGTATACTGCCAAGGTAAGTGAACTTATCCACAGTATTCAAAACCTCTCCATTTGTTGTAACCAATGGTCCCACATGAGGATGGTGTGGTGTTGGCTGATGGAGCACCTGTGTTTTCTTGGTGTTACTTGTTAAGCCAAAATTAGCACAAGCAGCAGAGGATCGACACATACTTTATTACATCTCAGCTTCAGAGGCTCCATTGAGTGCACAACCATCTGCAAACAGAAAATCAAGCACCAACACTCCTTCCACTTTATTCTTGGCTTGTAGCCTTTACAAGTTGAAGAATTTACCATCAGTGCAGTAGCTGACCTTATTATATATTTATACATGATAGGTACATAGGTAGATAGGTAGATAGATAGATAGATAGATAGATAGATAGATAGATAGATAGATAGATAGATCGATAGATAGATAAATGTAGTATGAATGCAACTTTCAGCTCAAAGGCCATATGCAAAATCCCCTTTTCATAGTGGAGATTGATTAATCAGTGTTCCATGCCTGCCTGAGGGGCAAAGCTGTCAAGAGTTTGGAAGAAGAGAAACCCTGATCTTCCGCCTTCCTCTTCAAGAGAGAAGACATATAGTTCTAGACCTTCTCCAGATCCCTCAAATAAGAAAAAGACCCTGGGGAAGAAGATGACATGTAGAGGAACAAACACTTCAATCACGTCCCTCTCCCCAGATTATTACATTAGAGACGTCAGGGAATTTCACGTTGGGTGAGGTCAGGGAATTCTGTGTGACTCTTTCCCTGAGTCTTCCCTTTCCCAGTTATTGCTCTTTCCCTCCTCAGGTCATCTTGTACAGTTACCTGTGTACACATTACATTCTGTATATATAATACAACAGCATTATAGTCCTTGAGAATAGGAAGGATTTTTTTTTTTTTTTTGGTCTTTGTATGCTTCTTGCATTAACAAGCACTTGGTTTGATAGAATTGATTCATGGATAATGTGCTTTATCTTGTTTATTTCAACTGTTCATCTTTCCATTGCCCTTAAAGTTTTGATTTTTCCAATACTGTAGTTCTGTTAGATTTGTAGCCATAGTGGGAGAGCACTATGCACAAAAAGATGGACTTTTGTGTCAGTGAGCTGTTTGAGATCATTAGCATATAGCTCACTTCTACGTAGCACTTTATGGTTTAGGAAATGTTTTGCCCAGAACAATAATTTATAGGTAGCATTAATATAATTGCCCCCCTTTTATAAATGAAGAAACTGAGACTTGGAGAGGTGAATTAAATTTCCTAGAGCCACAGAGATTGCCTGGTTCCAAATTCAAATCCATTAAATTATATTGTCTTCCTTTGAAGGCACTTCACGATTTCCCAAATGTAATTCGGCCTTATTTTCTGTTCAATTTTGAACAAAACTTAAGTCTTTGAAGAGAAAAGGGACATCCAGGCCCTCCCACACCCAAATATTTGGGTCACCTTTGCCACATACGTATTCTACATCTGTGTCTCATTGCCATTGGACTCTACTCTTTCAAAGGACATTTGTATTTAAGGGAAAATGTGTCCTCACATTTGGCAACTCCAATGCTTGCTACGCCATCTCAGTGAATGTCTTTGCCAAGAGCTGATTGTGTTTACTGACTAATTATTAATGGGAAGTATGCTTGTGAGGGGATGGGAAATGGGTGGGTGGGTTGGAGCTCTATGAGTGTTTAAGAGAACCTGAGAGTAGCCCCACTTCTCTAGAGACCCAAGACAGAAGCACAAGTGTTCAAGGTGAGGTAGTGCGCATAGGTTTTAAGATGTAAGGAACTTGGTACGTCAAAGGTTTGCAACAGTTAAAGTTTGCTTCAGGGGTTGTGAACATCATTTTAGAGGGCATCTGACAGGCCAATTACTAACCCATGAGCGTGGAGGACCAACATGACCTTTGTATTCTTCTAATGAATTGAAAAAATTTTAATTTCTTTATTTTTTTTTTTTTGTGGTCATGCTAAAGAGTTAGCAAAAAGTTACCCAACTCCTGTGAGTTTGCTTTAGAACAATTTTTCAGTGAGTAATTTCTCCTTCAACTACACATGTTCCTTTTATAAACTTGGGTTGTTCTGACAACTAGATGGGTTAATGCATTCTTAAGAAATAGTCTTATAATTTTCCAGCCATTAGCTAATCAGCACTTTGAAAAAAATACTCATTTTAGAGTGCCTTTTGAGCACAAGAAACTGCTTATTTCATGGGCAGCATTTTAACCATAATGCTTGAAAAGGAAAAAAAAAGCAAAATCAGACAGTATGTTATTATTTGTCATTTGCTATTGTTTAACTTATTTTGAATTTACTATTTAAATTAATTTTTCTCCCAAAAGGAAAGTTGGCAAAAATTGATTTTGTTGCTTGGGAATCATATAAAGGGGATATATTATATGGTTGTGGAGGAACTACAAAATGGTATGGGTGTTTGCGAAATGTATTGCATAAAAACAGGCCCCCAAATGGTCATATATAACTACACAATTCTACTATTAAGATTATAGCTGAAGGAAGCCCCTCACTAGAAAACAGCATCTATGTCTGCTTACATATGCATAGTAGCCTTATTGATCAGAACAAAAGCATTGTCACAAGTCAAGTCCCCAACAACTTGTAAGTGAATGGCTCAGTGGTGGTATATAAATGGAATGGAATATTTTTGTGCTATAAGGAATTATAAATATAAAGAATTAGAAGAAATATGTGGACTTGTGAGGCCATTTGGCATAGTGGAAAGAGTTGGCTTCAGAGTCAGGTAAGGCCTGGGTTCAAATCCTATTTGGTTGAGATTGAGAGATTGGTTGACCCAGAGCTGGTCATTTAATCTCTCAGTTTCCCCAGGCCACTTTCTTTTTCTTTTTTTTTTTGTTAGGCAATTGAGGTTATGTGACTTGCCCAGGGTCACACAGCTATTAAGTGTCAAGTGTTTGGTCTGAGGCTGGATTTGAACTCAGGTCCTCCTGACTCCAGAGTCTGTGCTCTGTCCACTGTGCCACCTAGCTGCCCCCAGGCCACTTTCTAAGACTACAAATTTCAGAGTAGGAGCCAATCTACATTGGTAGAGGGAGTCTGCACACTGGGAGTCCCTGATTCCAATGAAATCAAAGTCTAATTTTTTTAAGTGAAAATCTTTATCAAATGATGAAAGGAAAAGAAAGCAAAATCTGTAGAACTGTGTATGTGTGTGTGTGTGTGTGTGTGTGTGTGTGTGTTTGGTACAACTACATAAAAGAAGATAACATTGAAAAGTAACAAAACTCATGCTAAATATAATATAGGATTTTAGACTTCTCTTAAAGTAAAAGCTCGTAGTCTTTCTTTTTTTTTTAAACTAATGGGTAAATTACAAAAGTTCATTGGTTGCATGATTATTCACAATATATTTATATTGTTTCACTTAATAGTTCAGGCAAATCATTTTCTTTGGGTTTTGGTCTGTCCAAACCAAGTTTGTTCATTAAAAAACAGTAATTACAAATTAATTTGGTATTTGATTGAACTTTAGTCTTCATGTGTAACACCTTCAATAGCTTTTCTCACAAAGGCTATAGATCATTACCACATCTTAATATACAGTATTTTTTAAAATACAATAAGATAACAGACTCTTGAATAGTATTATTTTAGCTATGTTTCAGTGAAAAGTTTGTGAAGGGATTCTTGGTTTTACTAACATTCTGCGGAGGTAAAGGAAAAGGGCTGAGGGAACTTTTTTTTTTAAAGAAGTAAGTTGGATCTTTATATTGAACATGAAAACAATCCTCAAAAATACAAATTAATTGATATTTTCAGAATCCTGAATGGTAGTGATGGTGTATAGGTCCTGGAAACCTCTTCCCAATTTCTTTGAACTCTGGGGTCTGCCCAGGACATCAAGCCATTCCAGTAATCCTCTCAGCTGGACTTTCATTATGGCCTATGCCCAGTCTCCTAATTCTGTTACCTAGCCCAGCCCTTACTGTAATCTGTTACATCTGGGTAGCGCCTGGCTACTTCCCACCCTTGATTCCTTCTAGACCCCACTCTCATGGTCCAGGAAAGGGTCCTTCTCTGTTACCTCCCAGTGATCCCAGCCTACTGGCCACTCCTAGATCCTTCCCACAGTCTTTCTGTATATAATGTCCATCTTGCCTCCTCATTAAATTGCTCAGATTCCTTAAGAGTCTGGTCAATATGGCAGATTCTTAAAATCATGCCCACCTTGATTGGTGTTTTAATAAACCTTGTCTTTGGCTGAAAGAAGACTTGAGTCAAATTTTTTTGAGGCAGGACCTGTGCCATTATTTCAGGGTCTCAGTACCCCTAAACATCAACATTTAGACTAGACAAAAATCTAGTGATTCCTCAGTTCTAAGGTGAGCAAAGTCAGCAGTTGTAGTGATGATTAAATGTGATTTTTGCTAAATTTTTTCTCACAGCTGATATATTGTAAATGATAATTCGTTTCTGTTTTATTGTTTGTTACAACTGATAAATGGGGCAGCTAGGTGGTACAGTGGATAGAGCGTTGTACTTAGAATCAGGAAGACTTCTCTTCGTGAGTTCAAATCTGCCCTCAGAAGCTTAACTAGCTGTGTGACCCTGGGCAAGTCACTTAACCCTGTTTGCCTCAGTTCCTTATCTGTCAAATAAGGTGGAGGAGGAAATGGCAAACCACTTCAGTATCTTGGCCAAGAAAACCCCAAATGGGATCACAAAGAGTTGGACATAACTGAAACAATTGAACAATAACAGTTAATAAGGAATATAGTCAATAACTATGATGTTAATTTGTCCCTACAAAATTGAGGGCAGGATATTGATGTCAAGAGATAGATAGATGTCATAGAGATAATGGGAAAAGAGAGTTCTCCATTTTATTAAATAATTAGCAAACTGGGGTGATCACAGCTTATGAGAGAGATGCTACAGCTTTAGCAATCCATATGAATATACCAGAACTTACTTCCTTGTTTATCTTAGAAATCAGGATAAGAATGAATTTTTAAAAGGAGCTAGTAACAGACAGAGAAAGAAGGGACCACCCCACCTAGGCTACACATGGAATGGTCAATCCTAAAAGTTCATTGCAATTTAATTATATTTTTATATTATCTGTAAAGATAAGATCTTTGTGTACTACATCTAACAGATTCAGTAATTTTAGCAAAATAGACAAGACTGTTGAATTCAGTAAAACAACTAGGTCTTCTTTCTACTGTCTTCCCTGCTTGCTTAATCTTTCTTTTTCTGCTTTCGTATTTCCTTCCTTCCTTCCCTCTCTGGTCTTCCTTTTCCTCTTTCTCTTCTGACATCAAATAACTGACTTGACTGTATGTTTCAATTTTCTCTGATAAAGCCCCTAGTTTGCTTCACAATTGAATTCAGATGTCACCTCCTATTTGAGGTGATGCCATTCTACTTGAAAGGGCCCCTCCTTAACTGCCTTGTAATTACTTCTGTATATATTTATATGAGTATGTATTGTCTCCCCAATAGAATGGAAGCACACTGAAGGTACGGACAATTTAAAATGTCCCCAGTTATCAGATATCAAATATCAGGCCTCAGAAACTTACTAGCCATGTGACCCTAGACAAATCACTTAACCCTGTTTGCCTCAGTCGCTTGTCTGTAAAAATGAGCTAGAGAAGGAAATGGCAAACCACTCCAGTATCTTTGCCAAGACTACCCCCAAAATGGGGTCACAAAGAATCAGGCATGACTGAAATGACTGAACTACAACAGAAACAGTAAATAATATAGCCAACCACTTTGATGTTAACTTATAACTAGAAAATTGAGGGTGGGGGGTCATTGATGTCAAGAGATAGAGAAACAAATGTAATGAGAGAAGAGGCTTCTCTGTTTTGTTAAGTAATTAACAAACTGAAGTGGTACAGTCAATAGAATGCTAGGTCTGGAGTCAGGAAGAGCTAAGTTCAAATCCAGCTTTAGACATTTACTAGCTATGTGGCCCTGGGCAAATCATTTAACTCCTCTCATACTATTTTCTAATCTGTAAAGTGGGAAATAATAATAGGTCCTATCTCCCAAGATTGATGTGAGGATTAAAAGAGATAATATCTATAAATGTTCAGCACAGTACCTGGCACATAGTAGGCACTTAATAAATGCTTGTTTCCTTCCTTCCTTCCTTCCACAAATAGCTACTAAATAAATGGTTGGTCATTGATTTGTAGATGTAGATAAAAGTGAAAGAAAAAAATACCTGGTGTATTTCACTTCAATTCCATTCGAGTCAGTAACATTTATTAAGTCCTTACTGTGGGTCAGGCATTGTGCTAGGCACTGGAGATAGAAAGAGAAAAAAGGACATAGTCCCTAACCTCAGAAAGCTTCCATTCTATTATTCTAAAATTCTATCATTCTAAAAAATCATTCTATTATGTAACTTTGTGATAGTTCAGAATTACTCAGGTATCTATCTGTCTATATGCTTTAAAGTTACTACATATTGATATAAAGTTTTTGTTTGGGCCCAGATCAAGTTATTTGGCTGTTTAGCCTAATTATGTCATTGAAACAACATAGGAAGAGAGTACACAGGGGCTAAATTTGTAACACCAACCACCCTCAAATAGTTAGAAGAATCATTACTTCAAAGATCTGAGATGGTACATAGGGTAGGGCAGAGACACAGGAGATAGGAGCCCCATTGTGGCTAAGTTCCCAATCTCTGGGTTTGATTGTTCTTCAATCATAATGTCCTGAGGTGAAAACTCATTCTTAACTCTCTTCATGACATTTTTCTCAGGCATGTTCACTAATGTTTGTCAGCTTCCTGGTCTTATCTTTTCTTATCAGCACTTCCTGGCTTTACTGGCAAACATGAACATTCTTTGTAAGTTAGATCTTTTACCTCCAAAACTGGATTTTTTTAAACTAGATAAAAACATTTGCAGGGAGAGCATCCTCATTTCCTTTTCTTTATTTCTTAATGTTTTCTGGGGAGGAGGGAGGTGTTTTGTTAAATTTTGGCAATTTTCTTCTTATATTCTGAGAACGCGATGTTGTTGCTACATCAGTTATGTCAGTAACCATTCAAGAAATATTCTTAACAGATAGAAGTATGTGGCCAGCTTTAAGACTTCTTAATTAATGTCTTCTAGTAATCTTCAAAAAAATTTTCAAAGAAAATATATGAGACTAGAGGCTCATAGAAGAGCTGACAGAGATAGAAGGCAAAATATTTTCAGAGATGAGACACTGAGTCCAAAGAGGAATTGAATCCACATCCTCCAATTCCAAACCCACACTTTTTTCATTGATGCTCAATACTTGTGTGACCTGAGGCCCAGGGACACTCATTAACTTGCCCTTGCTCATATAGGTAGTAAGTGGCATGACCATGGTTTAAAACAATATCTCTTTGGACAAGTGTCCCTGGGCCTCAGGTCCCATGGGTACCAAGCATGAATTGAATGTGAGCATAGGCCTGGGAGTGAGAGACTCAGGGTTCAAGCTCTCATTTGTTACTTGGGAAATTATCACTGGGGAATAATCAAATGCAAAGATCGAGAACTCTGTCCAGAAAATATCCAAAACACCATGCATCCTCATTTCAGATAGCTAGATAGATAGAGACAGATTTATAATAGACAGATGGGATAGATGAATGGATAGGTGGAGAGAGAGAAATAGAGAGATAGTATATAGATGAAAGAGAGAGAGGGAGACAGAGAGAGAAAGAGAGAGAGAGAGAGAGAGAGAGAGAGAGAGAGAGAGAGAGAAAGAGAGAGAGAGGGAGAGCATTTATTAAATACTGTGTATTAGGTACTTCAGTAAGCACTAGGTACATAAATTGGGATGTTTGGGTTGGGACTAGCATTTCTGGTGCAAAGGCTTGCTGAGCCCTTTTCTGGGCTGCTCATCTATCTTTGTGTTCATCTGATTCACTCAACTCTCACCTGTGTATCCAAGAAATTGTAGTGTGCATAGCCACCACACCCTGGCAAATCGTCTTGGCAGACTGGCTAAACCAGGTTGAGGGTAACTGACAAGCCTCAAGCCCATCAGTGAGTTAGGGTGATATCTACCCCAAGCATGTGAAGACTTTCCCCAGCAGAATGGGCAGAAGAAAATGATTTGTTCTAAAGGCCATAAGGCAGCTGAAGTAGGTGCTGTGGAGATCGAAGAGCTTGGTCAGACATCAAAGA
This sequence comes from Vombatus ursinus, assembly GCF_900497805.2. Taxonomy (NCBI): domain Eukaryota; kingdom Metazoa; phylum Chordata; class Mammalia; order Diprotodontia; family Vombatidae; genus Vombatus; species Vombatus ursinus. The sequence goes on along the minus strand of NW_020950239.1, from coordinate 7,164,830 downwards.
CACCAAGATCATCCACTGTATCTTGGGCCATCACCAGTCATCTTGACTTTTGTCCTCCCACTGGACTTCGATGATACAGGAAAAGGGAGTGAGGCTGATGACTTTGTGCCTCACTTAAATCCAATTCAAGTCACCACCGGTGATATCATTGATCCTCTTTAAAAATGAAGGACAAACAACAAAGGTATACAAATACAAGCAAGGAAGGCAATGTCTGTCCTCAAGAAGGCTGTGTCCCAGGGGGCAGCTAGGTGGCATAATGGATAGAACACCAGCCCTGGAGTCAGGAGGACCTGAGTTCAAATCCAGTTTCAGATGATATACTTGGCACTTACTAGCTGTGTGACCCTGGGCAAGTCACTTAACCCCAATTGCCTTGCCAAAAATAAAAAAGAAGGGTCCATCCTATTTTAATAGAAGATGGTACAGAAAGGGGAGTTAGGGGAAGGGTACTACTTATAAAGATAGCCAGGAAGTAAAGTGTAGAACTAATCGCATGTAAGACAAGGCAAACTATCATTTATCAAAGATGGACACAACTCTTGAGGCAAAGTCCAAGGATTCAATAGGGACAGATAAAAATGATGGCTGGAGTGTGCAGAAAGCATATCATGAAGATGTCTAGGAAATGGGGTGGAGGTGCAGTTCTAGGCTAGATAAAGCAAGACCTCACCTATCAAGGCCCAAAATTTCAAGAGTGGAGATCTTTTAAATAGGATATTCACAGTTTTTCTATCACAAGGTACCCAAGGAAAATCATACTATTCTTAAAATGCATGTCTTGATCCTCAGTTCGAAGGATTACAATTATACGACTGACACAATACCGCATACTTATAGATAGTTTGCTATTGTGAGCTTTGCGCAGAGAGAGAGAAGTTATCAATCTCTAGATGACCTTTAGTAGTGATGGCTACTTTTACTAGTCCCTTGCCCTGGTCAGTCTCAAAACCTGGGAGTATATAATAGCTCCAACAGGAGTTTGCTCTAGGCCAGGGGTGGGGAACCTGCAGCCTCGAGGCCACATATGGCCCTCTAGATCCTCAGTTGTGGCCCTTTTACTGAAACCAAACTTCACAGAACAAATCCCCTTAATAAAAGGATTTATTCTTTAAAACTTTGACTCAGCCTCACCCAAGGAACTAGAAGGCCACATATGGCCTCCAGGTCACAGGTTCCCCACCCCTGCACTAGACCAGTTGAGATTTCTGTTTTAGCTAAGGGACCCGCCCTCTTTCAGGTGAAGATATGGTGTGACTTAAATCAGGTCCCTAGTAAATAAAGGACTGGACTTGGAATTAGGAATATCTAAGTCCAAATACTGCCTCAGACACTTGTTAAATAATGTGACCCAAGATAAGTAACATGACCTCAGTTAGCCTCAGTTTCTTTACCTTTAAAATGAGAGGGTTGTGGGACAGCTAGTTGGTGCAGTGGATAGAGCACTGGCCCTGGATTCAGAAGGACCTGAGTTCAAATCCGGCTTTAGACACATAACACTTATTAGCTGTGTGACCCCAGGCAAGTCACTTAACCCCACTGCTTAACCAAAAAACAAAACAAAGCAAAAAAACAAAACAAAAAAAAAAACAAAGCAAAAAAAGATGAGGGGGTTGGATTAACTGACCTCTAAGTTCCCTCCCAGCTTTAAATCTATGATCCAAGAACCACATACCTGGTTTGAGCACATTCAGACCAAGATCGTGCTTTCCCTCCCCCCGGGGATCAAGCCCTGGACATTCTCCAAGCCTTGGGCAATATGTGATAGTCTGAAGAAGCTATGACACCCAGTCTATATTTTTCCTGAGCTCCTTCACTCAATTACACCTCACTCTTCCCAATTGCTCCTCCTTACCTCCCAACTTCCAATTGTGGGTAGAAATCCCTAACTCCCATCACTTATGTTTTCAGAAGCGATTCTACCCTAGCTAGTCCTCTGCCACTACTTACAAGTTCATGAAAGGCTCTTAAATTCTTTGAAACCTTCCCCATCTAAACTATGGTTGAGTCATCTTAAGACTAAAACCACCTCTAAGCAATTTTCTCATTTCCTTTTATATATTTCCTGAAATACATGTACCATTCATCTAGATTCTGTCTTCAGACAACCACAGCCATGGGGAACAAATGAAGCCAGTAGACATTTAAAAATGATATTGTATCTTGAGCAAGTTTGATTTTAAATTCAGCCCTGATCCCAAAATATTTTCAGTGGTAGATACCTGGCCATAAAACAATCTTTTTTTTTCTTCTTCACCAGATTCAAGGAGAAACAAATATATATGATGGACCATTTCATGCTATGTAAAAAAAAAAAACCAGCATCTTGAACATAAATCCAAATGGGCAATAACTGAAGTTGGTCATTGATTACAGATCTAGAAAATAGCTATGAAATTGTCCATTTCATCTATGACAAAGAGGCTATTCATGGTCATGGGTTGCATAGTAGATATCCACAGTAAATAATGAATTACCCTCTGAGTCTCTTGAGACCCCCCATTCTATTCCCAGTCCTGCTCCAAACTCTAAGACTTTAGTAAATTCACTTGATTTCTCTGGGCCTTAATTAACTCATCAATAAAAAGTTTGACTGGAATCCTAAGGCTCCTTTCTGCTCCAATATTGCACATGTTATCATTGTGATCCTACAAATTACCACAATAAAATGGTGGGCAGTTTTAAAAATCCAAGGGACAAAGAAAATGAAGAAAATTGGATTAATTTTTGTTCATTTTCATCTACTCAGATGGCGTCTATGGCCCATGATAATTTGGCTGCTATAGATCATCATGTTATGGCTATTCAAAGACAACAGTGGGGGCAGCTAGGTGGCACAGTGGATAGAGCATCAGCCCTGAAGTCAGGAGGACCTGAGTTCAAATCCAGCCTCAGACCAAACACTTGACATGTACTAGTTGTGTGACCTTGGGCAAGTCACTTAACCCCAATTGCCTTACTGAAAACAAACAAACAAAAAAAAGAACAAAGACAACAGTGAATTCACTTCATGCGCTACAGAAATTATTAAACAAAAAGGATTGTTTTCTTTCTGTCCTCTGTTACCCTTATGGGTGATAGTCCTTAGGAAGTGAGTGGCTTTCCCCACCCACACTTGCTCAGCTAGGTATTACAGGAAGCAACCCTGGAGAATTTGAATATCCTTGCCCATTTGAACCCAGAGAAACTTGATGATACACGAGGAATAATTCGGTCAAAATTGAGATTGTTTGTCAAGGTTCTAGACATCTGTGCGTGCCTAGGCAAAAGACAAACCAACCAGGTGCCAGAGGGAAAAGGCATGTCAGGCTTTGGAGTCACAATGGTTCAACTTAGTATCTCCTTCAGGTGACTGAGACTCAGTTGGAAATGATAGGAACAAAGTATTTCTGATCTCTATATGGACTAAGGTCAGAAGTTGGCAGGAATTATAAGACAGGAAGATACCAATTCCTGAGAGGGGTCCCTTTTATGTTACTGACCAAGGACAACTGAATTTCCCACTAAGTCGAAGAAATCCTGGCACGGTCTCCTCAGAGACATAATAGGGTCAGGTTATGAGGACTTTGCTCTGGGACAGCATGTGTTACTGAAAATCATAGGAATGCTTAGCTTCAAGAGGAAATTCTTCCTGGCATAAGGAGTTCCCTGTACCAATGCAGAACAGCATCTGCTCTGCAATTTATAGTCTTAGAAAATCGCCTGGGGCAGGGATAAGTTAGCTTACTTGTCCAGGATGTTAGCAGGTGGTATGTGTCAGGAGAAGGACTTGAATCCAGGGTTTTTTCCTCCTAAACCATCTTCCTATCCATTATGCCAGGCTGCCTCACACCATAGAAGAGACACACCATGAGGAATTCTGACCTCTATGTTAACTGGCCTTGTCTTCAGCTGACACTTTGACAATGAGTTCGGTTCTCTCTCTGTCTCTCTGTATCTCTGAGTGTGTGTCTCTTTGTCTCTCTTTGTCTCTGTTTCTGTCTCTTTCTGTCTATGTCTGTCTGTCTGTCTGTGTTCTCTCTCTGTCTCTGTCTCTGTGTCTCTCTGTGTCTCTTTGTGTCTCTGTGTCTGTCTCTGTTTCTGTTTCTCTGTTTTTGTGTCTGTCTGTCTGTCTCTCTATGTCTCTGTTTCTGTCTCTTTCTGCCTGTGTCTGTGTCTGTCTGTGTCTGTGTCTGTCTGTCTGTCTTCTCTCTCTCTGTCTCTGTGTCTCTCTGTGTCTC
>NW_020950239.1:7080587-7160600 GCF_900497805.2 Vombatus ursinus | reverse complement strand
CTCTGTCTCTCTCTCTGTCTCTGTTTCTCTCTATCTCTGTTTCTGTTTCTCTCTCTGACTGTTTCTCTGTGTGTCTTGTGTCTGTCTGTCTCTCTATGTCTCTGTCTCTCTGTCTCTTTGTCTCTGTCTCTCTGCCTCTTTCTCTATCTCCCTGTCTCTGTCTCTATCTCTCTTTCTCTGTCTCGTTGTCTCTGTCTCTCTTCCTCCCTCTCTTTCTCTTATTCTCCCAGTTTTACTTATTGGCTCCTTTTCTCCTATTGCCTTGAAACATTCCATCCTTTAAGAAAAGAAAATCAGCTTTGACCCTGCTGTTCCCTTGAGTTATCATTCTCCATCTCTGAGCTCCTCAGAAAAGCCTTCTACCCTCTCTGCCTCCTCTCAGAACCAGAATCATGGCTCAATGACCAGGACATTCCTTCTAAATTCTCAGGATTGGGATTGAGAGGATTTAGAGGGCCTATTTATGCACTTAGAGGTCAGGTAGTTGGTGCAGTGTATAAAGGGCCAGGCTGAGTGTAAGGAAGACTCGTCTTCCTGAATTCAAATCTGGCTTCAGAAACTCACTAGCTGTGTGACCCCAGGTAAGTCACTTTACCCTGTTTGCCTCACTTTCCTTATCTGTAAAATGAATTGGAGAAGGAAACGACAAATCACTCCAGTGTCTCTAACAAGAAAACCCCAAATGGGATTAGGGAGAGTTGTACATGATGAAAAACAACTTAACAGCAATAGTATTTGTAGTCTTCTAAGAAAGAAGAGTACAGGGGCAGATCTCAGTGACAGGAGTGTGAGAACAATAGTTTGGTTCATGGTGGGGTGTCCTTGCCCCGGAGGATGTAGATCACAGATGGCTAATGAGTAGGAGGAAAGGCCCTACCCCCGTCACAGGCGCCAGTCCCCTCAGTGTCTGAGTGACCTCATGGAAATTTCATCCTCCACCTCTGCCACTCCCCATCATTCAGATGCTTGTTCTGAGCCATGAAACCAGGCGCTAGAGCTCAAGAAAGATTGAGACCACTGAACGAGCTTCTATCATGTCTCAGAATGTCCAATTTCAGCAGCTTGGCTAGAAGAGCACTAGATTAAAAGTTAAGAGATCTGAGCGCCAGTCTCTGCTCTGAATAATTTGGGCATATGTTCCCATATCTTTCAAATAAGGCTGTTCAACACGATAGCCTCTTTCATCCCTTTCCAGCTCTAACAGTCTGCCCTATCTTCAAATTCAACAAAGCCATAAGCCGGTAGGGATCTCAGGGGCCATATAGCTTAACTCCCTTCCATTTTACAAATGAAGAAACAGAAGCCAAGGAAGACTTTGACTCATCAAAATCATATAGGTAATAAGTATCAGCGGTAGGATTCCATTCAGAGCCCATGCCCCTTCCATTTGCCCACACTACCTCCGTCATTCTACATAAGCTTCAGACAGCGTGAACTTAGTTTTTCAAAAGGTATCTTAAGTGGAGCCTCAGTTTTGCTTTGTGTTTTTTTTTCCAATGCAAAAGGAAAACATTAATCAAGAAAATTATTTCTTTCCAAAACTGATGTGTCATGATATTTTATGCAATAATTTGTAGGGGTTTTTTTTTGAAGGCATAGTCAATCCTTGGCTTCAAGCCCTCTTTCAGACCTTTCTACCAAGGCAATTATTCTTTTGCTCTAGAAGATAACATTTTCCCACTCTCTAAGTGTGAAAAAAATGGAATTTGTCACCTAATTAGCAATAATTATTCAAAGAAAACAAGCTAACATGGAAATATGTTTTACCTAGTTGCACATGTGTAATTGATATCATATTGCTTGCCTTTTCAGTGTGTGGGAGGGAAACAGAAGGGAGGGAAACAATTTGGAACTAAGAAAAAAAAAGAATGTAAAAAGCAAATTAAAAACTTTTTTAATAAAATAAAATAAGGAATTACCAAATGCTTCTTCCCCTCCCTGGGGACAGGCCTCCCAATAGTATCCAGTCCCCATGCCCTTCCCCCCTTGTGACCACCCCACCAAAACTGACCACCCTTTCATGCAATTAGGCCCAAACCTGATTTGTGGTGGTTGCGCCTGGTGCAAAAATTAAATAACTGCTTCAACTGAGAGTTATCATGGAAATTATGAAGCAAAGAAGCAAGGAATTCAGTTCTTTTAAAATCCAAATGTGCATTTTTTATTGAAAGAAAACTTCCAGGAAATCTTAACCGAAAAACTAGAACAAAGCAAACATTTACAAAGTTGGCAATAAGTTACACTTTTCATAAATATGCTCATGGTCCTAATCAGACTTCTAAATGACCAAAAATGTCGAGGAAAACTTCTCTCAGACATAATATAGAAAAGCTTTCTCAAGTTAAGTTAAATAAATAAACCAAGGTGGTGACCGAGCACAACCATTTAAATAAACCCAGAACAAGTTATTGACACACCATAAATAATTTCCCCACCAAGAAGAATTCTGGGAAATTGGCCCAGCAAGACATTGCTGTTTTATTTTTTAAATCATTCTAGATTCCAGAATTAGGGCAGAAGTCCCTAATCCAGGTTTCTACTGATGCCATCCCTCCATGAACATTTCTGGAAGCCAGAATTCTGTTCCTAACAGTGAAAGTGGGAGGAATATTGAGTATTCCTCAGGTCTTAAATTAAATACAATTCATTGTCATTTTGTCCCCACTTCCTATCAGGGCAGTTTTTATCATCCAACTCTAGCTCCACACATCCTTTTAATAAATACATAAATAGTAAATATCTAAATTAAATTGTAGCTGAAAATAACATCATTATGTTTTCTGACCCTGAAAAACAAGCAGAAAGAGTTTTGGCATTTTTATCCTCATAGTGAGCACCCAGTGAGGTAGGAATGAGCAGGTGTTCTTGGGCAGTTACAGACATGAAGAAATTGAGGCACAGTGAATCAGTGGCAAAGTCAACACCTCGCTTCCTTAATTCTCTGCTCCATGTTGCGTATTTTAAAGAGAAGCAGGTTTCCCTGATGCTTCATTGGCATCTTCACGGAGAGATGAATTCAAGACAAAGGAGAAGGGCTTCCATTTTTATTTGAGTTATTCTCAGCTCTGAAATGGAAGATATTTTAAGAGATTAAACAATGCTACACCATAAAAGCTCCATAAGAGAGCGCTTTTGAATACACATCTTTTTGGGAAGTTAATATCTTCTAAGCTTGACTTTGCTCTTTCTTTCAAGTCATTTTTTTCAAAGACATCTCTGTTTTATATTTAAAAGGAGTAGCAAGTTGTACATGGTAGATTTGCTTTTGTAATATACTACATTATGCAAAAATAATGTAAGTAGGAGTAGTAGTAGTAGGAGTAGTAGTAGTAATAGTAGTAGTAGTGGTGGTAATAGTAGTAGTAGTAGTAGTAGTTACTACAGTGAAATGAATTTGGAGTCAGTTAAGACCTGTGTTCAAGTCCAGCCTGTGACGCTTGATAACTGGTAAATCTAGACAAGTAACCTAATCTTTTGGAGCCTCAGTTTCCTTATCTTTAAATATTCATCTTAGCAGGCATTTCTATCTGATTGATTTGTTATGTGGATCAAATTCAATAATGTGCATAAAATGCTAATAAAACCTTAAAGCAAACTACATAAATGTCAGTTATTACTATTATGTCTATTTCTTTTATTGAAAAGGTAGATGCCAGAAAGGGGAAACACAATAAACTACTCTAGGACAATGAGAAAGGAATGGGCCAATTCCATTCATCCATTCTCATTTTCTTGATTGTTTCTTTCCTGCTTTTGATTTCTCTGGAAGGAATAATGATATACTCACCTCTTCAAAAACACCTGAAGAATTTTCTGTACCCACTTTTCATGAGGATTCAGGCAGAGCTCCCTGTTATCTTGAAGAGTGACACTAAAAAGAAAAAAAAAACAAAACATGATGTATAGTGATCCACTCTGAAGGGTCTCTTTGCTACCAAAATCAATGCCCCCCAAGTCAGTGAGAAGTGTAACCATTCAGTTGGAACACTGAGATTCTCCCAGAAGCTTCTCCTTCAGTATACAGGGAGCTAGGTTCTTTCATTCATGACATCAACTTTCAAGGAATGCTTTCTCTTGATATGATGGAATGATTTAGCACCAGAGAATTCAAAAGGTCCAGGGGAGAACTTTCAGGTGGGCTATTACTCACATAACAGAAATGATGACCTGCATCATTGAAGTCAACTGATGGATCATATTGAAATATGAAAATTTGGGGACTTTCTGCTTTTCTTCTAATTTATCTTTCCCTGTTTAGAGCAGCAGTGTGCCTAGTTCCTCATTCCATTCTCTGTAATGTCTCAAAGAAAATATATTTAGAAGAAGGAAAAAAGCCTTGAAGGCTTGAAAGCTCCATAACTCAAAAATGTGGAAGTGTTTTTCAAAGTCATGATAAATGTCTGTAACTTTTTGGAGAGTGTCAAACTGGGCCTCAACCTTGCAATTAGGGAGGTAGGATGATGTAGAGTGAAAGCACTGGGGTTGGAGTTAGGGAGACCTGAGTTCCAATCCTGCTTCCTATGGTCACTAGCTATGGGATCCTGAGAGTCACTTACTCTTCCGCTCTTTCAGTTCCCTTATCTGTCTAATGGGGATAATAATATCACCTACTTCACAGTTTATCATGACAGTCAAATGAGATAATATCTGTTATCTAAATGTAGGCTATTGTTGTTAATCTTTAGTAGCTAATTGTTAACTATTAATTATTGAAGAGTCTTAGGTGATGCAGTGGATAGAGCACTGGGCTTGGAATTGGGAAGACATCTTCCTGAGTTCAAATCTGGCCTCAGACACTTACTAGCGATGTGACCCTGTGTCATTTCACCCTGTTTGCCTCAGTTTCCTCATCTATAAAAGGAGCTGGAGAAGGAATTGGCAACCTACTCCAGGATCTTTGCCAAAAAAACCCCAAATAAGGTCATAAAGAGTCAGACATGACTGGAAAAACTGAACAACAACAACAATTATTAAGGCTGTTAATAATAATTGGCAGCCTCATATAATCAGAGTTCATATAATTTTATGTAGGTTCTATTCTCCTTCTTTTCTATCAAAATATGTTCTAAATTAGAGTCCTTTTAAAAGAAAACTATTGACATGCCTCCCTGAAGACAAAACAGATTGATGACCATCACAATTTACTTCAAAGATCAATGATAGGGGAATTGTTTCCTCATTTAAAAGCTTACCATCGGAATTTATTAAATATCAAGTTTCTATAGCATGTGTTAAAAATGGTTATGTTACCCCCCACAAAAAAATCCAATTCCCATGAAACTTTTTATACCCTTGGCCAGTTTGGGTTGAGACAGATGATGGGGACATCTCAATAGTTAGGTGGATTCTCTTGATTCCTTTGCGATTGCCATAATCTCTCCTTTCCCTCCTTCTCCCTCACCTCCCCCCACCGACTCCACCCCAGTCTCCTAAATGAAACCATTAGTTCTTTTTTGAAAGTACGTACATGATTTCTGTGTTTGAGCAGTGTGGTCCGCTGTCAATCATTCTCAGCTCCTTAATAAGCTTGGGATGGAAAGGTTTGGAATGTGTTTTTATGCACAGACACCGGAGTTCTGTCACTGACTGAGGTACCACAGCAGCTGGAAAGGAATAAGGGAATGAGAAGGGTTAGTACTAACCAAAGTATCAGCTCCATCAATCCCAATTTGAAGATTTTCCTGACCGTGAAATTGATTGGTGATTTTGAAAACTTGTCACACGTCTTATCATTAGCATGCAAATTTCTCTAAATCTGAAACCTGATCTCTCATCAGCCTCAATTTGTTTCTCCAAGAGCAGCTTTCACTGGCTACTTCTAATGGGATTTTATTACAGGTAAACTTTGAAGGCTTTTAGCCAATGCTTCCCTGTTCATTTGTCCTCACACTTTTCTCTATTTGGTATGGAATTTTCCAGGGCCATTCTACAGAAAACAAATAAGGTAGAAACAATAGGGAGAAGTGGCAAGTAGAAATGAATTTATAAAATTAATATTTTGAAAGTTTTAATATTCTGAGTAATGCTACCAACCAAGAGGTATCCAGTAAACATGTCAAAGTGTCAGAGTTGCTAAGTGTTCAGGATTCCCAAGTCTTTCTAGAGATGTTAGGATGTCTGAGCAACCATGGATTAGGAACATTATCACGTGAGCACAGAGTAAGGTGGACATTTGTCAAACATATGTCCAATTTGACTGATGTCAGTAAGCAGTCTGCATGAATGAGTCTCCAAATACAATGTAAGGAGAACTCAATCATCTCTACAGATATCATCCATGCCATACTCTGGAATGTGTATATGTGAGCTTCCATTCTTGGCAGGCGTGCACCTATTTGTTATTATATTATTATAGTTAATATTACATAATAACATCAAATATTATCATAAGTTATATATTATAATATATCATGCATAATATATTATAGAATTAGTTAGCATTTATATATTTTTTTTAAATTTGCAAAATGCCCTATAAATATCACCTAGTTTTATACTTATAACAACCCTGGGAGGAAGGTGCTATTATTATCTCTTCTTTCCAAAGGAGGGAACTGAAGCAAACAGAAGTTAAGTACTTGCATAGGGTCATTCTGCTAATAAGTGTCTGAGAACGGATTTGAACTTAGGTCTTCCCGACTCTAGACCCAGAGCACTCTATCCACAGCACCACCTAGTGGCTCTTTCTACTGATTCATTTGCAAGATACCGTATTCACATTTAATTTTATGCATATATGTGTAACATGCATCCATGTATATATTTGTTTATATATGTGTTTACATATACACAGATTTGCGTGTATATATTGTGTGTGTAAATAACTATAGATATATGTGTATTAATATGTATATGTGTGTGCATATATGTGTGTGTATATATATTTGCATATGTGTGAACACATTTATGTATATGTGTGTATGTGTACATGTATGTGTACATTTAGGATCTGAATAGCAATAGCAAAAATTGGCATTGTTATAATGCTATAAAGTTTGCATGTATTATCAAATTGTACTATATAGCAACCCTGTGAGCTATATGTTATTGTCCCCACGTTATAGATCAGGAAGCTGAAGTCCTGAGAGGATAAGTAACTTCTCCATGATCTTACAGCTTATAAGTGTTAGAGATGGGAATTATGCCTATTGCTCTGTCCAATCTCATTTGCATTTGCCAAATTCTATCCTTGCTAGGTGATATGGTGGATAGAGTACGGAGCCTAGAGTCAGCGCTCTCTCCAATCTCACTTGCATTTGCCAAATTCTATACTTGCTAGGCAATATGGTGGATAGAGTATGGAGCCTAGAGTCAGGAAGACTTATCTTTGTGAGTTCAAATCCAGCCTCAGATATTTAGTAGCTGTTTGATCCAGGGCAAGTCACTTAACTTTGTTTGCCTCAGTTTCTTTGCCTATAAAATGATCTGGAGAAGGAAATGGCAAATCACCCTGGTGTCTTTGTCAAGAAAGTGGGGTCACAAAGAGTCAGACATGACTGAAAAATGACTGAACAATAAATCCTTGTTTTAGAATAAATGGGTATAGAAAGGCCCTAAAAAAAAGAAAGCAATTTTGCATCCCATGAAAAAGATAGTTCTCTTTTTATAGTATTATAATTTGCCTTTCCAGAAATATGTATTTCTAAGCAGGAACTGTATTCAGAGAGTATATCTCCTTAGCCTGAATGCTGAAAAAGAGATCTACTCACCTTCATTCAGTGCTACAGAGAGCAGGAAGATGGCCAGGAGGGCGCCCACCAGCTTGGAAGTCATGTTGGCAGTTAGTTTGTGGTTTGGTTTGCTCTGCTTTCCTATTGGCTGGCAGCTGGAGCTGCTGTTAGCTGGGCTCCTTCTGAGGATTTCTGTTGGTTGGAGCATGCCAGTGGCTCTTTTATACTGTTCCAGCACTTCTCCATCATGGGCATTATGTCAGAGGAAATTCCACAATCTGCAACCCTGCAGGCACATTGCATTAAACTGAGTCATCCTCCTCTGAGTAAAAACCCCATTAGAGACTTTTCTCAAGATCATGCTTGTTTACATAATGCATGACAGTGGGTGCACTATTAATGGATATATTTGCATATTAAGAAGAGGATCTTTCATCTTGATTGTGTCCCTTTGGGTTTATTTCATTTTCTTTTTTATTTATTCTGCTTTATTACATTGCATAACAACCAGTTGTACAAGGAATTTTATCATCATTATCATCATCACTATTACTATTATTACTATTATTATTATTCTGGGAGGCATTAATTTATTTGACCAAATTTTCTTTCTCCAATGAATTCTCTCATTCTCCCCACACATCCAATTAGTTTTCACATCTTTTCATTTCTATCTCCATAACAATTCCCCATTCTCTCCACTATAATATTCACCACTCTACTTTGAACCTTTCTCACCTCTTGACTACAGTACTGAAATAGCCTTTTTCCCCACTGTGCTTTTTCTTTACTAGCTATAAGAAGCATTTGATTCAGTATAGCAAATTGTCACATTTTAAAATATTTCTTCAAGTATTTATATGTAGACACATACAGATAGATACATAGATAGATAGATATAGATAGATAACATATATAGTATACATACATATATATGTTTCTATACACTTATGCATATAGACAAACTAAAATGTGAATTATTATTACTCTTCCCTCTATAATTTGCCACCTTTGAGATGTTGCCAACATTTCCTCACATGTAAAATGGAAAAAAAACCAGGTTGAAGTGAAGACTGAGTGAGCCAGTCAATAAACATACTATGCACCAACTATATGCTAAGCACTGGGGATACAAAGAAAGGCAAGAACAGCCTCTGTTCTCCAGGAGCTCTTGGTCTAATGGAGAAGACAATATGCAAACTAATTACAAACAAAGTTATATCCAGGATAAATTGAAGATAATCAAGGGAAGGCACCAGCATTAAGGGGAGATCAAGAAAGGCTTCTTGGAGAAGGTGGGATTTGGGCTGGGACTGGAAAGAAGCCAAGGAGGGGGAGATGAACAGGGAGATTATTCCAGCTGCAGCCAGTGTCCAACAGTAGATGAGTGTCTTGGGTGAGGCCAGTGTCACTGGGTCCTAGATTACCTGAAAGTAAATGAGGTACAAGACTGGAAAAGGAGGAAGGGACCAGTTTGGAAAGGGCTTCAAATGCCCAAGAAAGGATTTTATATTTGATCCTGAGGATGATAGAGAGCTACTAGAAATTATTGAGTAGGAGGAAGATATGGGGTTGAGGGGACAGTTTAATATCAAATACAAGAAAGTATATGAAAGCACTTTGAAAATTGTTAAAAACATAATAAAAGTATAAAGTATGGTTCAGCTTTCTACCCCTGCTAGGAATATCTTAAGAGGAATACTCCCTCCAAAAGCATGGATGAACTCTATATGAAGCCCTTAGCAAATGGTGGCCATTTGGTTTCTTAAGGGCCATGGGCAACATTAGCTTACTTTGCTCTAGGATGCTTTGATAATATTACTGTAAAAGTCTTTGGTTAGGGCCATTTTACAGACAATGTTTTTACTTGCTAATACCTATCAACCAGGCCAGTTGATCTCTTAAATGATTTCCTATTTATTCATATGACAAGGTTCAAAACAATAGGTTGGATTGTTTCTGGCATTTCCCTTGCCTTGTGTGGAATTTCTGCTGGGACCAGAGGCTAAGTTTTGAAATACATGGGTGAGCCACATTACAACACGCACTTTCATTTCATGGGAATCGTTCTCCAGCAGCTCAATGACAATGTACCCAAGTTTACCTTGTTTCAGCCCAACTTGTTCCTTGGTTGTGAATTCAGTTTACCTTTTTGAGTTGAAATCTCGAAAGTCTAGCAGGATTTAAATTAGGGAGAGAGATTCAATTCACAAAGGGAAATAAAGGGAATAATTCTGTTGAAGTACAGGTACCATGAACATGAATGCACCTAGGCTTCTAAAAACTGGATTTGAGGGTTGCTCTGTGAGAAAAGGAAACTTCTCCATACCCAGGGAGGGCTGCAGTGAAACCCCAAAGGAAAGCACAAGGGAACTCATTCCTGGTTTGTGAATCTTTTTAGAAGTATCTAGGTTGTTCAATGAATAAAGCACTGGGCCTGGAATTAGGAAACCCTGAGTTCAAATTCAGCCCCAGACACTTACTAGCTGGGTGACCCTAGGCAAGTTACTTCACCTTTGCCTGCCTCAGTTTCCTTAATTGTGAAATGGTGATAATAATACCATCCACCTCCCAGCTTTGTTGTGAGGATTAAATAAGAGAATATTTGTGAAGTGCTTAGAACACAGTAGGTGCTTGATAAATGTCTGTCTTCTTCCTTCCTTTTAATTTTCTTTCTAAGGTCTATCAGGCAAGGTATTAGTTAGGCAAGTTCAGTCTGGCACAGAATAAATACCCCCCAAAAATGCTTGTTGACTAATTCACTGGTACTTTGGAAAAGCAATACCTTGGGGCTTTTGAGAGATAGCCATTGAGGCAAATTTCCTGAGGAAACTGCATGCTAATTTCTTTCAATATTACTTTAGTTCACTTGATATTATCAAGAGGTGAGGAGGCTAAGATGCAAATACATACCTGGTTCATTTGAATCACCAGTCAATCTTGGTTTTTGGCCTAATTTTATGGTGAATCTGATTACTGGAGCCAGTCAATTTAGCACTGATAAACTCAGGCCATGGATAACCATGGTCAAAATATTCAATCCCACCATCTGATTCCATTATTCCTACAAAACTGGCCACAAGGCGTAGCTAGGTGGCACAGTGGATAGAGCACCAGCCCTGGAGTCAGAAGGACCTGAGTTCAAATCCAGCCTCAGACACTTGACACTAGTTATGTGACCCTGGGCAAGTCACTTAACCCCATTGCCTAACCAAAAAAATAAATAAAACTGGCCACAGTAACTCTCTGTGAGCAGAGGCCACAAACAAGACAGGGAAAGTAACATTTTCAGGAAACAAAGTTGCCATTGAAGGAAAAAAAAAAAGAAACTTTTGGTTGCCTGAATTCAACCCTTCTTCATATATGTAGGCATTTTATTCTCAGAGTCTCTTACTCATCACCATCTATCACTGGGTTTGTTAGAGTCATTGGATTTCTGGTATTATTGGCCTTCAGGAAAGGATTGCTTTCAAGTACTTGAAGGGCTGACATTGGAAAAGGGATCAGAGACTTGTTCTGTTTGGCTCCAGAGAATAGAACCAGGAACAATGGGTGGACATTACAAAAAGAACGATTCAGTCTTGATGTTGGGAAAGGAGAAAAACCTGCCTAACAACTAGAGTTCTCCTAAAGTAGAATAGGCTGCCTCAGGAGGTCACACGACCTCCTTCCTAGGAGGTCAGCAAACAGAGCCTTGGTGAATAGCTTCCAGGAATATTGTAGGTTCTTTTTAGGGGATGGGTTGAACTATATGACCATTCAGGCCCCTTCTAATTCTCCAATTCAGTAATTCATGATTCTCTCCACTTCTGCACAGGTGTACAAGCCAGAAAGGTTTCAGATTAATCCATTTCTCTTCCCTCCCCACTTCAACCTCACAAAAAAAAAAAAAAAAAAAAAAAAAAAAGGCTTTTGACCACTACATACACAAAGGTGTGGGCAGGAATGTCAACATGAAAAGGTTGTTTTTTCCTTTCCTCTTTTTATTTTAAGTTGAATGGGGAAGCACCAAAGCTGGTAATTACCTTTAATAGCAAAAGCAAATATTTACTTCGTAGAAACTTAGCTCATTGCTTCTGTGGTTTCTTTGGTGTAGATATTCTTGCCAATGATGAGGATTGGAACCACTCTGTGCATTCTAGTAGATGGTTTGGGGGGATTTTTATGGAACTAAAAATAAATGAAGATAAATTATCCTCCAGAATCATGCACCTAGGAAGGCTGATCTCTTCTCTGTGCTTACCATGACCTCCTTCCTATCCGTCTGCCTCCAAGACTTTCCCAGACCATTGTCTCTGCTTTGACTTAACTTTCTGTTCTTCTTCCTCTTCTTTTTCTTTTTAGTTATTTGCTATGCTCTCGTTTCATTTCTTTTTTTATTTCTTTTTTTTGCACTTAATAGTATTTTATTTTTTCCAGTTACATGTAAAGATAGTTTTCAACATTCACTTTTGTAATATTTTGAGTTCCAAATTTTCCTCCCTCTCTCCCTTCCCACCCCACTCCTCAAGACAGCAAACAATCTGATATAGGTTATACATGTGCAATCATGTTAAACACATTTGCACTTTAGTCATGCAGTGAAAGAAAAATAAGAACAAAAGGGAAAACCCACAAGAAAGACCCACAAGAAAGAAAACAAAAACAAAAAGAGGTGAAAATAGTATACTTCAATATGAATTCATACTCCATAGTTCTTTCTCTGGATGTGGGTAGCATTTTCCATCATGAGACTTTTGGAATTGTCTTAGATCACTCCACTGCTGAGAAGAGCTAAGTCTATCAAAGTTGGTCATCATACAATGTTGCTGTTACTATGTACAATGTTCTCCTGGTTCTGCTAACCCCACTAAGCATCAGATTCCAGGTTTTTCTGAAATCCACCTGCTCATCATTTCTTGCAGCACAATAGTATTCCATTACATACATACACCACAATTTGTTCAGCCATTCCCCAATTGATGGGCATCCTCTCAGTTTCCAATTCTTGGCCACCATGAAAAGGGCTGACATAAATATTTTTGTACATGTGGGTCCTTTTCTCTTTTTTATCATCTCTTTGGAACACAGAGATAGTAGTGATATTACTGGATCAACGGATATGAACAGTTTTATAGCCCTTTGGGCATAGTTCCAAAATGCTCTCCAGAATGGTTGGATTAGTTCACAACTCTACCAATAATGCATTAGTGTTCCAAAATTGCCCACATCTTCGCCAACATTCATCATTTTCTTTTTCTGACATATTATCCAATCTGATAGGTGTGAGGTGGTACCTCAGAGTTGTTTAATTTGCATTTCTCTAATCAATAGTGATTTAGAGCCTTTTTCCATGTGACTATAGATAGCTTTAATTTCTTCATCTGAAAACTGCCTCATCATATCTTTTGACCATTTATCAATTGGAGAACGACTTATATTCTTATAAACTTGACTCAGTTATCTATATATTTGATAAATGAGGCCTTTATCAGAAACACTGGTTCTAAAAATTGTTTCCCAGTTTTCTGCTTTCCTTCTAATCTTAGTTGCGTTGGTTTTGTTTGTACAAAGACTTTTAAATTTAATGTAATCAAAATCATCCATTTTGCATTTCATAATGTTCTCTATCTCTTCTTTGGTCATAAATTTTTCCCTTCTTGATAGATCTGACAGGTAAACTATTCCTTGCTCTCCTAGTTTGCTTATGGCATCACCCTTTTCTTTTACTTTCTATTCTTCTAATCTCAACTCCATGGTTAGCCAGTACAGCTCTATACTGTTCTCTACTCTCGAATGCCTTTCCCTACCCTGTCCTATCCCCACTCATGAATTGTCATACCCTCAACATTAGATTACTCCCCCAATCTACCTTTTCTGTTCTTACTCTGCTGAACTGAGATGGAGGAAGCCACACAGTTATGCTATTTTCATCCCTGGCAAACATATTATTTAATCTCCACTGAGTCCTCACTACAGCAAAGCAATCCTATCATCTCTCCCTAGGTGATCCTTCATGACTTTTCCCACAGCAACTGGCCCAAAACTTCTCATCTTTCCTCAGATCTCCCATACCATTCCCTCTCATTCCCTTTCATCTGGGGAACTTTCCTCAGACTTTATTGAGAAAATAGGTGACTTATTAGAATTTCCTCCTCTCCCATTCTCTATGTGCAAAAAAATTTCTTCATATCATCCACCCTCCATTACCCCCTCCTTTTCTCTAGTCTCTGATAAGAAAGTAGTCTTTCTCCTCACCAAGGCCAGCACCTCTATGTGTATCCTATTCCCTCTCATCTTCTCTAATAAGTTATTTCATCTACTATCCCCTCTCTCTAATCTTTACTCTGCCTTTATCTACTAGTTCTTTTCCTTCTCCCTAAAAACATGTGCAGATCTCTCCAAGACTTAAAAAAAAATAACCTTCACTTTACCCTACCACCTTCTCCTCCCTTCTCCAGCTAAACACTTAGAAAAAAACAACTTTCTATGAGTATCACTCTCCACTTTCTCTTGTCTCATTTTTCAAACTTTTGTTTCTGAATTCATCACACAATTAAAACTTCTCTCTCCAAAGTTAACAATGAACTCCTTTAGTCACCAAATATGATAGCCATTCCTCAGTCTTCACCATTCTTAACCTCTCTACAATATCTATAATAATAGATAAATAATAATTAATGCCATTCTCCTCCTGGATATTCTTTCCTCTTTGGGTTTTTGTAACATTGCGATATTGGTTCTCCTCCTACTTATCTGACCATTCCTGTCCAGTGTTCTTTAAAGACACATCATTCACATTGTATCTCCCAACTAACTCATTCTCACTTGGATATAACTCAAGGCGTTGCCCTGGGCCCTCTTCACTCCCTACAATTTCATTTAGTAGTTTATAACTCCCATGGATTTCGTCCTAGATATAAATGTAGAGTCCTGTTCTCTCTCTTGAGTTCTTGTCCCACATCACCAATTACCTCTCAGACATTTTGAAGTGGGAATCTCATAGGAATCCCAAACTCAACCTGTCCTCAGCAGAACTCATTAGCTTTGCCCAAAATCTTATCCTTCTTTTGAATTTCCCTATTTCTTTTGACAGTAATGCCATCTTTCCAGTCAGTCAGGTTCACAATCTGGGAGTCACCCTGACCTCCTTCCTCTCCCTCCCTCCACATATCCAAGTGGTGATCAAGCCTTCTTAAGTCTACCTTCACAACCGCTTTCACATCTGACCCCTTACCTCTGTTCACATAACCATCATTTTAGGTCAGGCTCTCATAAACCTCTCATCTAGACTATTGAAATAGCCTCCCGATTGCTCTTTTTACCCCAACCCATCTTCCAAAACAGCTACCAACATAATATTCCCAAAGCACAGCTCTGACCATGTCGCTTCTCTGATCAAAAACTTTAGTACCTCCCTATCATTTATAGGAGCAAATGGAAACTCCTTCATTTCCCACTGGCCATAGTCTTTCCTTCTAGCCTTTTCACATATTACTCCCTCCACAGTCTACAGTTTTGCCAACCTTATT
Organism: Vombatus ursinus; assembly: GCF_900497805.2. Classification (NCBI taxonomy): domain Eukaryota; kingdom Metazoa; phylum Chordata; class Mammalia; order Diprotodontia; family Vombatidae; genus Vombatus; species Vombatus ursinus. Next base: position 7,145,419 of record NW_020950239.1, on the reverse strand, counting down.
GCTGTTCCTCACCCCCAATGTTCCATCTTTCATCTTTATGCCTTTGCATAGGTGGGTCCTCCATGCCTGAACTGCATTCTCATCTCTGCCTTTTGGAATCATTATTTTCCTTGAACACTCAGCTTAGGAGGACTTCTGCATCAGATAACCAATAAGATGGAAAAGGGGATAATTTCTCCACTCCTTACAATCTCTCAAACATTTCCAAGTTGTCTTCATTGTTAAAACACCAATAATGCTAATGAGGTAACAAACTGACAAACTAACAGCAGAAAAAGCTAAACCCTAATCCCTGATCTGATCATCTGGCACACACACACACACACACACACACACACACACACACACCAGATACCATGCCCTGACAGAGCTGCACAAACCAACTCACATCTTGACAACAGAACTCAACTCTGCCCCCACCACCATTACCCTGGCATACAATACTGATGAATTTCTTTGGGAAACCAAATTTTTTCATGATCTTCCATAGGTCTTCACAACTGACAGTATCAAAGGCATTAGTCAGATTGACAAATGTTGTGTACAGAAGTCTGTTCTGCTCCTGGCATTTCTCTTGGAATTGTTGTGTAGCAAACACCAAATCACCTGTTCCTCGATCCTTTCTATTTTCTTCAGTATTTTTTGGGTCTCCTTTATTAAGTTGTTGACCTGTTTTTCATGATTTTCTTGCATCACTCTCATTTCTCTTCCCAGTTTTTCCTCTACCTCTCTTACTTGCTGCTCAAAATCCTTTTTGAGCTCTTCCATAACCTGGGACCAATTCATATTTTTCTTGGAGGCTTTGGATGTAAGAGCTTTGACTTTGTTGTCTTCTTCTGAGTGTATGTTTGGATCTTCTTTGTCACCAAAATAAGATTCTATAGTCTGACTTTTTTTTTTTGCTCTGTTTGCTCAGGTTCCCAGCCAATTACTTGACTATTAAACTCTTTGTTAAGGTAGGGCTCTTTTTCCATTGTGGAAAATGTACTGTCCCAAGCTTTAGGGGTGTTGTGCAGCTGTTTTCAGAGCTACTTCTAGTGACCTATAAATTTTCAGTTCTTCCAAGGTGATATGATCAAAGGAGAGGTGTTTACTCCTTTCCTGGCCTGTGCTTTTGTCTATGAGTAACCACAAGCACTCTTTTCTGCCTTGGAACTGTGAGGAGGATTCCCTCTCCACTGCTGCCACATGCTCCACCATGCCAATGCTCCTCCTTGCCCCAGGATCACCACCCAGGACTGTGACCTAGATCCAAGCATAGGCAAAGCAAGAGAATCCTGCCTTAGCACCAGCAAAGAGATCCCTGCAATTCACCTCTGATCAGTCACTCAATCCCCCCTCCATCTGTGGGCTGAGAGCTCTGGAAGCAGCTGCCACCCCAGGGCCGTGCCAGGACTGGGGCTAGACTGAGCTCCTCTCTCAATGTGGTCTGACAGGCCTTTCCTACTGACTTTCTAAGTTGTTGTTAGTGTTTGTGGATTGAAAAGTCTGGAAATCACCATAGCTGCCTGTAATTCAGTCCCCTGAGGCCTGCTCCAGGTTAACTGAGGCCCCATCTTTGCCTGCACAGCCTGTGCTGAACTGTGCTCCTCTCCCAGCCCAGCGCAATAGACCTTTCCAATCAACCATCCGGGTTGTATTGGGCTGGAAATTGGTTTCACTCTGTCTTTTTGTGGGTTCTGCTGCTCTAGAATTTGTTTACAGTCATTTTTAAAGGTATTTGGAGGGGTTTGGGGGAGAGCTCAAGCAAGTCACTACTTTTACTACACCATCTTGGCTCTACCCCTCCCCCCAATCCGGCCCCACTACTTTCCAAAGTCCCACTGGCTCTTGGGTAGATAACCATCTTCCAGGTGCAAGATCAGTCTATTAATGAGGACTCTGGCAAGAATCTTGCCTGAAATGACTAAGAGAGAGATGTGTGATTGTCATAGGATAACCTATTTCTCCTTCCTTTATAGATATGCACAATGGAGGCATTCTTGAACTCCTGGGGGTTAACCTTTTGCCATATAACCCAGAAGACTTCAAGCAACTTTTGTATGAGCAGAGGACCTACTGCCTTGTTAATCTCAGCTGGAATCGAATCAGCACAAAATGTTTTGCCACAGGAGAGGGGCCTAACAGCATTCAAAAGCTCTTCTTCAGTTAAAAGTTCAGCTAGAGAGGCAATGACTTCAACCTGAGGCATACAGTCAATGACTTCAGCATTGGTTGATCAAAATCTGTTGAGGATGTTACGGAAGTGTTCAGCCCATCTCTCTAGAATCATATCCTTATCACTAATCAATGTGGCTCTATCAGCACCAAGTAGTTGAGATGCACCATAGGTCTTTGGTGCATATATAGCCTTCAGGGCATTATAAAAGCATTTTGGATTGTTGCTATTAGTGCAAAACTGAATTTCATCTGCCTTCTTACTGAGCCAAGAATCCTGCATCTCTCTAAGCTTTGCTTGTATTTTACTTTTGATTGAGTTAAATGCTACCTTCTCAAAGAAACAAACTATCTTGCTGATAAACCCTACGCAGTTCTCTTTTTTTATTTAATAATTTCTGAATTTCCCTGCTATTTTTATCAAACCAATTTTGATGTTTGCCAGTGTTCTGGTCCAGATGAGTAAATGCAGTGCTGTACACCAAATCTCTGAAACCTGTCCACTCCTTTTCTGCTCCAGTGTTGTTAACTGTGTGTTGGCTCAGTTTTCTCTCCAAGTTAGGCAACAATTTTTTAATTCATGGAGAAGAGCTCTAGTCTGCTGATGTTGAGTCTCCTGGCAGTCATCTTGCCTTGGGGCCACCACTTTTGTTGAGTATGAATGTTTGGCTTAGAGAGGATAAGTCTGTGATCAGTCCAGCACTCTGTGCTATATATTGACTTTGTCACTACATACTATCTCTTCTCCTTACAATGACATAGTCTATTAAATTCCAATGTTTGCTGCAAGGGTGCATCCATGAAGCTTTATTGTGTTTAGGTAAATGGGAAACAGTGTTGCTGATGAGTTCATGAGATGCACAACTCTTCCATAGTAAAGTGACCATTGCTGCTGCTGTTTCTGACTCCATTCCTCCCGAGGACTCCCTGCTGTGTATGATAGTCTGTGCCTACTCTTGCATTAAAGTCACCCAGAATGATAAGTTTGTCTTCTTTTGGCCCATTAATGATGAGGATCTCCATATCTTTACAAGTTTTTTTTTATCTCATCAGGGTTCATCATGGTGGGAGTATGGGCACTGATGATGGTATGTGGCACTTTTCTACAAGTGGCAATTGCATTGTCACCAGTCTGTAGTTCACTCCTTTTGGTAGGCATACAAGCTTGTTGGTTAGATTAGTTTTGATTGCAAAACCTGCACTGACTTCATGGTATTCCTCATTGCTGCAGCTACTCTACAAAAATGTGTATCTAGCTCCAACTTCAGTAAGTTGGCTTTTATTTGCCACCCTTGTTTCACTCAGGGCTGCTATTTGGATGCAATAATACCTGCTGAATTCTTTTGCAACAAGAACTGTTCATCTTTCAGATCTGCTGGATTTCTTTTTTTTTTTTTAGTTATTCCAAATATTTTAATCAGAGTTCTGTGCAAGGCATTTAAAACACCAGTTTGTGAGGATAAACTCCATTGGAGAGAGAGAATACAGAGTGCAGGTAGCCACAGAGATGAGGAATTTTCTTGATTTGGGGCAAGATCTGACAGTCCACTATTTTCTGATCAGCCTTGCACTGCTCTGTAACCTCATATTTCTCTTTTTCTGTGTCAAAAATCTCTCCTTCTTGGTGTCTAGGTTTACAGAGTTCTTCTTGAAGTAAACATCAGTAAGATGATTTGGAATTTTTACACCTGAAAGGTTAACCCTGGTAGAGGTGGCAATGACAAATTTCTGATGGGTCCTTCTCAGAAGAACACGGTTGATAGTCAGAGGTCCAGTCACCAATAGCAAGCCACTAGCCAGCTGCTTCAGGAAAACCACTCACTTGCCCCTGTGGCGGCCAGTGAGCATGATCAGAACCATGCCCCGGTCAATGCTCGATCGAAGTCTCCTCACATGCTGGCTAAAGGGCCTTTTGCCATGACTTAGCAGCTTTTCTAGGCACATCCTCAGTACAGTAATACCTTGGCATCTTGTGAATCTTTACCACATGAGTTCCTCCATTCTTATCATCACCAACTGGCTTTGAGATAGTAGCAGGCACCTTCTCTTTCTTTTTCCTTTCAATCCAGGTTTTTGGTGCAGCGTATTTCCACGTGTACGTGGCTCTCCTGGAATACGTTGCAGACCTAGAGTATCGACCAATCCCTCAGGCCAGGACTGCAGGGCTTTCAGGGCTTTTTCACCACCTTTTCAGCCACATCTTCCTTTTTTGTTTTCCTCCTTTGTTTCCTTTCAGCCCTTCTTTTCCTTTGGTTCCTTTGGGGGTTTTTTGTCTGCCATCTTGAGAGAAGGGAAAGAGCCTGCTGGATTTCTTATTGTCCATAAGTGTGCACACATTCTATGTACAAATGATGAGTGGAATCATCTTAGCAAATTTTTTTGTCCTTTTTTGTGTATTTCAACCATAGGGTAGGATCCCTGCCTGCCATGATAAGCAGGCCAGGGTCAAGTTAGGTGAAGCACCTCTTCTATCCCCTTCTTCATGCCAGGAAGTGAGCAGTGCAGTCTTTAAAAAAGTTGCTCAGACACCTGGGGGTTGCCATATCCCACTGTTGCTTCCAGTGAGAAGACAACTTCCTGGCTTGGGCCACCCATATACAGGATTGTGACCACAACTCCTAGTGTATCTGCACTTGCTGCTTTATCACCTCCCTGCCACCACAGGACTGCAAAACAGCTACAAAAGGTAGAATGGTATGGGTGATGTTTTTTGACTCATGCACAAATTAAAGTAAGACAGAGTTGTCTGAAGTTCTCAGTCTAATTCTTTCTTCCAGAGTCATCAGAATCCAGCGGAAAGACAAAAGTCAAGACAACTGGCAATGACTCGGGATGCTATAGATGACATCTTCAAAGCCTGACCAAGCTCCAAGCACACCACAGTGCCTGCTTCCACCATCATGGTCCATTGGAAGAAATTGTTCACATCTGCCTGTTTTGGCAGGGGAAGTCTTCACATGCTTAGGGTAAACACTCCCTAACTTACTAACAGGTATGAGTTCCACCAGTTGCCCTCAACCTGATTTAGCCTGTCTGCTGAAATACTTTTACTGGGCTGTGGTTGCTATACATGTTACAGCTTCTTGGAGCCACAGATGAGAAAGTTGGATGGCAAGTGGACACCAAAGGTGGACAGCAGCCCCAGAAAGGTGGAAAACAGCCCAAAAAAGGGCTTGGCAAGCCCTCATACCAGAGGTGCTATTCTTCCCCAAACACCCTGTACACCACAAACACAAGAGCACAAAAGGGGAGACGCTAAAATTAGAAGGAAAATGGATAAACTTGAAATCAAAAGAACCAATAGAAGTGATGAACGAAGCCAAAAGCTAGTTATTTGAAAAGTCTAATAAAACTGATAAACTTTTAGCCAACATGAATAAAAAGAAGAGTGCAGAAAATAATTTCAACAAAATAAAAATTAAAACAAGATGACATCACAACAGAATCAGAAGAAGAGGGGGGGAATTATATCAGACCCTGCTAACTGTACATGTTAATATGTTAACACAAGTACATGCAAATGAAACCGAGAACACAAAAGAAATAGAGATACCTTCAAATCTATAAAATACCCAAGTTAACAGAAGACCAAATAGAATCTTAAATAACCCAATCTCAGAAAGGAAAGTAAAACTAACTGTAAAGGAGTAACTAAAGAAAAAATCCCTTGCCCTGATTGATTCACAGGAGATTTCCATCAAACTTGTATAGAAAAATTGGTGCCAATACTACACAAATTATTATCAAAAATTGGGAAAGAGCTCTACTAGACTTGTTTCATGAAATGCTAATAACTAAACCAGCAAAGAATAAAGCATGGTAGAACTATAGATCAATATCATCAATGAATATAGATTCAATATTGTAAATAAAATCCTATCAAACTACAAGATCTCATATAAGAAATCATTCATTATTACCACGTTGAATTTATACTAAAAAATGTAAAGATGGTTAAATAATAAAACACAATTAACAATTAATCATGTGAAATATAAAAATATCCAAAACCATATTTTTATCTATTCAGAAAAAGCCTTTACAAACCACAACATTCACTTATGCTAAAAATCCTACAAAGTATAGGCATAGGTCATTTTTAATATCATAAAAACTACTTATCTCAAACCAAAGTAACCCTTATATACGTTAGGGATACAATAGAACCTCTCCTCAAAAAAATATAGTAGTAAACTAAGGATGCCCACTTTCCCCACTACTATTTGATATAATTCTAGAAATAATAGCAATAAGATAGGAGAAAGGACTTAAAGACATAAATATAAATAAAGAGGATATAAAATAATCCCTGTTTGCTTATACCATGATGATTTACTTAGAAACTTCTAAAGATTCAGCAGAGACACTAATTGAGATGATAGCTATGGCAAAATCACATCCTACAAAATAAACCTTCAAAAATCTATAGCATTTCTATATATTAATAACAAAATTCAAAAGACGGTTATGTAACAAAGACCAGAGTTTCCTACAGAAAGCATAAAATATCTGGGGATCGATCCACAAAAGCACACAAAATACTTGAATAAATTAGATTATAAATTGCTCCTTAAGGAAATAAAGAACAACTTAATTATCTGGAGGAAATATTCAGTGTTCATGGCTGGGCTGTACCAAAATTTAAAAAAAAAAACCAAGGAAAAAAAACAAGGCTAATTCATAGTTTTATTGTTTTACCAATTGAATTATCAAAGGGATACTTTATGGTATTCCATAAAATAATAACAAAATTTATTTGGAAAAATAAAATGTCTATCATGTCAAGAGAAATAATAAAGACATAGGGATGAAAAGGAAAAAGCACTTCCAAACTTCAAGTTATAACAGAAAGCATAGTTATCAAAACCATTTGATAATGATTTTTAAATGGAGGGATAAGTTCCATGGAACAGCCTGGACAAGGGAGAATTAGAAACAATGCAATTCAATAACCCAGTGTTTGATACAACAATAACAATAAAAATCACAAATTACTTAGGAAAGAGCTTTCTATTTAATAAAACTGCTGTGAAAACTGGAAAGTAATCAGACTTAGTTTAACATTATATGCCATATTATATGATATATTAAGAAAACAATTTATACTAACATATTATGAACACAAGAATTTTGAAAATTCATTAAACTGATGATAAATGACATAACCAGAATGAGAACAATTTATACAAAATCTATATAATAACAATACTGTAAAAACTGCAAAAACTATGATCAATACTGTGACTATCTAAGATTCGAGAAACTTGATAAAGAAGAATGCTGTCTAACTTCTGACAAAGAGGTGAAGTTTTCAGAATATATGAGCTTTTGTTTTTTTTCACATTTAGTCAATAAAGGAATTTATTTTGCTTGATTATGCATGTTACAAGAAATTTGTCTATATTCTGTGTTTCTTTATATATGATGTACATGTTGTCTTCATTCATAGAATATAAGCTTTTCTTTCTCTCCTTTTTTTGTTGAGGCAATTGGGGTTAAGTGACTTGCCCAGTGTCACACAGCTAGTAAGTGTCAAACATCTGGTCTGAGGATAGATTTGAACTCAGGCCCTCCTGACTCCAGAACTGGTGCTCTATCCACTGTGACACCTATCTGCTCCCTTCCTTCCTTCCCTCTTTTCTTCCTTCCTGCCTTTCTTTCTTTTTCTTCCTTCCTTCCTTCCTTTTTCTTTCCTTCCTTCCTTCCTTTCCTTTTTTTTTGTGTTTGTATGTCCAATGCTTAGAGCCTAGTACAAATTAGGTGTTTAGCAAATTATTGTTAACTGATTTACTAACAGCTCTATAATAAGCAAAATATATACTCTCTATTTTAAAAAAATAATAGTAAATATTTTTGATGTTGTTCTAGACCTGTGATTTCATTGGTGTAGGGAATTCCTGATAAGGAAACTCCATCTACCAATGCAGAGCTACATTTGTTTTGAAACTTGTAATCTTTCAGAGTTACTGGAACACCAAGAGGGTGACTTCCCCAAGGTGTCACAGTCTCAACTTGTCAGAGAATGAACTTGAATCCAGGCCTTCTTGACTTTGAGGTCAGCTCTACATACATTTGACCAGGACAAAATTATCAAACTTCCGACAATTTTTTGTTAAAAAGCAGTAAGTATGCCTGTGTTGATATCTCTCACATGAGACACAAAGATATGAATGTATTTGTTTATTTTCTTCCCCATTAGATCATGAGTTCTTTGATGGCAGGGATTGTCTTTTGTCTCTCTTGGTATCTTTAGTACTTGGCACAGTGCCTGGCATTTCGTAGGTACCTAATAAATGCTTATTGACTGACACACAAATGCATTCACATGATTACAAATATCAGAAAGATATCTGCACATTTATTTGAGTACCGTGAAATAAGCTAAGCAAATACAAAATAACCATAAGGTAAAATTTGCATTCATTTTGTTTGATATCTTTTAACAGCAATCTAAGTAATTATGTGAAAACTTCCCTGGTGACAGTGATCAATTTTTTTTCAAAACACCCATATTTAGTAAAATTTTAAATGTCAAACATTTCCTTAGTGTTTTATTCTTCCCTATAATTATTCCAGGTGGGGTGCAGTAGAATCATTGAGTAGAGGTCACAGTGAGGCATATTTCAGTTCTATATAAGATAAATGGAATCATGATAAGAGCTGTTTACAAATGGAAGATGATAAGCTCCCCATCACTGGAAGTGTTCAAGTAGATATTGAATTTCCATCTATCAGGAGGATTTTTCCCTGGGCTAGAAGGTTGAATTAAAGTCTCATCCAACTCTAGGATTCTCTAATTCTGAGATTCCAAAGGGGTAGGTTTAGAAACCATATGCCTAGAACTGGTTTTCTTTCTAAAGATGTGTCACTTTAAATTATACAAATTGGGCTAGAAATTACTAACAAGTATAAATTTGAGCATGTACAAAAACAATATTTTTTCCAGAGATCAGAGGAAAATGTAGACAATATTAAAGAGCCCCTAGAAATTCCCCATTCTGTTGTTGTTCTGAAAATAACAGAAGTAGGTCATGATATTCAATTCAGTGCAGACAGATGTCCTCACCACACCCATATGACCAATCTCTGCAACATGAAAAGCAAAGGGCTATCGGCACAGCTCAGGGTATAGTCCTAAGATTTAAAACACTATGTTTTTTCCCCAGGCTGAGGCATATCCTGTCTTGCCTCCTTCACAAATGAACCAACCTACTGAGACTGAAGAAAAAGACATGAGTTGTTTTCTAACAGAGGTGGAGGGAAGCTTCTTAAGGATTCTTCAGTCCTAAAAGTATCACATCTTGTAGGATTGGGGCTATTCCTTGAAACATAGACCGAACTTTGTTCCTTTGTTAAGTTACTCAATATTGGGCATTCACAGAAGCAGTGACCTTATCATCAGAAATCCTAAGTTCAAGTCTGAATTTTGCCACTAAAGAGATGCCATCATGTAAGGCACTGTGTCATAGAGGAAAGGATAGCTCAGGATTTGGAGTCAGATGACTTGCATTTAAACTTCAGTTTGCTACCTGTGGTACCATGGCTATGCCTTCCATCATCTCACCTCATTAGGCCTCAGTTTCTCCTCTGTGCAGGGCTTAGAATGTATGGATTTTAATGTCTTGAAATCCTACTCCCTGGGGAGTGCAGTCAGGCATCCTCATGCTAGCCACCTTCCAGAGTTGGAGGATCACAGGTATGATCTTGAGGGCCTGTCATTCTCACCTCACTTTGAAGGGTAAAGAAAAAGAAAGTCTTCTTCTACCACACTCATGGATTTACTTTGTGGCTGTCATTTTTTTTTTTTTTAGGTGAGGCAATTGGGGTTAAGTGACTTGCCCAGAGTCACACAGCTAGTGAGTGTTATGTGTCAGAGGCCCGATTTGAGCTCCGGTCCTCATGACTCCAGGGTCAGTGCTCTATCCACTGTGCCACTTAGCTGCCCCTGTGGCTGTCACTCTCAATCAAGCTTTTCTATCCTGATAAAAGTGGCACTTGCCCCCAAACAGTTCTCTGCCATGACCTCTTTCCTGGTTCCTACTCCCTCCAGACTCTCTTTGGAAGGTAAGTGGCATGGTGGATAGAGTGTTGGGCCTGGAGACAGAAAAGACCTGAGTTCCAATCCAACCTCAAACACTCACTAGTTCTGTGACCCTGGACAAGTCATTTCACCATTGTCTGCTTTCATTTCCTCATCTGGAAAATGGGGATAATAATAGCACCCACCTCCCAGGGTTGTTGTGAGGATCAAGTGAGATAATGTTTCTAAAGCACTTGGCAGATAATAAGTGCTCAATAAAGACTTTTTTCCTTCCTTCCTTCTTCCTTCCCTTTGAGGTTGAGAAGAAGAAAATGTGGGGTGTGTCTCTAGAGGAAGGAGAGTTCCTTTCTTTCCTTTCTCCATTTTCACTGATGTTTTGCCTGCCTTTTCAGAGATGGTGAAGAGCCCCCGGCCTGGTTTTTTGCAGAGGTGAAGGGGTAATTGGCAAGCTATAAACCCAAGTGCTCAAAAATCCTCAAACCTAAACACTCCTGCCCCTCAGACTTCTAAGCTTCCTCCATTAGAAAATCAATACTTTCAAAAGTATCAAAAGTTTCTCTGGAGCCTGCTTTTAGAATGGAAATTCTAACATATTAGGCATTTGTTATCAACTGATTTTTCTGACTGCTTGGAGCAGTGGTCTCCAAACTTTTTCAATAGGCACCCCACCAGGAAAAAGAGCGCCACCCCCACTATGTGGCTGTTTTACTCATTTATAAATTATGGTCAGATACTACTGTGCTAATAATCATGTGCATTATGAAAATAATACAAAAATAGAAGTAAAGGAGGATGAGCTGATGATGAGAAAGCAGGGGGGTCCATGGAGAGAGTGAAGAACTTGCAATTAAGAAACTCTGTGTTCAAACCCTGCCTCAGTCAGTTCCTTGCCATGTGACCCTCTGAGGATCAGTTTCCTCCTCTGCAAAATAAGAGACTTGAATGCATTATCCTCCAAGGCCCTCTTCCAGCTTGAAATCTAAAACCTATGGAGTGATAGTGTATCCTCGGGTCAACAGAGAGGCAAAGGAGTTTAATGAGCAGGGAAGTGACGTGCTCAAGCATCATGGTGCTGATCGATGGTGATTTTGTGGAGAATGGATTGGAGAGAGAAGAGGCTGGAGGCCAGAAGACCAAGTAAAAGGTTATTGTGACCATGCAGGAAAGATGATGAGGACATGAATTTGAAGGGGGGATGGGCGGCTAAGGGATAAGCAAATAGGAAACAGATGACACCTGAGAGATTTACTTCTGGGGATGGACAATGAGAAGTAAGTCTAGAGATTGTGAGAACCAGGGTGACTGAATAGAGAGTGGTGCTTTTGATGGTAACAGGCAAGTGTGGAAGAGGGGTGAGTTGGGGAAAGGAGTGCAGATAATGAAATGAGATCTGCAAAAAAAGAATAAAATGTATCCTTGCTGCTCATTCTGAGTGAATCCTTCTGTCCTACCCAAGACAAAAAGGGGAGAGGCTGGTCTGTCTTGGGATGGGGTGTATCAATCTATTCTCCTATAGCCCTCACTCATCATCTCTGTAGCTTTCAGGACCAAAGTACCTTTCCCTGGCCACTGTTCCTCTATGTGTGTTGTCTTCTCCCCCTTCTCAAGGACGAGAGCTCTCTTTGCTTTGGTATTTCTTTGCCCTGTCCTCGGTATCCAATGAGTGTTTAATAAATTCTTTCTCATTCATTCATTCATCATTCCTTATGTATTAATGTTTCTAAGGAGAGAACCCTTCCTTCCCAGGGGCATCTGTCAATGCCAGGAAGATGGGTGGGTGGCAAAGAAGAAGATAATTTCCCAATGGCACCTGCACAGCTGCCATTGTGGGTGCCCAGACAAAAGCTACCACCTGGCCCAGAAGGGGGGAGTTTGAACAGAAGAGGGATGGAAAGTTTTCGGCAGATGTAGGTAGGTGTAGTTATGTTGGAGACAAGCTCAGCCGACCCCAACTGACTATCAGGGATATGCTGATAAATGTTTAACAACCAACTCTCCAAAAAACAAAAGTATGCCAAGACATACTTTTAATTTTAGTCGGCATCAACATTTTCTCTATCACTTTCTGAAGTCTAGACAATCAATAAAATGATAAGTCAAGCCCTGATTTGTAGCCTCTGCAGAGTTCCAAGATGGCAATGCTCACACTGAAAATTTTCACAAGCTAGTAGGAGCTGGCATCAATATACCCTCGGATGTGACTTATCTTCCCACAATCTGATTGGTTAATCACAAAACCCTTGAGGTAAGGCCTTCACTCCTTCATGCATGCATGCACACACACACACACACACACACACACACACACACACACACACACACTTTGAGGGCCAACTGAGAACAGAGATTCATCGTATGAATACAAGACAGTCCATGAGATGACACCTTTCCTCAGATGGCCATTACTATAAACTTTACTTCTCTTTTTCCACCCACCCCTTCCTAAGGTAAGTGACAACATATAAAAAGTGGGGGGTGGGGGGAAGTGAGAAGAGAGGGGAAGGAATCAGCACAAGCACACACAGTCATCTCAGTAATGGCCTTGGGCTTAATACCTCTAACACCCCAGAGCTTCATCCTCAATCCTGTGAGTTCCATGAAGATAGGGTCTATATAATGTAATCTAAACTTCATGATTCCTACAGTATGTAACATGTCTATAAGTAATAGTTAATTCATGTTACTTTCATTCAGCTGAATTGAAGCAGGTGGTAAACTGGGATGAGAGTCAGATAATCTGGATTCAAAGTCCAGCTCTGCTGGCCAAATGACCTTAAACAATTCCCTTCTTTGAGCCTCAGTTTTCTTGTTTGTGAAGTAATGCTTAGACTAAAATCAGGAGTCCTTTCATCTATCTTGTGTGCTGAGTCACTTTGACAGTCTGGTAAAACTAATGAACACCTTTTCAGAAGAATACCTATTGCCCACATTCATAATTCAAGTTAGAGGTTAGTGAAAATAAACATGTTTTCCCCATCCAAGTTCACAACCCCTTGAAATTTATCCATGAACCCCAAAGGGGATTTTACTCCCTGAACCAAACAATCATTAAGGGTCATTTCAGCTCCAAACTCCAAGGATCATTTTCTCTTAAAGAATTATATTCCCTAGAAACAAACAGTGATGTGTAATATGTCAACATCAACAATAACAATAATACCATTTACATACTGATTTAAGGCTTGCAAAGCACTTTAAAAATAGCATCTCATTTGATCTTTACACCAGCCGTGGGAGGAAGATGCTATTATTATCTCTACAGAAGAAGAAACATAGACAGATAAGAGCTAAATGACACATCCAGGGTTACACTGCTATCACAGTTGAACTCAGGTCCTCTTCCTATCTGCAGGTACAGCACTGTATGCACTATATCACCTATAACTTCTGGTGTGTGTACTATATTTATATAAAATCCTAGAGTTTATATAATTTTGTGTAGTATTTCTATAGAAACTCTTAGATATCTGGGTGGCATAATGGATAGAGTGCTGGACTTAGAGTCAGGAAAGCCTGGCTGGGTCATTGCCAGCCATCTTGACTCTCGTCTTGCCATTGGACTCCACTGACTTTGAAGAAGAGAGTGAGGCCGATAACTTTGCACAGCTCTGCCTCACTTAAATCCAATTCACTTGCGCATGAAGACATCACCCTCTTGAGGTCATTTGTCCTCTTCAAGAATGAAAGAAGAACGGGAAAACCTGAGGGCAAATAAAATATCCTCTCTCAGCCTCAGTTTCTTAATTTGTCAAATGGGATGTTAATAGTGCCTATCTCACAGGACTTATGAGGGTCAAATAAGCTAAGGCATGAAAGCATTTTGCTAAGCTTAAAATACTATATAAATGTCATTATTATCATGTTATTATGTGTCCACCATATTATGTAACTATAGAATGTACTATGCAAATTTCTGTGATCCCATTCCACAATGATTTGTATGATTTTAGATTCTCTTAAAAGTTTCAGGATTCTCTCATTTAAATAACAATTTTTAAAAAATAAACAAAGTTCTAGGTTGATTTACAATCTATGGGAATTAAGAATTCTAGGCAAAGAACTCTGGAAGCATTTCAAAGACACATTCTTTCCCTTCCCCTGACTTTTTAAAAAAAGTATTTCTTCTATTTGGCCAGTGACCAATCCTCCTGAACAACTTTCTTCTTGGAAAGTGCCAAGTATTGTATAATACTAGAATTTCTTTCATAAGTTTGAAAGCAGGACAGGAAAGGAGTCACTTGACAAAAAGGGAAGCTGGTCTGTTGCTGAGTGTATGTAGCGTGTCTAACAGACTTTAGGGAACAAATCACAGAAACCTTTGAATCAGTCTGTTTGGAAAGAGTCCTCAAAGGTGATGACTCAATGACCTGAATATAGTAGCCTCCAATAAAACAAAAACAAAAAAAATGAGCCTCTATCCAATGGAGGCAGATTTGCTTTCATACAGCCTTCTGATTAAAGAAAGCCTTCCATTTGAAATAAAACATGATCAAATATTCATCTTAGCTTAGTTCTTCCTTCACTTTGGGTGCTATAAGATCTGGGCTTTTCTGCCTTAGCTTCCTTACCTATAGAATTAGAGGATTCAACCTTTCAGGTCCCTTCAAGCCTTCTGATTTCAGTTCCCTAATTTTCCTGAAGTCAGAATGGAGTTATACACTGCATACCGAGGGGGATGGGATGATTGCCGTGAACCTCTCAGCTCTGGGAAACTGGCTGAACAGAAGCAATGTCAACAAGCAGAAATGGGAGGCTTTATCTTATCTATTTTAATTCTCCCTTGGGGCCATTTATTATTTTGAGTATACAAAGAATCTAGGATAGAAACTAAAAGAAAAAATGTGTATTATTCAATGTTTTGTCAGTGCTGGAACAAAAATAAAATCCTGACATGTCCCATGCTCCAATAACTACTTCCATGCAGTCAATCATCATCCTTTTTACTCTATTTTACTGGAAGTAGTATGGAAAGTTCATCAGAATATGGAATACATAAAAAAGATAAATAAATAAATTTCGCCTTGTGAATGTGATAGAATGTAATTGTACTGTAAGAAATTAATACATCGGGGCAGCTAGGTGGCCCAGTGGATAGAGCACCTGCCCTGGAGTCAGCAGGACCTGAGTTCAAATCCGGTCTTAGACACATAACACTTACTAGCTGTGTGACCCTGGGCGAGTCACTTAACCCCATTGCCTAGCAAAAACAAAAAAATTAAAAAGAAAAGAAATGGATACGTAGAATAGAGGGAGGCATTGTTATTGCTGTTGTTGTTCAGTCACATCCAACTCTTCAGGCCCCGTGGACCACAACAAAACAGGCCTTTCTATCCTACCATCTCTGAAAGTCTGTCCAAGTTCAGGTTCACTGTTTCCATGACACTATCTATCCATCTCATCCTCTGCTGTCCCCTTTTCCTCTATGCCTTCAATCTTTTCCAATATCAGAGTCTTTTCCAATGAGTACTCTCTTTCCATTATTTATTTTTTAATTAATTTATTTTATATTATTTGTATTAGTAGTTGATCTTCCAATGAATAGTCTGAATTAAGTTCTTTAGATATTGACTGATTTAATCTCCTTGCTATCCAGGGGACTCTCCAAAGTCTTCTCCAGCACCACAATTTGAAATCATTGATTCTGTGGTGCTCAGCTTTCCTTATAGTTCATCTCTCACAGCCATACATTGCTAATGGAAAAACCATAGCTTTGACTATATGTCCTTTGTCAGCATGGTGGTGTCTCTGCTTTTTACTATCCTGTCCAGATTTGCCATAGCTTTCCTTCCAAGGAGCAAACATCTTTCGATTTTATGGCTGCAGGCACTGGCTGCAGTGGTCTTTGAGCCCACTGCTCCAAGCTCAGTTGATATAGTCACAGAATGAAATTACAGATGATGAAGTATTAATGTAATAGCTAGGCATTAACCTACCCTCATCCCTTTAGTATAAACACCTTTCTATTATTGAGTCAAAAGGGAGTAATGCAATTAGATGAACGATCAATAGACTATTTAATCTGGAATGAATTCAAAGCAGATGTCCTACTTACTATTATTTGGATGTCACTTTTGATTTATCTTGGTTTTGGGCAATGGTAAAACCCAAATTCATCCAGATTACGAAAGAACATTAAAATAGCAGAGAAACCTGGTGAGCACTTGAAGAAGCATTGTCAGTTTGCTCAAAGAGCATCCCTGTCTAACACTTTCTTACAATTAAACCATCTCAGGGATTAAGATTGTACTGACAGAGATCAGGAATTGAGTCTGGGTTAGGCAGGGAAGTATATAAAAAATATTTCTGATTTTACACAGAGGCCATAGCTTTCTGGTAGTCACCTTCTCTGGGCTCTCTGGAAACAGAAAGAACTGAATAATCATGCCTAGAGGCAGTGTAGAGTACTGGCTAGAATGCAGTATTTAGGAATATAAGAACCTGGGTTCAAACCCTGCCCTCAAACACTATCTGAAGGACCTTGGACAAGTCATTTAAAGTCTGTGTGCCTCAGTTTCTTCATGGGTAAAATAAGGACATGGAACTTGATAGTTCTTTCCAGGTCTAATTCTATAATCTTATGATCAAAATGGAATCTTTTGGATTATGTAGAATTATAAAGATTAGGTGGAATGGAGAAAATATAGACCCCGTACATCTAGGAAAGCATGTCTGATTTAATAACCTTTACAGCTTTACAGAGGGAAAGGGAAAAAAAAGTGTCACTTATGAGATCAAAGGGTCAAAGAACTGTATTGTAAAAGGATTCCAAGTTCAATTAGTCTGGAGTAAAACTGAGCAAAATGAAGGCTCTGTCCTTTCAGATTCACCCCAATAGCAAGTTAAGAAAACTTATGTTTCCATAAACTTCATAGGGAAAGTCCTGTCCCATAAGGCTTTCATTCAATTATTTTTCGTTTGAATTAAAATTACCCAGCTTTTATTTAACTATCTGTATGCCCCCAGTAGATATATATAAACTACTTGAGGCCTAGGGTTTTCCTCTTCCTGTCTTTGTATCCTTGGTAATTAGCCCAATGCCTGGGACACAATCAGCTGTACCAAACGGAGCTCTCTCTGACATTCTCTGGTGTTGGATCCATTCTGTTTTTCTTTATCTTACTGTCCTTGCCCTGGAATAACCTGCAACAATATTTTCTATCTGGAACAAGTGAATTTCAAAATACTTAGCCTGAGATACCCCCTATATTTCTCTATCTTAATTGTAATCCATTACTCAGATTAAAACCCTGCTCCATACTTGTTAAGGCAAGAAGGAGGAAATTACATTGAATAAAAGCTACAAGCAGTTTGAAATACAGGACAAGTTTTCCCAAACCTGTTGGATGAACTTTCTTGCACCTCTTTTTCTCCAGGCATGTGAGGTGTGCCACACAAACAGTTTCCAGCCGCAGGGCCTTAGCCTGAGATTAGAAGATCCAAGGACAGAAATAACTGTGGGATGCAACTTGGCCTGGACAAAGGCCTCATGGGCACATGAAACAATGGTTTCAAGAGCTACTGAAGAAGAGTTGTGGGAGCATCAGGGAGTTAATATGTTGATGAGAAAAAGGCAAATCGCCTTTCTACAGGTCAACCTAGTCTAGACTCTGGAAATGAAACTCAGATTTTGTCTAAGTTATTTCCCACTGACTTCCCAGAGGTCTATCGGTTGGCATTGCTATTAAAGACTGTTAGAAATGAGTCCTTGAAGATCCCCAGAGCGGAGTGGAGGCTTAAGCCCTGGCAAGCTGCCGCAGCCAATTGCCCTTCCATTGTATGACTCTGAGAGCTCAGGCCTCCCCATAAAAACAAACTAATCTCAGAGTGAGTGAAGTATCGTTTTATTACGTTCTTGCAAGAGCCAGCACAACTCCAAGGGAGAGTGTGCCAAGTGTAGAAGCGAGAAAAAGTTTTATGCTGTTAGAATGCCAAAACTTCTTCCTTCCAGGTCCAGATTGGTCTGTTCCTTTCTGGGTTACAATCTTACATGTCCACCCATCCCATGTGCCGTTGACATGCTCCCCCTCCAAACCTCATCATCCAAAAGCCAGTGCCCTTTGTTCTACTTAGGCCTGGTTAAGACCAGTTCTGCCTTCTAGAACTTTGGGATCTATTAAAAGATTAGGGCCCTTCTCATGGGCTTGCCCTTTCAAGGTTTTTAAAACAATGTAACTTGGGGGCAACTAGGTGGTGCAGTGGATAGAGCACTGACTCTGAAGTCAGGAGGACCTGAGTTCAAATTTGGCCTCAGACCAAACACTTGACACTAGCTGTGTGACCCTGGGCAAGTCACTTAACCCCAATTGCCTAAAACAAAACAAAAAAAATGTAACTTGTTACTACCAAATTCTTTGCTGGTGTTGTAAGATATCAAAGGTTATCTTAAATTGTAGGAGCATGATACCCAGTCCCTTGCAAGACTGCATAGATAACACTAATTCTATCCCTTCCACCTGATACTCTTGACCACTTGAGAAACTTGTAGGATGAGAGCAGAAGGGTGGAGAATTTACCACACCCCTGTCAGGACTGTGTTATCATAGATCATTTACTTTAGTGACTTCTCATGCTCCAGGTAGGAGTTATTATCAAGGGAAGATGCCTTCTCCCATAGTCAGAATAGGTAGCAAACATCATTTATTAAACTTGGTTTAATGTTTAAGAATTTTGAGTTTAGAATATTTCCACTTCATTGGCAGCTAATCACAACTGCAAAGGAATCGTCCCTGCCATTTCACTACTATTAAGAGAAAAGGTAAGAAATGTAAAGTAAGAAGGCAAGAAACTGGAAGAAATGATGACTATGAAGAAGACAGAAAAGTATGGGAAAGTTTGCATCAGTTGAAGCAGAAACCGAAAGACAATGTACATAATGACTGGAACAAAGGAAAGGGTAAGAACAGAAAAACATAACTAATGTGTGATTTTTAAGAACATAACTAACTGCAGGATTTTAATGATGAAATTTGTCCCTGGAGAAGAGATGAGGAAATGCAACGCACCACCCCCAACTCCACCCCATCTTTGCAGAAGTGGTAGACTTTGGGTGTGAATCACGAATAACTCTTCTGTAAAATGTATCAAGCACTTAACTGCAGACCAAGCTCTGGGAGAGAAATTAAAAATCAAAGTCAGTCCCTGCCTTCAAAGAGCTTACATTCTATAAGGCGAGACAACATATGTATAACATCAAACTCAGTTAATTATGGTTAGTTTTGTCTTTGGTTAACATTGGTTAGTTTTGCTGAACTGTTTCTTTTCCCCTCTTGTGCCAGAGATGGTGCTCTGGGTAAGGTGTATCTAGAAATGAAGGTGATTTTAAAACAAGAATTATCACTGTAAATCTTAAAAATAAAACAATTCCACACCAAAAAAAAAATAGAAGGAGGTAAATGGCCATGCACTAAGCAACCAGAGGCTAGAATCTTAGATTGTAAGAGAAAATCTCAAGAAGAGGTTCTTTTTTAAAAACTATATTTTTAATCACCAAAAATTTAGCTTCTATCTCACTCCAACCTCTACCCCAACCGCGAATGAAAGAAAAACAAGACTTATGTTACATACATGTATTCAGTCATTTTTTCAGTTGTGTTCAACTCCATTTGGGGTTTTCTTGGCAAAGATACTGAAGCAGTTTGCCATTTCCTTCTTCAGCTCATTTGACAGATGAGGCAAACAGGGTCAAGTGACTTGCCCAGGGTCACACAGCTAGTGACTGTCTGAGGCCAGATTTGAACTCAGGAAGATGAGTCTTTCTGACTCTAGCCTTGGTGCTATATCCACTCTGTCACCTAGCTGCCCATGTACACGTATAGTCAAGCAAACTGTATTTCTACATTGTCCACCCCTCCCCCAAAATATGTCTCATTCTACACTCTGAGTCCTTCAACTTTTATCAGGAGACAAGAAACGTGTTTCAACATTAGCTCTTTGGAAAAGCAGGTTAATCATTACACTGACCAGAATTCTTAATTTTCTCAAAATTGTTTGTCTTTACCACAGTCTTGTCATTGTATACATTGTTCTCTATATATATTGTATCGGTTCATGTTCTTCCCAAGTTTCTCAGAAAGCATCCCTGTTGTCATTTCAACGAGTAGCCCTTGGCCTGAAGTGATAGATTTCAGGGGGCCCATGAACTTGGGATGGGGAAAAATATATATATCTTTATTTTCTTTAACCTCTAACTGAAATTTAGCATTTTCTTTGATTATTTTTAAAACATCATTCAGAGAAAGATTCCATATGCTTCACCAGACTGCCAAAGGGGTACTGGGCACAAAAAAAGAAGAGTTAAGAACCTCTGACCTACGGTATGAACTTATGCAAAGTCAAATGAATAGAATCAAAAGAAAAATGTATACTATGATTCTGATATTGAAAGAAAAAGAATTGTTGAAAGACAGCAACTGGGAGCAATGGCAATGATGGGTCACAGTTTCAGAAGACTGACGGTAAAGCCGGATACCAAACTCCTGACCAAGAAGTGATGAACTCAAGAAACAGAATGAGGCATAAATTTTTGGACATGGGCAGTGGGGGAATTTCTTTTGCTTGACTAGGCATATTTGTTACCAGGGTTTTTCTTTTCTTTTTATTTTCCCCAATGGGGGATGGGAAGGAGAAAAAACAAATTCTTCTTAATTTTTAAAAATTTGTTTAATTTTTTTTGAGAGAGAGACAGACAGAGAGAGAGACAGAGACAGAGACAGAGAGAGACAGAGAGACAGAGAGACAGAGAGACACAGAGAGAAACAGGGAGAGACAGAGAGAGACAGAGAGAAACAGAGAGAGAGAGAGAGAGAACTGGGAGGTCCTGGGTACAGCAGAGATTAGCCTTTGTACTCACTGCAGATTTCTAACTGACTTGTTATATAAGAAAGAAATCCTTCTGCCTCATGAGAAGCCACATCCTTTGATCTGACTGCCTCATGACTTGACTTGAAGCAATAGTGTGACTCCATTGTGAAATAGGTAGAGCAATGATGGTGGTGTTGAGGTTGCAAAGAAAAGGCAAATCATCCTTACCTGCCCTGAATTTATAAACACTCAATACTGGTAGAAATTTTTTTTAAAAAATATATTTAGAGAATATAGCTATAGCACTGAATTTCTTTATTGGAGCCTTATCAAACCATGAGGGTGACCTGGGTTTCTCATTATATACAGCATATATACTCAATATATACAGCATAAGCTCTAAGCAGTCTTCCTATGGTGGAAATACTCCAAGTGCAAGCTCAGTAACGGAAACTATAAAGAAACCAGCCTAGCTAGAGACAGAGAAGCTCAGTACCAGGAGGTATTCCATGCCTAGAACTGACTCTCTCCTGACTTCCACCTCATGGGACATCTCAGAAGCATCAACTTTTATGTTAAGCCTTTCCTTATTCTTTAACTACTTTGTATATATTTGGATTTATTTACTTTATGTTTTGTCCTACATACATTTACATATAAACTTGTTTCCCTCATAGACTATGAGCTTTCTGTTAGTAGAAATGGTTTTAGTTACTGTCCTTATATTCTCAGTACCTAATATAGTGCCTAGCACATACTAGAGATTAAAAAAGTACTCTAGGTTGATTGATT
Organism: Vombatus ursinus; assembly: GCF_900497805.2. Lineage (NCBI taxonomy): Eukaryota > Metazoa > Chordata > Mammalia > Diprotodontia > Vombatidae > Vombatus > Vombatus ursinus. The sequence goes on along the minus strand of NW_020950239.1, from coordinate 7,123,629 downwards.
GAGGTAATGATCTTTTTTTTTTTTTTTTGGAGTTGTCTTAGATTCATGAAGACCATTTACTAATGTGAGAAATTGCAATGGTCTTCAATGCTCACCTTGGTGAAATCCTGGAGCTTCTGAAGTGTTGAGGAATATTTAGAGGATTTTTTTCCACAATATTTAAAAGATTTAAATACATATATAATATAGACCCCAAAAGGGCTTAGACCCTGGGGAAAATCTCTTGAGAGAGCCATGTAGAATTTATGATGAATTTGAATCATGTACCCCTCAGTGACCAGATGTTAACACTTTAAGTGGTGCTAAGTGATAGCTGTGGGTGAGGACACATACTTTAGAATAATCAGAATCAGTCCTAATTTTTGACATGGTATTTATAAGTTCTGCTTCCCCAGGATATCTAGGAGCATCAGAAAAAGAAAAGCTCTCAACATGCCTGAGATTCTTCTTCCACAGAAGAGGTCTGATTGCCCCTGCCACCAATGTCTGTGGTCTGTGGGAGGCAAACCACCACCACCATTCCAAAGTCCCACATGGGGGAAGAAGCCAAAGCCTTCAAAGCATTTTCTAAAACTTGTTTATTTCATGTGGCAAGTGTATAGGTTGATTTTCTAAGAACCTGAGTTCCCCATTGAGAAGCAAGATAGTATAGGGGACAAAGGACTTGTCTTTTGACTGAGGAAGGTCTGGGTTTGAGACCTGTCTCCAACATGTATTAGTTATGTCACCATGGGCAAGTCTCTTAAATTCTGAAGACTACAGGAAACTTTCAAAGACTGAAAATCACAGTTGCAGAGTTTCCATAGTGGAAACTTACATCCAAAATATGATAGATCTAGACCAAAGCAAACAAATAAACTACCCACCAATTCTGCTAGTTATCTTGGATATCTTTCAAGCTACTAACATACCATTGGGTACATTCATACAGAATGCCCAAATTGGACATTTTACTCATGTTTCTCAACGTCTCTTTCAGCAGCAGTGTGGGTATAAGTCAATAGAGAGCCTCCCCTGGGGTGAAGAAAATGTGAGTTTGAGTACCATCTCAAACACAAATTGGCTATGTGGTTCTGGACAAATTGCTTAACCTTTCAGATTTCTAAGCAGCTCTCTAAGAGCAAAAGTTGCAAAGAAGGTGTCAGTCTGCATGAATAGAGGGAGTTTCCCCATTACAGAATTCCCTATGCCAGTGAAATAACAGGCCCAGGTGTTATCATCATTTTACTGTGTCTACTTAAAGATCTCCAGTGAGGAGAAACTCACTACCTCTCAAAGAAATCATTCTGCATTAGTACAGTTTTCTTCATTAAAAAGTCTGTTCTCCTGATCCAACCATTCTGGAGAGCAATTTAGAACTATGCCCAAAGGGCTATAAAACTGTGCATACCCTTTGACCCAGCAATACCACCTCTAGGGCTATATCCCAAAGAGAACATAAAAACAGGAAAAGGACTCACATGTACAAAAATATTTATAGCAGCTCTTTATGTGGTGGCCAAGAATTGGAAATTGAGGGGATACCTATCAGTTGGGGAATGGCTGAACAAGTTGTGGTATATGAATGTAATGGAATACTATAAGTGCTATAAGAAGTGATGAACAGGCAGGATTCAGAAAAACCTTGAAGACTTACATGAACTGATGCTGAGTAAAATGAGCAGAACCAGGAGAACATTGTACACAGTAACAGCCACATTGTACAATGACTGACTTTGATAGACTTAGCTCTTCTCTACAATGCGAGAATCTAAGACAACTCCAAAAGACTCACAATGGAAAAGGCTATCCACATCCAGAGAAAAAACTTTGGAGTCTGAATACAGATGGAAGCATACTATTTGCTCTCATTTTCTTTAGTTGTTTTATTTCTTCTTTCTCATGGTTCTTCCCACTAGTTCTAATTCTTCTTTACATCATGACTAATATGAAAATATGCTTAATATGAATGTATAAGTAGAGCCTATACCATCTTGGGGAGGGGGGAGGAGAAGGAGGGGGAGAAAATTTAAAACTCAAAGTCTTATGAAAGTGAATGTTGAGAACTAAAAATTAATTAATTAATTAATTGTTTTTAAAAAAATTTGTTCTCTATTTGGGTGACCCTGGGCAAGTCACTTAACCCTGACTGCCTCACCAAAAAAAAAGTTTGTTCTAAAAATATGTACAAATATATTTATAGCAGCTCTTTTAGTGGTAGCAAAGAATTGGAATTTGAGAGGATGCCCATTAGTTGGGGAATGGCTGAACAAATTGTGGTATATGATTGTGGTGGAATATGACTGTGTTGTAAGAAATGATGAGCAGGATGCTCTTGGAAAAACCTGGAAAGACTTACATGAATTGATACAAAGTGAAATGAGCAGAACCAGGAGAACATTGTATACAGCAACAGCATTATTGTATGATGATCTACTGTGAATAACTTAGCTATTCTGAGCAATACAATGATCCAAGACAATTCTGAAGGACTTATGATGAAAAATGCTATCCATCCCCAGAGAAAAAACTGGTGAAGTCTGAATGCAGATTGAAGATTTTTTTTACTTTCTTTATTGGAGGGAAGGTCTGTGTTTTCTTTCACAGAATGACTTAACATAGAAATGAGTTTTGCACGACTATACATGTATAACCTGTGTCAAATTGCTTGCCTTCTCAATGGGTAGAGGGAGAATGTGGAACTCAAAATATGAAAAAATAATGTTAAAATTGTTTCTACAAGTAATTGGGAGTGGTTAAATTTCTTTTTTAAAAAGAAGTTTGTTCTGATATCAACCGTAACTCTGCTTCTGTCTTCCATTCCTGACTGGGGCCTCTGAAACCAGAAGGAAAAAATCTAACCTTTTTTTCCACATGGTGACCAGTCCCAATGACTTTTAAGATTCAAATCATGCCCCTTGATTTCTACCACCCAGTCTCAACATCTCTAGCTCCTTTAGCTGTTTCCTATTGCAAGTTTCCGGCTCTCTAACCAGCCTGGTACCATCTTTTAAACACTCTCTAGCTTCTCAATTTTCCTCTGAGGACTCCAGGGCTAAGGGTTCTCACTTGCTTATTTCCTAGGCTTCTTACATTTGCAGTGAAATAATTATATTACAGCCATCCATCCTACCCCTCCCATTCCTCTTTCATGGACATTTCCAAATGCTAAAGAATAAATAAATAAATAAATAAAGAGAGTAAAACATAGCTAAGTATTCACAGAGTGTTGAGGTTTAGAGTTTGGAGAGCTGGTTCAGGTGTGAAAGAATTCACTTAGACCTTCTCTGTAACCAGTGGGAGCTTTATTGACACAAAAGCAGTGGGCTAGCTCTGGAAAGAGAACTAGCAACTTACAGAGGGATAGGGGTCTGTTTTATCTTCCAAGATAAGGGGAGGGGTTGTCATCACACAGGATGAGGAAGATGGATGGCAGGATAGGGGACTCAGGATAAGGAAGACGGGAGATTTTATGACTCAAGATGAGGGAGACAAAGAAGTTTTATGGTCCAGGATTGGGTGGGGGGGAGTTTTATGGTATCTCAGGATAAGGGAAAGAGACTCTATGACACCCTCAAGTTCAGGAGGAGCCTCACAAGGAGCTGGAAAAACAACTCTTAATCAAAATTTGTTTCTTTAAAAAGCTTTTAGCTTTTAGGGCACTGTATGACTTCTACTTCATTCACCACTCAAACACTAGGCAGGAGAAATCTTTCGGGGGAAAAAGGGGCGAAGGTCATTATCTTCAGTAGCTGCTTCCTGCTGAACAGGGGTGAAGAGTCCATTTCAAGGGCCGAAAATAGGTTGAGGAGGGGAGGTCAGCATGAAGGTGTGGGATGCAGTGCCAGTTGAGTCCAGGGTGGAGAGAGGCAAACCACTCAGGGACCACCAAGGGTAGGGGCTGGTATCCTAAGAGCTGAAAGTGGAATTTCTGCAGGCTAGAAGACACAAATCAGACCAGGATGTTAAGCAAACACGGACCAAATATGAGAGCAAGTAATGGGATTAGAATGCGGGAAAGAAGGGAAGAAAACATAAACCCCAGGAGAAGGTAGGAGGAGATATCAGGCTGGAGTGGATGTCTGGCATCCAAGAGGCTGCCTGTACAATCTTTCAAGTGCTCAAAGGATAAATTCCATGCAGGGTTTTCAAGGAATAGGGGAAGAGCTATGGGGTGTAAGCTAGTTGACACACCCAACAATCACGTACAATGCCTTGCCCTGCAGAGTTCCTTATTTGAATTAAAGCATTTGATTCCCAATCCCAGGAAAGCAGGCCTACCCCTAGGCACGAGGTGGGAATCAGGAATAGGTAACAGGAGAAGTGGTTCAAGGTGGGGCCCAGAATACAGCATAGCTAGAAAACACACAGGCAAGTCCCCATGGTGAGGGGCTTCAATGCATAGTCTTCTTTGATCACTTTTCTGACTGGTCACACCCTGCATTTTATCCCATATCTCACATCCTGCATCCTGCTTGCTTCGTCTGCCTCCAGCACTCCTGTCTGCCTCACCATTCACCCAAATGCTTTTGGGAGAGGGACAAAGGAGCTGTCCCTGCCTCAGTAGGGTGGGGAGGGGAGTAAAATGAGACTGAAGCAGCATCCAGGGGATGAGGAGAGTGTGGAACAGTTATCCTTGTTGCATGACCATCTGCAGGTGGACAGCCAATAGTCTAGGAAACATAAATCTGACAAACAAGTTTCAACATGCAGGGCCGAAATAGAAGGAGCATTAAAAATATTGTCAGAAAAAAGGAAAACAAAGAAAGAAACAAAGAGCCCTACCATACTATTATTTACTTTGGACAGAGGATTATCAGATCTTGTTGTTTCTTCAAAACTTTCCACTATGATTCCAATTCTTTTAGGAGAATCAGACGTTATTGAGGATCCAACTCTATACATGTAAATATAAGTAACAACACTTTTGCAGGTAGAAGCTTTCTACCCTTGAGTTAGGTAGTTATACAAATGAATTTACTTATAAGAGGCTGACTTTACTCCAATTATCATAAAAGACTTGGGAAGATCCCTAATTAATTCCAAAACAGTGCATATCAATAAGTTGTTTACAATAAAACATGTTTGTACCACAGGACACACAGAATAAACAGATATTCTTTCCACAATAGTAGTAAACTTTAAATGAAATTGACTTTTCCATTAATGCAAAAATATTCCATAAGTTGCCTCCCTCTAAGAAAATTGCACTGAAATTCTTTTCCCCAAACTGAAGACATCTCTGATTTAGTTTCAGTAGTAATAGAAGAACAGCTAGGTCCCTCAATCAGTTGTACCAATACTCAAATTATTCTTACATCATTTTGAAACATTTAAAGATCTTATTCCATACAAACATATCTAGTAACAGGCAGATGTCTAGGTCAAATATTCATTTCCTAAGTTGCTTAAGAAATGGAAAGGAATATAATCTTAGGCTGAATAGCTCAGATCTTAAACACACACTTTAATATAGTAGCTCAGATGTATCCCAACCTTAGTCTGTGGAATGATTCAACATTGTGTTTGTACCTTCATTTCGCAAACTTTTTCCTTTTGTCTAATTATTCCCATACCATTCAGAAAGAATGTTCTATTCCAGGGATTTAATCTTTCACATGACTACGCAGGAGTACTAATTTACCTAACTGTTTGAGATACGGGATGACTACACATTCAGATTGAAAATAGCAAGACTTCACATACTTGCATTGTGCTCCTGTCTTTTACTGTCTATTTGCTTCGATTACAGAAATTTGTCATAAAAAGGAAAAGCAAGGACATCACAGTTTTCCAACCATGCAGTATCAATTCCACCTCATAGCCAGACTCAGGGATAGTCAGGTGGGAAACATTTCTTTTCAAAGGACTGGGAAACTGAGCCAGGAGGATCCTATCCTAGGCTGAGGCTAAGACTGTCCTCTCAGCTTTTCTAGATGCAGACCTCCACCTGTCAGTCACATTCTCTCTGAGTAGCTTGTGGCATTTCTCTCAGATGGTGGATTACTGACTATTGATTATGGATGGATTTTTACGATCCATCAGACAACTCAAAACACAATTCGTTATGGTCCCATGAGCTTTTACCTCAGATGGCAAGTTTCCCTAATCAAAAAATTTACCAGGACCCACATCTCAAATTTAAATTTGTCCTTGTATAAAAATCAATCACTAGACATCATTTCTATCTACCTGCAAATTCTCAGCAGGCCAAGGTTCTTGTTTAGGAACTCCATGATCCAAACAAGCTCTTTGGCAAGTTTACAAAATTAAGGAAGATCAACAGGGATCCCAGAGAAGGGGCTGCCTTATCCACCCCATCTATCTTTAGAATTTCTATGGGCTGTGTTTTTTTTTTCACTATCTCCTCAGGGGCAGTCCTCCAATTGCCCTTTTTCAACACACACACAGTAATCAATTGCCTGCTTTAGGTTTTAGCATTAAAACAATACAGTTCTCATAAGTGATAACCAAAGCGATGACCATAGCAAAGCTGTAACACAAAACAGTAAACTTCAGATGACAACAATTGCGTTTCCAAGTCATGTAAACATTATTGATAGAAGGATGGGCTGGCTTACCAAGTACAGACACAGACAGACTTCTTTATCTTGACCAATCCCCCTTCACTCTCTCCCCACAGCTGTGTGCTGGAAGATACTTCCAGGCTGTAGCTGCTGCCTCTCCCCCTCATTCCTATAGCCAGGCGGGGGAAGGTGAACTTGCAGGCGGGAGTGAGGGGGGTGAAACACTCTCTTCCTAATCTGATCTGGGATGAAAGGGGTTAACAGAAAAACCTGAGGCTGTTTGGAATCCCCACACAGAGAAACCCTCTTGACTCAAGGGGAGGGAGTGGGGAAAGGGTGTGACAAGATTGTAAGGAAATGTTTAAAAACTCCTTAATGATCAATATCAAAACTTCCAGAATCTGCTAAGATGTTTTAACTGTCCTAACTTTTTCACTTCTACATCCACCCCATACAAATTTAGAGTGGGGCATTGAACTTTCAGACCTACATTCGTGAGACCAGTGCCCTTTCTTATAGTACCTGAAGTGTGAACCATTGACTCTGTTTCTCTGAAAGCACCCGACCCAAGGGCACAACAAACCTAGGACTGAAACTTAGAAAATTCACAGTAGATTTGGACATAATTATTATCAGTATCGAATTACTGCAACAAATTAGATCGCAAAAGGAAATTTAGTAGGCCTTCTAAAAATTACACAGAAAGATTTTGCAAAACATTACTGTGTAAAAAGTATTTCCCTTTCTCAAAAAAAAAAAGCTTACAGTTTATCCTGATGTTAGAAGGAATAATCACTAAACTTTCATGAAGTAAATAAGCTGGAAACCTTGAAGACTGGAATTTATCAAAACCAAGTTGATGTAAAACGTCTTTTAAGTGTCACAAACCCCCAAAGCGTCATAAAACCAAAATTCTCAATAATCACAAATTCCTAAGCACCAACAGGTGTTTACCTTGGGAAGTTTCAGTTTTTTCCCTAAGTCAAGAACACTCACAATTAAATTAGCCTTATCACAATAACAAAGTTTACCAGGCCTTTAAAAAATTTATTCAATAGGAATTCCACTATAGAAGACTTGCACAGGGTTGATAAGAAATTATGACTAGATAGTTCCAGAAACCTTTGTCTTAGTTAACAACCTCGTAATTTGACAGTACAATTCTTGATCTAACAACATCTAGATTATAAGAGAAATTGCTTTTCTAACAACACAGGTGATACAATTGCTAACCAAATTACACAGTACAAGAAAATTTAGAAATATAACTATACCACAAGCAATTATCATGTATTTAAAGCTTGACACAGAATCAGTAAATTACCAATCAGGTGACCTTAAATTTAATTGGATGAGCAAACAAGATCTGGATTCATAATCACTAATGGTAACATTTTAATTTCTAAGGCCCAATACTCTTAGCACTTTAAAAGAAAAGATTATTAGCCATAAATACACTTTTTTTTTTTGAAGGCACATAGTGACAATTTCCAGCTCCAAAAAACTTTTTACTTCCTTGAACTGGAATTCCCAGGAGTCTCAGGGTGCAGAGGGAAGGGAGTAATTGCAAATTTCCCAATTCCCTAGCGCCCAGAGATTTGAAAGAATTGACAGAATTGGACATCAGCTTCCGGATAGAGAGTCTATCCTCTATGCTGTGGAAGGTGTGCCCAGGTCCATGGCCTCGAACCTGCTGGACCAAGAGGTCAGACTGAGTGTGAAACAGCCTTGTAGCTGTCTGACCCATTTGGTCAGGCCTTCCTAGGTGCTTGGAGAGCCGCCCCAACTACAGGGTGGGAAAAGGGATAGGGAGAGAGAGGAGGCTTACATACCTTCCAGTCTTGGCTGGAGAAGAGCTGTAGTTCCTCATCACTTTTACCTTTGAGACTTAGCAGATAAGCCTTAAGCAGTCCAGCTCTCCATTCCCATCCTCCTGGGAATTTCGAGCTGCATGTACTAGAAAATGAGACCTTGAAACCAGGGTGCAGGAACCCCCAAAGAAAACCAGGTGTGAAGGCCCACAGGGTGTGGACACCCTGAAACGGGGCACAGGGACCCCCAAAGAACACCAGGCATGAAGGCCCACCTACCCGCCTCCCCAGAGTCCCTCGGGGGAGGGGAAGGAACAATACAGGGTAAACTAAGGTGCGGGGGAATAAAAGTCTGCTCAAACAGAGCAAGGTGCCTTTTCTTGAAATTTTGGAGACCAAATTTCTTACTAACCTTGTCTTGTTTAGAAATCCCCTTTACACATTATTTTTCTAGATTACATTGAGGTCAAGCTGTGTTACAATGGAACACTAGGCACTTTTCTTTAAGATCCCCTTCCCTGAATTTCCCATCCTAGCAGTCTCCTAGCAGCCTCTCGATTGTCTTGACATCCCAAGACACTTGAGAGGAAAAAATATGACCAACCCAGCGCAAGGGCGTCCCCTTATATGAGGGTCAACAGTCCAACTGACCACCCAGAGGTCAGTGGAGCTTCAGACGCCGCTGGCGGTGTCTGGGCACTCCAGGGGTCTCTCAGCCAGGGAGACAGTAGGAGCAGAAAAGGTCTGGGGAAGAGAACAAAGAAAAGTGAGTTTATCTGTTATCCCAGTGGCCAGGAGAAGATCAGCAGAGTCCAATTAATATTTGGACTCCTGGGTTTCGGCACCATTTTATGTTGAGGTTTAGAGTTCGGAGAGCTGGTTCAGGTGTGAAAGAATTCACTTAGACCTTCTCTGTAACCAGTGGGAGCTTTATCGACAGAAAAGCAGTGGGCTAGCTCTGGAAAGAGAACTAGCAACTTACAGAGGGATAGGGGTCTGTTTTATCTTACAAGATAAGGGGAGGGGTTGTCATCACACAGGATGAGGAAGATGGATGGCAGGATAGGGGACTCAGGATAAGGAAGACGGGAAATTTTATGACTCAGGATGAGGGAGACAAGGAAGTTTTATGGTCCAGGATTGGGTTGGGGGGAGTTTTATGGTATCTCAGGATAAGGGATAGACACTCTATGACACCCTCAAGTTCAGGAGGAGCCTCACAAGGAGCTGGAAAAACAACTCTTAATTAAAATTTGTTTCTTTAAGAAGCTTTTAGCTTTTAGGGCACTGTATGTCTTCTACTTCAAGAGGAAGAAAAGGAAAGAGAAAAAGAGAACTGTTTGGGGGGTTGCCTAAACTTGGGTTGGAGCAGGTGTCAAGGTCTTTAAACTTAATGCCTAGACGGCAAGAATTTTCTTAGATAGAAACATTTCATTACATACAATTGCCATTGGGTTGTGTCCATTGAATCTTGTAATAATTATAACCTTGGTCCTGGAAAATGACTCACTTCGATGAATTCAGGCAAGCCATTAATGTCTCTGTGGTTCTATTTTTCTAACAGAAAATAGCTATGAAAAACCTCACTGGTCTAGGCTGAAGGAGCTTATGGGATGCTGCCAAGGACTTTGTGAGATTTGGGCCAATGGATGCTCCTGGAGGGCAGGAATTGTTAAACTGTTGTTTTTGTATGCCTGGAGCCAAGAACAGTAAGTTGTGTGGTCAGCACACAAATAAGTACTTGTTGACTGATTAATAGGTATTGTGTGAGCTCAGACTTGTTTGTCAGAATTCCAGTTGTTTCCCAAAGGGAAGCCAAGTTAGGGCTCTTCCTATCCATTGGTGCAGAGGCAAGGTCTATGTCTTTATGAGGACAAGAAAATCCTTGTCTCTCCAGTGCCAACAATGTCTCGCTCATGGTCAATGAACGTTCCCTTGAATGTGTTTAATTTCTCTTGAGTTTGAGGTACAACACAATACCACTGAAATATAATAGCTAATACTTATAAAGAGCTTTAAGATTTGCTAAAAGCTTTGCATGTGTAATCTACTTTGATCCTCACAACAGCTATGTGAGATAGGTGCTATTACATTTTCCCCAGAAACTGAGCCTGAAGGAGGTGGTGACTTACCCAGAATCACACTGCTAAGTAAGTGTCTGAAGCACAATTTGAACTCAGGTCTACCTGACTCTGTGTCCAGTACTGACTCCACCCAATGTGCCACCTAGCTCCCTAGAGATATCTTCTCACAAGCCAAGGTGTGACAGCAGAGCCAGGCCTCCTCTGTAACCCATGATGGCCCTCAGCAAAGTTGAGACCTGCTGGCCTTCTCCTCCAATGCCTCTCCCTCTATTTCTCCTTGACAGCCTTTCTCCTGGGCACTCATTGCCTTTACTTTCTTCCCTACCCAACCAAAGAGGCAGCTACGTGGCATAGTGGATAGAGTGTCAGACCTGGGTCTTCCTGAGTTCAAATCTGAGCTCAGACACTTACTAGCTATGTGGCCTTGGTCAAGTCACTTAACCTTGTTTACCTCAGTTTCCTCATCTGTAAAATAAGATGGAGAAGGAGGATGGTAAGCCATTCTAGTATTTTTGTCAAGAAAACCCCAAATGGGATCCCAAAGAGTCAGACACAATTGAACAACAACACCCAGCCAGAACCCTTTACTCAGCTCTTCGGACTCTGAGGCCAAAGTTTCTTTTTTTACTTTCTCTGTCTTCCTCTCAACTCCTACTGTGTGACTGATTGTAAAAGAATGGGCCCTTTAAGGAGCACTTTTGAGTTGTCAGCATATTCAGAGCAACAGAAGTATCCACGTAGGCTCTGGTGGCTCTATCCAGAAAGATAGTTATAAATCCCTTATATTCTTCACAGCACCCTTGGATCTGCCTCCTCATGGCTGGGGTGGCAGATGCTGAGCCGGTACAGAGTCAAACCAGGTAGACCCAGGCTAATTGCTCCCCCAGAAGCCTTTTTTGATTCACCCTTTCATGGAAGACCCAGGGATACACTTCTGCCCCAGATTCTACATATCTTGAAAACTCTTCTACAGGTAATAGTGCTGAAACTGACTCTCAGAGCAGTTGTCAGTGGAGTGGCTAAAGGTTTCGTACTTCCCTATCTTTTATTGAATTACACTTATTTTCCATCAAGGTATAAGCAAGTGAGAACCCTTAGCCCTGGGGTCCTCAGAAGAAAATTGAGAAACTAGAGAGTGTTTAAGAGATGGTACTAGGAGGGTTAGAGAGCTGGAACCTTGTAATAGGAAACTTAGCTGAAGGAGCTAGGGATGTTGAGACTGGGTGATAGAAATCAAGGTACATGACCACAATCTTAAAAGTGATTGGGATTGGTCATTGTGGGGGATTTCCATCGAGAAAGTGAATGGGCTGGGCATTGGCAAGAGCAAGGGATGCCAGGTTGACTGACAGAGCGCTCCCGTAATACTCTCATGATATTGAGTGAAAGAAAGGAAAGCTTCCATCTCATTGGGTGGAACACCTGTGGGGAGCTTCAGGAGAACATGAGTGGGAATTCCACAGCATGGGCAGGCACAGGTGGATTTCAATTGACTCCCACCGTAATGAAATCATACATTCATTTAAGCACTTATTCTTTACAGAATATTCTTTTCTAGGATATTCCCTATATAAGACACTCCATATTCCTGCTTTAGGCATTTTCATGAATGTTCCTGATACCTTGAATTTCCTCCCTCCTTATCCCTGGCTCCTGGCTTCTCCAGTTTCCCTCAAGCCTCATCTAAAGTCCCAGCTTCTATAAGAACCCTTTCCCATCTCTCCTTAATTTTGTTGCCTTTCATTTGAGATTATAAGAACCCTTTCCCATCTCTCCTTAATTTTGTTGCCTTTTATTTGAGATTATCTTCAATTTCTCATATAGACAGACATGATTTACAGACAAGATAGATATATAGGTATCTATATAGTCTAGAAAGATCTACATATATTTAGATAGATGGATATCTCTACACATATTTATGTAGCTAGGTCTATACCTATATAGATCTATACCCAGATAGATGGATCTATATCTAGGTAGGTATATAGGTAGCTAGCTAGATAGGTTAGATAGGTAGATAGGTAGATAGATTGAAAGATAGATAGATAGGTAGGTAGGTAGGTAGGTAGGTAGGTAGGTAGGTAGGTAGGTAGGTAGATAGATAGGTAGGTAGATATCTGTTATCAATCATTGTTGCATATTGTCTTCTACATTAGATTGTGAACTCCTTGAGAACAGAGATCACAATATTTTCATTTCTTTAATGCTTAGCATAATGCCTGGCATATAGTAGGTGCTTAATAAATGCTTATTGATGACTCTAAGGTTAAATGTTGCAGAGCAGATGCCAATCTGCATAGATAGAGGAAATTTGCTTACTGTGAGCAATCAATGAAATCATGGCTCCAAGGAGAAAAATTCTTTCATATCAGATTCCTATGATTTTAAAATGAATCAGAGACACCTAGTTGGAGGAGATACTTTAAGGCTACTGTTGCAATCCTTAGTCAAATGCTTGTTCAATGAGAAACAAAAAATGGATACAAAGAGTCACTATATTCTTCACAAGTCTCAGTCAGACTGGGAAGATGCATCCAGGAACGCCTGCCTGTTTCCTTCTTGTAACCCATGTTCTCACAAGCTCTATGCTTACTCCTCTCTCCTCCACCCTAGTTATATCCAACAAGTTGCCAAATCTTGCCAGGTCTTCCTTGACATCCCTCAGGTGTCATCTCTTTCCTTCATTCTAAGCCCTTAGCCACCACCCTAGTTCACGCCTTTCTTGCCCTTACCATCTCTGTGCTGATCTAGTACAGTAGCCTTTTACATGGCTTTCCTCCTTCAGATCTCTTCCCTCTCCAATATATTCTCCATGAAGTCGCCACTGATTTTCCTAAACAGAGGTTTGAGAATGTCAATAAACTCTTCTTCCTTTCTATTGATTCTAGGATGAAATATAATTTCAAAAGATCTGAGATTTAGAACTGGAAGGAGCCTTAGAGGAAATCGAGTCCAACTCTGCTCATGTTGTAGATGAAAAAACTGGGGCTTAGAGAGATTAAATGACTTGCCTAAGGTCACATAGCTAAGAAGTGTCTGAGGCAGTGTTAGAACCTATATCTTTCTCATTCCAAATCTCCTGCTCTATCCACAGCAACCCCCCCACCACTTTTCATTTTTAACTCATCTTTTCTATTCTATTTTTGTGTCAATTTCATAACACATAATTATTAACATAGTAGTTTCTATATAATTTACAAATGAGTAAATAGACACATAGTGGGAGTGGTGCTCAAATTTTTATTGTTGGGATATCCATCGAAAAAGTTTGGAGAGGGGCAGCTAGGTGGCATAGCGGATAGAGCACCGGCCCTGAAGTCAGGAGGACCTGAGTTCAAATCTGGCCTCAGACCAATGCTTGTCACTAACTAGCCCAAGTGACCCTGGGCAACTCACTTAACCCCAATTGCCAAAAAAAAAAAAAAGTTTGGAGACCACTGCTCCAAGCAATCTGATAATCCAACTGATAACAAATGCCCAAGGCATTAGAATTTTCATTCTAAAAGCAGCTATTGAGCCTAAAAAACTTTTTAAAAGATTGAAGTCCTAATGGAAGAAGCTCCAAAGTACCTGGAACAGAAATGTGTTGGTTTGAGGACTTTCTAGCACTTTACTTCATAGCCAGTCACTCATCCATCTCAACAAAAAACCAGTCCTAGAGCTCTACCTTCTCTGAGTAGGTGGGTAAAATTTCAGGGAAAGTGAAGAGTGGGGCCATTCTTTCCCTAGAGGCAGACCCCATTGCTTTCCTCTTCCCAACACCAAATAAAAGGAAGCAAGGAAACAAACATTTGTTGAGTGCCTACTATGTGCCAAGTACCATGCTAAGTACTTCACAAATATTATCACCTTTTGCTCCTCACAAGATCCTGGGAGGCTAGTTCTCTTATTATCCCCATTTTATAGCTGAGGAAACTAAGGTTGCCCAGGGTCACACAGATAGTAGGGATCTGAGATTAGATTTGAAATTTGGTCTTCCTGACTCGAGGTCCAGGGCACTAACTATAGAGACACCTGCAATTACTCTCTTTGATATACTGGATCCTTCTCTTTGAAATGCCTTGAAAATCTACCCCTGACAATACCTGAACTATACATTTTCTTTTCATGATTCATTTCACACAATAGCCAAGTAGATAGTATCAATTCACATCCAACTTCCCTCTGTATGCTCCCCTTTTAACCTCAGCATGCCTGGAACATGACTAAACCTCTGGCAAAATACACTGTCATCTGCTGACATAGTCCAGCATTGGTCATCTGTGACCAGAGGCCCTTGTGGAATTTCCCAAGGCTCTCTGAAATTTCCCTGCAGAACCCCTTTCCTTCAATATTTACCACTACAGTTCTCCCTAGGGATTAAGAATAGGACGGAGCTATGGGACCATGTCATCACAAGCAACAATGAGTGAAAGCCCTGAAATTATCTATTTCACTGAGGGAAGTCTCTGTTGTAAGGATATAGAGGAGGAAGTCAAGTAAAACAATTGAAAGGATGAAAAACTATGTGTGTGTGTGTGTGTGTGTGCGCATGCATGCACATGTGTGTGTGTGTGCATGCATGTGTGTTTGTGTGTGTAAGAGCCAGAGAGAGGGAGAAAGAGGCAAAGAGAGAAAGAGAGTAGAGGAGAGGGGTGGGGAGACAGACAGAGACCCAGAGAGATAGAGACAAAGAAGAAAGGGAAAGGGGAAAGAGAGAAGAAAGGAAGGGAGAGGAGAGAAGGAGACAGAGAAGCAGAAGAAAAGAGAGAACACAGAAAGAGAAAGCAGAGGAGAGATGAAGGACAAAGACAGAAAAAAGAGAGAGAATACACAGAGGAGAGAAGGGAAAAGACAGAAATAGAAACAGAGATGGAGAGATAGAAGGGCACAGAGATAAACAAAGAGGAGAGGGAAAAGGGAAAAAAACAGAAAAGGAGAGGAGTAGGGAGGGAGAATGTTACCTGGATTTAAACAAAATCTTGTATAATGACAAGAAGGAAGGGGAACCTCTTTGAAATCAGAACACTTACATACATTCTGTAATAGCTTCTATATTATCAATAGTGTACTGTAGCAGTTTTGAATCTTTTTGGTCCCAGGACACTTAATATACTCTAAAAAATTATCAAGGACTCCCCCTTCTAGGTGTTTATGTTTATGTGGGTTATATCTATCTATATTTACCATATTAGAAATTAAAACATGTTAGTATTATTATGAAAATAGTCTTGACTTCGTGGACCCCTTGAAATGATCTTGGGGGATGTCATGGGGCCCACAAACCATGCTCTGAGAACTGCTGGTATAGTGGAAAAAGAATAGGACCTGGAGTCTGATATCCTAGGTCCAGACCTTAGCTGACATACTAGTTGTATGATCAAATACATGTTATTTAAACATCCTGAGCCTCAGACGCCTCATCTACAAATGGAAATAATAATCTTCCTTGTGTCTAAACTTCACGTGAGGACACCATTTTAGAAGCCCTAGCACACTCTACAACTAGGAATTGGTGTTGCAGTCCTACTACGCAGCATAATCAACCCAAACATTTGGGAGGTGACTTAAAGGAACTTGCAGTCAATTCCTAGCTCTAGTATTTACTACCTGTGGGACCTTGTCATTCACCTACTTGGGCCTCTGCCTTTCCAGTCTCTTCCTATGTTTCAGTCCCCACTCCCACTCCAGTGAAGCTGGTCTTCTAGCTGTTCCTCTCAAGGACACTCCAATCTCCAGACTCCAGGCACTTTCTCCATGCCTGAAATTCTCTCTGGTCATCTCCACCTCTTGGTTTCCCTGGCTTCCTCAAGTCTCAGCCAAAGTCTCAGCTTCTGTAAGAAAGCCTCTCCCAGTCTCCCTCTAATGCTTATGCCTAATGATTGTCTCCAATGATGCCATATATGCCTCGCCTTTACCTAAGTGTTTGCATGTTGTCTCTTCCCATTAGATTGGGAGCTCCTGGAGGGCAGGGGCTGGTTTTTTGTTTGTTTGTTTTTTGCTTTTCTTTGTATCTTCATCAGTTGCCACAGTGTCTGGTGTTTAATAAGTGCTTGTTGATTGACTGACTGACCGACTGAGGAAGGATTCTTAATATTACAGAAATATAAAATAAAATATAAAAAAATAAAATATAAAATTAGCCTTGAAGCTCCCTTCCAGTTCTAAATCTATGGTTCAAATGATGGAAATTATGCCAAGCACCACATTCTGGGAAACAAGAGGACTTGTTCAGCTTCTAAAAGCAACCCCAGACCAGAAATACAAAGTAGTCCTTCCCTAAAGCTAGGTGGTACAGTGGATAGAGTGCCCAGCCTGGACCCAAGAAGACTCATCTTCTTGAGTTCAGTTCTGGCCTGAGGGACTTCCTAGCTGTGTGACCTGGGCAAGTCATGTAACCCAGTTTGCCTCAGTTTCCTCATCTATAAAATGAGATGGAGAAGGAAATGGCAAAAACCACTCTAATATCTTTGCTAAGAAAACTCCAAATGGGGTCACAAAGAGTTGGACATGATGGAAAAACAACTGAATGACATTTCCTAAAGTGTACGGTGTTTCATTTTTAAATGCTAAGGTACCCTTGATGAAACTAATAATGGAAGTAGATAGAGGAGAGGGTCTCACATCACACCCTGGAGATGTGGTCTATAGTTATGTCTTAGACATTTCAGCATCTCTAAGACAAGTTTAATTTGAACAGTCTCAAAGCTGGCTTTCCTTTCTTGAGAAGGCTAAAGAAAGGGGATGAGGATTTTCCCAACTATGATGAGGATTTTTTTTTTTTCTGATTTGGAATTGTTGGCTGGCTGGCTGATCTTGTTCAAGTACCTCAATGCTGGCTAGACTCGTTCTTCATCAACACTATTCTCATCATGGTCCAAAACTACTGAGGGTGTGAATGGATGTGTAGGTACAATAGGAATAAAGACTGGACCACTCAGCCTCAGTTTCCTTAACTGTAAAATAAGGATTACAATGGCACCTACTTCAAAGGGTTGTTATGAGGATCAGATAACCTATGTAAAGTTTTTAAAACCTTAAAGGGCTATGTAAATGTTAGTTATTTATTATTGTTGGGTTTTTTTAATTATTTCATTGGTAAAAGACACCCCCAGATGAGGAAATACTCTCTACCCTTGCAGTCAGTACTTCATTCTTATAGAATTGCCAAAACACTGAAAAGGCAGGTAATTTGCCAAGGATCCCCTAGCTGGTAGGTATCAGAAGTCACACCTGAATCCAGCTCTCCTGGCTTTGAGGCCAACACTCTATGCCAAACTGGCACACAAGGTAGGGTGTCCTGCTCGGTGTTATTACAGATACAGTGGTACGTACTCTATGAATTCTCATAAATTGTTGCTGATTTATAGACAACTAAATGAAATATCCATAGAAAGATTATCCTGAGGGTTGACACTTGAATAAATCGTGTGTTCTATGATCTGAAAGAATAGTCACATTAAAGAGATGGGCTTTAATGGCAGAAAGCAACTTGGGAATCACCGAAAAAGTGGTACAATTTCTCCAATGCAATCTCCTCCTCTGACTCACCTCTGGGACCACCTCCAATAGGTGTGTTGAAGTCCCTTAGCATGGAAAATGGAGTTTGGATAAAGAAGACTATAAACCAGGCACTGAACTCAGTAGGAAAGGAGGGAAAATGCCCTAGGTGTCAGTAGATAAGTCTCCAGGATCTGAAATTAGGTGATAAATTCTAATGAAATAAACTGAAAAAAAAAAAAATGAACCTATTGAGAGATGGTGATAAAAACAATGGTAATAGGGAGCAAGGACATTCCCATACGTAATGAGTGGGGGGAAGAGGGTATAAGCAAAAGTGCCACCTGTAACAGGAAAGAGTGGCCAGGGACACAGTGTCATCAGGAGGATAAACCAGGCCTTGGTGAATTCCAGAAAATAGGAATGTGAAAGGAGTTTGCAATAAAAATAAGTTTGTTAATTATGGAGCAAGCATTCCAGAGAGCACAGTAGAAGGGATGGGTCAAATTGGAGTGGTACATTGAAGGGGTTGGGGTATGATTGAGAGGGATGTAAGTAAGGGAACAGCTAGTGAGGAGTGGGGGAATGACAGAGTGTGTACATTATCAGTCAGACATTTGGAATTACTTGGCAGGGGGGAGGGGGGAGAGTGTATAAGGAAGTAGAAATATTTGAACCACTGAGGAATAAATCCAGGAAAATTATCAGGGGTTGGAGAGAGGTCTATTAGAACAGGCAAGTAGACTGTTCAAGGTCCTTTCTTGAAATCTAACTTGGTGACAAGTGGTAATATGAGGCCTGCCTCATACAGGCAGGAGCAAGTGAAGATATGACTCAGGAAACTCTGATGGGGAGATAGGATGTGCCAATGTGAGGTCAGCCTGCTGAAGGATTCTCTAGTGGTGAGGGTCAAAGCAAGAAAGCTGGCAGCCAAGGCCTGGTCAGTGGATGGCTGCAACCTGGGGAGGTCTGCCAGGAACCAGGTGATGTAGTTGAGGCCCAGGGATGGCAACTGCCAGGAAGAATTGCACTTACTCTGAAAATTAGAGTCTCAGAGAGTTGCTTAAGGTCCTGAGAAATTAAATAAATTATTGCCCAGTCACACAGCCAGGATTTGTTAGAGGCAGGCCTTGAACCCAAGTGTGCCTGGCTAACTATCCTCACCATTCTGTATCTCATTCAAAATGAAAACAAAATTAAACAAATTTCATCTATTAAGTGATGACAGTTAGACTTCCCTTCAGAAAATTAATGAGGTGAAGAAACAAGACTTCTTTCCTCATTCTCCCAAGACAAAAAAGATTTAGAGATTTCCTTGGTTAATTGTTCATTTACCGACAAGACCTCTAGACTCGACAAAGTATTTGTGGTAATTTGATAGACTGTTTAACAAACAAGAATTTTTAAACGACTTTGTGTTTCTCCACCAGGAAGCGAATGGACTTCACACTCAGCCAAAAGAAACACACTTATGGCTCTTGTTCAACCCTGGGCAGGAATCCAGAGAGACTGGGAAGGAAAATACACACTGAAAAGAGCCAAGAATCAGTCACTGTGCTCCAAGATCAGGATAGTGTGAGACTGCTTTCTACCACCTAGAGTTACTGAGGATACAAACAACTAAGAAGCATTGTTTGATTCAAGATTTGACACAACATTAAGTCACTTAGGACACCTAAATCAGAGAACAGCGATAGACACTGGACCTGTCATTGCATTGGGTTAGGGAAGTCCCAGGTGAGGAAATTCCTTCTACTCATGCAGGTCAGCACTTTCTCTACATCTTATGGTCTTAGAAAATTACCTAGAAGGAAATGAAAGAAACTAGCATTTATTAGGCACCTACTGAGTGCCAGGCACTGTGCTCAATTTTATGGGGAAAAAATTATTTTTTAAAAATTTCATTTGAGCTGATTTACCTAGGATTATACAGTCAGTATGTATTAAAAGTAGGATCTGAACCCAGATCTTCCTAATTTCCAGACCAACTCTCTATCCGCTTGGTCCTGCTACCTCTCAAATGATAGAATATCTTATGAATTGTCTTCATTTTCACCCATTAGGTGACATGATATTGTAGAAAGAGTGCTGGATTTGTAACCAAATCCTTGCTTGTATATTGTTCACTGGGTGATCCTGAGGAACTCATCTGGAGGCAGAGTTGAAATCATGCCTCAGATAGTAATTGGCTGTGTAGCCCTGGTCAGGTCACTAAAACTGTCTATGCCTCTATTTTCTCATCTGTAAAGTGAGAAGTTGGATTGGATGTCCCCAGTGGTCGCTGCCAGGTCTAAATCCACGATACTATGACCTGTTGAAGACTCATTCGTGCAATGGGGATAAGGATCTGTGCACTGCCTACCCCACAGGGCAGGGTCACTGAGAGGTATGAGCTTAGTAAACCTAAAAGCATTATGTAACTGTCATTTATGATCTTTCTTTTCTTTCCTTTTTATTACTAAGAACCTTAAC
Source organism: Vombatus ursinus (assembly GCF_900497805.2). Taxonomy (NCBI): domain Eukaryota; kingdom Metazoa; phylum Chordata; class Mammalia; order Diprotodontia; family Vombatidae; genus Vombatus; species Vombatus ursinus. The sequence continues at coordinate 7,103,274 of NW_020950239.1, read as the reverse complement.
ACAGATTCTGTGGTTTAGCGTGCCCATTGATTACTCAAGAAAATTCTTTAAAAATTTGTAAGCAATATTCACTGGCTTTTTTTTTCAGGAGAGGGCTATTGAAATATTAAAAGATGTTTTCTGAATCAGCTTTACCTCAAAGAACAAATTGCCTTAGCCCCTACATTAGTGTTATCCCCTCCTCCCAATGCAAAATGCAAAGCCTTGTGCTCAATCTTGAAATCATGGTTACAGATACATAGCACAGATACAGACCAAGTTCTAGTTGATATTCAAATCAAAGGAAGAACATAGTCAATATCAGAGCTAAAGCTAGGTTTTCTGGCTCCCAGAACAGTGTTCCACCCCCCACCTCACCCCCACCCCATACCACCTGACTTTCAGTTGTCACACCATTTAGCTTTTCATTGATTTACTCAATATTCATCAAATAATAAGAGCTAGGCATGATGCTAAGCACTGTGGGAGCAATTAAAAAAAAAAAAATCCAGTCACAGGCCTTCCTCCCATAGAGCTTTAAGGCTAGTAGGGGAGATAAGGCACAGTGACAGCAGCTTATGTCTATAGTACGCAGACAGAGCACTAGATCTGGAACCAGAGAATCCAGATTTCAATCCTACAGCTGATACTTGTTACTTGTGAGACCTGGAGAGAGTCACTAGGCAGTATTCTCGTGACCTAGAACGCTATTCCTAGATGACATGGCGGACAGAGCTGTACATACTTTGGGGTGAAACCTTCCTAGCTGGTAGCATTTTTGCTGTCAAATAATAGCAATGATAAGGGTAATAACTAACATTCATATGTTGCTTTAAAGTTTGCAAAATGCTTTACATACTTTATATCATTTGATCTGGTCCACTCTCTTCATTTCATGAGAAACTACTATGTAGGTAGTTTCCAAGTGAAGTGGCTAGAATCCGAGTTTCTCACTACCCGATTTGATTGTCGTCCTATTGTATTTGCTGTGGTTGTCATTCAGCTGTCCTCAGCCTTGTTCAACTCTTCCTTGACCCCACTTGGGATTTTCTTGGCAGAGATAGTGGAATGGTTTGCCATTTCCTTCTCTATCTCATTTTACAGAGGAGCAAACTGAGGCAAACAGGGTTAAGTGACTTGCCCAGGGTCACACAGCTAGTAAGTGTCTGAGGCCAGAGTTGGACTCAGGAAGATGAGTCTTCTTGATTGAAGGCCCAGCACTGTATCCATTATGGCACCACTTTGCTGCCCATACCTATTATGCTACTCACTACCTACCTTAAAAAACAACTGAGGCTCAATCTCACATCAGTCAAATGACAAAAAAATGAAAATGGTAATTGTTGGAGGGTTTGTGGAAGGACTGGTGCACAAATGCACTGTTGATACAGGTAGAAAAGTACACAGACATTCTGGAAAGCAATTTAGAACTATACCCCCAAAGTCACTAAACTGTGCATCCCCTTTTCTTCAGTAACATCTCTACCCAGTGGATTCCTGTCCTCACCACTACCACCATCACCACCACAAAGAGATCAAAGACAGAAGGAAAGGAACCATATGTACAAAAAAAGTATGGTAATACTTTGTGTTGTAGCAAAAACCAACTGTAAACAAATTAAGTATGCAAATTGAGCAATGGCTGACTAAATTATGGGATGTGAACATAAAGGACTATTATTGCACCATAAGAAATGTTGGAAAAGGGTGAATTCAGAAAGATTTGGGAGTAATTTAATGAACTAATACAGAATGAAGTGAATGAAATCAGGGTGACAATTGATGCAATGACTGTAACGATGTAAAGAAAAATAATTTCAAAAGACTTGTCTGATAAATGCAATGCCAAATTAGGACTTCAGAGGACTGATACTGACAAACATTTCCAGTTCTTGACAGAGAGGTACAGAATGATATAGCCATTTTTAGACATATTCAATGTGTGGATTTGTCTTGTTTCATTATGCTCATTGTTATAAGAAAGAGTTTCTAGGTCTGAGAGTTCAAAAGGAGATAGTGGTAGTGATAGTAATGAGAAGGAGGAGGAGAAAGAAAGGAAGGAAGGAAGGAAGGAAGGAAGGAAGGAAGGAAGGAAGGAAGGAAGGAAGGAAGGGATGGAGGGAGGAAGAAAGAAAGGGAGTGAGGAAGGGATGAAGGAAGGAAGAAAGAAAGAAAGAAAGAAAGAAAGAAAGAAAGAAAGAAAGAAAGAAAGAAAGAAAGAAAGAAAGAAAGAAAGAAAGAAAGAAAGCAAAAGAAAAAGAAAGGAAGAAATAAAGGGAGGAAGGGAGGAAGGGACAAAGGAAAGAAGGAAGGAAGGAAGGCCTGATAAATCCCACAGCAAAAATATCCCCAAAAAATCAACCTACATTTTGATAGATGATTCTAGTACAAAGTTGGTCACAGGTGAAGATAATAATATACTTATGAGAAACATGTCAGGATTAAGGAATAAAAAAAGGCAAGAATTTATAGTCTTCAGAGAGGCCTCATATATCTACATCCTGAATATTTTCCTCATCTGTAAAGTGGGGGTAACAGTAGCACCTCCCTTCTTCAGTTGTTGTAAGGATCAAATTAGATAATAATTGTAAAGAGCTTAGTAGGTTGCCTGGCACGCAGCAGGCACTTTATAAATGTTAGTTATTATTACTATAAAAGAACTGATCGACATTGGGCAGGGTGAGTACTGAATAATGGCACAAAAAGAAACTGACAATATTTTAATAGACATGCTAAATTTGTTAATGGTATGTGAGTCATTCCTAAAATAGCTATCTTTATGAGTCTGACTAGCAACTTATCAGAGAAAAGGTCATGGTTTGTACAAAGCTAGAAGAAGTGTGGGGGGCAGGGGATGATAAAAAGATGAGGCATGCATTTGAAAGAACTCCTTATCTATTAAAACAAGTTGTTGAAATGAGAAATGGGTAATAAATGGAAGACACTGATTATAATAATTTCATACAGAAGTTTGACTAAAATCAATTGCTATAAAAACAAACAAAACAAACAAAACAAAACAAAACAAAAAAAAAAGATTTAAAAGTGCCTGAGTCAGCAATTACTAGACTTATTTACTAAGTGGAAAGAAAGGAATCAAAGGGAAAATCAGTTTAAAACTTTTTCTTTCTTTTCACAAGCTGGGCAGTTTTCTTAATTGGTCCAAACTGGTAGGCATGAAGTACTCTTGGAACTTAACTTCTTTACCACAACTGACTTCTAGGTGCATGGCATTGATCTGTTGGAGGACAGCCATATGAAGATAATACTAGTATTTATTCTTGCAGATGATATGCTAATACTTCTCAGCATTGTGACCCAAGAATTCTTGTGGATGGGGACTATTCTGGGCTGGGCCTGACTTAGGCCAGTTCTCTGGTAGTTTAGTTTCTATGATGGAACAAAATAGGACACTCTTAAGTCATTCCAATAGTTAACAAAAAGAAATTTACTTAACCTTAGAAGGAGAGGGATATTCAAAAAGGACACAAATTGAGGACACCTCAAGTTGATTTAGTTAAGCAAAGAAGCTCCCTTGCCCAAGTTTCACACTGTGACCCACCAGTCAAGCTTCAAAGCTCCTGGGGGTCCTCATAGATTCTTTGCACTCAGGCAATTAAAAAAGGAGGCCAACAGTCTGAGCCCTTGGTTCTCTGAGACAACCCAATCTAATACCTTTTAAGGAAAAAACTAGCCTAACTTGCATGGCAGGGAGAGGTTAGGATATTACTCCTATGACAATGATCCTTTGTTTCCCAACTACCACAATGCCCTTGCCATTAGGTCCTGGCTTAATGACTGCAGTCATTGATTTCTGGGCATTCCATTTGTTGGGCGTGGTGCTATAGGTTTACTTGTTGTATTTGATAAGGAAGCTGGAAAAGTTCTGCAAGATCATCCTTAGATTTTCATTACCCATCTACAGCTTGAGATAAATGTTTGAACAAAAGAGAAGGAAACCAAAGGGATTCAGGGAAGGAGAGAAGAAGGTAGGCAGGCAGATGGGAAGGAGGGAGAGAAAGAAGGAAGAAAGAAAGAGAGGAAGAGAGGGAGGGAGGAAATGCTATAGAGTAGATGTAAATAAATAAAACAAATTATTAGCATTGTAATGAAGTTGATTTCTAAATAAAAGCTTTAGAGTTTCACAGATATGAATAGTGTGACATTTTTACATGGACAATTCATTCACTTCGTATCTCCCTAAAACCTGCTTTAGAACTTGAAGGAAGCATGTTTTATAACAAGCAAATGGGATGGGGGTGGGGGGGAATAAAAACTAACTGTACTAAAACTAGTTGTTTACTTTGTGACAATGTTTTAGGGCATCAGTTGAAAAGAGAGACAATGACAAAGGTTATCCAAAGAACTGAACAGCTGAATCTTTTCATGGGTAACTTGCCCAGCTCTGTAGAGTAATACCATCACACTCAATTTCCTCATTGCAGGAGAATTGATCCTTTGCTGGGGTTTTGGTTGGAGCTTTGTAGAAGCATCCAAATTCGTCCAATATACCATTGACCACATCTGTTTGCCTTTCAATCTCCTGGCTTATAAAGGAGCCAGAAAATTGAGCAACCTTGCACACAGCAGGGGGGAAAGGCCTCATTTGACAGCAAACATCCCACCAGCTGAGAAGGTTTTACCCCAAACTATGCAAAGCAATCTCAAAACAATCTCACTTTGTCCCCTTCTCCTGTCTGTCCTGTTCTCAGCTTCTTCAATAAATATTTCACAAGGAAATGACCATGATAGGCTTATAACTGGGAAGGACCTTAGAAGTCCCATTTTAGAAATGAATTCAATGGTTCACCGAATCCAAGCTTTCTGCACCTGCTCCTCTTTGCTTAAAGAATCAAGCTGTTGGGTCAGTTAGGTGGCACAGTGGATAGAGCTCTGGTCTTAGAGTCAGGAGGACCTGAGTTCAAATCCAGCCTTAGACACTTGACACTTAGCAGCTGTGTGACCCTGAGCAAGTCACTTAATCCCCATTGCCTCACCAAAAAGCAAGAAAAGAATCAAGCTGTTTTCTAAGCTCCAACCATGGATTTGCTTGTTGTTCTCTTTAAACCATTTAGCTAGCTAATATTTAAAATCAGTTTCTAAGCCTCCATCTCCATGGACCATGGATTTGCCTGTTGGTTAAATCATTTAGTCAGATTGATATTTGATTATTGCATCAAAGCCCTGGATGTTGTCAACTGAACAAACTTGCTATTGTCTGAGTGAATTAGAGCCCTTTCTTTGGAATCTCAATGTACACTAACAAGTTAGCTCTTCTTACGGATTCAGTATCATTTTTTTTCAAAAGTTTTGAACTCTGCATTTCTTTTCTTGTTAGTGTTGATAAGTAACATTACTGATAATATTACTGATGAAATAATGATGAAGAAACATGAATATTATTAAAAATAAAGTAATATTGCTCACAGATCAATGCCAATAAATAATGCTACTAATAAAACAGAATACTAACCCTCAAGTAATAGAAGATAGAGGGGAAAATGGAAAAGGATTTGAAACTGATCACTCCAGTCACCTGGCAATACTGGAGTAGACAGCCAAATAATGGGGTATTGTGAGAGAGACCTGTTTCTGACGATCAACTTTCAGCATCATCTTTTCCTGAGTCTGCAAAGAAGCTCATTCTTTTACAAAACAGGAAATCAGGAGAGGGAAAATAAAAAAGTTCACCCTAACCATGATGTTGAAATATACATTGAATATTTTCATTCACAGGTTTGTGGATGCAGGCCCTACTTCTCATCAGTGTATTAGAACCATTCATTAGGAGTGGTCACTTACACTGTGCTAATCTCATGGAAACCAGCTTCCATAAGGAAGGTTAGCAACATGAGCTCCCCGTTTGTCTGGACGTTAATCTTCTTGCCATTTGTCATGAAGTCACATTGGAGTGAAGGCAATATCCTCTTACTTAATTCATGCCAGGATGGTATTATTATGATGCAGCATTTCTTATGAAAATTTGTGAAACATTTCCTTTAAAATAATGACTGTGTCATCTTCTGTATTGCCATTTGGGGTCAAGATGATAGTCAATTCAATTCAATTCAACAAGTATTCATTAAGCAGTTACTGTTTTTGAGGTATTATGTAAGATCACAGAGATACTAAGTTGAAATTAAAAATAATCTCTGGCCCCAAGGACCTCATGCTCTAGTGGGAGAAATAACATATAAACAGATAATTAAATACAAAATAATTTGAAAGAGAAAAATGCAAAAGTGACTTGGGGGAAATCAGGTAACATTTAGAATAAAAGGTGACACCCAAGTTAAACCTTGAAAGAAGCTAAAGATTCTAAGAGAATAAGGGGGTAGGAAATGGTCTATCCAAAGACACAGAAATGGAGATGGAAAACCCACTAGAAGGGTAGGCTGGAATCAGATTGTCAAGGGCTTTGAATGCCAAGTTCAGGCCTCCGGCCCCATGTTCCTTAACAAGGAATGTTGCCTAGCAACAACATCACAGAATCTTAGAGTCAGAAGGGCATTTATGGGGATCAAGTAAGACCTCCTTCTGGTACAGATAAAGGAATGGAGGCCCAGGGAAGATGAAGTGACTTCCAGAGCTGGCTAGGGCAGAGCTGGGCTGGAGCCCAGTTCTCCTGAGTTCCAAGTCCTATGGTCTTTCCATTACCACATTGTCCTTTTTGATGTTGATCTGAAAGATTGACTTACTCCAGTCATCCAAGCTTCCATTAACAAACTATCACAGAAAAAGAAATAAATCATCACAGAGTTCACAATTATGAATTTATAGAAATCTCTTTCAGGCTGCTTAGCATTGCAGATTGTACCACTTCCTGTGGCAATAAAAGCCCTAAAACAATAACAATAAGTAGAATTTATATGAGCAGCTAGGTGGCATTGCTGTGGGTAGAGCACAGGCCTGGAGTCAGGAAGATCTGAGTTCATATTTAGCTTTGGGAACTTACTAGCTGTGTGACCCTTGGCAAGTCACTTAACCCTATTTGCCTCAGTTTCCTCATCTGCAAAATGAGCTGGAGAAGGAAACGGCAAACCACTCCACTATCTCTGCTAAGAAGACCCCAAATGGAATCATGAAGAGTTGGACACAACTGAAAATGACTTAGCAACAGGAAGCATTTATTTGCATGTATTATCTCACGTGATCTTCACAACATTTTCTCTCATTAACACATTATCTATGCCCATATATAACCTATATCAAATTGCTACCATCTTAGGGTAGGGGGGAGGTGAGGGAGGGAGGGAGGGAAAATAAATTGGAATCCAAATTTTTTTTAAATGAATGTCAAAAAAAAAAGATATGACACACAAACAAGTATGATAGATGAGGTCCTAGAGAAGTCAGCTGCTCCAAGTCAAAGAAGGCACTGACTGGTCCTACATAACTTCTGGAACATAAGAATTCTTGACAGATAAAGTATTCATGTAATTGGGAAAAAATAAAATGCTATATAAACAAAACAAACAAAAAATACCTATTTCATCTTTACAACATACCTGTGAGGTACTGTTATTATCCCCATTTTGCAAATAAGGAAACTGAGCCTGAGGGAGGTTAAGTGCCTGGCCCAGGGTCACACAGCTAGTAAATGTCTGAGATTACATTCAAACGCAGGTCTTCCTGATTGCAAGCACAATGCTCTATCCATTACACCAGCTATATATCTTTGAGGTAGCATTTGTTTTTATTTTCTGTAAACTTACTTTTCTTAAAATTTAGGAGGTATTTGATCATCCTAGTATTCTCAGATTTGGTAAATGAGAAGAAACAAAATGTGGTGGAAAGGACATGGATTCTAGTGTTAGACGAGGGGTTCAAATCCTATGCCAATTGCCTACTACCAATGTGACCTTGAGATCCTTGGGATTCAAGCTTCACATCCATAAAATGAGGACTTAGGTGAGATAACCTCAGGTTCCTTCCAACTCTAATTCTGATGTCAGAGCACTCTCTTTTCCCCCAGAGATCATTTAGTCCTTCATTTTACAGAAGAGGAAATTGAGGCACAGAGTCTTGTCTCTCTGACTTACTATTACCTCCCCCCAAAAAAACCTAGCTGTTGCCTCCCCCTAAAAGTTATAAGCTCCTTGTAGGCTAGCACTCTTTCATTTTTGCCTTTGTAGCAAATAGCAGAAACTTAATAAGTATTCATTGATTACATGAGCAATTCCCCAGAGCTTCTTTCGAGTTTTTAAACTCTTTGTGAATTGCCAGAGAAAGTTACCTTCTGGTGGCCAAACTTTTGGTCATGAGCCTCTGCCTGTAAAGTTATCTAAGCTGATCTTCAAATGCCAAGCAAAGATTTGGTTGCCAGACCCCCATTGGAAACTCTTCCAAATTGGTACCACCTGCCAGACACTGTGTTCCTCTAGAGTAATCTATGAGAATCTCGTCACTTCCCCATCATGATAAGGCATCAGAGGAGGGCCAAGCTTAAATTTGTATGCGATTTACATAATTTATACATTTATATACAATATATATTGCACAAGACATAACATACTGTATGTATTATCTTATAATATATATTATAATATATGGCATAAACATATATTTTACATAGCATAAAATTATATAACAATATTATATGTAATGTATAAGTATAAATGATTTATGTTGTATATTACATAATCAAATATCTATACTATGTAGAGTCATATATAACATAAATTTGATATATCATATCTTTTATGTAATATATAAAACTCAAAAAAACAAGTGCAGTAGATGAGGTCTTAGAGAAATCAGCTGACCGAGATCAAAGAGAAGGCAATGACTAGTCCAACATAACTTCTGGAACATAAGAATTCTTGACAGATGAAGTGTTCATTCTCTATGAGGTCATTTTCATTTTCAGAGGCACATGAGTTAGATCAGAAGCTATGTTCATAAAAAAGGAACTCATTTGTCGTTGGTTAATGGGCACTATAGTATTGGCTTAGCAATGACCATGCTCATCTCAATCATAGTCAGTCTTTTTTTTTTTTTGCAAAATTTAGCCACAGTTGTACAGCAAAGAATAAGTAAATAAATAAAAAACCTTAGTCACAGCAGAGTCAATCATAAATCTTTCTTAATATGTGGTTGTTTTGTTAGGAAGTTTCATGTCCGTGAGGTTCTTGAGGACGTCTTTGCTTTAGTGGTTTCTGATCTCAGTAACTGTTGATTGCAGTGGGTGGATAATTGCTGATTGGGGGGAGGGGGTGTATAGGCCATGGAGGATGAGGAGAACAGAGTGGGGAAAAATGCCTGAGAAATACAGTACATTTTTCTTTGAGATAAATAATCTAAATGTTTTTTTTACTAAATCTAAAACTTTCTTTTACTAAAACTAAAAAGTCTTTTATTAAACCAAAATATGAATGACTATATTCTTCTAAATGGTATCCTTGAACTACTCTTAGAAAGTTAGGTTGCATTCTCCCATATTGAAAAATGGCCATAGTGAAAAAAAGTACATTTTGGTGAAACATTATTCCTCATATACATTCAATAGAATGTAAGTTTCTGGGGGAGGGGCACAGGGACTATTTCATTTCTCTCTTGGTGTCCCCCAGATAACAGAGTATGAGTGAAGAAGATATATGGGGGGAAAGTATGAAGAGTAGGTGATATTAATGCAAAGTTACCAGTAATTTTTTTAAAAGGTATTTACATTGATGTTATATAAGAGTGAGTGTAGGCAACACACTCTGTTAATAATCAGGTTTCTAGTCCAGGTTATTCATTGAATTTTGCAGAGTATTTTGAAATGTATTTTTGTAGAATGGAAATTTGCTGTCAATCAAAGGATAATAAATTTATGTACAATTCTCACCATTAAGTCATATCTTGCCAGGCATTTGGTAGATGGTAAATTTCTGCAACCTGCAAATATTGCACTGCCTGTACTATCCTTGCATAGTCAACACCACGGGTGGGGAGCCTGTGGCCTTAAGGCCCTTTGATTGAATCCAAAATTGAATCCAAATTTCACAGAACAAATCCCCTTAATAAAAGGATTTGTTCTGTAAAACTTGGATTCGGTCAAAAAACTGCACCCAAGGACCTAGAAGGCCACATGAGGCCTCAAGTGCCCCACCCCTGGTCTACACTGATCACTGAGCCCAAGGTCTTCGCTATTGTTGTTGTTGTAAAGTTGTGTCTGACTCTTGGTGACCCCAGTTGGGGTCTTCTTGGTAAAGATACTGAAGTAGTTTGCCATTTCCTTCTCTAGTTCATTTTATAGGTGAGGAAACTGAGGCAAAGTTAAGTAACTTGGCCAGGGCATGCAGCTAGTAAGAGTCTGAGGCCCAGATTTGAACTCATAAAGATGAGTCTTCCTGATTCCAAACCCAGTGCTCTATCTACTGTGCCACCTAGCAGGTCTTTAAGGATAATCATTTTGTAGTTTATAGGGGCAAAGACCTAGTCCTGAAGAGCCATCATAAGCACCTCTGTTGCTCAAACAAATCCGTATGAATGAGCCATTTGTTTGATGTTTGAAGCTTTGTTCATGTAGTGTTGGCTGAGTTCATGTTAGTGTCTATAATCCATGGAGAACTTTCTTATTTCTCAAATCTTAGTCATTATATAATAATAATTATTATTTATCATCATCATTATTTATGACAATATCATTTCTTGCTGGGAGTTTCTTGCTATTTAGCATAAAATATTGTATGTAATCCATTTGGTTGTCATTTTTAATATGATAATAATATTATGACACATTATATCACAGTAATAATAATGTTTTACCTTAAGTCTGTTTCAGAGAAACAATTTTAAAGATCATATCCACTAGACTTTATAGGCAGTTAGGTGGTACAGTGGATAGACTTGGAATAAATAAGACCCAAGTTCAAATCTGATCTGAAACATCCACCAGTTATTAGTTGTGACCCTGAACAAGTCACTTCATTTCTGTCTGCCTCAGTATTCTCATCTGTAAAAGGGTGATAATAATAGAACCTACCTCCCAGGGTTGTTGTAGGGATAAATGAGATAATATTTATAACATTCTTTGCAAACCTTACAGAACTATATAAAGGCTAGCCAATAGCATGATTGTGGTAGTCATGATCTAAAAGCCTAGTAAAACTCTCCCTTGACTCCTCTGGATCCAATATGAGCAAACACAAGTAGAAAATCTCTTTCAAGTTCACATGAAGCCCAGTGATAAAGCAATGGATCCATCCAGTACAAAAGTAATCGAATTCATGCTGCAAATGATTTGATAGAGAATGAAACCTATCTCTATCGATCTGTCTTACAGTTTGTGCTGTATGCTCAGAAATTCAGAAATCTAGACACCAAAAGAAGAGAAATATATTTAAGAGCGTGCTAGTCTTCAAAGATGTCCTTTTAAGAAATGAGAAGACTTCTCCAGGCCCGTGTTCTAAGAGGTGCCATGATGTCCTGGCAAAACTTGACTGAAACTGGAATCAGCTGACCTGGGATTAAATCTGGTTCTGCTCCTTTCTAACTCTACCACCTTTAGGAAGTCAGATCTCAGTTTTCTTACTTGTAAAATGGGGGTGGAGGCAGGTGGAGGAGGATAGACTAAATGATCTTAAACTTCCCTTCCTCTTAGAAGTCTTGTCTATTACCTTTTGCAATAGGAGCTAAGAAGTTATTGGCTGGCTATTTTAATTTTTTGACAAACCTGCTAGGTGGCAGGTCCTGTGATGATCAGGGGACTTCTCTTCTTTGCTCCTTCAGGTAGTATACATACCAGTATGTGCTCTGGCTTCATACAGATAAAAGTCCTGGTGCTCAAGGCTACCAATTGACAACATTGTTTTTCTGTGAACCCAAAACATCTCAGTCAGTCAATAAGCATTTATTAATATGCCAGGCACTGTGTTAAGCACTGGGAGTATGAAAAGAAGTAAAGACAATCCCCTGTTCTTAAAGAGCTCATAATCTAATGGGAGGGACATCAAATCAACAAATATGTACAAACAAGCCACATAGAGGATAAAGGGAATAATTTGCTAAGGGAAGACAAGAGAATAAAGAGGGGTGGGAAAGGTTTCCTGTAGGAGAAGAAATTTTAGTTGGTACTTGAAGGAAGCTAGGGAAACCGAGAGGCATGAGGACAGCCAGAGAAACTGCCCTAAGCCAGGAGATAAAGTGTCTTGTTCCTCAGGGGACCGGTGTCACTGGATCTGAACACGTGGTAGGGAGAGGGGACCAGAGGAAAGGCTGTTGTTCAGTCATTTTTCAATCACGTCTGACTCTGTGTGACCCCATTTAGGGTTTTCTTGGCACAGTGACTGGAGTGGTTTGCCATTTCCTTCTCTAGCTCATTTGACAGGTGAGGAAACTGAGGAAAGCAGGTTAAGTGACTTGCCCAGGGTCACACAGCTAGTAAGTGTCTGGCGGCAGAATTGAACTGGGGAAGATGAGTCTTCCCGACTCCAGGCTGGAACTCTACCACACTGTACAACCTAGCTGTTAAGAGGAGAGGTACAGGGAGCAAAAAGTATGAGAAAACTAGAAAGGTGTATGTGTGGGGGTTTAAGTTATAAAAGAGTTTGAATGCCAATAAGTTTGATCCTGGAGGTGATAGGGAGTCAGTGGAGTTTATTGAGTAAAGGAGCGACATGGTCAGACCTGTGGTTTAGGAAAATTGCTTTAGAGGTTAAATAGAAAATGGATTGGAGTGGGGAGAGACTTGTGGCAGGCAGACTCACCAGCAGGCTGTGGCATTCAGAATATGGAAGAGCACTAGACATGGAACAGAAGGTCTGGCTTATTGAAAATTTGGCTATTCCTGTTGGAGGATGACATATTTTTTCATTGGTCCTAATACAGCATCAGATCTAGTGGACTTTTCTGATTATAAATATAAATAATAAAGGCAGGATTGCTGTCTAGGTGGCAGAGGCCAGTGGTCCTACTTCCTTCATTTACTTTTTGTTCTAAACAAAATTAATTTTTCTGCCAAACCTGAAAGGATCATGGAAAATTCCAACCCTAAGTCAGAGAGTTGGATGGTATAAATTTCTATGATTTAGCCCCAAACATAGGCATTTCTTCCAGTAGAATTTTCTCTAGGGGTGGTGGCTCCCAGCCTCTAGTTATGACTAAAGAGCTGTCAGCCTTCCCTTATTAGGGAGAGGCTTTTGCAATACTGATTTCTAGCAGATAGGGACTGAGATGAATCTCAGAAAGGGGTCGTAGTAGGGAGGAAGGTCCTGAAGCAACTACCAGGCTTACTGGAGTGACATGCCCAATGGAGAGCAGAGAATCCCCCAGGTGAAAGAGAGAACTGAGAAGTACCAGTGACTCTCTGGCTAGTGGGAGAGCATTGAGACATGATAAGGTACCCAGATGCATCAGAGTCAAAAGGCACAGAAAGAAGAGCATAATGACATCACCAGAATACTCTGGGGTCCCTGGATCACCAAAGGCATGAGTTACTCCTTCAAGTTACCTGGCCATATGTATTTCCTACCTGTATACTTCTCACTAAGCCAGACAAGCAGACAGTGGCTACATATCGATAATTATCTATATGTGCCCGTAAGCCACTGTAAGTTCTGGGCACTTATTCCTTACATGTGCACTGGATATAAGGGTTCCCTACAGGTTGAACCATCTAAGGGAGTTGCCCTGGTCACACAGGTTCTTTACTTATATACAAGTTGCATCCATTAATCCCACTGACGATGTATTTCTGAGTCCTCCTTGCTTAAAGGGCATTAAGTCTGTTACTATGCTTACTATAATGCCTTTCTTTTAACTCTTCATGCCTTCTGGCTAACTAGTAAATGCAAAACAAATATTCAGGGGCTCATGAGCTATGATTTGGAGTGGATGTAGAGCCTCAGAGTACTTTGAACCTGGAGTATTTTTTTTCCTGGTGGCCCCACATTCAAGAAGGATCTTTCTATATTACTGGACAGGTTCAATCAGTCTGATCATTTCCATTTTAACTTGTTAAAATGCTCTTGAGCCATGTTAGATGAAATACTATGAGGAGCTTCATCATAAAAGCAAAGCTCATTACCTCTCTGACCCTGTGTTCTCATTTCTAAGGGGCTACACTAGATCTCCAAGGTGCCTGCTAGCTCATGGACTCATAGAAAGAAGCACAAGTCTATGTGAAAAGTCATAACTAGAAATTCTGATGGTCAGGGCAAATTTACTTAGGGAGTAGGGAGCTCACTTGAGTACTGGAAGATCTCAATATTCCATCTTGGCACCTATCCACCTCACTGCTGAGACCATTTATCTCCTGTGAAGTATAGGTCTGGCTATTCCATAATGCAATCCTGATTAAGAACAGTTGTACCAGGAGAAGGAATAACTCATCTCTGTGTGTGTCTAATCAGCACCCATTTGATGCCCCCGACCCATTAACCCTCAGGAAGAGGTAAGAGGAGGAAGGTAGCCAGGGGTGTATATGGCAGAAGGTAGAGGGATATGAGGATGATGATCTGGAAGCAATTGAGGGATGAGAAAGGATGCTCCATTATGTTTACTAGTATGGGGCCATCAAGCCAAGGGGTAGTGGACTGGTGATCCAATGTTGTAAGTAACCATGCCCCTTTAACAGATGGCAGTATTCTGGGATAAATCTCTAGTCATTCTACCAGAGTTATGACTGTCTGTGGACTCTAGACCAAGCCCCAACTTTGGTTCCTTTTAACCCTAGACCAAAGAATGCTGCAGTATAGATATGATTTAATGTTTGTCATTTCTACGGTGTGTCATAGGAATATCCCTTTATATTAAGCAAGTGGAAAGAGCTGGAGTCACGGAACTTCAAAAAGTATTAAATCCCCATTTCAGAAGGCTGGGCCAAAAGAAAACCATGAAATATTTGACTCATTTGCCACAAAGGAGTGCTTTCAAGAAATTACTTTTTGCAGACTTCCTTGATGAGAGTTTAATTACGATTGAATTTCCCTGGGTGCCTCTCTATTATAATGATCAAGCTTGTCCTCAGAGAGGAAATAAAAAAAATACATGCCCTACCCACCCATCTTCCTTCTTGGATATTTGACATCTCAAATATCATCTGACTCAGTTAAAGCATCAGTTAGTTTTTCTTGACTACTGTTTTTCTTTCTTTTTTATTCTCTGTTATATAAGGGTGGGTTTATAGGAGAGGGGAAGAATATATTCATAAATGAAGATGTAAAAACAAGAGATACCAATATTTTAAACATACATTATATTTTCATAAACTTGTCACAAGACAGTCATGTCAATAGAATGAGGAAAACAGCATAAGCTGAGGTCATGATCATTTGTAATAAGCTGTTAAACTATCTCCCTTTTTTTTCTTATTGATTACAAAACACAAAACCTCAGAACTACTAACACTCATTTTTTCTTCTTAACAAGCATATACAGAGTACCACGAGTAATGAGTGAGTACTCCAGGTTGCTCAATTGCATTTCCTTTTGCATATTCTCTAGTTCGTTGAGTCATGGGCTTATCTAAGACACAAGCATGTGAGAAAGAAGCCACAGTTAAAGGTGAGCTTCCAAAGACTTAAGTGGGTTTGCAGTCCAATTCCAAGCACAATGACCCTCTGTGAGGCATACGTACTCTGCTGCTCAATCCATCCTCTGATTTTAATGTGAAGCATACTTTTCCAGGAACAAGTGTTCCATTAAACAGCAGATATTTATTAAGTATCTAGAACAGGTCAGGCATTCTGCCAGGGGCTAGGGATACAGTACTGGCTTTCCATGAGCTTATATTCTCTTAACAGGGGTGCATGGGGTGTTCAGGAGGACTAGCACCTTTGGTGTAAGGACTTGCTGAGAACTTTTCAGGGCTGCTCATCCACCTTTGGTGTCCACCTCTCACCCAACTCTCACCTGTGGCTCCAAAAAAGTGTGGCATAAGCACCGCACATATCCCAGTAAAACTGTCTCAGTAGATGGCTCAACCAGATTGAGGGTAACCAATGGCTTTCAAATCTATCAGAGAATTGGAGAGACGTCTACCCCCAGTATGCAAAGACTTCCCATGGCAGAATGGGCAGATGAGAACAATTTGTTCCAATGGCCATATAGACAGCCGAAGAAGGTGCTGTGAAGTGCTTAGACGGGGGTGGGGAAACTGTGGCCTTGAGTCCACAGGCTCCCCACTCCTGGCTTAGAGTTTGGTCAGACATTGAAGATGCCAAGGTCATCTGCTGCGTCCCAGGCCATTGTCAGTCATCCTGACTTTTATTTTGCCACTGGACTTTTATGATTCTGGAAGAAAGAGTGGGGCTGATGACTTTGTGCAACTCTACCTCACTTAAATCTAATTCACCCATGAGTTAAGACATCGCTGATAATGTCATTATCCTCTTGAAAAATGAAGGACAAACAACAATAACAACAACAATTCTATTAACATTTAATAAGTTGTGACAACCAAGCACACAACATAAAATGGCAGTGTTGTGTGTGTTGGGAGAAATGGGTGTGGAGGTGCACAGGATCAGGACTCAGCTGCTTACACTTCAGGGTACAAGTCTCCTAAATGCTTTAAATTATTTCTAAGTTATAAGCAAGGGCATTGAAAAGCATCAGTTTGCTCACTGAAAAAAGAAGATTCTATGATGCAAGTGGGTTACTGAATATGAACCAATAACCACAGGCTTCAAAGTATATGGTAATAGCACATAATGTAAACAGTTATCTCTTCCACATTGCGGCTTTCCCCACTGCAATTTCAATGTATCATGGGTCGACATAAAAAATTAAATGGAAATTTTTGGAGAGTTTTATGGAAGCCACAGATAACACACTAAGGCCAGCAGACAACATGGAAAAAGTATTTTTACTTAATATTGACCTACGACCCATGGCCAAATATCTAACCCAAATTTTACACTAAGGTACTGTAAACACCCCCATAAAAAAAGAAAAAAAAATCAAACTTCTTCTCTGGTACAAAGGGAGGGCCAAAAGATTTTACATGAATTTTCCACATCACCAAGGTGCTACACCCCTCACCCCTGCAATGTAGAAGGGATTACTGTAATACATAGTATATGTAGTTATGCCAGATCCATAGTCAGCCACTGGACTTGGGGCAGTTTGGTGAGTTACATGGGAAGGAACAGAGACTTTCCGATCTGTTAAGAATGTTGTTGGTCTTCGACTCTTAGGGTCTGAGATAAGGTGTTCTCTGTTTTTCCATTAACCGGTTCTGCACAACAACTAGTGTTGAGAAAAATCAAACAATCAATCAAGAAGCATTAATTAAGCACCTACTGGGTACCAAGTGCTCTGTAGGTACAAGAGATAGGAAGACCAAAAATGAAGCAGTCCTGCCATGAAGGGGCTTACATTCGGTATACACACCAATGTACATGAAAGTAGATACAAGATAATGCTGGCACTAGCCCCCAGTGAGATCCCAGTGAGATGGATTTGACAGAAATAAAACAAGCATTTCCAAAATATAGTAGAATAGAAAAAAAGATGATTACACATGAAACTGCAAATCTATTATGTACAACTTGCTATTCCTTTTAAATATATATTAAAGTTATTGTGTAACTTTCTTTACTTTCTTTTTTCTTCCCCCTCCTTTTTTTCTTTTCCCCCTGCCCCTACCATAGTGATGACTACCATTAGATACAAATATGTATATGTAAGAAAAATCATTCTATACATACTTCTATCTGTCAATTCTTTCTTGGAGACAAATAACATCTTCTTTCATAGGTCCTTTGTAGTTAATTTGGGTATTTATAATAGTTAAAATAACTTAGTCACTCAAAGTTGTTCTTAAAACAGTATTGCTGTTACTGTATACCATGTTCTCTTGGTTCTGCTCATTTCACTCTTCATTATTGCATGCAAGTCTATCTATGTTTTTCTAAGATCATCAAGTTCATCATTTCTTTAGCACAATAGTATTCCATCATGATCATATCCCACAATTTGTTTAGTTATCCTCCAATTGATAAGCATCTGCACAATTTCCAGTTCTTTGCCGCCATGAAGAGAGCTCCCATAAATATTTTAGAACATATAGGTTCTTCTCCTTTTTCCAAGATGGTTACATCTTTGGAAACAGACCCAGTAGTGGTATTACTCAGTCAAAGGCAGTTTAATACCTCCTTGGGCATAATTACAAATTACTCTGCAAAATGGTTGGATCAGTTCACAGTTCTACCAACAGTGAATTAGTGTTCCAATTTTCCTACATCCCTTCCAACATTTTCACTCTCACCTTCAATCATTTTAGCCAATCTGATAGGTGTAAAATGATTTCTCAAGATTGTTTTAGTTTGCATTCCTCTAATCAACAATGATTCAGGGCATTTTTTCATATGACGATAAATTGTTCTGATTTCTTTATCAGAAAACTTC
This sequence comes from Vombatus ursinus, assembly GCF_900497805.2. Classification (NCBI taxonomy): domain Eukaryota; kingdom Metazoa; phylum Chordata; class Mammalia; order Diprotodontia; family Vombatidae; genus Vombatus; species Vombatus ursinus. Next base: position 7,084,959 of record NW_020950239.1, on the reverse strand, counting down.
CTGTTTGTATTCTTTGACCATTTATCAATTGGGGAATGACTCAAAGTTTTATGGATTTGAGAAAATTCTTTATATATTTGAGATATGAGACCTTTATTTTAGAAAGTGTCTATAAAATTTGCTCCCAGTTTTCTGCTTTCCTTCTGATCTTGGCTACACTTGGCTACAGCCCTGAAGTCAGGAGGACCTGAGTTCAAATCTGGCCTCAGACCAAACACTTGACACTTACTATCTGTGTGACCCTGGGCAAGTCACTTAACCCCAATCACCAAATAAATAAATAAATAAACAAACAAACAAACAACTAAATAAATAAATAAATAAATGAGTGAATGAACAGATAGATAGATAAATAAATAAATAAATGAATGAATAAATGGATGAATAAATGAATGAATGAATGAATGAATGAATAAACCAAATATAGCCAAGATCATACACAAATGTTGCAGATTGACTGTGCACCATTGCTTTCATGATGGCATCCCAATATATTGTGAACTTCTCAAGGGAAGGAACTTTCTTTGTATGCAATTGATTTCCAGCCATATGGTTCAGACCTACAGAGGAAACTGAGGAAGGTTTCAGTTTCATCTTCTAGCCCAGTCTGAAGTCTGCAAAGGAATAACTAGGGCAAGAATACCAGACTAAAAAGAAATTCTATCTCTCTGAAAGCCCTGACAAGAAAGAAAGAATGAGAGATAGAAAGAAAGAAAGAAAAAAAGGGCCAAAAAAAGAAGAAAAAACAAAAAACAAAAAGACACCAAAAAAAAACTAAGAAAGAAAGAAGAGCCTAAACAGTTAATTAAATCACATTATCATACCTTTCCCCTCTCTGCTTTTCTTTCTCAAACCAGAGGGGCCAGGAAAGGGGCAACAGGCACTCCTGAGAGGCTTCACTTCTCTTAACCCCAAAGGGGCACCGAAGGGCAATAGCCAGAACTGCAGTCTCTATTCAGTTAATTGGGAAGTAGGAACCAAAGCCTGCCATGTATAAATCTCATCCAAAAGTTCCAATAAAGCCCTTTATATCCCCCCATTAAGAATATTGTAGGACTCTGGTATCTCTCAATGGCTTAAATCAGTCTCTTGTCACTCAGTGACTCACTTATCACTTAACAAGGAACTCACAAATCTCCCCTCATGAGAGCTCTTTTAATCATACTTTAGTCTCCAAATATTTATGAGATTTCTCTTTTTGCTGCTGTTGTTTCACTTTCTTAAATCTTAAAACAGCTATGTGCAAACAAGTTGAGGGACCACAATGCCTTGTAGCCCTAATTTTTCAATATGGTTCATCATATCATCCTATGTCCTTGGAACTATTTTTTTTTGCTCTCCCAATTTTCTAGCATTTAAGAAATGACAGGTCTTGAAGATGGAAAGGAATGTTGGGGAAAAAAATGTATTAAGAGGGGGCAGCTAGGTGGTGCAGTGGATAGAGCACCAGCCCTGGAGTCAGAAGGACCTGAGTTCAAATCTGACCTCAGACCAAAAACTTGACACTTACTAGCTGTGTGACCCTGGGCAAGTCACTTAACCCCAATTGCCTCACCAAACAAAAAACAACTTATTGAGAGACAAAAAAAAAGATAAGAAGGAGAACAGGGCAAATGGTTTCTATTTTCTTAGTAAAAATGCAAAGCGATCTGTTGAAAAGATCAGCAGGTGGGGTGGTATACAGAGCCTTGAGGAGAGAAGTTTGGAATAACTTCTGTAGGGAATTATGAGAGACTAATCAGTTAGGGAAACGACAATGATTGTCCAGCTACAGTGAATGCCCATGAGTCTGGATAACAATAATTAACCCAGATCACATGGTTTCATGACTTCCTCTATCCACATAATCAGAAGGGGAGGGAAGAAATGGTGTGGACAAGAAAGGGTTAGGGTTTAACAAGGCACTTATAATAGTAGGCACCTCTCTGCTGCTCCTTGGGTCACCTATAATTTTAATTCATCAGAGATTGTGTAGTTTTCTAAGGTTTGCTGGCAATATCGCATTGCTAGGAAAATTCAGATCACAAGGATGGGGTTTTGCACCAGAGGGCAGCTTGGGATCTTTAAAAGCATTGTACAAATTCCCAAAGGCATAGTTATCATAAATAATACCTGGGAGAGCTCCAGTACCAAGAGTGTTCATTTTGAACTAGACTTTTTTTTCTGAAATGGCAAGATCACTTTTACCCCCTTTTTCTTTTCTCCACTTTTTACTTATATTAGTTGCTTTATTTCAATTTTTGATTTTTTTCCTAGTTACTTGGGCTGGTATATTTCTCTACAAACATGAGACTACTAGTAAAATGATAAACTTTGTAAAATATTATTTGTAAGGTTCACATAACTTTGACAATGAATGTTATCCCACAAAAGGCTTTTTTTTTTCAGTTAACAAAAGTCAATTTTCTTCTCCCTTTCCATGGGGAAGAAAAGAAAGACAAAACCCTTGTAACAAATATGCATAATCAAGTAAGGAAATTCCCTGCATCAGCTCTGTCCAAAAAATATGTCTTATTCTGTACCCAGAGTCCATCACCTCCCTGGCAGTAGGTGGGCAGGCATTATTAGTCCTCTGGAATCATGATTGGAATCAGAGATCTTAAGACTTTCAATATTATTGTTGAAGCAACTGTTCTCCTAGTTTTACTGACTTCATTCACTCTGCATCAGTTCATGCAAGTCTTCCCAAGTTTCTCTGAAACCATCCCTGTCATCATTTCTTATAACCCAATAGCATTTCATTACATTCATAGAATGGTAGAATTGTTTAAGAACTGTGTTGAATAGTCAAGGACTCGTTTTATGGCCTTCAGGAAGTCTTTGAGAACTGTGCCACATAGACTTTATTATTATTCTTTGGTGCAAAGTACTGTGGAAACACCTGAAAAGACAATGAATCTTAGTTCCTAGAGAATTTTCCTAGACCTGAGGTTATAGATAAATATGTCACTTTAACTGATTTGCTAAGGAAAACAAATACCTAATTGGAGATAGGAGTTCAGAGACCATCTGAATATTGCATTGGGAGAGCTCCCATGTATCACACATGGGAAAAGGGCTTTCAGGCTCAACTTTTTAAAGACTAGCAGGGGCATGGTTAATTTTGACTAAGCTGATGGGTAAGAAACCCAATTCAATGGTGAACTTTTTCATCCAGCAGTAAAAGAATAAACAGGGACTAGACATGTGTCTGCGCACTTTCTTTAATACATCATTACATCTGTTATATGTCCCTTATTTTTTATAAATATGGGGATTGAGAAGGGGGAAAATTGTACCAGAAATGTACCAAAATGTACCATCCTCCTTTTTCAAGAATTTCCTTTACCTTGTACTTGAAACCATGACACTAAAACCTTAATTCAAGTCATGCTGCACTGCCCAGGATGTGCAATATGGCTGCAGAGCTAGTTGAAAGTTTGTTTTTAGAAGCTAGATCATCTGAACATATATTAGTATTAAATCAAAGTGACTCATGGGCTTGGGTGAGCCAATAAGTGCTTGCCCAAGGTCTAAAGGGATTACCTTCTTTTGTCAGAAGGTATTTGTGTTATTAGTCCCATGAATCGGTGTTTTTTGCTTCCTGAACTCCTTTGTCTTTGTTAAAATAACTATTACCCACAGTCTCCCGTAAAGGCCCTAATTTCACAAACAGGTCTATACTTTTGTGAAACAGAAACGTTCTTCCTTGTTTGGAGTTTATTCAGCTAAGTAACTATTATTTAGATCATCATCTCACATTGGCACAAATTCTCAAAAATTCTTAGTAGGGCAGTAGGGCAGTAGGGCATGCTGGCAGTTAAAATGATCCATGGTGAATTTCAAAAGTGAAAATCTACTGTTGGTTTTATCCAGACATAAGGTGGGTACTGTGTCATGCAGACCCTCTTACAAAGAGTTATCTCAAAACTACAATGGGTTTTCAATTCAGATCCTAACTGATAGACTCCATCCTTGAGGAGATAGATTTAAAGCTGGATATGAGAGCAAGGATCTCATTGTCCAATTTATAAAGAAGGAAATGGAAGCCTGGGGCTGGGGGCAGGGTTGGGAGGGGGGAAAGCCCTGTTCTGAGAATAGTTGAGAATAAGTGACTCCCCCCATAACATATTCATGCTGAGTTAGAAAGATGGGATTTTAACTACATCCTCTGATTTTTAGATCCATCATGGTTTTGTCTATACTGCATTGCTCTAAGAAAATGGAGAAGATCTCTAAGGAAGGAGTAGCAGCAGCATTTTTATGGGTACTATTTAATGGTAACTTGGGTACTTTGCTGAAGGAAAGTATTGCATAGGGCTTAGTGAGTATATCGAGAAAGAAAGAGAAAGAAAGAAAGAAAGAAAGAAAGAAAGAAAGAAAGAAAGAAAGA
>NW_020950239.1:6898894-7080577 GCF_900497805.2 Vombatus ursinus | reverse complement strand
AAAGAAAGAAAGAAAGAAAGAAAGAAAGAAAGAAAGAAAGAAAGAAAAAGAAAGAAAAAGAGAAAGAAAGGAAGAAAGAAAAAGAGAGAAAGGAAGGAAGAAAAGAAGGAAAGAAGGAAGGAAGAAAGAAAGATAAAACAAATAAACATTGCCTACTCTCAAGCTCTAATGGTTTGAAGGTTCAAGAAAGGAAATCCTTCCCCAAGTGTTGAGAATACTTGTTAGAAGGAGTAGAAAAAGTACTGCCAAAAATTATGAAATCTTGAGCAAGAAACTGAAGACATTAGTTGACATTTTCATCACTACTGCCCATTATAGGCAAGAGACTTAGAAAAGAAAAGCAGATTTGGGAAGTGACAATACAAACATGGACAAAGGAGGGTGTCCAGGGGAGGGTCACCAACTACACCATACAATCATTAGAGTGATCTTTGAAGGCAAGGGTCTGTTTTTGCCTTTCTTTGTATTTCCAGGGCTTAGCACAATTCCTAGCACATAGTAAGTACTTAATGATTGCCTGTTGAAAACTTTTTTGAGATAGAATTTTTTAAAAAATATGGAAGATGGGTGGTGCAGTAGATAGAGCCTAGGATTTGGAGTCGTGAAGATAGGAGTTCTAATTTGGCCTCACACACACTAGCTGTGTGGGCCTGGGCAAGTCAATTTACCTCTCTCTGCCTCTATTTCTTCATCTATAAAATGAAGATAATAATTTCACCTACCTCCTAAGGTTGCTGTGAGAATCAAATGAGACAATATTTGTAAAGCCCTTAGCACTGTGCTTGGCACATAGTAGGTATTTAATAAATGCTTTCCCTCTCCCTCCCTTCCCTACAAGCATTGATTGAGGGAATATGGAATGATGTTCATGTTGGAGAAGAGAATGATCAAAAGAGACACAATACCTACCTTTAGAAAATATGTTAGGTGAAAGACAGATTGGATTATTTGTTCTTGTCCCCAAAGGGAAATACTAGAACCAACAGAAAGAAATTATGGAGGCAGATTCCATCTTGACTCAAGGGGGGGAAACCAACTACCTAACTCTTGGAACTATCCAAAAATAGAATGACCTACCTCAGGGATGCAGGGACATTCTAGTAAGGGTTTAACAACTGGCTCTCTGGGGAGAAGAAAAAAAATTACCCGAGACATACTTTTAAATTTAATCTGCATTATTAACATTTGTCTTCATCACTTTCTTAAATCCAAACAATCAACAAAACAGTCAATCAGCACCTGTTTTGTCGCATTTCCACGGTTTAAATGCACACACTGAAAATTTAACAATCAGGCTCTCCAAGCCAATTAAAACTGCCTCCAGCACACCTCATCAGCAAAAACAAATTCAATGGGAGTAAAGGGAGACCATAGGTCTAATTGTCTAACTTTGGAATTCTGTGAAGTCAAGATCGGGAAGGCTGTCACAGACATAAAGTGAAGAGGGGTAGAGAGAACAGGGTGGGGCTAGGCCAGAAAATGATCACCTAGCATGTGGTCATTGGAGCTAATTTATATTCTTGTTAATCTGCTAGGAGGATTGTAGCAATCTCTATTGTTAGTACCCTGAGGCAAGGACCTAAGGCAATTGTCCTAGTGATGGTTTTAGAAGAGAATAAGTAAACCCTTAATAACAATTTGTTGTAGTTTGGTCCTTATTTTTTTTTTCAGTCATGTACAAGTCTTTTATGACTCCAGATACTGGAGCAGTTTGGCATTTCCTTCTTCAGCTGATTTTACAGATGAAGAAACTGAGGCAGACAAGGTTAAGTGACAGTTAGTAAGTGTCTTAGACTGGATTTGAATTCCCATCTTCCTGACTCCAAGTCCCTATGCTCTATCTACTGTGTCACTGAGCTGTCCCTTACTAACAATTGCAACTGTCCAGAAGGGGAAAAGATTGCCTTAGGAAGTAGTGGTTTCTTTATCCCTAGAACTATCCCAGTATATGTTGTGTAAAAAAAAAAAGTGGGGGGGGTGGAAGGCATTTCAAGCATCCAGAAGAAGGTTGGAATAAATGACATTTATAGGTCTGTTTTATTCTAAAATTGTTCCTTTTTAAAGAAAAGACCCTTTCTAATTGGAATGGGCCATAAAACATTCTTCCTTCTTTTGGTATTTATCACTTAACTGGTTCAGCTTCTAATAACACCAAACACACCTCTGTGTAAATGTTGAATCTCAAAGCTGACCTTTTGTCAGGCTAATAAAGCCTGCCGAGCCTCATCACTAGGCACACTATTCTTCCATTTGGCTTGTTTTCTTGAGTAGTTTTAAGGGTTGTTTTTCAGATGCTGTAACCCTACCCATAGTTAATGACTCAGTTTTCAAATTGTCTTCAAAAAGGCTTTCTAAGTAGTCTAAATCAATACAGCTTGCTTCTCATGCCTATCTCAAACCATCACAAATGAACACCATAAAGTATGGTTGAATAACCAAACTCTGCCTAAACTAGAGCTTCTTAACCTTTCTTTTTTGTATCATGGATCCTTTTCTCAGTCTGGTCAAGTCAACACATATTTATTAACCCCCTGCTATGTACCAGGCCCTATACTAAAGACTGGGGATACAATGAAGCCAAAAACATGGTCCCTGCCCTCAAAGAGCTTACAGTCTAAAGGGAGGAGTCAACATGCAGTCAACTATGTATAAACAAGCCAGTCAAGGATAAACTGGAAATGATCTCAGAGGGAAAGAAGTAGCCTTGAGTAAGATCAGGAAAAGATTCTTATAAAAGGTAGGATTTTAGCTGAGACTTGAAGGAAGTGAGGGAAGCCAGGAGGATGGAGATGAGGAGAAGGGAAATTCCAGACATGGTGGACAGCCAATGCAAAGAGTAGGCACATGAGTGTCTTATCCAAGGAACAGCAAGAGTACATGGAGGGGAGGAAGGGAGCTATAAGAAGACTGGAAAGATAGAAAAGGGCTAAGTTATGAGGGGTTCTATATCCAGAGGATTTTATACTTATTTGATCGTGGGAGTGATAGGGAGCAACTGGAGTTTATTGAATGGGAAGGACGGGGATAGTAAGATCTACTCTTTAAGATGTCTGCTGAAGCCTATGAACCTCTTCTCAAAATAATGCTTTTCAATGCATAAAATAAAATACTTAGAATTACAAAGGAAACCACTTATATTGAAATACCACTCTTAAAATATTTAAAAATAAGCTCTTAGGTCCCTGGTTAAGAAACCTGGGACCTAGAGAGAGTTGGAACCAAATTTTCCTTTCAATAAGAAAACATTTTTAGGAACAAACATTTTTAAAAGCTCCATATGGGCAGCTGGATGGCGCAGTGGATAGAGCACTAGCCCTGAAGTCAGGAGGACCTGAGTTCAAATCCGGCCTCAGACCAAAACACTTGACATGTACTAGCTGTGTGACCTTGGGCAAGTCACTTAACCCCGATTGCCTCACTAAAAAAAAAAAAAAGCTCCATATGACAGAGACCCCAAAGAGTATGTCAGTTTCCCTTGTAGGTATAATTGATTGGCTTCCATAATTGAGATCAGATGTAACTCCCAGCTCTTCTCTGATGCCCACCTCTACTGTAAAGATTTTACATTCTAAGGCAAGGGGACCCATGTTTACAGATATGAGCTGTTACCCACACATGAATACAACCACCACAGCATGGGAACAAAGCAAACAGGAAAGGGGATGGTGAGGAAGGAACAACCCCACCTTAGCCCCAGGCCTTCCTTCAGTTTTTACAATATCCATTTTCATAATGTTTTAAACAAGTAGGGATTTGATTCCGCCAGTCCCCATTCCTGAGGTTGGGGAAAGGGGCGGGGAGTAGTGGGGAAGGCAGCCCTGAGAGAGTAGACCTGCATTGAACAGCACAGAAGTACCTGGGTGAAGGTAAATGTCATTCCAAAAGGAGGTTGCCACATGCCATAGTTATCACAAATTAGCTTCTCTACTGACTGCCCTTGTCCCCTACCCATGGCCTCGCCAGTAGCAGCTTCCTAAGCCCCTGGGCTCTCCTCTCTTCAATCCAGTGACACTGGTACCCCACAAACAAGACACTTCATCTCTCCATTCCTGGAATTTCCTCTGGCTGCTCACCTATTACTGGAACATTCTCCCTCCTGTGCCCTAACTACTGACCTACGTGGCTTCTTTCAATCTCAGTTAAAATCCTACCTTCAACAGGAAGTCTTTCCCAATCCCTTTTAATTCCAGCACTTTCCCTCTTTTATTGATCTTGTATGTGCGTATGTGTGTACATATATAATATATGTTTCTTTCCGTGTCTTTCCAAATATATATATTTCTTTCCATGTTGTCTCACCCATTAGATTGTAAGCTCCTTGAGGGCAAGCACTGTCTTTTGTCTATTTTTGTATTCCCAGCACTTAGCACAGTACCTGGCACATAGTAGGTAATTAATAAATTTTTATTGATTGATTGATTGATTCTCATGACCTCTCCCCATCCCCAACACCTGAATTTTTCTTAAAATTTTGATTTGAAGACAGAGGAATGACACAAGGTTTCCAATTCTTTGCCTCAGATGCATTTTGTGAAGCTTGACCAGATGCTCAAATTTGTGATCACTTAGTCATTAGTATAAGGCTAAACTGCCTAGATCAAGGCAGGATGGGAAGACGCATTGCTTGGCTACTCACTTCCTACCATCTGCGTAGCACCCCTGATTGCTCTTTACCCATAAAGTGAAATCTTGACCCTTGACACCCTTGGGAAGCATGTGGTCTAGAGGTTCAAGGCATTGAATCCCAGACCTTTGTAGCTTAGAAGCCTTAACAATCCTGCAGTCTATAGCTTTCATTTGATAGACAGGAAACTGAGACCCAGAAAGGACGTGTGATTAACTAAACTACTGAAAGCATTTGGGGAGAATCAGGATCAAAACTCTTGTCTCAAGACTCACAGTCCGGTGATGCCACCCTTATACTAACTAGAGCTATCTTTGGACACGTGGTCTGTACCCTGCACATCTCAGCTGCTGTTCCTCCGCCTCTCGGCAATTGGGTGGCCTCTTTGCAGTCAGAATCCCACCTTCTTTGCTTGGCTTCCATGTGAGTCAGAGGCAGTTAGGTGGCACTATCCAATAAGCTCTGGGCTTAGAGTTCAAGTTGACTCCTCCCTCTCCCTCTTTATTTAGCACATTTAGTGCATAACAATTACATAGTACATTTGGGACATAACAATAGCTATCATTTATTTATATGATGTTGGTAAAGTTTGAAGGCAAAAGGAAAAGAGGATGGCAGAGGTTGATCTGGATAGGTAGTGTCATGGAAGCAATGAACACAACCTTGGACAGACTTCAGGAGATAGTGGAGAATAGAAGGGCCTGTTGTCCTATTGTCTGTTGAACGACGGAACAACGGCAGCGACAACAACCCTATTTATATCATGCTTTAATGTCTGCAAAGCAATTTCCATAGGTTATCTGTTTGATTCTCATGGCAACTCTGCGAGCAGTGCTATTATCAGCCTTGTGTTCAAATCCTGCCCCCAATTCATTTGGCAAATTTGAGTGTGTATGTAAAACACAAATGTGTGTGCATGAGTGTGTATAATATGCATGTGTGCATGTATGTATACATGTATACATATATACATATATAGAGTGTGAATTTATTTTTATGTATGTAAGTTTATCTATTTTAGGCATCTCTTGCAAAAAAATCTACCCTCAAATATTGTCAACTGCTCTAGGACTCAATATAGAAATAATTAAGCATGTTTTCACTACTTGATATGTATCATCTATCATATGGATGTAATTGTCATAGTGTCTAATTTACTTATTGAGAGATTTTCCACATTGAAGCAGCTGGGTTGTGTGGTGAGAGAATGTTCGGCCTGAGTTCAAATGCTGCCTCAGACACTTGTTTAGCTATGTAGCCCTAGGCAAGACACTTTCTCCTTTCACCCCTCAGTTCCTTCATCTATAAAAGGAGGCTGATAATAGCACTGCTCGCAGAGTTGCCATGAGAATCAAACAGATAACCTATGGAAATTGCTTTGCAGACATTAAAGCATGATATAAATAGGGTTGTTGTCGCTGCCGTTGTTCCGTCGTTCAACAGACAATAGGACAACAGGCCCTTCTATTCTCCACTATCTCCTGAAGTCTGTCCAAGGTTGTGTTCATTGCTTCCATGACACTACCTATCCAGATCAACCTCTGCCATCCTCTTTTCCTTTTGCCTTCAAACTTTACCAACATCATATAAATAAACGATAGCTATTGTTATGTCCCAAATGTACTATGTAATTGTTATGCACTAAATGTGCTAAATAAAGAGGGAGAGGGAGGAGTCAACAACTCGATCTCTACTTCTCCACCTTCTTCTCTTCCTTCTCAGTAGAGTGAAGGGTAGAGAATTTGATTTGGATTGAATTAGAGAGGCTTTACTGGACTATCTCAAAATGAAGAGGTTGGCATGAATGGAGGGAAACTGAGCTCTCCAAACTAGTCCTAATATCTTCACACAGACATCGCCAGAGCAGAGGCCCAGGCGAAACTCCAAAAGAGGCAAAACCTGTCTTTATTGTCCTCTTACTTCCCTATCCCAATGCTTCTTTCACCTGTTGCCTTCTCTCTTCTCCTTCCACAGACACTCAGCATCCTCATGCCTGGTCTCCACTCATCCAGTCATCCACCATCCAAAGTTTTTTTCTCTCTCTCTCTCATCCACACTATTCAGTCCTTACATATTATCTCCTCCACTAGATTAAATGATCCTTGAGGGCAGGAAATGTGTTTTGAAACCTTTCTTTATATCATCAGTGTCTGACACATCATAAGTTTGTTGTGTAACAAGCACATAAATGTTTATCACCGTTAGCACCGATAGTCTCATAAAAGTCAATACTAATTGAACCTAATTGGGGCTTAAACCCTTGGACTTTGGGATTTTTTTTTAAAGCATTAAATCAGATTGGTGAAAGTCTTGAAATAGTTATTTTGACTAAGAGTCATTCAAATGCTCCCAGGTACGACCTTCCTCCTGCCTTCCACATTTCTCTCCATTACCTGGACTGTCAGGTAATAAAATACAGAGAATTATCGCTACATCTATCATTCCATTTCATCCACACATGGCTTTGCAAGCAGCCTTAGCAATTTCTGCCATGCTACTTTCCAGTTTTCCCAACAATTTTTACCAAGTAATGAATTCTTATCCCCAAAACTTAAGTCTTTACACCTGTCAATACAAGGTCACCATATTCATTTGCTGCTGTAAGTTATATGTCTGCTCTGTTCCACTGATCTACCTTCCTATTTCTTAGTTAATGCCAGATAGTTTTGATCATTACTGCGTTATAATATAGCTTAAGATTTGGTACTGTTAAGCCTCCTTCCTTTATATTTTTTCTTTAGTTCCTTTGAAATTCTTGCCTTTTTGTTCTTCCAAATGAATTTTATTAGGAGATCAATGAAGTTTGAAAGCTAAGAATCAGAAATAGATTTTTCCATAATGTGTAGCTTCTTTCCAAATCACTTTTTCCTTTGGTTAGTAGAGAACTTGCCTACTCATTTAAGTGGTCCTTCCCTTTCCCTTTCTTCAGTCCACAGTATACCTCTACATGAACTTCTATCTCCCATCTCCATGACTTTGTACAGGCTGTACTCAATTTCTAGAATGCTCCTAATCCTAATCCTTTGAAACCCAGCTCAAGTGACATACCCTATGAGAAGACTTTCCAGATGGCCCAGATGTTAGTCCCTACCCCTAAATAAATGACTTGTTTCACATAAATGCATATAGAAAAAGTGAGGGCACTGAGTGGTACAGTGGATACAGTGCCAGGCCTAGAGTAAGGAAGACATCTTCCTGAGTTCAAATCTGGCCTCAGGCACTTACTAGCTGAGTAACCCTGGACAAGTCACTTAACCCTGTTTGCCTCAGTTCTTTATCTGTTAAATGAGGTAGAGCAGGAAACGGCAAATCACTCCAGCATCTTTGCCAAGAAAACTCCAAATAGGGTCATAAAGAATCAGACACAATTGAGATGACTTGACAACAAAAATATAAAGGGACTATACATAGGTGTAGATGTAGATATCTTGTATTTTTCTGTGGATGGTATTATCCAATAAAATGTAAGCTCCTTAAGGTCAGGGGCTGTCCTTCTTTTATCTTAGTATCACCTAGCACAGCGCTTGGCACAAGATGGGCATTTAAAGACTTGCTGAAATAGTCAGTGACTACAGTAATCTACTTTTTGATAAACCCAAAGACTCCAGCTTCTGGGATAAGAACTCACAACTTGACAAAAACTGCTGGGAAAACTGGAAAATAGTATGACAGAAACTAGGCATAAACCAACATCTTACACGTTTAACAAGGTAAAGTCAAAGTGAGTACACAATTTAGACATAAAGGATGATACTATAAACAAATTAGGAAAGCAAGGAATAGTTTACCTGTCAGATCTATGGAGAATAAAAGAATTTATATCCAAAAAAGAGATAGAGAACATTATGAGATGCAAAATGGATAGTTTTGATTACATTAAATTAAAAAGGTTTTGCACAAAGCCAATGCAATCAAGATTAGAAGGGAAGCAGAAAGCTGGGAAACAATTTTTACAGCCAGTGTCTCTGCTAAAGGCCTTGTTTCCAAAATATATAGAGAACTGAGTCAAATTTATAAGAATACAAGTCATCCCCCAATTGATAAATGGTCAAAGGACATGAACAGGCAGTTTTCAGATGAAGAAATTAAAGATATCTATAGTCATATGAAAAAATGCTCTAAATCACTCTTGATTAGAGAAATGCAAATTAAACAACTCTGAGGTACCACCTCATACCTATCAGGTTGGCTAACATGACAAAACAGAAAAATTATAAATGTTGGAGAAGATGTGGGAAAATTGGAACACTAATGCATTGTTGGTAGAGTTGTGAACTGATCCAATTATTCTGGAGAGCAATTTGCAACTATGTCCAAAGGGCTATAAAACTGTGCATACCCTTTGATCTAGCAGTACTATTTTTAGATCTGTATCCCAAAGAGATCATAAAAATGGGAAAAGGACCCACATGTACAAAAATATTTATAGCAGCTTTTTTTGTGGTAGCCAAGAACTGGAAATTGAGGGGATGCTTATCAATTGTGGAATGGTTGAACAAGTTGTAACATACGAATGTAATGGAATATTATTGTTCCATAAGAAATGATGAGCAGGCAGACTTCAGAAGAACCTGGAAAGACATGCATGAACTGATGCTGAGTGAAGTGAGTAGAACCAGGAAAACATTGTAAACAGTAACAGCGACACTGTGTAATGACCAGCTTTGATAGACTTAGCTCTTTTTAGCAATGAAAAGATCTAAGACAATTCCAAAAGACTCATGATGGAAAATGCTATCCATGTCCAGAGAAAGAATTATGGAGTGTGAATGGAGATTGAAACATATTATTTTTCCCTTTTTTTTGTTTTTTTTTCTTTCTCATGGTTTTTCCTTTTGGTTCTAATTCTTCTTTACAGCATGACTAATGTAGAACTATGTTTAATGTGATTGTACATGTATGGCCTGTATCAGATTGCATGCCATCTTGGGGAGGGGGAAGAGGAAAAAGGAGGAGAAATTTTTAAACTCAACATCTTAGAAAAGTGAATATTGAAAACTAAAAATAGATAAATAAAAGACTTGTTGAACTAAAATTAATTGAATGATGCCACTATAAGCCTTTGGTCAAGGACCTATTTATTTCATTGCCACAACTTCACAGCAGATATCATGTAAAATCTTTATTCCTTCCCCTTAAATGTCTAAAGTAGTGCTATATACTCCATAGACACTTGATAAATATTTAACCAACCGGGATGCTGATCTACAGTGGAAGGATGGAGACCCAAGTGGGTCAATCTCAACTCTCTCCCACTTGGGTCTTATTTATCCTCTCAAAGAGATAAGAATAAGAACTGAACCCATGATTTCATTGGTATAAGGAACTTCCGGGTGAAGAAATCCCCTCTACCAATGCAGGTCAGCACTCCCTTTGCAAATTAAAAAGCTATCTAGAGAACTGAGAGGTTAAGTGACATGCCCATGGTCAAAGCCCTTTTTTGTCAGAGGCAGGACTTGAATCCAGGGCTGCCCACTGTGTCCAACTACCTCTCATCCTGTCAAGCCTGAATGAAATATATTAATGATTTAATGGAAGACTCCCAGATTAAGTGTCTAGCCAAGGTAGAGACTTCTAATAGTCTATAGCTAAAATTACCAGCCCATCATCTACTGAAGGTGTGGCTTAACTAAAGGGAAATACAAGATCAAGAGAACAATGATTCATAGATAGGAGGTGTTAGGTTTGCGTTTGAAAAGAATGTATGAATCACAGGTGGTACTGGTCTTTATAATAACAAAAATATCAAATATTTCAAAGCTGAATTACTGCTCAATAGACAAGAAGGGGGAAAATAAGCATTTTTTTTTTCCTGGTTAGTAGATCTCAAGGAAACCAGCAGTCTATAGACTAGGAAGCATTTAAATATGGCCATAAAGTCTTGACAGCTAGAATGGCTAATAATAGGTCATAGAAAAATTGATAAAGATATCCAAAGACAACTGAATATTGATGAATATAAGAAGGTGGATTGATTAATCTATCTTCCTCTTCTCTTTGTGTGGCCCATGACCTATATGACTCAGAAGAGATCACAGAGGAAAGGCAAGGAAAGCATTTTTTAAGGTGAGCTCAGCAGTGGTGTGGTGAGTCAGTCAATATTGAGCAGACTAGTAAGTGTCCTCCACCACAGTACCCAGTGTTTCTCCTGGTCCTGCTCTCTCCATTGTCTTCTTCATCTCCCTTCTTTCCATCTGACTACTTTTCTTTATCCTCACCTTAATTCTCCACTCCTGAAGTTATAACTCTCTCCAAAAATATTCCATATATCAATACATGAGAATATTTTGAAAAACATAGAGAAGCTACCACTATAGACATGAAAGGAATGATGATCCAAGTTGGGAGAGGGGGATTTATTTCTCTTCTCTTTCCTTTTAAGGAGGAATCCAAGGAAAAAAAAAATGAGAAAAAAAAAAAAAACAAAAAAGAAACCAAGTGGCAACCCAGAGAGAAAATGAAATAAATTCTGCTAAATCTGAGCATTGCACATTTGAACATACAGGGGTTGACTGAGGTCTTTTGCAAATCACTGACTAAGCAGTATGCAAAAGCTCCACGGGTGTCATTTCATTTTTGGTTATGGTGATTATTATGGAAATCACCTTTAACGGCCTTCTTGTGATGAATTCTTTCCGCTATGAATCTGAGCCCAAATTCTTTCAGGAGGAGTAATATTTTTTTTTTGCAAAGAATCTTATCTTTCATACTTGATCAAGATGGAACAATAAAAATTAATCACTCTAAATCCTTTCTACCATCCAACTTCCCCTATTGCAACATAAACCAGCTCCTTTGGTTGATTCTTTCATTCATTTGTTCATCTACTCATTCACTCACTCACTCAACAAATCATCTAACAAACATTGATTAAGCACCTATTGTGTGAAATACATTATGTGGGTCCTGAAGGAGATCATGGGACCATAGATCTAGGCACCTCAGAAGCTATCTAATTCAGAACATTTATTTAGCAGTGGTAGTGACTGAGGCCCAGGAAAGTTAAATAATTCAATGCCCAAGGTCAAATAGGCAGGGTGGGACTTGACCTAAGATAGGTCTAACTCGAGAGCCTGTGTTCTTTCTGCTGTAACACACCACTATCAAGATGTATAACAAGGTCCCAGTCCTCAAAAAGCTTATAGTCTAGGAAAGTAGCCATGACCTTGCTGTTCCTCAACAAGAAACTCTATCTCCCAACTCCAGGTGTTTTCCAAGACTGTCCCCCATGCCTGGAATGCTCTCCATCCTTATCTCTGCCTCCTGGCTTCCTTTATGTCCCTGCTAAAATCCCACCTTCTACAGGAAGCCTTTCCCAGTTCCCCTTAATTCAGGTGCCTTCACTCTTGATTATCTTCCATTTATCCTGTCTGTAGCTTGCTTGTACATAGTTCTTTGCATATTGTCTCCCTCATTAGACTGCAAATGCCTTTAGAGTAGGGACTATCTTTTGCTTTTCTTTGTATCCCCAGAGCTTAGCATGGTATTTGGTGTGTAGTAGGCACTTAATAAATGTTTATTGACTGACTGAGGGAGGAGGGACATGAAGGAAATCTCTTCCTCACTGCCACGGAGATCCAGTGGACACATGGTGGACAGAGTCCCAAGTGGTGTACTCAATAGAGAGGAAACAGAGACTTTATTCTTTCCTTTGAAGACTTCACAGTTCTTCCCAGTTCAGTGACCAGTCCTCTTTGACACTATCTTACTCCATTACCCAGACCCACCAGGAGCCACTGCTTATACATGAAGATTCTGAAAGAGGCTCCCCACAGGGCCAATGCATACATACTCATCTCCTTAAAAAGTGTGCCAATCCACCCACGCACACATACATTAGTAAGAAAAACACAAATTAGAATATTAAAAGTGAAATAGACACATAACAAAGTATTAAGAGTGGCAATGTGTAGTAGGTAGGGAACAGGCCTTGGAGCCAAGGGTTTAATACCTGCCTCTGACGCATAGTAGTTTTATGACTGTGGGCAAATCCCGTAACCTCTCAGTGCCCTGATTAACTCCCTAAAACTATAAGTTACAGAGAAGATGCCAATTTGTATTAGTAGAGGGGTTTTTCTCATCTGAGAGTTTCCTGTAACAATGAATTCATAGATCTAGCCCCTATCCCTAAGAGAATTAATTCACAGTACAAAGAGATCTCATTTGGTTGGAGGACAAGGAATTAGCTCATGAAAGACTTCATGGGAAAGTATAGATAGTGTAAGACTGGGCTTTAGGACACCTGGAACTAAGTTCTTCCTCAGACACATTGTGTACCACAGGCTAATATCCTAACTTCTCTGAGCTTCAGTTCCCACAGCTATAAAATAATAATATTAACAAGGTTGTAATGGGGAAAGTGCTTTGCAAACCTCATGCAGCCGAGAATTATTCTTATTCTTGATGAAGGTAGCATTCCAGCAAAGTTCAAAGGGTGGAAAGTATTTCCAAAACTGTGAGAGGGCAGTCCAAGTATTGCAGTGGGATGTGTGCACTCTGGCCCTACTCTCTCAGGGCTAACAGGGCTCCATTACCCCCCACCCCGGCTTCCAGAGCACCCCAATTAATTTGTGAAATGTCTCTTTTCTCAACCACTGACTTGAGCCCTGACTAGTTCTGTTCCCTTCATTTGTTAAAGGCTGATGACTAGCACCCCAATTGGCTTTAGTAAGTATTTGGACATATTAAGAACATGTATAAAATATTTTCCCAAATAAGAACATCCTTTTCCTTATACCATCTTGGTCTCTGGAAGGAGTAGGCTCAATACTTAGTTCAATTCCTACAAAGCATTAGTCCCACCAAATTCATGTCCAGATGTGGCATGACTACTAGATGAATCCTTCTACTAAGGTGGGTACTGGAGGGACACTTCTGGCTCCTCAAGGGATTGATGCTAGGCTGGTAGCAATCCCTGACTTAGATTCTGACCCCCCACATTCTTGAGACTCATTGTCATAAGCAAATTTGAGACTCTGCTTCCTGCACTCCTACTATTGTGAGCTCTCCCCAAACACAAATGAAGTGGAAAACTAATCCAGGCCTTTTTGAAAGACTCTTAACAGTTCTGGCTGCACAATTGATGGAAAGATACTTTACCAAAACACATGGTTAACCAACCAGAACCAGTTACACAATGTCTACAATGCTCCAGAGTCTCTCCAAGGTACTTTTCCTTACAAGTCATCATCATGGGTTCCCCAGAAGCCCTCTCTCCAGAGTCCTCCATGTGGAGAGACTTAATCAGCCACATAAGCTGATGAGGGGGACCCATTATAGCTATAAGAAGATAGGCACTTGTACCAGAAGCAGTGAATACAGTTCAACTGAAGAGTGAATAGAAAAACATGAGAAAAAATGACAAAGGTAGATTAGGGCTGTATTGTAAAGAGTTCTGAGTGCTAAGCTAAGGAGACTACTTTGTTTCACTGATATAAATCACAACCCCTCTACAACTTGGTAGATGCACTTGGACAGTTGCTGTAGTCAAAAAATTCAAAGAATGATGGTGCCATTGACTGATGGAGGAAACTCGGAAAAAGGAGCAGTCTTTTGAAGAAAAGTTTGCTAAGCTCAGTTTTGGGCATATTGAATTTGAATCACCAGGAGATACACATGTAGATGTCCTGTAGAGAGCTGGGAATGTAAGTCTGAATCTTGGATAAAAAGTCAATACTGGAGATAAGTAATTAAGAAATCATGCACATAAAGGTGATAACTGGAGCAATAGGACTGAATGGAATCACTGAAGGATAGAGCTAAGAAAAGAAGGGGAAAAGGGAAAAGGAAGAGATACCATCAAAGGAGGCAGAGAAAGAAGGCCTGATCATCTTATTCTCCTACTCGATAAAATGCTATTTTCCCCTGTTGCCTCTAGGATAAGATATAAACTCCTATGTGGCTCTTAAATGTGGCCCCTTCACTGGGGCCCAACCAATCTCTCCAGTCTCCTTATATTTTACTCCCCTTCTCTTATTCTATAAACCAGCCATTCAGGTCTTCCCTGCATTCCTCACATATGCCACTATATCTCCCATCTCAACTGCCTTTGTACTCCTTCTTCACCTCTGCCCGACAGAATCCCCATTTTTCTTCAATTTCCTAATGCTGCTCTCACCATTTTCTACATGATGCCTCAACTTTTAGTTTCCTCCTTCTCAAACTCCCTTGTATTTATTTTGTACTTTGGAGCACATATTTATTTCATACATATTTACATAAGGGGGATATGGCACCTGTGCATTGCTTGGCTGATGCAGCCTCTCTTTGTAGAAGACACTGGGGTGATAGCTTCTGGGAGAATCCTGAGGGGAATTAAGAGAAGTGTCTTAAAGAGACTGCAGAGCATGCACAGATATTCGCCAACTGGTTCTAACTGACTAACCACATGGAGAATGGGAGGCTTTTTGGTTGGTTGTGGAGTACTTCCTAAAGGCCTGCCAACCTCAACTCCTTTCTCTTTGCCTCATTTACTTGATTGGACCTGTTGACTCCTCCCACAGCATTGGATGAGACACTAAGCTATAATTCCTCTGTGGCCTTGTGGTTCCAAGAAACAGACTGAGTTCTTGACCTTTTGAATTGTTCTTATCCATTCCAGGTGGAATGAGTTCAAAGGACCTGGAGGGCACCTTGATATTCCAGGCTGGTTTTTGCAGCCAGCTCAGAATCAGTATCCCAAGGAGCAAGGAGTGATTTTCTGAACCCAGGTCAATAAAAGCATAAACAAAGACCCACCTGGCACCTATGCTAAATCTGGACATAAACTTGATAGAACCAAGGCTATGTAGGAACTGATTTAGGGTTTGAATCTACTCCCTGTGGAGGCTGAGGTGGTATAGAGGAGAGTATGATCTCATATCACCAAGGAAAGTGTTTGCACTTTGTTCTTGAAGTAAATATCTTTTTGTAAAAGCTAATCAATATTAAGTGGTTAAATGGATCTACAGTGATAGTGTCTGGCCTCTAATAGCAATCAGTAGGAGCTTATGGCAATGGCATTAGAGAATAGATACAACCTCTGCCAGGGACCAAGCCTTATGGGGAGCTAGCAATGGACCCCTAAAAAACCCTGGATTTTCTCATGTGGTCTAGGTCCCTGGCATTCACCTGGAGCACCCAGCCCTTCCCAGTTAATAATCCTTTGAACCGTCCTTGTACTGTGGCTTTGACCCTGCCCCAATCTCCAATTCCTTGATTCCATCTATACCCACTCCTTGACCACTTTATATGTGTCCATCTTGCCCCATGAAATCACTCAGATTATTAAAATAGTTCAGATTCTTAAAATCTAGCGAACAGCACAGATTCTTAAAATCTCACCCATCTCAACTGGTTTTTTAATAAACCTTGTCTCTGACTGAAAGAAGGCTTGAGTCAAGTTCTTTTGAAACAAGACTCACATCTTTTGCCCTTGATTTCAGGGTTCCTAGCACCCCTAGACTGCAACAATTCCTGTTTCTTGGGGTCACATGACATCAAGGGAAAAAGGACCCTCTTTCTTTATAGCATAGTCTCTCACGCAGAATCATGAGAGAAGTCACTGAATAATACCAACTGAGCAAAAGAGGAAAAGGAAGTAGTTGAAGCTGACTGGGTTTTGGGAAATAGGTTCCCTTTCAGCATATGGTTACTTGACCAGAAACTATTCCAGAATGTCTATCCAGTCAGTCTCTGCAAGGCACTTTCTTCCCACAACATGATTCTTCTGGTAGCAAGTTTCCCAGTATCCTCCCTATGGAAAGGATGTATACCTGGAGCAGGCTGATGGAAGTAGCACAGTCATCAGACTCTCTTTCTATTTCCATATGCATATGTAGTCTTCCCTATTAGAATGCAATTTCCTTGAGGGCAGGGACTATGTCATTTTCATTTTTCCTATCCTGGCACATAGTAAGTACTTATTAACTGCTTATTGATTAACTGGTGAGTAAAATTCTGAGAGACAAAGTTTCTGGGTATTACAAATTAATTTATTAACCAGGCTAGCCAATAATCAATTAATTGGTAACCAATTCTCTTCTCTTGGTAACCAAAGACAAGAAAGGGAAACTGAAACACCTTAAATCAGTAGTATTCCTTTTGATGGGGAATTCCCCTGACAAGTGAAACTCAATTCTGATTGGTAGACAGTTAATGAGGACGTGGGCTAAGAGTCCTCAGCCTCTCCTGCTGACAATGTGGATCATGAGACTTTGCAGTCTCCAATAATCTGAACAGGAAAAGTCATTTCAATCTGGACCTCTCTGGCCAGTTTTCTCCTTCATGAGCCAGGTTACCTCAAACTCTAGTGAAGGGACCAGGGAAAAGCTAATGGCTTTTGGTAACTCTTGGTAGCAAGAACCAGCTCAGTTTAGTTTTTGCTTATGAGATAAACAAAAGCTAGGCTCCCATTGGGGTGGGGCCCAGTCCAAACTAGTTACTGAGCTAGTGCCTTGGGGGCTTACAATAATCATGCTATTCAGCCCTGCCTTTGTGAGAATGACTGGCCTTTTCTAGAGTAAGGTCTTGACAACAATATGAGAAAAAAGGATGGATTATAAATTAATAATTAGTTATTAATATAATAGTATAATATTAATTTCTCTCAGATTGATTATTGATTGTTTGTAAAAGTGGGAAGAATGAGTGATTAGTAATCATAAATTATTGATTCTGGGAGCCTGTGAGTAAAAGGGAGGAAAGAGTAGCTTGAGAGTGGATCAGTGTTAGAAAGGAAGGTGGGGTTTTTACTTTAATGGGCTTATTGTTATTTCATTTGTGTTTTCAGGCTAAGGGAGATTTGAGCATTTTCATAGGCTCCCTAGAAATGGAGATAAATGATGGAACATTTTTCTTAGAGAAATATAGAAGGGGTAGGAATACAAATAGGTACAGATAGAAGAGTTAGCTTTGGCAGGAAGGAGGACCACTTCATGATCTGAGACCAGAGGGTAGGATAGAGTGAATGAATGTACAAAGAAGTTTCAGTGTGAGGAGAAGGGGAATTGGAGGAACTCCCTTAAATAGGTCCTTTCCTCTACATAAAACAGCTTTCAGCTTATCCTTGGAGAGCTGGGAGTTGTTTGGAAGCTTGAGAAAAGAGGAGAAAATATAGAACGGATATTGCTGGGAGACAAGATAAAGGAACAAGTGGTTTAAATAGAGAAAGAAAGGAAACTAAGAGTGTTACTCATTAAAATTTCAATTAAATTAATAAAGATTATCTTTAAGCTATTAGCAAGGATTTTTCTTACCAAGATTGATTTTTAACAATCAGAAATTTCTCTCTCTTTACCTCTATGTACTTAAAATCATCTCTTATAAATAACTAAGCATCTCTTGTGCAAGGTTTTATGCAAAGGAATGAGTCAAAAAGGTTTTTTTTTTTTTGATTGAGTAAGGTGTCTGTTTGACTAAGAAGTTTTATTTAATCCTTCGATGGTGAGGGGGAAGACTTTGCGTGTAAGTTCACACATGGCATGGTGGATAGAGAGCTAACCTTGAAAGAAATAAGACCAGGATTCAAGTCTCATCTCTAACATATAGCAGCTGTATGACTTTGGGGAGGTCATCTAATATCTAAAAGTTCTAAGCATCTCACTAAGACTAAGTTATAGAGAAGGTGCTGAGAGTAGAGAGTTTTCTCATCTGAGAGTTCTCTATTCAGGTTCAATTCCTATCCTTAATGCTTTACAAGCTCACTAGTTCAATCTAAATTTTAGGATAGTGAAGGAGGGGCAGCATGACACCATAAAAAGAGCACTGTTTTTTTAGAGTCAGAAGATCTGGTTTTAATGCCTAAAGACTCTGTGAGTTCATCAGTTTTTGTGTTACTCCACAGACGTAGATAGCAATCCTTCTATGCCTTAGTAGATGGCTTTTATTACTTGATATTGATGTAGTTTAGAGGTTCTGGGGTGCTGGGACCCCAAAATCACAACACGCAGGTCCTGCCCGAAAGATGGGCCACCAAAATGATGTGGTTTACAGGTTCAGGGGTCCTAGGACCCTGAAATCACAACACACAGTTCCTGCCCAAAAGAATTCAGCCCAAGCATTCTTTCAGCCAAAGACAAGGTTTATTAGAACATCCATCATATTGGGCAGACTCTTAAGGAGTCTGAACATTAGTAAACTATTGGCTTATTGGCTAGATTATAAGAATCTAAACAGTGGCTAGATTTTAGGAATCTGAGCAGTGGCTAGATTATAAGAATCCCAGCATCTTAATGGAGACAAGCTGGACCTTATTTACAGAAAGTCTGTGGGAGGGATCTAGGAGTGGCCAAGTAGTTTGGGGTGACTGGAGGAGGGATCTAAGGAGATCTGGATAGGAGTGGTCAGTAAACTAGGGTGAACAGAACTCCTGGGACCTGGACAATGGAGCCTAGCTAGGATTAAGTGTGGAAATGGCCAGGGGCCATAGGGAGGTAAAACAATGGAGGGGAGATTGGGTGTAGCCACAATGAAAGGCCGGTTGATGGGATTATAGCCTCAGGTGAAACGCCAGAGATATGGCTATGTGGGAAAGTCCAGGGTTTTTTACTTTCTGGGGCCCAGATCCCAACCCCATCACTATGGCTCAAAAGAAAACCAAAAGTTATCATGTGGTTCATCCCCCTAGCAACAGTGACAGGCAAATAGTGAAGACTTAATAAAGGCTTATTGACTAAATGAATTTAACCCAGATTCTCCTTGGGTGAAACATATAACCAGAGTCTTTACATCCTGATTGAACTTGTCAGAACTTGTCCACTGGGTAGCTTTCAAGAACCCAAAGGGTGACCCAAGGCATATTTCCCCTTCTTGATCATTCTTACTGTTCAAAAGTATTTCCTAACATCAAGCCTGAATAGCAAGGCTACTCTCCCACTCAAATATTTCCTTCGGTCTTTTATTATTTCCCAAACAAAACATAAATACTCTTCAGCCTGGAATTTACAGCCAAGCTGATTTCTCCCGTGCTTCCTCCTTTGGCTTTGTCAATTCTGCAGTCACCATATTTCTTGCATCTGTCCCTTTCTTTCCATTCAATTAATTCAGTTTCTCTTTACCTCTTACCTGGACTGTCACAATGGCTTTCTAATTGTCTCTCTGCCTCAAATGTCTTCGCTATCTAATCTGTCCTTCATACGGCCACCAAAGTCATTTTCATAAAGTCTAGTCATAGCTCACATACCCTCCACCCTTACTCAATAAACTCTAATAGATCCCTATAATCACTAAGATAAAATAAGTACTCCACTGTTCTGCATTTAAAACCCTTTACAACCTAGTTCCAGCCCACCTTTTGAGATACATTAATGCCCCTCATGTATTCTACAGTCCAGTCCAACTGGCCTTGTTGACACTCCTTGTGCAGAAAATTCCATCTCTCATCATCATTGGCATCTCCATGCCTTTCTATGGGATGTCCCCTAGACCTGGAATGCCCTCTTTGTTCATTCAGGACCAACAGCCGCGTCTGGCAAATAATAAGTGTTTAATAAATGCTTTTTGATTGATTGACTGGACTTCCTTCTATGAGTACAGCCTCTAAATATTACAAGGCTACCATACCTACCCTCACCCACATTTGAGGTTCTTATTTCTTTTGAATAGAGTTTAAGTTCCGAAATTATGGATCTATCAGGGATCATGTTTTGAGATCAAATTTACTTCCTTGAATTGGGATATCTTACTCCTTACCCATTCTTCTTTTGTTGGTGTATAAACATCTTATGTAACAGATTTTATTTCTTGTTCCTTTCTTGGATTTTTTTTTTCTGTCTTGTGAACTGCTGGGTGTCTCAGGTATTATTCTATTTCCTAACTTGTTACTATAATCTACTTTCTCAGTTGAGGATTTTCCCTCAATTTTGGGCAACAAAAAAGAATTGAGACCATTCATTGGAGCTCTCTCTTCTCCCCTAATCATCTCACATTCCTCAGACATCTTTCACCAATAGCTCCTCCATAAAATATCTCTGATGTGAAAAAGTGGCCCTTCTTGCCAAGCAAACACTCTATCTCTTTCTGTCAATCTCTCTCTCTCTCTCTCTCTCTCTCTTTCTACTAGCCCTTTCCTGCTATATAAAAACATATCTATGTCTTCCCCATCCATAAAACATCCCATACTTGATCCAAGCATCCCTGCCAGCTATCATCCTCTATCTCTTCTCCCCTTTGTGACTAAATTCCTTGAGGAAACTATTTACAAATGGTGCCTTCACTTCATCTCCTCTAATTCACCAAATTATCTGGTTCTTGCCATGAAAACAAAAGGAGATTGGCAACTTTATACTTGAGTGAGGGTTTTTTGGATGGAAGAAAAGTGGAGTTCAGACCATTAGAGATCTATTGGACATAAAGAGTCAGGTGGCTATTATCCCTAGAGACCCCACTGGGGTTAACCATGAAAGGTAGGAGATTGAGGGAAATCAACACATGGTAGAAAAAAGACCCTGTCTTCAATGTGTACCAGTGTTAGCCTAGAGGTAGATACCAGGGAATATTCTGTCCTGCAAATGAATGCTGGCCTAGATGACCTAGGAGGAATATTGGAACAAGAGAATGATGGTTGATCACCAGAATCAATTTCATTTGTCAATAGAGAATTTGGTGACAGTGAAACCCACTATCCCAAAGAAAAACTATAGTACTTTGCTTTAAAATAGGCACTAAAAGTTAAAGGACTATATATGTGGAGATAAATTTCAAGTGTGGACAATTCATTGATGTATTCTGATCAGTGCCAAGTTCATTTTTGTTTTTGTTTTTTGGCAAGAGATGACTTTAACATGCACTATTAGTCAGGGAAGAAAATGTATATGTGGAAACTCTGTTCTGAAGACCATATGACACCAAAAATATGGGGATACCTAAGGAAGGAGTTACCTTGTTCTAACCCCAATGCAAATGATGACCAATCTTGGTCCATAGAACAGTTAATAAAAGATATCTCCAAATTCTCAGTAGAGAGTTGGGGAGCTATTGGGGTAGAATGTTGCCTATGTGAGCAATGTGAGAATTTGTTCTGCTTGACAATGCATATCTGTTACAGACTTTTGGAATATTTGGAAAGGATTTTGTTTTGTTTTGTTTCCAATTGCAGTAAAGGAATGAAAATAAATGCTTCCTAATTAAAAATAAAATAAAAATAAAAAAAACAGAATATTTCATATACTGTTGAACATGGTTGTTTGCTCATTTGATTTTACTTAACTGTCTTTAGCTGTTACAGAGGAGAATTCAATGGGCCAGAGGTAGGGTAGAATACTTGTAAATGGCTAGTATAAAAAATAAAAGGTAGATATGTACACATTATATATAGACATAAAAAGAGAGAAAGAGATGGATATAGATATAGATTAATATAGATAAGGATAAGGATACAGACAGGGATAAGATTGAGATAAGAAGAGGAGAGGAGAGAAAAGGAGAGGAGAGGAGAGGAGATGATAGGAAGGAAAAGAGTGAGAAAGAGAGAGATGCTAGGTACAGTGAAGCAGTGAATAGAGTGGTGGGCCTGGAGTCAGGAAGTCTCATCTTCCTGAGTTCAAATCTAGCCTTAGACACTTATTAGCTGTGTTACCCTGGGCAAGTCACTTAACCCTATTTACCTTACTTTTCTCATCTGTAAAATGAGCTGGAGAAGGAAATGGCAAACCACTCCGGTATCTTTGCCAAGAAAACCCCAAATGAGGTCACGAAGAGTTGGACATGACAGAAACAACTGAACAACAACAATGTATATGTATATATACATACTCATATGTGTATACATGTACACACATTCATATATGTATATATACTTTTAAAAGCACACATGTACACAAACATGTTTATATGCACATATATGTATGTGTGCATATAAATCTATATCTATAGCTATGCCTCTCTATCTATCTTTCTATCTATCTGCTTTTTTTCTTTAAGATAGCCCAAGTACTTTTGAGGAACCATGACTTTATAGAGCATCTAAACAAGCAGTCTCTGCCTGACCCAGGCCTAGTGCCCATAGATAAAATATCTTTTCCACTGGTTCCTGTTAAAGGGACAGCTCTTGATAGAGGCAGAGTCAAGATGGCAGAGAAAAGGCAGTGACTCACCTGAGCTCTCACCAAAATGGCTACAAACACCTTAAAATAATGCCATAAAACAATTTCTGGAGTGGCAGAAATCACAAAAGGATGGGGTGAAATAATTTTCCAGGCAAAGACAACTTAGAAGGTCAGCAGGAAAGGTCTATCACACCTAGGTGAGCAGAGTCCAATGCAGGCCATGCCAGTTCAGACTGGGTCCCAGCAAACCAGGAGCAGACTTGGGAAGCCACTGAATCAGTAGTGGCAGTGACTGCTTCCAGAGCTCTCAGCCTACACAGGGTAAGGGAGTTGAACAATTGGTCAGAAGGAGATTACAGGGGCCTCTTTGCTAGCACTGAGACAGGACTCTATTGCTTTGCCCATACTCAGATCTGGTTCACAGTCCTGGGTGGCAGTACCAGGGCAAGGAGGAGGCAAGGAAGCACTAGCACATCAGAGCTTGTAGGCCACAGTGGAGGGGACCCTCATCACATTTCCAGTGCACAAAAGAGTGGTTGTGCTCACTCAAAGACTAGAGCACAGTCCAAGGGGGTAGTAAACACACCTCTCCTTAGATCATACCACCTTAGAAGAACTGAAAACTTACAGGTCCCTAGAAGTATCTCTGAAACAGCTGCACAAAGCCCCTGAAGTTTGGGACAGTGCACCCACCACCCTGGAAGCAAAGTCCCACTTTAACAAAGAGTTAAAAGTCAAGAAATAGACTGGAAAAATCAGCAAACAACAGAAAAAAAAATTCTGACCATAGAAAGTTACTATGGTAGCAAGGAAGATCAAAACACACTCAGAAGAAGATAACAAAATCAAAGCTCCTGCATCCAAAGCCTCCAAAAAAAAAAAAATATAAATTGGTCTCAGGACATGGAAGAACTCAAAAAGGATTTTGAAAATCAAGTAAGAGAAATAGAAGAAAAAATGGGAAGAGAAATGATAATGATGCAAGAAAATCATGAAAAATGAGTAAACAGCTTGGTAAAGGAGACACAAAAAAGTGGTAAAGAAAATAACACATTAAAAAACACACTAGACCAAAAGGTAAAAGAGGTACAACAAGTCAATGAGGAGAAGAATACCTTAAAAAGCAGAATTGGCCAAATGGAAAAGGAGGTACAAAATTTCACTGAAGAAAATAATTCCTCAAAAATTAAAATTGAGCAAATGGAAGCTAATAACTTTATCAGAAATCAAGAAACAATAAAATAAAACCAAAAGAATGAAAAAAAAATAGAGGACAATGTGAAATATCTCATTGGGGAAACAACTGATCTGGAAAACAGATCCAGGAGAAATAATTTAAAAATTATTGGACTACCTGAAAGCCATGATCAAAAAAATAGCCCAGACATGATCTTTCAAGTAAGGAAAACTGCCCTGATATTCTAGAACCAGAGGGTAAAATGAAAATTGAAATACTTCACCAATCACCTCCTGAAAGAGATCCCAAAATGAAAACTCCCAGGAATATTATGGCCAAATTTCAGAGCTCCTAAGTCAAGGAGAAAATATTGCAAACAACCAGGAAGAAACAACTCAAGTATCATGGAGCCAGTAAGGATAACACAAGATTTAGCAGCTTCCATGTTAAAGGGTCAGAGGGCTTGGAATATGATATTCCAGAAGGCAAAGGATCTAGGATTATGACCAAGAATCTCTTATCCAGCAAAACTGAGTATAATTCATCAGGTGGAAAAATGAAATTGAGGACTTTCAAGCATTCTTGATAAAAAGTCTAGAGCTGAACAGAAATTTTGACTTTCAAATATAGGACTCAAGAGACACTTAAAAAGGTAAACAGAAAAGGGAAATCATAAGGGACTTAAAAAGTTTAAACAGTTTACATTCCTACA
Organism: Vombatus ursinus; assembly: GCF_900497805.2. NCBI lineage: Eukaryota > Metazoa > Chordata > Mammalia > Diprotodontia > Vombatidae > Vombatus > Vombatus ursinus. The sequence goes on along the minus strand of NW_020950239.1, from coordinate 7,056,041 downwards.
TGGGAAGACAATACTTGTAATTCATAAAAACTTTCTCATTATGAGGGCAGTTAGAAGGACTATATATAGACAGAGGGCACAGGTGCGAGTTGAATATGAAGAGATGATATCTAAAAAAATAAAATTAAGGTGTGAGAAAGAGGAATGCACTGGGAGAAAGGGAAAGGGAGAGGTAGAATGAGGTAAATTATCTCATATAAAAGATGCAAGAAAAAAATCTTCTATGGTGGAGGGGAAGATAGAGGAGGTGGGGGTGAGTGAGTTAACCTTACTCTCATCAGAATTGCATCAAAGTAGGAATAACATACACATTCAATTGGGTATAGAAATCTATCTTACCCTACAGGAAAGTAGGAGGGGAAAGGGATAAGTAAAGGCGGGGGCGGAATAGAAGGGAGAGCAGGTTAGGGGAGGTGGCAGTCAAAAGCAAAACACTTTTGAGCAGGGACAGTGTGAAAGGAGAGAGAAAATAGAATAAATGGCAGGGGGGAACAGGATGGAGGGAAATAGAATTAAAATGACAACTAAAAAAAATTGAAGCAAGTTTCTCTGGTGAAAGTCTCATTTGTTAAATATATAGAGAAATGAGTCAAATTTATAAAAATAAGAGCCACTCCCCAATTGATAAATTATCAAAAAATATGAACAGTTTTCAGATGAAGTAATCAAAGCTATCTATAGCCATATGAATAAAATGTTCTAAATCACTATTGATTGGAGAAATGCAAATTAAAACAATTCTGAGATACTTACTACTTTATACCTATTAGATTGGGGAATAAGACAGAAAAGGAAAATGACAAAATGGTGGAGGGCATGTGGGAAAAATGAGACATTCATGCACTGTTGGTGGAGCTGTGAACTGATTCAACTATTCCGGAGAGCAATTTGGAACTATTCTCAAAGGGCTATAAAATCCTGCATACCTTTTGACCTAGCAATATCACTACTAGGTCTGTATTCCAAAACAGATCAAAAACAAAAATGAAAAGGATCTATATGTACAAAAAAAATATTTATAGCAACTCTTTTCTGGTGGCAAAGAATTGGAAACTGGGAGGATGCTCATTGATTGGGGAATGGCTGAACAAATTGTGGCATGTGATTGTGGTGGAATACCATTATGCTATAAGAAATGATGAGCAGGGTGCTCTCAGAAAAATCTGGAAAGACTTACATGAGTTGACATAAAGTGAAATGTACTGTGTACAAAGAAACAGCAATATTGTAAGATGATAAGCTGTGAATGACTTAGTTATTTTCAGCAATACAATGATCCAAGACAACTCTGAAGGACTCATGATGAAAAATGCTATCCAACCCCAGAGAAAGAACTAATGGTGTTGATACAGATTGAAATATACTTTTTTAAACTTTAAATTTTTCTTGAGAGTTTTTCATCTCTTTTCTTTCCCAACATGATTAATGTGGAAATATGTTTTGCATGATTACACATGTATAACCTATATCAGATTACTTGCCTTCTTAATCAGGGGGGGTGAGGAGGGAGGAAGGGAGAGAATTTGGACCTCAAAGTTTTAAAAATGAATGTTAAAATTGTTTTTACATGTAATTGGGAAAAAATAAAATACTAAATAAAAAAATAAAGAGTCAGCTTTTGACCTTTCAGCAAAGTCAGTGGGCAAACATAGGGTAGACTTGTCACTAGCAGGATAAAGGGATCTGGCCTATCTGTGGGTCCTTGACTCATATCCTGCAATAAAAACTTCATGGTAATGCAAAGACATTCAAGCTCTGCTGGTATCTTGATCATTTAAAAGAGGGATGTAAGCTCAAGTTCCTAGAATTATTCACTTGCTTTCTCATATCATCATTCACAGAGTCATCTTTCGCCATTCCCTTCGGGGAATTTCCTTCATAGGACAGTAAGCTAAGCCTCCATCACACCTCTAACTGTCAAACGTCAGAGGTCTATAATACAAGGAAGCTATTGCTGTGAAATCATAGAGTGCAGGAGGTACAAAGCATAGACAAGGGGGCTACGGAGTTCACTGAAGGGTTATATTTAACGTCAAGACATGTGGGCCGCTGAGGTGCCTTCCAAATGACGGCTGATGCAGCACTTTGAGGTTGCCTAAAACATCTTCCTCATTTTCCTCCTGTGAGGAGACTCATGGAAGTTTAGAGATGAAGTAAAGGGTGAGGTAAGACAAAGGACTTTGTCCAAGGCCAGACCACAAGTGGCAGAGTCAGGACATGAACCCAGGTTCTTTTATGGCCTTTCCACTGCGCCATGATGCCTCTGACACATTTTCCAAGTTCATGGCTCATATGGAAATTTAGAAACAATCCATCAGAGACTATTATGCTACTTGAATGATAATAGGAGTATTTTTTTACTGGTAACCACAATTCTATGAGACAGCACATTATAGTGCATAGAGAGCTAGCCTCAGAATGAAGCCATGGCTTCGTTCAAGGGGGGGACAGTCAAGTCCTGCCTCTGACACCTGCTACTTGCTTTTCCCTGAAAAAAGTCATTTAACCTCTCAAGTGGCCCAGGCAACTTGCTAAAGCCATAAGTTGCAGAGCAGATGCCAATCTGGTATTGGTAGAGGGAGATTCCTTACCAGGAGTTCCTTTTACCAACAGAATCCCAGATGGGAGCCTCTGTATTCACCCCAAAACCCCCAAAACCTACAATAATAATGGCTATTTTTGCATCTTTTTAATGTATCTTAACTCTACTTCTGAGTTATAGACAGTGGATGATGAGTATCATAGCCTATATTTTTAGTTAAATTAGTTAATGATTTTAGCATATGATATATCCCAAAGTGAAAATAACAATAGCCAAATATCACTGAGCTTTCATTTAGGGCAACAAAAGCACGTCATGTGTCATGTAAAGAATCTATTGCTGAAATGGAAAGACCTCTTGGCATATAAGAAAGCTCATTTCTCAGGCTGTGCCCAATGCCTCTGCAAGTCTCTGGGCAAAAAGACTCTCCCTTCCTGTAGGGAAAAGATAAACTTGTTTTTTAGACTGAATTGACTGGGGTTTGTTTTTTTTTTTTTTGCTTTTTTGTTTTTTGCTTTTTTGTTTTGCTTTGCTTTGTTGTTGTTTTTTTTAATTCCTGTTGGTCCCATCTGAGCATCAGCGAATTTTAGCCTTGGAATAGTCAATCAACCCTTTTCTTCAGCATCCAAAGTATTATCTGTGATGAGGACAGTCCAAAGGAAAGACTCCTACTCTGCAGAGAATTACATTAGAATGGAGGTAATAGCCCCAGATACACATGAGCCCACACTCTGCACAAATGCATACAGGTATAAATGATTAAGTTTGTTAAATACTATCTCTTGTGGACTTTGGATATGTAAATGTCCCTTTAAGAAAGAAGGATGTTCTATACCTTTTGTAAAGTAGCTATGAAAACTATTCCATTTTCTCCATGAAAACTCTACCTCCCCCTCAAACTTCTGTTTTTTCATATTTAAATGCTTCTTGTGGATTCTATCAGTTAAATGTCATTTTTGAAGAAGACTGTGGGACGACCCAGAGAATTTCTTTCCTAAGGAGACTTTGAGAATTGATTGTCATGAAGCAAACATCTGTGAGAGACTATAGCTAATTGCCATTTAAGGGAGAATCTGTGAAGGATTTGGAGAATATCCTGCCATTTTTAAGAGTCCAAAGACTCTCTTAGAGAACTGAGTTAAATTGTCATTCCCTAGGGGTACTAAATGAATTGAATTGTATTTTATTCCTCATGAGAAGTGTACTGAGTTAATTCTTATTCTGGGGAGAAGATATTCTGTAGAGAAGACATTCTGAGAATTCCTGAATGGAATGGAAAAACTTTGACTGACATCTGGGAGAATTGAATTTTTGAGCATTTTGGAGGAGTCAACAATTTCAGTTGATAACTTCTTTTCCCTGGCTTTTCCAGAGCACAGGGGTGGTAACTCTATGACCCGCCTTACAGTCAATGCATTGTAGAAACATTTATCTATGTATTATTTGCTATGGTAAATAAATTATAGGAGTGGTCATGCTAATGTTTATGTAAGCCTGTGAGATTGGGCTTGCAGATTGAGAGAAGAGAGAGCTTATTGGAAAAGAAATTTCTCCTGTTTTCTCAGAGTAGGACCTTGGATCTAATTTATTAGTAATTAATGAAAGCAATTTTGCATTTTGAAGTTACTATTCATGCCTACTAAATATCCCTTGAGCCCAGTGAAAGAATTAATCAGGTAATAAGCTAGTAGGAGGCTGAAGGTGGCAGGGAGGGGCAGGGAGAGGGACAAGTAGGAGCTTAATGGGAGTTCCTGAAAATGAGTTGAGTTGTGGTTAGTCCTTTCTGACTCTTCATGACTCTGTATGAAGGTTTCTTGGAGTGGTTTGCATTTCCCTCTCCAATGGATTAAAGCAAACAGAGATTAGGTGACTTGTCCAGGGTCACATAGCTAATGAGAATCTGAGGTCAAATTTGAACTCAGGTCTTCTTGACTCTAGGCACAACACTCTATCCACTGAGCCACCTACTTGCCTTATTACATTAAGCCTTGAAATATACACCCATACCTTCATTCATTGAATTGATACAGGTAGGTTAGTAAAAACACTGCTACACGCCTATTATTTTGATGAATCAGTAATTTTCTCTAATTTAGGGCATTCCCTACAGTGGATCAGATCATCACCCACCTATTCATTTTCATCCTATGCAATTCTTATGCATATCCTTAAGTTTTGCACAGAGGGTCTGCCTACCGTGCTGGAGACTTTCACTAGATGTTTTGATGCCACACAGATACTGATGGAGCCCATAGGTTGTCCATTGGTGACTGTTCACTCTTGTGATATGACTAGCTCCCCTCCTTTTCTAATTATTCATTTTCCTGATAGCCCTTGCTGCTTCAATGACAATACTCTCCTGTCTATTGAGGCCTCCCCTTCGGGCCCTTCCTTTTGACCTTTTAGTAGAATTTAATTCCTTCAAATTGCTGACTCACTGAATCCTAGACCTGGAGTTTGGAGGAGCCTCAGAGGTCCCATAATCTAAACCCCTCATTTTACAGAGGGGGAAAGCAAGGTCCAAGAATGTGAAGCCACAGCCTGTGACTCCAGAGCTAGTCCTAGTTCCACTTACCATATTGCCTTTAAAACCATGTTTTAAACTGGGAAGCACTCTGGTAATAGAAGCTCTGCTATCTGGCTTCTCAACTCACTGAGACTACTCACTATACACTGGCACAAGTCTGGTAGGAATTAGGGATTGAAGGACATCACCCCTAAAACAGTAAGAGCTTTGCACTCTTTTTCACTCACTTCGTGAGCTTTGTGCACCCCACAGAGATCCAAGAACATCATGGCTGTCAGGGACAAACAAGGATGTAGTTGGCAAGGATAACCCACTCCTAGCAGCAATGGGAGCTCACAACAGTACCTTGTTCTCCATGGAACATGGATAAATCAACTTGGTTCTGAGCCATGCCCAATGCTGGGTGGTGTACCTCACAGAAGGACAACCCACAACCATGTTGATCTGTCCATACTATTGTGAGGCCTCACTGCTGCCAGGAATGGGTTGTCCCTAGGGAATAGTCTTTTGTGAGCTAAACCACTCAGGATATTTCCTGAAGCAGAATGCTGTGAGCTCTCCCTTTACTTGGGCATGGTCAGGAGTAGAATGGGGGAAGCCACCAACCAAAGAGGTAAATTAGGACAGCCTTAGCCCTTCACAGGTATCATTTAGTGCCACTTGTGTGTATGTGACCACTAGAGTTAAGTAGTTATGAACTGGGATGGGTGTAGTCGGTCGCTCAAGTTCAGAGGCATTCCAAGGAGTTGGCTTATAGTTCAGGTTGGTTCTTGATCTGATAGAAACTGGAGTGAGTGAGTCAATTCCCAAAGACTTCTGAAGGTCCAATCTACTGTGTAACCATCTCTTTAATATGGTAAGAGTGGCTAGGCAGGCACTAAGTATTTACAAAGCACTTACTATGTGCCAGAGAGTGTGCTAAACACTGGGGATACAAAAAAGCAGAAAGAAAGACAGAGCCTTAAGAAGCTTACATGCTCATGGGAAAATATAACATATAAAAAGCAACTAAAAGGAGGTGGGGGGATTGAAGAGGCTCAAATGAGATAACATGTCAAGTGGTTTGGAAACACTACACTACCATATAAATGACAGCTTTTTACCAAATCACTCATTTGACCTGTCTATCCAGAAAATTTTCTAATATCAGACATCAGCTCTTTCCAAGAGTAGGTCCAGATTGAGATGCAGTGATGCTCTACCACCTGGCAATGAGAATCTGTGCAAATGTCTGTAGTCCAATATGGCCCTCCTTTTTTCAGCTTTCATTATATGTGACAATAGAAGTTGGAACATGTCAATAGCTATTGACAGGTGCTAAAAATTCAGCCACAGATGTCACCTTTCCATATTAACCAGCTGTGCTGGGAAGCATGAGAAGAATTCCTGTGAATGGGTACAGGTCTCTACCCGTCACGTCCAACTCTTCATGTCCCATTTGGTGTTTTCTGGCAAAGATACCGGAGTGGTTTGTCATTTCCTTCTCCAACTCATTTTACAGATGAGAAAACTGAGGCACACAGAGTTAAGTGACTTGCCCAGGGTCATACCACTAAGTGTCTCAGGCCACCTAGTTTAGCTCTAGATTATAGAACCATTCACAAGACACTAGATTTTCTAGAACTCTGAGGTCTACTAAACTCCGAGCTGGTGAATTTTACCTGAATCTTCATTTCTTAAGTTTGTTTGCTTCCTGTTCATTTTTGTCTTTTATGTATAACAGAAGGCTGGCCATTTGGAGTCCAGTCCTTAGAGTATACATAATGTTCTCTTTCTGCTGTCAGCCCACATGGAAGCTAATAAACCTACTGCTGTTAGTACTTTATGACAGTCCCCTGACCCAGATTCAGAGCATGCTCGGGTATTCTGTGACTATTTTTCTGTCTTTTTACTGAGTGGCAAAAAAGCCTTTTAACTAGGTGAATACCCAGAACTGAATATGCATACAAAAGATACAAATATGCAAAATCACTCTCCTTCTTTCCTTGAGGCAATTCAAGCAAGAAATCTTATAAGCATCTGGGGTAAGGGTAGGGGAGAGAAAGAGGTCTTAAGCTTTTATCTCCCACCTAGGCTGCTATGTGAATATGAATGCATGGCCCTGATTTTCCTTGCTTTCCAGTGTGTTTATTCTTTTCTGATCATAGGGGAAGGAATAAGTGAAATGGAAAAACTAAGCTTTTACCTTATGAGTTTAAAAAGGTTGCAAGAACTGTCAGAGGTCCATCAGTCGAGCCCAGGAAGAAGGAAGCCCTTAAGGAATAACCTGCTTGTTGCAGTCCAGCAGGGAAGGAACCCAGCAGCTAAGACACCTTATCCTGCAAGTAAGGGAGTGATTTTTCTCATGTTGGTTATGCCACTCGATCTGCATCCCAAAGAGATAGAAAACAAAAAGGAAAAGGGCCTCTATGTGCAAAAAATATATATAGTAGCCCTTTTTCTGATGACAAAGAATTGAAACTTGAAGCATGCTCATCAATTGGGGAATAGTGAATAGTTGGAGTATGTGGTTATGATGGAATATTATTGTACTATAAGAAATGATGAACAGGATGCTCTCAGAAAAACATGGAAAGACTTAAATAATTGATACAAAGTGAAATGAGCAGAACCAGCAGAACACTGTACACAGTAATAGCAATATATGATGATTAACTGTGAATGACTTGGCTATTCTCTGCAATATAATGACCCTAAATGATTCCAAAGGACTTACAATGAAAAATTTTATCCATCTCCAGAGAAGGAATGATGGAGTCTGTATGCAAATCAAAGCATACTTTTTAAAACTTTATTTTTCTTGGGGGTTTTTTAGTCTGTGTTTTCTTTCACAACATGACTAATATAGAAATGTTTTAGATGACTGCACATGTATAACTATATCAAATTGCTTGCCTTTTCAATGAGAGAAGAAGAGGAGGAGGGAGAAAGGAAAAGAATTTGGAATTCAAAATTTTAAAGAACACATTAAGATTGTTTTTACATGTAATTGGAGAAAAATAAAACTATATATATGTTAAAATGCTATTTATTGTATGGTGGCTCTCTGGGAAGGGGAAGGATACTGGGGGATACTATAGTGATATAAAACAAAATTTTAAAGCTTCTTGAGGATTCTCTCTTTTTCTCTCACTCTTTAGTTTGAACCTCTAGCAATTAACACGATATCTGACACATAGTAGGTGCTTAATAAATACTTTTTCCTTCATTCATTCATTCCTTTGCCCAGTAATGGCAAAAAAAAAAAAAAAACCCATAGCAAGTGATATGCAGAATTATAGAGGACTGAGAAGCCTCAGTTCCTACTTTTCATACTCAACACTTTAAAGGACACAAAGATTTTTATGCGCGGTCTTCATTTGATCCTCTGGTCAATCCTTTGGGATAGATAATAAAGCCATTGCCATCTACATACACACACACACACACACATACACATACCTTCTATTTTATAGATGAGGAAATTGAGACTCAAGGAAAATAATCAAACCCAGGTCTTCTTACTCCACTATGCCTACAGATTCTCAGTGGCTGTGATTCCTGATTCTCACTTCCTCAAAAATATCTTCCTTGTTTCTTTATATTTAGAAGCTATCGCGTGAGGCCATTTCCCTTTTGAAAACTTGGAAATGCCTCCCCAAATGCCTGTAATTTCAACAAGAACCTCCCTGACACTTAAATCACTTGATACCCTGATTTCTTCCTTCTGACTCAGGCCTAGTCAGGCCCTCTAAGCAATGGGCTGCTTCCCATCCCTCGTGCTCTGCCAAAGCTATGGGCCTGCCCCAGGAAGAGGCCAGAACAGTATGTGAGAACATGAGAGCTCTCAAAACTTCATGTCTCACCTCCACATAGTAATACCCAGAGAGTTAGCACCACCATGTGGTATTTTCCTTGCAGCTGAAAATTTATGGTCATGCAACAGTGGCATGTGGGAGTAAAAGGTAGGACCTTCTTTGTGGACAATGATGCTGAGAGATAGGCAAATTTCCCCAGAGAACCACCATGCCAGGTGCTATAGGACAGGATGATAGAATTATAGAGCAAGGGCTGAAAAAGATCCTATAGACAATGTAGTCTAGCCCTTTCATTTTACAGGGGAGAAGTTAAGTAACTTGCCTAAGGTCATATGAGTACTAAGTTTTTGAGGAAGAATTAGAAACCCCATCCTCTAAATCCAGAGTTAGCACACTGTCCACCATTTGGCTGATGGTAATATTTCCAGATATTACAAGGACAGGAGAATATTCACTATATTAGGAAGAAAATAGATCCTTTCTGTCTCTGAAGAAGTTAAAATTTAGGCTTACACATGTCAGGATGCTGAAATCTTGAGTGTTTTCTTTCTTGCATGTAAAGCTCCTTAAGGGCAGAGTCCAAACCTGTTTATATCAGTGGTCTCCAAGCTGTTTTGATTATGCTTCTGTCAGTAAAAAAAAATTGTGAACATGTACTCCTGATATATTAACATTTATTTATAAATTAAACATGTTCTATTGGTACCATGTCTGTTTTATTTCAATACTGGGTTTTAATTGCTATGATAGCTGGAAAAACTATCTCACAATGATACACAGCTCCAGATGGAAGAAATGTGTCATTGGCTGTGCTTGTTAAGTCAAGATAAACAGTTTTCAATCCCCTTCATCAATTTTTCAAAGTTTTTAGTTTAATTCTGGTTAGGAAGTCCCCATCTTCCAATCAATCAGCTATATTTACAAACAACAAGGCTGAAGGTGTTAGATTTTTAACAGGTGAGTCCAAAACGCACTGAAACTCTTCATTTGAAAAAAATTTAACCAGTTAGAAATTTCTGTTTTTAAATCTTTAATGTGTTGTTACGGAAGTTTTTTTTTAATAGTAAACACATTGTTTAAGACAACAAAAATCACATTATTATAAAAATATTTCCAAAATCCTATTTTCAAACTACTAACAAAAGCAACTACTTTCTCTCTCATCATTAAAAAGTTTTACTCCTTGTCTGATATCCAAGACTTAAGGGGCCCTATCACAAATATACAACATCAAAGGTCATTCCCCAGTGGATAAATAATCAAATGATATAAACAGCTGTCAAAAGAATTGCAAACTGAAGATGATTCTGGGAAGATGGAGAAATAGGTCAGGAAACTTATGGCTCTCCAAATTTCCTCCACAAAAGACAAAAAACAGAACATTCCCTCTGAGGGAATGTAGAGTAGTGGAAATAAACAAAAGTTGGGGTAAAGCAGTTGTCCTCCTAAGACAATCTAAGAAGTCCCTAGGAAAGACCAGTCCTCCAGGGGCAGAGGTTGGCCCTGAGGAAAGTGCAAATACCTCTAGGCTGACTCTGCCAAACAAGCCCTGGGGGCAGCTGAGTTGGGTGGCAACCTCAATCTCAGGAGCTTTCACCTCAAGGACAGTGTCAGGGTAAGAGGACGAGAAGACTGAAGGACCTTCCACTGACCAGACGTGTCCTGAGCTGCAGCTGTAGGGAGAAGGAGCCAGCACCCACCTGGTGAGTGCAGTAGCAGAGGGTCAGGGACCCTACTGGCCATGGACACTTCTGGAGAGCAAAGTCCCTGGTTTCAGTTCCAGAGCAGAGAGGACAGCTATAGTTTGCAGCAACTGGACGGACCACTAGGGGTCCTAGACATGGTTTAGGTGTAGAGAGGAAACCCTAAGGCTGGGCCCCAAGACAGACTTCAGAAAATAACAGTAAGAAGCACCTGGAATTTGGGACATCATTTACCATACCTTGGGACTAAAACTTGATTACACTAATAGCAGCTAAAAAAATAAATAAAGCTAAAAATGAATAAGCAAAGGAGAAAGAACCTAACCATAGATAGCTACTATGAGGATAGGGAAAATCAGGGTTCATGTTCAAAGGAAGATAATGGAGCTAAAAAAGCTATTCCTTTTTCAATGAGAAACATCAAATGGTCCCAAGCACCAAAAAAAGTTCTTGGAAAAACTTAAAAAGGACTTTTAAAATAAAATAAGAGACATCAAGGAAAACTTAAGAAAAAAAATAAAACAATCCAAGAAAATCAAGAAAATTATGCAAGGAAAGTTAACCAACTTGAAATAGAGAATCAAAAACAAGGAAGAAAATAATTCCTTGAAAACTAAAATTAGGCAAGGGGAAGCTAATGACATTCTAAGACACCAAGAAATCATAAAACAAAATTAAAAGAATGAAAAAATAGAAAAGAATGTGAAACATCTCATCAGAAAAGCAATTGATCTGGAGAACAGATCAAGGAGAAATAAGATGAGAAGAGTTGGACTACCTGAAATTATGATTTAAAAAAAGAATATTGATTCAATATTATAAGAAATTATCAAGGAAGATTGCCCTGAAGTTCTAGAACAAGGCAAAGCAGAAACAGGAAAAAAAATCCACCAATTACCACCTAAAAAAGAGATACAAGGAAGAAAACTAACAGAAATATCATAGCCAAATTTCAAAACTCCCAGGTTAAGGACAAAATATTGCAAGGAACAAGAAAAAAAATAATTTAAATATCATGGAGCTAACAATAAGGATTATAAAAGACCTAGCAGCTACTATGTTGAAGGACCATAAGCCTTGGAATACTATATTTCATAGAGCAAAAGAGCTGAGGTTACCACCAACAGTAACTTACCCAGCAAAGTTAAGTATAATCTTGAATGAAAAAAAAAAAGGTCATTTAACAAACTTAAAGACTTTCAGGTATTTGTGACAAAAACAGCAGAACATAATGAAAATTGAACATATAAGATCCAGGAGAAATATAAGGTAAACATTAAAGACTAAGCATAAGAGACTCAATAAGGTCAAAGTGTTTACCTCTTATATGTGAAAAGGTTATCAGTACTCTTAGGGCTATTAAAGGCTTGAACTGAGCCTAACCATGATGGAATTATCCTATAAATAAATAAATAAATAACTGTGTAGGGAGAGATAAAAAGGAGTACTTATCTCATACAAATGAGGCATAGAAGGAAGAATTGATACAAAAGAAGCTAGTGGAGGGAGAGTGGGTAGTGCTGGAACCTTACTTTCATCAGGAATGGCTTAAAGAGGGAACAACACATATTTAATATATATATATGTATAAATATATATATATGGGTACAAAAGTCTTCTAAGTTCAGAGAGAAATAAGAGGGTAAGGAGATAGGGCAAGGGGAAAAGATAAGGGAAGGACTCTTAGAAGGGTGGGTAGGTTAAGGAATAGGAGGGCAAGCTAGCAGGTAAGCAGAGGAGTGAGGACGGATAGGACAAATAGGGTGAGAAGGTTAGTGAGGAAAAATATGAAGGAGGAAAGCACACAATAGGTAATTATAGCTTAGAATGAGATGAATTTACCCAGAAAAAGGAAAATGATAGCAGATTAAAAATTTGAATTCCACAATATGTTGCTTTCAGGAAATATAATAAAAATGAGAGATATACACAAAAATAAAATAAAAAGCAGGAGTAGAATTTATTGTGTAAAAAAAGGCAGGGGTAATAATCATAATCTCAGATAAAATTAAAACTAAAATAGACTTAAAAGAAAAAAATAGGGAAACTACACTATGTGACAGCAATATTATTCAATACTGTTTTAGACAATTTAAAATAACTAGATATCATAAAATACCTGAGAATATACCTGCCAAAACAGACACAAGAACTATATGAACAAAGGCATAAAATACTTTTTTATACAAATAAGATCAGATCTAAATAATTGGAGTACTATTTATTGTTCATGGGTAGGTAAAGCCAACATAATTTTTTTCAATGACAATTTTACCCAACTGATCCATTTATTCAATGTCATCTCAATTCAACTGCTAAAATAATTATCTTACTGAGTTAGAAAAAATAATATCAAAAATAATTTCAAAGAAACTGGGAGAAAAGATGTGAAGGAAGGAAATTCATCAGTATCAGACCTTAAACAATATTATAAGGTAAGAGCATTGTTGAAGTGTAAAAATGAATAATTTTAATTATTTTAAAATAAAATCTTCTTGTATAAATAAAAACCTAAGTAACCAAGAATAGAAGGAATGCAAGAAATTGGGGGGGAAAATCATTCATGGACAATTTTTCAGATAGGACAAGAATGTGTTGGAATATTGCTGTGATGTAGGAAATGATGAGCTGGTTTGCAACTAACCGATCATTGGTGACTTTGGAGGGGGCAGTTTCAGTGGAATGATAAGGTCAGAAGCTGAATTGTAACAGGTTAAGACAGCGAAAAGAGAAAGTGGAAGCACCTACTATCCACAGCCTTTTTGAGTTTAGCCACAACAGGCAAAAGAGATATAGGACACTATTTAGTGGTGAGGGAAGGATCGACTGAGGGTTTCTTCAGGATGAGGGAGAATTAGTCATGTTTGTAGGCAGCGGGGAATGTCAGTAGAGAGGCAGAGATAAAAAAATAAGTGAAAGAGTGGGAATATCAGAGGGGGCAATCTGATGGGGAAGGTGTGATGACTTCATGTGAAATGACTGAAGGAAGAAATAGTAGAAGAAGGCATATGAGTGATAAGAAATGGAAAAGAGGAGAAAAGAAAAAATGGCCCCAATTTTTTTCTGTAAAATATGAGGCCAGATTCTCAGCTGATAAAATAGGCACGTGATCAGCAAGAAAACCAGGCCCTTTAGGGGAGAAAAATGGTTTTTACACACTTTAATCTGTGTTATTATCATTTTCTCCATCACTTTCTCATGTCTAGAGAAACAATAGATCAAACCCTGATTTGTAGCTGTTGCAAATTTTTGATGTTTAAATGCTCACCGTGAAAATTTAATCATTTGTGCATGTAAGGGGATGATGTGTTGTCTCTCTAAATGTGGCTCACAGGGAGGCAAGACTAGACATCACCATCATGTCCTCCCCCTACCTTTCTTTTCTTGTAATACTTATTTTATTTTATTTTTGTTCCATTTGAGTTCCAAGCTGTTTCCATCCTTCCCTCCCAAAGCCTCATGCCAACATTAGATACGTATATATTAGACCTATATATGCAAACCTATATAATACATAGTCCCACATATCAGTTCTTTTTCTAGAGGTGTGTAGCATCTTCCTGCATAGGTCCTTTGTAGTTGAATTGGATATTTATATAACTCAGAATAGCTCAGTTATTCATATTTGTTCTTCAAACAATATTGCTGTTACAGTATAGAATGTTCTTTTGGTTCTTTTCATTTTATTCTTCATTATTTTATGAGTCTTTCCCTGTTTTCCTAAAATTAACTTGTTCATTATTTCTTTTTTTTTAAGGCAACTGGGGTTAAGTGACTTGCCCAGGGTCACATAGCTAGTAAGTGTCAAGTGTTTGGTCTGAGGTCGGATTTGAACTCAGGTCCTCCTGACTTCAGGGCTGGTGCTCTATCCACTGTGCCACCTAGCTGCCCCATGCTTATTATTTCTTACAGCACAGTAGTATTCCATCACAATCATATACCACAACTTATTCAGCCATTCCTCAATTGATGGGCATTCCCTCAATTTCAAGTTCTTTGCCATCACAAAGAGATCTGCTATAGCACATAAAGGTTCTTTTCCTTTTTCCCTGATTGCCTTAGGAAACAGACCTAGTAGTGATATTGCAGGGTCAAAAGGTATAGGCGGTTTAATAAATCTTTGGGCATAATTCCAGATTGCTTTCCAAAATGGTTGGATCAGTTCACAGTTCCACCAACAGTGTATTAATGTCCAAATATTTCCATATTCTTATCCCAAAATCTTAAGTCTTTACACTTGTCTATTATATGTATTTGCTGCTATGAATTGTATATCTACTCTGTTCTATTTATCTACCTTTCTATTACTTAGCCAGTACTAAATAGTTTTGATAATTACTGTCTTATAATATAGTTTAAGATCTGATAGAGCTAAACCCCCTTCCTTTTATTAGTTCCTTTGATATTTTTGACTTTTTGTTCTTCTAAATGAATTGTATTATTGTTTTTTCTAGCTCAATAAAACAACTTTTGATAATTTATTTGGGATTGCACTGAATAAATAGATTAATTTAGGTAGAATTGTCATTTTTATTATATTGATCCTGCCTACCCATGAACAATTAATATCTCTCCAAGTATTTGACATTCTTAAGAGTTGCAAATGCTATCTTCTTCTCTAAGAAGTAAACAGTTTAACCTTATTAAATCCCTTATAGATAGTCTTTCATGTTTACCTTCCTATGTTTCTCCTGATTTTTATGGGTTACATTTTCTGTTCAGTTTTGGTCTTTTCTTCTTGAATACCTCAAAATCTTTTAGTTTAGCAAATATCCATTTTTTTACCCTGGCAGGATTACATTCAACTTTGTTGGGTAGGTTATTCTTGATTGCAAACCCAGCTTCTTTGGTCTTCACAATATTATGTTCCTTGCCCTTCAGTCTTTTAATGTAGAAGCTGCTAAATTTTGTGTTATCCTAACTGTAGCTCCACAATATTTAAATTGTCTCTTTCTAGTTGCTTGTAATATTTTCTTCTTGACCTGAGAGCTTTGAAACTTAGCTATAATGTTCCTGTGAATTTTCATTTTGAAATCTTTTAGGTGGTAATTGGGTGGATTTTTTTTTAATTTCTATTTTATGCTCTCATTCTAGAACTTCAAGGCAATTTTCTTTAATAATTTATTGAAGTGTAGACTTTTTTATCATAACCTTCAGGTAGTCTGACAATTCTCATATTATTTCTCCTTGATCTGTTTTATAAGTCAGTTGTTTTTCTTTTTTTGGAGGTGGTTGTTTTTTGCTAGGCAATGGGGTTAAGTGACTTGCCCGGGGTCACACAGCTAGTGAGTGCTATGTGTCTGAGGCTGGATTTGAACTCAGGTCCTCCTGACTTCAGGATTAGTGCTGTATCCACTGCACCACCTAACTGCACCCCTCCTTTTTATTTTATTTTTTGTTTGTTTTGTTTTGGTTTGGTTTGGTTTTGGCTAGGCAATTGGAGTTAAGTGACTAGCCCAGGGTCACACAGCTACTAAGTATCAAGTGTCTAAGGTCAGATCTGAACTCAGATCCTCCTGACTTCAGGGCTAGTGCCCTATTCACTGTGCCACCTAACTGCCCCCTTGTCAGTTGTTTTTCTAATGAGACATTTTAGATTTTCTTCTATTTTTTTCATTTTTTTGATTTTGTTTTGTTATTTCTTGATATCTCATGAAATCACTAGTTTCTCCCTGCCCAATTCTAATTCTTAAGGAGTTATTTTCTTCAATGAGTTTTTATTCATTAAGAAGTAGGGGAGGTAGAATCTAAGCTATCAAGAAAAGAAACAGGGGCAGCTAGGTGGTGCAGTGGATAGAGCACCAGCCTTGAAGTCAGGAGGACCTGAGTTCAAATCTGGCCTCAGATCAAAAACTTAACACTTACTAGCTGTGTGACCCTGGGCAAGTCACTTAACCCAACTGCCTAGAAAGAAGTAAATAAAAAAAGAAACAGAGAACTCTCAATTTTTAAGTTATTTCATTAAATACTTTCCAATTACATGTAAAAAAATTAACCAACCTTTTTATTTTAATTTTGTGTTCCAAAGTCTGTCCCTCCCTTTTCCCCTTCCCCTATCCTTGAGAAGGCAAGCAATTTATTTTGATTATACATGTGAGGTTATACAAAACATTTTCATATTAGCCATGTTACAAAAGAAAACAAAATAAAACAATAAAGATTTTTTAAATTATGCTTCAATCTGTATTCGGAGCTCATTGGTTCTTTCTCTAGAGGTTGGTAGCATTTTCCATCATGCATCCTTTGGAACTGTATTGGATCATTTCTTGAACAGAGTAGCTAAGTCTATCACCATTGATTACCCTTACAATATTGCTGTTGCTATGTACAATGGAACTTCTCTCTTTGGCTCCTTACCACGTCAAGCACTGAGTTAAATGTTCTCAAAATGTTCTTATATTTGGAAAGATGCCATGGAAATGAGCATTGTTCCCTTTTTGTCAACTGGCTGGTGGTAACCACAATGAGTGTGGCACTCAATGTCAAAGTCTTTTAACTTCTGTATGATGTCATAAGACAGCAATACACATAAGGAAGGTTGAGTTCATGGCTGTACACGCACACATGGGTCGGGGTAGTATGCCCAGTGCTACACTTGCTGTTTATTGAAATGGTGAAGAAACTTTTGCTGTTGCAAAATGCCAGTGAAGAAACAGTCACGTAACTAACTGATATTCCTTGCAGCTGGCATTGGGTCTGTTCAAAGAGTCTCTCCTAATAGCTTACTTGGTCTAATTCCTTGCTTGCAGCAACACGTTAGATGACTAATGACTAAAACCTTTGCCTAAGGGGTAAAGAATGGCATGTTTCAGTGAGTGAAATTTTCACATTTCAGGGCATATCTGCTAAAAACAAGAACAACAACAACAAAGCTGTTTTCTACATAGACTCTCTCCTACTCTCATTTCAGCAACAATTTTCTGGCATGTCCTTTTCATGTTTATATGTTTATACTGATTTAACAGGATTGCAGTGAATTTTAGAGGTAAAATTAAAGATCAGAACCATAACTAGGGTTATGCAACTGAAGTTTTGCCCCTTGGCACTGAATTTGGGATACTTCTTCCCCATAGTATTCCCCTATCCAAGGAACTGTCCTACAACAAGAAGCAGGTAGGAATGGAGTCAACTGGAGAGATACTGCTTCTCCTGAGAAGGTGCAAGTCTTTGCAGAGAGGGAACACAGTCCCTAGACAGCTCAGGAATGAGTGGTGTTTCAGAGCATGGTCCCCCAGACCCTTTTCCAACCACAGAGGACTTAACAACTCAAAAAAAATGGGGCATATTTTTCTGCTCCTTGTTCTACCTTGGGAAGGGAAAAAGATAGCTCTTAGACTATGAACAAGCAGTTGACTGGGAAATGAACTCCCAAACCATAATCATATCTCCCACCTCTCTAATCCCTAAACTTTATTTGCCCCAAGAACTCAAATTCCTTGTTAGAATTCTATTAAATACTTCTTTCAGAATTGATTATTGAAGGATTAAGTAGGTCTATAAGTATGGAACAATAGGAAATTAATCCAATACAGCAGCATCAATGAAATCTCCTCACCTCTGTAGGTCTTTCATCTTCATTAAAAATTCTGGGCGATATTTTAGAAAGGTATGCCAACATCAGCCAATAATCAGGACTCAATCAGTGTGTCCAATGTCAAGAAATGGAATGGTATCAGCCACAGCCCTTAGTCCTAGTTGATATAAAACTACAAAGGCTTTGGCTTGTATGGAGACAGCTCTAAATCCAACTTAATTGGAGCTCCTAAATACAATTCAACAACCATCTTGTAGGCTCTTTCAGAAATTGTTGTTACTCTCTCATTCCCTGCCCACATGGTTAGTATTCATTTGAGACCTGAGGGGTCATAGTCTGCTTGACTGCTTGACAACTGAATAAATGAGATGGACCATTAGCTTACAATGAGAAAAGCTGGAAATAAAGTCTTTAAATTTTATTCAATTTTCTCCTTAAATTGTCATTTTAAAAAAGTCTTTCATTCTCTACTTTTGTGACACATTCAGTTTTTAATTTGTTATTTAATTCTTTTCTTATCTTTGCCTTAAAACTACAAGTAGCTTGCTCTCTGACCTTTTGGTTCTTCTTTCCTAACTCTTTCTTGGTCCCCAACTGAAGGATATATATTTCCAAAGGAGTCTATAGATACCTTTTTATAAAAGAAAAATCTTATTTGCTCTCTCTGGTATCACCTCCTTACATTGTAAAAACATTAAAGGTTGGACTCAAGGTATAACAACTAGACTGGCAAAAATTCCATGCATTCCATGGCTGACAGAAGTACACTCCCCTTTCCTACTCACTCCACTAAATCCTGGGGGGAACATGAAAGGGGGTACTGGGGGAATGTTTTAAGGTATTCTTGTCTACAGTGCCATCTTGTGGCTAATGTGAGGAATCATACCTTCCAGCCCACCTGTACCTTGTTGTACTCTAACCACTCAGTAGGTTCCATCTCAAGCAAAATCCATCTCATGTAATAATAGCAATAGTTAGCATTTATATAGCTCTTTAAGGCTTGAAAATCACTTTACAAATATCTTTTATCCTCACAACCTTTACCATTTCCCTTTCTACAGAGGAGGAAAATGAGGTAAGCAAAATTGAAGTGACTTGACTAGGGTCTCACAGATGTGTTTCAGGTTGGATTTGAACTTAGGTTCCAGGACTCTAGGTCCAGGACTCTATCCACTATGCCATCTGTATATGCATAAAGGTCTTTAAACTAACCCTTCCTTTCTTCCTTTCTTCCTTTCTTCTACCAATTGATCACTTACCTTATGAAACATCTCTTCCCTTCACTTTATCTGGAAACCAGACCCTGCTTAAACCATAAGACTATTATACTTTCATGAAGGAAGATGAAAGCTTTAGCTATTAAATGAAATTAGACATAATAAAGAATCAAACTAATGACCTCTGAAAACCCTTGCAAGGACTAGGAGTTCCTTTCGGAATCCCCAAAAAGTCTCTGTCAGCCTCTCAACCTCCTCTTAGAAAGCTTCTCCCACCCCACCTCACCAGCAGAGGAAGGAGGGATGCACATCCCTTTGTTACAAAAGCAAAAACAAAAACCTCACCACATCATTCAGTGGGGTTGGTGAGACAAATCAGCTCTCTAGTACTTACTCTTCCCTTTCCGAGTTTGTTCCTGTGACTTGGGGTTAATTTCCTTGGCTTTAGACCAATGTGATAAACTCCCTTTCCTGCCCAACTAGCCCATGGATTTGATTACCTATGCATTTTAGATTGATTTAAATTGATATTTTCTTTATTCCTTTGAAGAATTATTCAGATCTCATGTCTTCTTTCCTCAAGTACATTCTTTCCCTCAGGCCTATTAATTGGCCCCTAATCACCTGAAAAGATAAGGACATCCTAGGGGAGCAGGGACCAGGGTTCAAGATAAATTAAAAGCTCCTCTAATTTAATTCTGTTTTTTTCTCTGGATTTATGTAATTACTCAGATTGGACTAGTACTGCATTCTCCTACTTTTAGTGTAAATGTGCAATATTTCAGCTATATTGTGGGTAATGACTTTCTATAGGCTAGTCCAGGGGTGGGGAACCTGCGACCTTGAAGCCATATATGGCCTTCTAGGTCCTCAGGTGTGGCCTCTTGACTGAGTCCAAGTTTTACAGAACAAATCCTTTCATTCAGGGGATTTGTTCTGTGAAGTTTGGATTCAGGCAAAGGGCCACACTTGAGGACCTAGAGGGCCATATGTGGCCTTGAGGCCACAGGTTTCCCACCCTTGGGCTAGTCTGTGAATCTAATTTATGATATTATAATACTGTTTCTATGGAAAATGAATTATGAGTTTCAAAGAACTAATTTATAAAAGAACTTTTGAAATACAACCTCTTCACAACTTGGAGACTCCCTCTAAGTCACATTAAGCCAATCTGGATAGATAGAATCATAGAATATAAGGGCTGGAAGGGACTTCAGAGAATATCTAGTCCACCCCACAGCTGAAGAACATTCAACAAGTGGTAAACTACTCTTGGAGGAAGAGAGATCCCATTACCTCCCCTGGAAGCCCATTCCCCTCTCCAAGAGCTCAATTTTTTATACTATTTTGCCTTACCTCAAGGCTAATTTTGCTTCTTTAGAACCTCCATCCATTGGTCTTGTTCTGCCCTTTGGAGTCAATAAGAAATAACTCCAATCTAATGGAGGTTGATGACCAATGAGAATGAAAATCAGCAAAAACCATAACATTAGCTGGAGTTCTAAGTTTCAGGGAGTTAAGTTGATTGGATGTTGGAACTAAGTTAGAACTAATGTGAGATTCAGGCATTCATGTACCCAAAATGCTCTCTTTTCACCTCTACCTCTCAGGTATCCTTGGTTCACCTCAAAATTTGACTCCATTTCTGTATTTTATATGAAGCTTTTCCTGATTCCTTTACTTGCTAATGTCTTCTCTCCCCAAACCATACTGTCACTATTATATAAATACATACATACACACATACATACACACACATATACATATATACATATGCACACACGCATACATGTACATATGTATATTCTGTATGTTCATATATACAATATTAGAACATAAGCTCCTTATGCACAGGAAATGTTTCACTTATTTTTTTAATTTTCCAATCACCAAGAATTCATTTTTCCCTCCTAATGTCCCCCACTCACTGGAAGAAAAAAGAAAGAACCCCCATATTATATAAACACAGTGAAGCAAAACATATTTCCACATTGATAACATATAAAAATGCTTTATGTTTTTTCCATGTTAGTCCATCATCTCTTATCATGAGATAAACCATGTTCTTCTTTACCAATCTGCTATAACAATCATGGTTGACCATTTAGCTGGTCAGAGTTCTTATGTCTTTCAAAATTTTTCATTTTTATAAATGTTTAATGACAAATACAAATACAAATTTTAATACAAATTATTCAAGTTCTGTTCATTTTGCCCCATATCAGTTCATAGAAATCTTTCCATTTCTCTTTGAAATCATCTTTTTCTCATTTCTTATAGCATTATAGTTTTCAACTACAATTTTACCCAAAATTTGTTCAGTCATTCCCCAATTACTTTCTAGCAATTCTACATTGTTCTCATAATTTCTAGTAGCATAAATATTAAATCAAAATCAAAAGACTTGGGGTGGGGAATTGATGGAGAAATAAGGAATATGTTTTTAAGACAGGTCAAGAAGGTATTGTCTAAGACAGTGGTGTCAAACACACAGCATTTGGGACAGTTTTGAGTATAGACTGAAGCAGATTAAAATTTAATTGGGAAATATTTAACAAAATTAAAATTTGATAAAAGATGGGTAACTTTACATTTTAATGTTTGCCATGGTTTAGTGGCCCCCATTTCTATTTGGGTTTGACAATACTGACCTAAAAATCCTTGGTCTGGGGCAGCTAGAGGGCACAGTAGATAGAGTACCAGCCCTGAAGTCAGGAGGACCTGAGTTCAAATGTGACCTCAGACCAAACATTTGACACTAGCTGTGTGACCCTGGGCAAGTCACTTAACCCCAATTGCCTAAAAAAAAAAATAAATAAAAATCCTTGGTCTACCTAAAAATCATGACCAAAAAAGAGGCCTATATCATAACTTTCAAGAAATTATAAAGGAAAACTGTCCATATCTATTAGAATTTCTAGTCCTAAAAGGAAAAATAGAAAGAACCTATGAGTCACCTCCTGAAAGTAACCCTAAAATGAGAAATTCCATGAACATTGTAGCCAAACTCCAAAATTTCCAGGTCAAAGAAAAAAAATACTGCAAGCAATCAGAAATAAATATTGGAGGTACCAAGGAATGACAGTCAGAATCACACAAGCTTTTGAACTACCACTATAATGTAAAGGAGAGCTTGCAATACAATATTTCAAAAGATAAATGACAGAGGCTTACAACCAAGAATAACTTTATCTGCAAAACCACACCTCTAATAGAATAGAGGACTCACAAGCATTCCTGATGTGCAGATCATATTTGGAGTAGAAACCTTGAAATGTAAATATTTCAAGAGAAAACTAGAAAGGTAAAACATTTGAGCATTTGGAAGGGCCATGCAATGATGAAGTTCTTACATTCTAATGGGGGAGAAGAAATGATTGACTCTGTCTTCTGAATCCCAGGAAGGCAGGCTGGTTTGATAATAGAAAACCTATTAACATAAAAGATATTTTAAATAGTAAAAGCAATAAAAGTCATGTTTTAATTTTTTTTTCAAAATATAATACCCACAGAGATGTAAAAACATGTAAAAAAAATTGTGTAGACATGGGAACAAATGGGCTTTTCCTTAATTTGGCAAGTAGTGATAGAACCTTGAAAGTTGGCGCACAGAGTCAGAAGGCTCTTGAGGACCTGAGATTGATCAACAGAAAGGGATCTTAGAAGATGAGTAAGACTGAGGAAGTTTCATACTTAAAATGACTCCTCTCACTATCTGTAATATTAAGCATTGTTTTACTCTCACTAACTTTTTTTTATTAGACTTTCAGAGGGAGATAAGGAGGAAAACGGTTAGACTTTACCTTCATAATTCTGGCTAAATTGGAGATTACAGGGATAAATACAGACAAGAAAAGAAAGGAACTCTTTTTTTCCTGGTTTGTTGAAATTTATGGAATTATAAATGAACTAGAGACTAAAACTTGTAAGTAAAATGTGATAGCTTTATTGTAAATTTCCAAATTATGGTTTAAAATTTTTTGTAACTGCTAAAACATTTTAGTGGATTTTTTGAAGCTTTGCAGTTAGGATTAAGATTAAACACAAACAGCAAACACCTTTCTCCCCTTCCTGGAGGGTGATAGATGTACTTATTTTTCCAGTAGAAAGGTATTTCACCTATTAGAAAGGTTTTTCACCTACTAGAAAATAAGCAGAACTGAAGCTAGTTTGAAATGATTCAACCGAATTTAAATTGTTTAGGTAAATTAGTAGCAAAGTCACCTAAATTGAAATAGACTGTAACTCCTAAGGTAAAAGTTTAACAATTAATTGGTATTATATAAGGAAAAATAACTGAGAAAGAAAAAAAAGAGAATGGTAGAATATTTAAAAAAAGATGGAGGCCTTTTACACTGACAGTATAAATGTAAGGTAAGGATTTGGAGTTTTGGAAGGTGAGTTGAGAAGGTTTTTGAGCCCATTGAGATAAAAAGGAAATGAGAAGCTTTTTGGAGAAGTGCCTGTTAGCAGTTTCAGATAGACAGGGTTCTATCAAATTATAACAGTTATGAAATGGAAATTATAGAAATAATGTGCAGCATGGAATTATTTGAGTATTGCATATTAGAATTTCTTGAAAGACCATTAGAAAAGCTTGTTGCAGTCATTAGAGCCTCGTGGGTTCCAAAAAGAGGGGGACAGGAATATGGGACTGTCACCATTTATCTCTGAAAGGTACCTAACTGAAAGCAGAGGGCTCTATAATTTGACATATAGCTATAACATAGCTAATGGACCTTGGGAAAGTTGAGCATTTCAGTGTTTACCATTTGTGATTGTAAATCCAAATTTGATTTGATTGAAGTTTGTCTGAAACTAAATTATGATGTGGTCTCATTTAAATAGGGATATGTTCTCCTATTAGGATAATTGTGGTAAAGCAGAACTTAATGCAAAATACATTTGGTATTTGACGTTGAGGCGATATGCTTGGAAATGCATGGATCCGGAAAACTCGAGTTCAAATTCAGTCTCAGACAGTAGCTGATCGACCTTGAGCAAGTCATTTCATCTCTGGATGCCTCAGTTTTCTCACTGTGAAATGGGGATAATAATAGTACCTTCCTCCCAGGGTTGTTATGAAGAGCAAATGACATAATAATTATAAAACACTTAGCACTTTGCCTGGCTCATAGTAAATGCTATATACATGTTAGCTATTATTACTTTTATTAAGTATAATTACTCTATACTGGTTTTTGAATGTGACTGGCATAGAATGTCAAATCGATAGATGGTGATTTTCTACATAAGAAGATTCACCATGTATTCAACTGAATTAATATTGACTGGTAAAAAGTTTTGTGTTATGTATTTTAAATCTATAATAGTGTTAATGTTATTGTTAGACTTCTAATTTTTCTTGTATTGTGATTTTGGGGAAACTGTTGTATAAGAAAAGCTGTTAATTTGAGAAATTATAGCCAGAGGGTGATACAATTATATCATTAGAAGATTAACTTCTCTTTTAATCTGGATGCTATTAGATTATGAATTGAGCTGATGTTTGAAAACTATTAAGTATTTAATTGGGTGTATTTTGCTTTAAAATGGATAATAACTTACTCTTGGGAAAATTATCATGTATTTATTACATTTGTGAAACTCCGGAATGTGATTATTGTCAATTCCTAATGATTGCTGCTCCAGGATGGATTTAAACTAGAAAGAATAAATAATATAAGGACTTTTACGTGCTTGCATGTCCTCTTATATGCTTATTGTTAATTGTTATTACAATAACATGAGAAAAACAAGAGCCTAGTCCCAAGCTGTGATTAATGAAATTTTGCTATTTGAGGTGAAATCTCTGGGAAAGCAATTTGATATTATTTTGAGTTTTGATATCAGGTATGATTGTCTCAATTGTCATTAAGACAATGGTTTGCCATTCAAGAGAAAAGCCATGTGCTGCTCTGTCTCTGTCTGTCTCTATCTGTCTCTCTGTCTGTCTCTGTCTCTCTCTCTATGTGTCTCTGTCTCTGTCTCTCCCTGTCTCTCTCTGTCTCTGTCTCTGTGTGTGTCTCTCTCTGTTTCTGTCTGTCTGTCTGTCTGTCTTTGTCTTTCTCTGTCTCTGTCTCTGTCTCTCTCTGTTTCTCTGTCTCTCTGTTTCTCAGGGTCTCTCTGTCCCTCTCTCTCCTCTGCTACCTTCCTCTCCCTCCCAAGTGTCCTAATAAATTTTTTTCCAAAACTATTTCAGATTTGGGGGCTTGTTCTCTCAAGTGATATATGTAATGAGATAAACTAGAGTAACTGGATAAACTTGCCTCAATCCCTTATTATCTGTGTCACCCTGGGCAAGTCATTTAACCTTTGCCTCAGTTTTCTCATTTATAAAATGGTGATAATAATAGTATATACCTCATCAGGTTGTTGTGAGGATCAAATAAGGCAACATGTAGAGTACTTTGCAAACCTTAAAGCACTATACATATATATATATATATATATATAAACTATAAACTTCTAGTTATTATTATTGTCATTTCCAATAATCACAAGAACAAAACAAGGATACCATTATCACCACTATTATTTGATGTAGTTCTACAAAATCTAGCTTCAGCAATAAGTGAAGGAAAAGAAATTAAGGGAAAAGCTTAGGCAAAGAAGAAATAAAACTATAGCTTTCTGCACATGATATGATGGTCTATCTAGAACACCCTAAAGAGACAAATGAAATTAAGTGAAACTAACTTCAGCAGCCTTTCAAGATATGACATAAACCCATATAAATCATTGGCATTTCTATCCATTACCAACAAAACCCAGATGGTAGAAGTAGAAAAAGAAATTCCATGCAAATTAACTGCAGAATATATAAAATATTTGGGAATCTACCCACCAACGCACACATAACAACTATATAAATACAACTCTAAAATAGTTTTTATAGAAATAGCCTTAAGTAGAGAAATATGAATCACTCATATTATGCCACATCAGTATAATAAAAATGATAATACTACTTAAATTAATTTATTTGTTCAGTGCTAAACCAATCAAACTACCAAAGGATTACTTTATAAGGCAAGAAAAATAATAAATTCTATTGAAGGAGGAAAATATGATTGAGGATATCAAAGGAAAATAATGAAAAATGAATGGAGTGAAGATTTGAAACTCTGCTGTAAGGCAACAATTGCCAAAAACTGTTTGGTATTGGTTAAAAAATAGAGGCCAATTAAAGGACCACATCAGGCATATAATACACAGAAGCAAATAAACCTAGTAGCCTAAAGTTTGATAAATGCAAAGATCCTAGTTACTTCCCCACAAGGACTCATTATTTGATAGAAATTTCTGGGAAATTTTGGAAGCAGTCTGGTAGAAATTAGATTTAGATCAACATCTCACACCATATACAAAGGTAAGCCACAAATGGATATATGAATTAAAAATGAAAGGTCACATAGTAGACAAATTAGAAGATCAAGGAAGGAAATATCTTTTGCAAGTATGGAGAGGGAAAGATTCCTGATCAACAAGGAATAGAATATCACAGAAGATAAATGGACAGCTTTGATTACATAAAATTAAAAAGGTTTTACACAAATAAAATGAATGCGACTAAATTAGGGGGAAAATGTACTATTGTAAGAGCTATGAAATGGACTCACCATTCTTGGAAGTAATTTGGAACCACCTCAAAGAGAGTAAACTACGTATATC
Source organism: Vombatus ursinus (assembly GCF_900497805.2). NCBI lineage: Eukaryota > Metazoa > Chordata > Mammalia > Diprotodontia > Vombatidae > Vombatus > Vombatus ursinus. The sequence continues at coordinate 7,029,047 of NW_020950239.1, read as the reverse complement.
CTTTAACCCACTAATAGGCCTATACCCCCAAAGAAATCCAAGAAAGAAAAAAGGATTCACACATGCAAATATATTTAGAGCAGCTCTTTTTATTAAAGAATTGGAAATAAAGCAGGTACCCATCAATTGAAGAATGACTAAATTGATTATAATATGTGAGTGTAATGGAATAGTATTACACCATAAGAAATGACCAAAGGAGATAGCTACTAAGTAACCTGGCAAAATATGAATGAATTATTGGAGAGTGAAGTGAGCAGAATAAGGAGAATAATTTATACAATAACACCAACATTGTAAAGACCAACAACTTTGAAAGACTTCAAAAATTTAGGATAATGACAAAACATTCTATCTACCCCAGAAGGGCTCAAGGAGAAGAGGGAGACATATCTTTTTATAGAAGACTAATTTGGAAATTGTTTTGCTTGACTACACACATTTGTTTCGAAGTTCCCTCTGCCGGGGGGGGGGGGGGGGGAGAAAGGAAAATGGAGCTAGCAACAGGATTGCCAGAAAAGGAAAAGAAATAAAGAAAAGAGGGATGTTGAAGAAGTTTTAGTCCACAGAAAAGAGAAGGGAAGCCCAAAGGAAATAGGACAGGATAGCTTTGAAAGTTATACATTGAATTCATTAAATACTTAAAAGGAAATACAAAGTGACTCACAATTTCATGTTTAATCTTTTTCTGTATTATTTTGTATACTGAAGTGTTCATTTTATTTGATGCTTGTTAAGTTCAGAAAAAAATTAAAGAAAAGGAGAGCTGTAGGATGCTAGCTTGAGAGGACAGTAGATTGTAATGAAAGATATTTTAAGGTAAGTCTGAATGCAGTAGGAAAGGAAACAGAAGATTGGGAGACATTGGAAATTAGAGAAGGGAGATGATTAAAGAGGCTGCTGGAGAAAATGGGATGGGATGGGGTGAGATGGGATGGGAAGGGACGGGATAGGATGGGATGGGATGGGATGGGATGGGATGGGATGGGAAGGGATGGGATGGGATGGGATGGGATGGGATGGGATGGGAAGGGATGGGAAGGGATGGGATGGGGTAGGGTGGGATGGGATGAGATGGGATGGGATGAGGTGGGATGGGATGGGATGGGGTGGGGTGAGATGAGATGAAGAGCATATGAAGAAGGGCTGGTCTTGGCAAGGAAAAGGGTTACTTCATCATCAGAGATCAAAGAAAGAGGAAAGAAGAAAATGAGTAATGTTGTCAAGGCATTTTAAGATGAAGAGAAGAGAAGAAGAGGGAACTCATGGTGAATAATCTGCATTATGAGTTACTATTTCATATTTAAGTCATTGTCAGCACTTATTATGAGTCTTTTTGCATTGTAAATGTATCTGTTATGTGGAGGAAATAGCTATTCTAAACTAAAACAAACAAAAAACCAATACCCAGCTTCCATCATCATTGTTCAACTGAAACTGTTTTCTCCAAGTTTACCAATGGTCTTTTAATTGTCATATCTTATAACTTTTTTCTCAGTCCTTAACTTTTTTGACTTCCTTTCCTTCTTCCTAGACATTTTCTCCTCCCATGGTGTTCACCACACTTCTCTTGCCTGGATCTCCTCCTACCTGTCTGCCAGTCTTTCTCAGTTTCCTTTACTGAATTACCATCCTTATCTGACCCTTTATAGAGGGATATACCCCTAGTACTCTGGCCTGGGCCCTCTTTTCTTCTTTCTTTATACTGCTTCTTAATGATCTCCTCAGCTCCAATGGGTCCAGCTACCACCTCTCTGCAGATGACTCCCAGATCTAGAATTCCAACTCCCATCTCTACCAAACTCAAGTCTCACATTACCATTTACTACCTGCATATCCCACAGGCAACTTAACCTTAATATATTCAAAATAGAACTTGCTAATTTCCTCCTAAATCTATTCTCTTCTCAACATAATTATCTCTGCCAACAACAGCAAACAGCACCTTCCTACCTGGAATGTGCTCAGATTCTCACCATTGGCTTCTAAAATCACTAGCTTCCTTCAAAATTCAGTCTAAGTATAGCCTTCTGAAGCAGGAATCCCTAACCTAGGGCCCACAAATTTCGCAAAGATACACACAGATACACATATATGTGTAATTCATGTGTTTGTACGTGTAGTTGTTCAATCATTTTCAGTCATGTCTGCCTCTTTGTAACCCCATTTGGGATATTATTTTTTTTCCCTAGGCAATTGGGGTTAAGTGACTTGCCCAGGGTCACACAGCTAGTAAGTGTCCAAGTATTTGGTCTGAGGCTGGATTTGAACTCAGGTCCTCCTGACTTCAGGGCCGGTGCTCTATCCACTGTGCCACCTAGCTGCCCCCATTTGGGATATTCTTGGCAAAAATATTGGAGTGGTTTTCCATTGCCTTCTCCAGCTCATTTGATAGATGAGAAAACTGAGGCAAAGAGGGTTAAGTGACTTGCCCAGGGTCCCTCAAATGGGAAGTGTCTGACCCCAGATTTGAACTCAGGAAGATGAGTCTTACTGACTCCAGGCCCAGCACTCTACCCACAGGGCTATCTAGCTGTGTATTCATAATTATGTTTATATGTGTGTTTTCATAATTATGTTTCAATACAATTTATCCTTGTGTAATAATGTTTCTTTTATGACTGATTGAATGACATTTTTCCCTCCCCCTCCCCCATAGAATTCAAGCCCTTTAAGGAAAACTCCTGCTTCATTTTGTCTTTGTATCCTCAATACATAGTAGGTCCATAATAAATGCTTGTTCAGTGAATGAATTAATGATATTAAGCTTCTCTCTGAAACAAATCCCCATCAATATTCTATCATCAGTTTTTCTTCGGTGATACTGTATGACTACAAATCATGGCATCCCACAGCCCCCAATGGTTTAAAGGTTCATTTACCCAAAAGGCAATGGAGATACAAATGGCGGAGTGAATAGGCCACAATGTTACCCAGGAAGAACTACACAAAAGTGTAACATATATCATCAGAGAGATTTATGAGAGGAAAAGGAGGTGGGCTGACCATGCAGCTGGGGCAAGAGATAACCTAGGGACAGCCCACCTGCTTCAAAGTGTTCAAAGACTTAGAGGAAGGCCCCTAGGGTGTTGGATAGCTCCTCTGGAGAAATTGTAGGAGGTCATTAAAGAGAGTAGAACAAGATGGGAACATGGGGATGCAGATCATCTGCATGGGAATATCCATACTGTACAATCACAGGGCTGTCATAGAGGCAGAATGAGGTCATTTCTATCAAGTCATCAAATATTTACTAAGTGCCTTCTATGTTCTAAGTCCTGGGAACCCAAAGAAAGGCAAAAAGCAGTCTCTGCTCTCAAGGAACTCAGTCTAATTGAAGGACATACCATGCAAAGAACTATGGACAAACAAGCTACATCTAGGATAAATTAGAAATAATCAACAGAGGGAAAGCACTATCATAAAGAGGGATTGGGAAAACCTTCCTGTCAAAGATGAGATTTTAGCTAGGACATGAAGGAAACCAGGAGGTAGAGATGAGGAGGAAAGAATGGGAAACCGCCAGTGAAAATGCCCAGAGTCGGGAGATGGAGTGTCTTGTGCAAGAAATAGCAAGGAATAGGAAAGAAGGAAAAAGGGAAGGAAGGAAGGAAGGAAGAAAAAAGAAAGAAAGAAAGAAAGAAAGAAAGAAAGAAAGAAAGAAAGAAAGAAAGAAAGAAAGAAAGAAAGGAAGGAAGGAAGGAAGGAAGGAAGGAAGGAAGGAAAGAACAGAGGAAGGAAGGATAAAAGAAGGATGGAAGAAAGGGAAGGAGGAAAGGAGGGAAAGAGGAAAAGAGGGAGAGAGGAAGGAAGGAAAAGAGGAGAGAATTGAGAAAAGAAGGAAGAGAGGGAGGAAAGGAGGAAAAAAGGAGGAAAAAAGGAAGGAAGGGAGGAAGGGAGGAAAGAGGGAAGGAAGAAAGGAAGGGAGGGAAAGAAGGAAGGAGGAAAAGACAGAGAAAAGGAAGAAAGGAGGAAGGGATGGAGGAAGGAGGAGAAGGGAAGGAAAGGATACAAGAATTGATTCAGCATGTACTATGTACCAGGCATTGTGGAAAGTACTTTACACGTATTATGTCATTTGATCCTCACAACAAGTCTGGGAGGTAGGTGTTATTATCATCCTTATTTTATAGTTGAGGAAACTGAGGCAGAGTTAAGTGACTTGCCTGGAGTCACAGAGCTAGTAAATGTCTGAGGACAGAGTTTATATTTGATCCTGGAGATAATAAGGAGCCAATAGAATTTATTGAATGGGGGGAGGGGTGACCTCTATCATTATCAGCACCAGCACTGATCCTATCAATAGTTTTTTGAGAATATTTTAGATGAGAAACTTTCTACTTGTCTTATCATTTATTTGATGGGGGCAGGGAGGGAGGAATCTTTAAATCCCTTTCTTCATGGGAAGTAAACAATGTGTTAAGTAACTGTCCCTTTATCTCAAGAGTCCATCAGAACTCACTGTTCTAGTCTAAAATAGACTTTTGGATATTCCCCAGAGGGAAAATTTGGCCATTTAGTGTTAAGGAAAAGTGAAGTACTTTAAGGTCAAAAAAATTCTCTGTTTATGACAATTTCACAGTTATGCTTTATGTGTCCCTCACATTGCCTCTCCCATGAATGCCTGGCTTCCTCTGTGTAGCAACTTCCAGATTTGACTTTTAACTCTAGGTCCCACTATGCTGTTTAAGGTTTCTCATTTCCCTCTTCAGTTTCCCCAGCCTACATGCCTAAAATAACCTTATTTAGGAGATGAAATTAATTGGCAATAGTGGCTGAGTCACTAGGGCTGGTTAAGTTAATGTTTGTCAACTTTCTATTATCTATTATTTCAACCCTCTTGTGGAAGGAAATGTCAGCTGTCAATTTCCCAGTTTGTGCTACCTGGATTAAGCTGATGACAGACCACCCTGATTTCCCTTCCCCTTCCTGCTCCCTCCTTTTAGTCATTTCTTGCAACTGTGCAGACAAGATATATCCAGGACAAATTAGAAATAAACATTACATTCTAGGAGGTTCCCTCTCTTTCTCTACTCAGGAAATCTGTGATCATATTGAAACAAAGGTTGCTTGTTACCTCTCCGAATAAGAGAGACTCTCTCACTTTTAGGACTCCATGATGGACCTGAGATCCGGATTCATTTTTTTTTCTTTTGTTTGCTCCTAAGTCTGCTGTTAGGGGCAATCTTGCTGTCACTGTCTTTGACTCCAAGTCATTGCCAATGAATCCCTATTGGGAGGGACTGTCTAATCATGGAATCTGAATAGGAAGACACAAGTAGCCAAAGCCATGTTCTGCGCAGTAAGCTAAGGAAAGCCACCTGGAAACTAGATGATCAGAAGACATGTTCCAAGGATATCTGAAGAAGTGTATTTCAAAGGAGTATTGCCCAACTCCTGATAGTGGAGAAATGATAACAGTAGACTACAGAAGATGAAGGATCTGGCTTGAACAAAGACGTCCTGGTGATTCAGAGTCTGCAAACATTGCATTCAAAGGTCAGCCTATCCAGGCCAAAGGAAACTGTGAGCAGTATATCAAACTTTTCAATTATATTCACATGTCAATGAATTATGCCACTGTCATAGCGGCTGTACATAGGTTTCTAAGGCTTCTGTTCAATAGGATATGACTCACTGAGTTCATCAGAATAATTCAGCTTTAAATCATCCCTATAAATAATGAAACTGGTATATCCAGGACCCCACAACCAGATAAGTAGCTAGGTAAAGCTGTGGTTAGAAAACTGAACCTGGAGTCAAGGAGATCTGAGTTAAATCTAGCCTTAGGTACTTACTAGCTGTGTGACCTAGGCAAGTCACTTAACCTCTTTCTGCCTTAGCTTCCACATCCGTAAAATGAGGACGATAGCATCCACCTCACGGAGCTGTTAGCATAAAATGTGATATCTGCAAAGGACTTTGTAGACCTCAAAGTGCTATGTAAATACTACCTTAAATAAAAATAGACAGGCATAGTTTGGTTGAATGTTCCTTTCACTACTAGTTATGCTGTAATCACAGTGAAAAGAATATTGAATTTAGAGTTGATAGGCCTGAGTTCGAATTCTGATTCTGAAACTTACTAGTTATGTGAAGTATAGCTATTTGACTACAATGCTCCTCAGTTTTTTCATTTTTAAAATATGTATAACAATACTGGTTTCATTCACCTCTGAGGGTTGTTGTGGGGTTTTGTTGATGTTAAGACCTATATAAGTTTAAGCTATAATCATTATTATTACACAAAGCTAAAGTCTCAACCACTCTCTTCCTGTGGCATGTGAACTCCACTGGCACCAAGACACAACTTTGGCTGATCAATCATGTGAAGAAATCGAACTCTTTGCAAGAGTGTCAAGAATACTTTTGTAAAATAGCCTATGGTAGAAAAAATCTTATCTACCCTGCTTTATGGAGGAAGTTGCTAATTTGATGAGATTCACATTTTCTCCAAAGAAGGGTGGGGGAAAGGATGAAGTTTTGACACCAGGAGTTCCTCATCTCTTCAGTCAGTCGATTTATTACACAACCTATTTATGTGGCAGACATTGTGATGAGCACTGGAAAATGAAATGGAAGGTCCAGGAAAAAAAATTAATACTATACTGAGTAGCACTTGCCATCTCCGGATCTCAAACCTTCTCTGATGCTCCTTTTGTAGTTAGAGAAACTGTGGCGGGTAAATGATAGCTGTTTCTCTCAACTGAATCACATGCTGTGGCCCTTTTCTTCCTCCCTCTTATAACATCTGCTGGGCAGCAGGAAGGGGTTCAAATCAAGCTCATTCAAATGTATGGAGAAATAAAAGGCATCGTGAAGAATTATTTTCAGCCCCAATCAATGTCACTTATTAATAAATGTTAGAGCGGAAAGGGCACCAGGCTTGGAATCAGAAAACCTGCTTTTGAATTCCATGCCCTCCAGGCTGTGTGACTATAAGGAAATCACTTCACCTCTGAGTCTGTTTCAAGTAATGCAAAATAGAGCCAAGAACACTGGTACTGCCTGTGCCATAGGATTATTGGGAGGAGATCTTGAAACGTTACATCAGTGTGGTCTCCTGTCGCTCATAGAGGGGATGTATGGAGCCCAGGGAGAATCCAGTTAAGACAGGAGAATCGGCTCGCAGGCAGTCGCTAAAGCGTTAACCGGAGAGTCAATTTACCTCTTCTACAGGTGTGTGGTTGGGAGTGTTTCTATCAGCTGCTCCTCTCGAGGAAAATAAACACTCCCAACATGCACTGAGCCACGGGGAGTGTCTCAGGTTTCCAACACGCCCCAGCTTGTTAAGAGTTAGAGTAATAATTAACAGCTTCTTGGACTTTATAAGGCTGTGGAGGGACATCTGTCAGGAAGAGAACTCCCTGCCATGCTCAAAGGAAAACCAGACAAATCCTCTCCTTTCCTCCATGGTTCTGACCTCCCTCCCAGGTAAGTCAACTTCTTACAGTGAGTGGGCATCCCGTGCCACAGGCTGAGATGATTCAATGCTTCTCTGGATGACTTTGTTCCACCAACTGGAGGAAGGGGGAAGGTCAGTGTTAGAATGTATGGAATGAGGGAAAGGGAAGGGAGGAGCCTGAGCCCCTGGATTCAACCGCTTCAGGTCTAGTCATCAGGAATCGGAGCTGGGGGCATGAACTCTGACATCGTCCCGGCTGCACTTGTCCTCGGAATAAGGAAATCCAGAAACCCACGTGGGTCAGACCCACCTCAGGCTGAATATCCTCTTCCTTCCACTCTTTTCATTCTTTTTTCCATGTTCAAAGCAACCATTCTTGGGACGTCTTCTTGAGTCTTAAAAGATCCCCTCCCTATTAAGTTCTTAAATGTATTTTTAATCTAAATATTGTAAATATCTCATTTGCCCATGATAACAATACTAATAATTAGCATTTGTATAACCAGCCTCTAGGGCTTTAAAAACTATTATCTCATTTGATCTTAATAACAACCATTCGAGGTGGGTACCATTATCCCCATTTCGGAGCTGAAGGAACTGAGGCAAAGAGAAATGTCTTGGCCAAAGTGACACAGCTCCTAGTGTCTAAGGGAAGATTTGAACTTAGATCTTCCTGACTCCAGGTCCAGGAATCTTATATGCTACCTAGCTATCTAGAACTATGCTCTCAATGCCTCTTTCTCTGAATATTAAAATAGTTAAACTATATTTATATAATATTTGAGAAACAATTGAAGGGTAGTGGGCCTGGCCCTGGACTTGGAATCAAAAGACCTGAGTTCTAATCCTAATTCTGACACATTAGCTACATGTGCCTTCTGGCAAGTGACTGAATCCAGAGCCTCAGTTTTATCACCTATAAAAGGGTGTGATAGTAATTTCACTGCCCACCCCCTCAGAGCTGACATAAGAAGCAGTAGGTAAATTAGAAAGTGCTTTACATATAGGAATTCTTACTTTATTGCATTTTAGATTGGATTTTTTTTTAAAAAGTTTGCTTTAATCATTCTTTCTTACAAAGTGGGACAAGGAAAAACCCTAGAGACAGATAAGATTGACAAACTGCAATAATTATCAGCCCTAGGTTTAAAAATGCAGCTCTCCTACAATTGATGCCTCATATTCACATATAATCCAAAGTAACAGATTGATTTTATATTGGTTTGCTTTAAACACAGTTGAAATACTTGCTATGACCTTTCAAGTAAAATATTCAATAATTGAGCACTGAGGCAATTACCTGGACAGAAAAGTAACTAGTGTAAGTAAATACAAGATAATTTTGAGAAGGGAGAAAACAAAAACAGAGAGGGGAGCACGAAAGGCCTGGGATCTGGCCCAACATGTGAAGAAATCTAAGAGGTCTAAGAGATGTGGAGAAAGAATATTTGGGACCTGGGAGGTTGCCTTCTGAGCAAAGGCACAGAATTGGGGGATGGAAAACTGAGTTCAGGATAAAAGAATAGACTAGTTTGGCTGGAATTGAGCTTACATGAAGGAGATAATAGAAATAAGTCCAGAAAGATCAGCTAGACTGTGATGAATATTAGATACCAAACTGAAAAGTTTTATTTTATTCCTAGAGGCAATAGGGAGCCATTGCATGTTTTTGAGCAAGACAGCAACATGATCAGAATTAATGCTTGAGGAAGATTATTTTGAGAGTTGAGTGGAGGATGGACTGGAGATGGGAGAAACTGGAAGCTGATGAGGATCTGGACTAGGGAAGAGAAAAAGATAGATGCAGGAAATGTGGAGGAAGAATAGGCAAGACTTAAAAAATGCTGGAGATATGAGCTGTGAGGGAGAATGAAGAGTTAAGTTGATTCCAAGGTCCTGAACCATTTGACTGCAAGATTAATGGTGCCATCAATAGAAATGATATATTTTGAAAGAGAGATGAGTTTGGAGGGAGTATAATGAGCTACATTTGGAACAATTACAATTCTAATTAACAATAACAACATCTATATTATGATATATCCAGATATGATATAATCATACAATGTTGAAATTCTAAATATAAAGTCATCAGTTTAGAGCTATCAGGAGTCTTAGAGGTCATAGGATCATAGATTTGGTTGTTGAAAGGGAACTCAGAGGCCATCTACTTCAACTATCTCTTTCACAGATGAGAAAACTGAGGCTTTGGGAGGTTAAGTAACTGGGTTGACGTTACATGGATAGTAAGGAGGCAAAGCCATGATAGAAACTCAGTTCCCCTGACCCCAAATCCACCTTTATTCTTTTTACTATACAAATTGTTCCCTGCTTGAGGACTATTTGGGCATAAATACCTCCAGTAGTTCTAATTCATTTATAGCCGTCAGAAGTTTAGGATTGAAATTAATCTTATGGGTAATCTAACCATTCATTTATTTTAAAGAGAAGGAAACTGAGGCCTGGAGAGGTAGAGAAGCATCCCCAGGGTCACACAGTTGAACAATTATCAGAGGTGAAGCCATTTTTATCTAGAATTGCCAATCCAACCTCATTTCATTTCTTTTTGTGATAGGATTACTAGACTAGTAAATTGGGAAGATGTCAATATGATATCTCTTGATTCCTGTGAGACATTTGAAAACCTTCTTGTGACTGGACAAGATGGAAAAGATGTGGGCTGGGTGGCAGTACAATTAGGTAACTCCATAGCTAGCTGAAAACCATAGTCAAGGAACACTGATTAATGGGTTCTGTCACCTTGGGAGTGATCCCTAGCAGAATGCTTCTGGACTCTGCCTTTGGCCCTGTCAGTCTCACCATTTTTCAGCAAGTAATTGAATGAATTAAATAATTGAATGTAACAATCATTTATTAAGCACCTACTATGTACTGGACATCATGCTAGGCACTGGGGATACAAATATAAAAATGGAAAAGTTTCTTCCCTCAAGGAGCTTATATTCTATTGAAAGGGAAATAAGAAGGATTCAAGTAAATATAACACATTTACAAAATAAATGAAAAGAAATTTTTGGTAGGCTCCCTGATGGCAAAGGCCTCCTGTAGGAGAAGACACTTGAACTAAGAAGGACCAGCATCCCAAACTTGGGAACAGCTTGTGCAAAAACATGGAAAAAGAATTTGGAATATCATGTACAGGGAACAAATTGAACAAAAACATAAAGTACATGAGGGAGATTAATCTGAGATAAGTCTATCAGGATAGGTTGAACCCAGACTATAAAAGGCTTTAAAAACTGACAAAGTAGTTTTACTCTATCCTATAGGCAAAGAGAAGGCATTGAAGTAGGAGATTGCTATGATCAGTAATTGTAATTATAACTTTGAGTGTGAATGGGAAGAACTCTCCCATAAAATGGAAATAGATAGCAGAATGAATTAAAAATCAGAATCCAACAATATGTTGTTTACAAGAAACACGTTTAAGAATGACCTCTGCTTTAGGTGTATCATTATGTCAACTGTTTAGACTAGGATGGATTGTAGAGAGGCTAGAGACCAGGAGTCTAAGTAGGAAATTATTGTAATAGGTGGCACAGTACATAGAGCGCTAGGCCTGGACACAGGAAGATTTATCTTCTTGAATTCAAATCTGGCCTCAGATCCTTTCTGGCTGTGTGATCCTGGACAAGTCACTTAACCCTGTTTGCCTCAATTCCTCATCTATAAAATAATCTGAAGAAGGAAATGGCAAACCACTCTAGTATCTTTGCAAGAAAACTCCAAATAGGATCACAAAGAGTCAGACATGACTGAAAAACAATATAATAGTCCAGATACGAGGTGATGAGAGCCTATATTGGGATAATGACTATATGAACAAAGAGAAAGAATGATAGAAATATCTTGGAAGTAGAATTGAAAAGACTTGTTAACCATTTAGATATGTGAGAGATATAGAGAGAAAGAAGATGCAATGATGAGTCCCAGGTTGAACATCTGATTGCCTGAATGGATGGTACTCATTCAATAGAAATAGGTATAGTAAGAAGAGGAATGGATTTGGGTGGAAATAGAATGAGTTCTGCTTTGAACATGTTAAATGTGAGATACCTATGGCACTTTCAAGGAGAGATGAGCAACTGGCCATTGCAGATATGGTTCTGGAGTTCAGGGGTGAGATAAGGATTTGATAGGGAAATTTGGGAGTCATCTGCTTAAAAATGAAGATTGGACCCATGGGAGCTGATAACCTCACCAAGAAAGAAGGTACAGAAATAAGATAAAATGGCCCAGGACAGAGCCCTGAACTATGCTCAGGCACTAAGTGAAGGACATAGATGAGGATCCATCAGTGGAGACTAGGGAGTGAACAGAGATACAGGAAGAGAACCAGGAGAGGTCAGTGTCATGAAAACTGAGGGAAGAGAGAATATCCCAAAGATGGGGGTAGCCCACACAGTGTCAAAAGCTGCAGCAAGGATGAGAAATGAATAAAGGTCATAAGATCTAGCAAATGAGAGATAATCAGTGACCTTGGAGAGAAAAATTTCAAATGAGTGTTAGGATTGTAAACCCCATTATAAGGGGTTAAGAAGTTAAGAGGAAGAGAGGAAGCATATGAACAAGGAAAGAGGGCTTCTTCTAGGCCTTTGTGAAAGGATAGACAAAAAATGATAACTTGAGGGAATATTGGGATCAAATAAAGAAAAATATGGCATGGTATCCAATTAGTAGATGGAAAGGTTAGTTAATATATTGCAGGATTGGGGTCCAAAAAAGAGGTCAACCATCTAGAATGGTGGGACAAATCTAAGAAGATGAAACTTTAAGGGGGTAAATGTAAAAGCCACTGCATCAGGGTAGCATGGAGAGGATTGCAACATTAAGGTGCATAGGGGGAAAAAAACTTGGGAATTTCTCTTAACTATATTATTAATACAAATGAATAAATAAGTATGAAATGTGTCTGCCTAAAGAACCAACGTGATCTTAAGCAGCATGATCAAGAACAAGGTAGATAAACTTTCACACTCTACTCAGCATAAGCCAGACCACATCTAAAGTCATGCCTTCCATCCTGGGAAGTGGAATTTTTAAGTATTGTAAGCCACATCAGCAAGTCATCTTTAAGCTGATGAACCAGCCAGTCATTAAGACTTTGCAGTCACATCAGCAAACTGGCACGCATCTAGGGACAGTTGACCAGGATGTTGAAATGCCTCACAACCATGTCACGTGACAGACGATTAAAAGAATGGGTTTGTTTAACCTATTCAACTCAAGACAAGATGGTACGGTTGATTTGGCACTGGATGTAGAGTTAAAGACTCCAAGGGTTCAAATCCTGCCTCAAATATTTATAACTGTGTGACCCTGAGCAAGTCATTTAACCTCTGCCTGTCACAATTTTTTCACCTATAAAATGGAGAGAATCAAATGAGATAACATGCAAAGTATTTTTCAATTCCTTTTTTTATTAATTTATTTTGATTTATCAACAATCACTTCCAAAAGCTTTTGAGTTTTAAATTTTTCTCTCCCTCCCTCCCCAAGATGACAATCTGATATGGGCTCTACATACACATTCCTATTAAACATATTTTCAAATTAGTCATGTTGTAAGGAAGAATTAGAACCAATAGAAGGAACCACAAGAAAGAGAAAGCAAAACAAATCAGAAGGGAAAAAAAAGCAAGTAGTAAGCTTCGATCTGCACTCAAACTCCACGGTTCTTTCTCTTGATGTGGATACCATTTTCCATCATGAGACTTTTGGAGATATCTTAGACCCTTGCATTGCTGAGAAGGGCTAAGTCTATCAGAATTAGTCATCAAACAACGTGGCAGTTACTGTGTAGTATTTTTCAACCCTTAAAGCACTACCTGAATGCTTGCTATTTAAAGAGTTTTCCCATAAATCTTGCCTCTGGGCTATTCTGTATGCCAGCAAGGGTTGAACACAAATATTTACATAGATATTGGTTTGTTGAGTTCTACCTTGAATGACGAATAATTTGACCACCTGTGGTATCCAAAGGCCCTACCCCACATAGGCTAGGCTGAAATATATTAACACTGGCCTTCAGATTTAATTGGCTCATAAGTCTAAGGTTCAATTGATGGAGCTTGTTGGTGCCCTACATGCAAAAGAATTGGGACACAAAAAGCCACTTTGTGTCTTCGTTAGGCTGCTGACCAGCAGAAGACTTCAGACCTCACAAGAAACAGAAGCAGTGAAACTGGTTCACCTGAATGATCCTGTATGCTTTCTGGATATCCTTCCCCTACTATGGTGAAGCAAAGCCTTTTTTAATGATCATCAGATGAAATGAGATATTTGTCTCATTTCATTCCAGTATTGAACCTAAGTTACAAGACTAATGTGTATCAAGCCTAGCCTATTATTCCACAGAACCCCAAGAAATTAGGAATAATACAAAATAACTTTCAGTCTCATGTGGTCCTTTTCCAGTCTTGCAGTGATGGTGGCAGAGTAGTAAAAAAAGAAGGCAGTGGGTTGTTAGAATCATGCAATGTTTTGGTGTTGTTGTTTGGTCATTTTAGTTGTGTCTGATTCTTCATGATCCCATTTGGGGTTTTCTTGGCAGAGATACTGGAGTGGAGTTCCAGCTCATTTTTGCAGATGAGGAAATAGGGCAAACAGAGTTAAGTGACTTGCTTGAGGTCACACAGGTCATAAATGTCTGAAGCCAGATTTGAACTAAGGAAGATGAGTTTTGCTGACTCCAGGCGCTCTGGCACTCTATCCATTGTGCTACCTGGCAGTGTTTAGGTCATTTCTGAACATTAACTTAGCTGTTGGTGCATCACTGGCATAATCCTTGTCAAATGGACAACTAGTAGAGGAATTCCACCCTATCAGTCTTGACATTCTCCCTATAAACGAAACCAATGAGGCTGAGGTTGGTGGTTCACACTTATAATCCCAGATACTGTAGAGGCTAAAGCAGATTTCTGAGCTGCATGCAGTAGGCTAAGCCAATCGGGTGTCTGCACTAAGTCGAGCACCAATATTGTGAACCACCAGGCTGACTAGAGAGGGGTGAACTAGTTCAGGTCAGAAACGGAATAGGTCAAAGTTCCCATAGCAATCAGTAGTGGGATCATTCCATGAGAGGCTGCTATAATTCCAACCTAAGTGAGACAGACCCAGTCTCAAACAATCAATAAATATAACATGGCTCACAAATTCTCCTTGGAAAACTAAACAAAGGAGTTGACAGATTTCATTTTATCAACTGAAAACATCATTTGTCATCTGGTTAACATGGTAACATGAGAAATCACAAAAAAGCCTAGCTCTCCCACATGAACTCTAGAAAAAGTCTAAAAGGTCACCAGATGGAGCAATGACTGAAAACATAGAGAAATAGCAGCAACCAACCCAGGACTGTACAAGATGATGAACAGAAACGTATAAGCAATAGGAGAGGACTCATGCCAGGGAAGTTTGAAGACAAAGTGAGCTCTAGTAAATGGCATAAAGCCTGTGGGGACCCAGTGAGGCCTGAAACCAAACTGACCCCACAGGGCCTGAAATATGTAGGTGCTCTGAACCAAGTGGAGTAGAAGTGAACACAAGGTCCACTAATGGGATGCCTTTATTTGAATCAATCATAAAGGAAAATGACCCATATGAATTAGAATAAAAGGGCAAAGTGAAAATAGAATCTCATCACTCATTTTCCAAAAGAAAACTCAGAAGCATCTAGGAATATTGTAGCTGAAATCCAGAGTTTCCAGGTCAAAGAAAAATCCTATCAACAGCCAGAATGAGTTCAGGTACCAGAAAGTTTCCATTGAGATCACACAAGACTGTGCTGCAACTATTATCAAGGAAAGAAAATTTTAGAAAACAGTATTCAAAAGACAAAAGACAAAGGCTTACAATAAAGAATAACTTGCCCAGAAAAACTGAATATAATCCTACAAGGAGGAAAAAATGGAACTTGGATAAAATAGAGGATTTTGAAGCATTGCTAAGAGGGGGAAACAGTTCTTTAGGATCAATGAAATGCAAACACTTGAGATAGAAGAAACAGGAAGGTCAATACTTTGGGGCAATTGGAAGGGAATAGATGATGATGAAGTGTTTACATTCTAAAAGGGAGAGAAGAGACAAGTTTCCCTTCAGAATACCATTGATCACTCTCTCCTCTCGGATACTTTCTCTTCTCTGGATTCTCTTCAGACTGCCCTCACTTGTCTTTCCTCCACTGCTCTGACTACTCTTTCTCCATATTACAACAGCAACAACAATAATGATAGGGAGCATTTATATAGCACCTGTTGTGTATCAGAAACTTAAGTAAGCACTTTGCATGTATCTCATTTGATTCTCACATTAATCGTCAGAGGCAGGTGCCATTATTTCCATTTTACAGTTGAAGAAACTAAAGTAAATAGAGGTTGAGTGACTTGCCCAAGGTCACATATCTAGTAAGTATCTAAGGAAAGATTCAACTTCCAGAATTCCTGATTCCAGGCCTGCCATCTCCTTTGCTGGTTCATTCTCCATATTGTGCCCCCTTTCTGTGGATATGGGGCAGCTAAGTGGCATAGTAGATAGAGTGCCAGGCCTGGAGTCAGGAAGACTCATTTTCCTGAGCTCAAATCCAGCCTCAGATACTTACCAGCTGTGTGACCCTGGGCAAGTCACTTAACCGTGTTTGGCTCGGTTTCCTAACCTGTAAAATGAACTAGAGAAGGAAATTACAAATCACTCCACACTGTGGGTATATCCCAAGATCCTTCTAGGTCTTCTATTCTCTTTTCTGTCTTTTTCTCTTTCTTTCTCTCTCTCTCTCTCTCTATCTCTCTCTATCACACACACACACACACACACACACATACACACACATGCATACACTTTGTCTATACCCAAGGGTTAAATTATCATCTCTATGTAAATGACTCCCACACACACACCCAGTCCCAGTCTCTCTTCTGAGCTCTTGTTCTTCGTTTTTAACTGCTTATTGGGTATTTTGCAGTGGATGCCTCAAATGCCTCTCAAACAGAACATGCGAAAAACTCAATTCATTATCTCTCCTCTCAAATCCACTCTTCCAAACCTCCCTATTTTTTTGGAAGGCACCATTGCAATTTTTCTTGCCACCCAGTTTCACAAACTTGGAATCATCTTTAACACCACACTCCTCCTCATTCCACATATGCACTCAATTACCAAGCGTCCTCTCCATCACATGTCACCCTCTCTCTTCTTGCAAGGTCACAGCCCTATTCAAGATCTCATCACTCTAGTCTGGACTAATATAATAGTGTACTAATTGATCTACCCTTTCCAAGCTATCCTCCAAACAGCTGCAAAAACAGTCATCCTAAAACACTGGTCTGACCACACCACTCAGTAAAGTCCAGTGGCCCCTCTAGAAGTACGTCTCAGATTGAATACAAATTCCCCTACTTGGCATGTAAGTCCTTCACAACCTTCCTTCTGTCTACCTTCCCATCTGTGTTATACATCATTGCCCTTCACACATTCTGGAGTTCAGCCAGGTGGCTCCTTGCTGTTCTTCACTCACATCTCTCACACCCACTCCCCCTATGCCTGAAATGCTGAGCCCCCTCACCTAGGACTCTTAGAATCTTGCTTCCTTCAAAACCCAACTCAACTTCTACTTTCTACATAAGGACTTCCCTGGTACCCCAGGTGAATGTACCTCCCCTGATCAATTATCTTGTATTATTTTGTATGTATCCTGAAGAACTATATATATATATATGTATGTATATATATAGTATATATGTGTACATATATGTGTATATATATATGTATATATGCACACACATATACACATATATATAACCAAATATATAACTCTATATAACCATATATATAACCAAATATATAACTATATATGACTATGTATATAACTATATATATAAACTTAGACACACACACATACATCTTGTATTCCCTACCCTGCCCTCAAGAAAGTAAGCCCCTTAAGGGTAGTTTGGTTCAGCCAGTGGCCTTGTTGAATTTGAATTAGGGTAGGGACTGTTTCATTTTTGTTTTTGTATCTCCAGCCCTAAAGGGAATATTTGGCACACAAAAGGCATGTAATCCTTAGCATTAATTGATTAAATTACTGATTCCGCATAGCTGAACCTACCAGGGTATTGAAATTTATGCCTGTAAGTGCTGATATTCTTTAAATCTATTGCTAATTGATTTGTTCTAAAATAAACCAATAACCAAATATTTGTTAAATATATCAAAATAGGTAGTGTATGACTGTCTCTCTTTATCATGTTCCCTTTGCCTTTATTATCTGATGCTCCTGCTTTCTTCCCTTCAAATGTTTAGGGGAATGTGTCAAGACCAGTGGGTCCTATAGGTCTCCATAGATCAAAATAAATTTTCAAGAGCCACCCTCATCAGATTCATAATAAAAGGGAAAAAAAAGAAAAGAGTGTCTTCCCTAACACTTCATTATTGCTGACTCATTTGCCAGAAGCATGTCCTGACTTTTCAGGTATTTCTAAAATATTTTGTTCTTAAATCTCAGGTTTATCTGTGACCTGCCCAATTTTCATTTAACAGTGAGAGGGAAAAAAAGAATTTATTTTGGTTTTGCATTCTTCTGTTTCATTTGATTCAATAGGCTTTGTTGAGGTTTAGAGTTGGGAGAGCTGGTTCAGGTGTGAAAGAATTCATTTAGACCTTCTCTGTAGCCTTTGGGAGCTTTATATAGCCAGAAAACTACACAGCCTATAGGATGATGACATATTTTTAGGATTTCTTATGGGGGTTGGAGATTAGGGACAGACAAGATAAGGAAGAAGGTTGCTTACAAGATAAGGAAAAATTGTCGTGACACAGGATGAGGAAGACGAACGACAAGATAAGGAACACAGGGTAAGGGAAACAAAGGCAATTCTTTTGGTACGAGTTGTATGGTATTTTAAGATTAGGGGGAAAGGGCTTGAGAAGCTTTCAAGTTCTAGGGTCTCAAGGTACAAGATGGGCTACAGAATGAGCCTCAAACCCCCTCAGGGGCCTGGGAAATTAACCCTTAATATTATTTTTAATCCTAATCTTTGTCCCCACATCAGCTTCATTTCTAAAGCCATGGAGCAATTTAAGGGATCACCAATCCTTTCATCCAATCACCTGAAATCTCCTTAGGTCATCTGATGGCCTACGACTAACCATAAAATGGTTTTATTCCATCCCATGTGAATGATACTCACTAACTTGGGTTACAAGTCAGTATTATTCACAGTGTAAATACAGCATGAATATTCAGTTTTGCTAAAGATATGTTTGTTGTTTTTGTTTATTAATACAAATAAGCAATGGGAAAGAGGATGTGTGATGTGTCAGGGAGATCTGGGTTCAAGTCTAGCCTTTGACATATGCTGGCTGTGTGAATGCCCAAACTGCTTAATCTTTCAGTGCCTCTGGCAGCTCTCTAAGACTAAAAGCTGCAGAATAGTCACCAATCTTCACTGGGAGTTCTCAACACCAAATAAATCACAGGCCCAGGTCAAAACAAAACACAACCATGGGAACCAATGAGAAAACCTCCAAATTTGCTTCATTCAACCCTTTGTTCATGTGCAGGTTGGGGGACAGAAGGAACACTCGACTTGGAGACTGAAGGCCTAGGTTTGAGTCCTAGCTTGAGCCATTGACCAGTTATGTGACCCTGGGAAAGTCACTTCACTTTGCTGAATCTGTTTGTTGATCTATTAAAAATGTGGATAATAATGCTTGCACTACCATGGTAGTATGTAAGAAAGAGATGTATTTGGAGTCAGAGGACCAGGGTTTAGATTCTGTATGACTTTAGGCAAGCCATGTCATCTTTCCAGGCCTAGGTTTCCTCATTGGCAAAATGCAGGGATTAGATCAGATTGCTGAAGGCACTTCTAGCTCTAAATCCTGTCATCCTACTTCACATGGATTTGGTGAGGGAAATATTCTGCCAAATTTTGAATGCTATATAAATGTAAGCTAACATCAGCATGACTTGTAGATGAAGCCTTCCATATGTATCATGTCCCCCATTAGAATTTGGGCTTCTGGAGAGCAGGGACTGAGTTACTTTTGTATTTGTTATGGACAATGCAAATGTGTGGTGCAAATGCACTGCCTTTGTACATAGCTCTAAATACGTGGTTTTTTTTCATTCATTCATTCATTCGTGATTATGATTTTGAGTCCAAGAATTCTACCAGTAGCCTTTTAGTGCCCAAGAGCATCCCACATATGCTAGTCTTCCTGGCTATGTTCTGTAATAATTGGGGAATAAAGAAACAAGCCTACACACATGAACCCTAAAGGTCAGAATACACACAGTTCTCCTGCACCCATATGTCCGGCATCAATTTTAATTCACAGAATATTTTTTAAAATAGTCATGTGCTCTTCAAGCAATGACATTGCTGAAGTGGAAATAATATTGTAGGAAAATTCTCCTATGGTAGAGATCAGGGTAGGGAACCTGCAGCCTTGAGGCCACGTGTGACCCTCTAGGTCCTTGGTTGCAGCCTTTAGACTGAGTCCAAGTTTTATGGAACAAATCCTTTCATGAAGGGGATTTGTTCTGTGAACTTTGGATTCAGTCAAAGGGCCCCACTTGAGGACCTAGAGAGCCACATGTGGCCTTGAGGCTACAGGTTCCCCACCCGTGACACAGATGTTAGACCTGAATAAGAACCATAGGTCAATAGGACTATTCTCCAGGCGAGAAGATTAGAGAATACCTAGTGGTCAGCAATCCCAAGAGTATTCTACATCATTGTATGGTTGAACTATAATATGCAATTTTGAAATTAATAAAGAGATACTAGGGAAAGGGGTGGATAGGAGAGTTGAATAGTGTTCATCTTAGAAGGTTTACTAGAGGAGGAAGACTATGGGGTGGGCATGGATTTACCTCAAAAGGAATATAAAGCAGGCTGGAAATGAAAAGAGAAAGATGGTAGAAAGCACTCTATCATTTTTACCATAACAATTTTTGTTTATTCTTAATATTATTTTTATTAGTAACTTTAAAAATAGAACCTTCAGTATGTATAGCTAGATAGATACAAAGAGGGCATAGGCTGAGGTGAAGATGTAGGGGTTATATCTGGAGAATAAAATTAAGGGCTAAGAGAGGATTTTACTGGGAGAAGGAGAAAGGGAGAGGTAGAATGGGGTAAATTATCTCACATAAAACAGACAAAAAAAGACTCTTACAGTGGACCAGAAATGGGGGAAGATGAGAGGGAATGAGTGAATCTTATTCTCATCGGATTTGGCTTAAGAAGGGAATACCATACACACTCAATTGGGTATGGAAATCTATCTTGCCCTACAGGAAAATAGGGGGGAAGGGGAAAAGAAAGCAGAGGGATGATAGAGGAGAGGGCATGGGGGATTGGGGTTGGGGGTAATCAGAAGCAAACAAGTCTAAGGAAGGAGAGGGTCAAAAGAGAGAATAGAATAAATGGGAGGGCAGGATAGAATGAAGGGAAATGTAGCTAGTTTTTCACAATATGACTACTATGGAAGTGTTTTGCATGACTACACATTTAACCTGTATCAAGTTGCTTGCCTTCTCAATGAGGGGGGGTGGAGAGGGAGGGAGGGAGAGAGAAAATTTGGAACCTAAAGTTTTAAAAACAAATGTTAAAAATCATTTTCACATGCAACTGGGAAATAAGATACACAGGCAATGGGGTATAGAAATTTCTCCTGCCCTACAGGAAAATAGAAGGGGAAGGGGTTAAGAGAATGGGGGAGGAGATAAAAGGGAGGGCAGATTATGAGAAGGGCATTCAGAATGCATGCCATCTTGGGGTGGGGGGAGGGATGAGATGGGGAGAAAATTTGGAACTCAAAATCTTGTGGAAGTGAATGTTGAAAACTAAAAATGAATCAATTAATTTAAAAAATAGAACCTTCATTTAAAAATATATCCCTCCACCTTGCCCTACACAAATATTCATCCCTGGTAACAAAAATTTAACAGGAAAGAGGGAGGGGGAAAAGCAGTTAAAAAATGGTCAACCCATCAATCATGTGTGATGGCATATACAATATTCTGGACCATGATTCCCCATCTCTGCAAAGAGGGGAGAGTCACATATTTTCTCAACTCTTCTCTGGAGCCGAGCTCGGTCAGCATAATTACACAAGAGAGCGCTGTATTGTTTAAGTAGGTAGAAATTATTTCCCAAACTTTCTAACTCTATCTCCAGAATCTTGCTCTCCTTCCTTCCACTCCAATTCTGTTCATGGGCATAGAGGTCCAGGCAATAAGGCATGCCATTGCTGAAAAAACTGGAGTGCAATGGACATCTTCCACTTAAGACCTGTAGCTAAACCCTGGTACCACCGAGCTAAAAATACTAAAAAGGAAGGTCACTAATGTCAGAACTCGCTCTCCGAAGCTCATTGTTGGCTAGAAGGATATTAGGCACCACTTAGCAGGCTGGTCAAGTCAGAGCATGATTTCAGCCTGCCTGACTACTTACATTTCCATTTGCTTTGTGGAACAGGGCTTGTCCATTTGGGTTGGATTGCTTTTATAAAAAGGGGAATATACTCCCCTGTGGAGAATACATATGAGAGAAATTGCTCACAGACAAAATACAAGAACAGATTCATTAAACTGGCCAGTTCCATAACTTGTTCCAAAATTGCATAAATCCTCTAATTATCTCAGCCCCAGTCCATATTTTCCCAAAGCACATTTTTTTTCTTAAGAAATTACCTCTTCCCCAAACCAAAAGAGTGGGTAGGAGGGGGATAAAGAGGTGACCTTGGCTTGATGGCAGCCTTCTACACTTTGTTTGAATGTTTATCTGTGTTTGTTGTTTTTCAGTTGTGTCTGACTCTTTGTGACTCTGTGGACCATAGCATACCAATACTGTCTATAGGATTTTTCTCGGCAAAGATACTCGAGTGGTCTGCCATTTCCTTCTCCGGTGGATTAAGGCAAACATGTTAAGTGACTTGCCAAAAGTCACACAGCTAGTAGGTATCTGAGGCCAGATTTGAACTCAGGTCTTACTGACCCCAGGCCCAGTACTCTATCCACTGAGCCACCTAGCTGCCTTTATCTATGTTACTTGATAAAAATAAATGCTTGTTTATGTTACTTGATATTTCTAATATATTACAAGGCCATTAATAGTGATTTTCATCTAAACTTACAAATTCAGTGTTTAACATTGAGACAAGAAAAACCAACTTATATATGTTTTTTCCCTGCGTGAGGACTGAGCATGTTAAAATTTCTGTAAATTATGAGATTATTCTAGAGCATACCCACTAGAGTGCCTTTATATCTGGAGAGAGGAAATGAATAAGAGTTAGTAATGGAGAGGAACGGGGACTGGTGGGGATGTCCCTGAGTATACCTAAAAGGTGCATGCAAGCATCACATGCTTACATCTCATATCACTACATAAAATTGCTCTCAGCACAATAGCAACAAAACATTTGGAATGAAAGTTTTGGTGAAGCACTTTCATTGAATTGGAAAATCAGTCTCCATTCAAATATAATAATTCCCATCAATGGACATACCAGATAATTTCCTTTCCTAATTTTTACCAGCCAATAGACACAGTCAAGAACCATTTGAAACAAGCATCCATGTTGATTTCTTTTTTTAATGTCATTTCAGCCAGTCTGAATGAGTGGAGAAAAATGACCACCAATCCTTACCAGTCCCCTTCTCTGATATTCATCAATGAGAAGAAATTCATTACAAGGTAACCTCAATTTCATATAATATTCCACCTGAGTGTGATTTATGTGACCTGCTATTTGCAGGTAGTATGGAAAGAGCATTGGTTTGGAGGCAGTCTTAGCAGTGATGGTAAAGTGCTGCTATTGCATGCTATGTTAGTGAGCAGGGTTGTAACCCCCTCTTAAGCACACTCTGCACCCCTCCTTGTGTGAACTGCTCTACCTCTCCCCTTAGACATTACTATCTGCTTTAGCCATTTCCTCAGCTGTTCCCCTCTGGGAAGGGTTTTTCCTTTCAAGCCAGACTAAGAAAAAATGGGAAAGAAACTTACAAAGCCCTTTTCTCCAGTTCCAGGCCAGATACTCACAATCCCTCTCTCCCCACCCCCAGGCAGACTAGCCTGCTGACTTGTACTGTCTACATGGATCTTAGCAAATGTTTTTCTCTCTTTCCCCTGGGAAGTTATAAAAATGAATCAACAATTCTCTTTTATGAGCTCTGAGCTTCAAGACAGAAAAGAGTGTTCTGGCAAGATACCGAGGTTTTATATCTATCTTTCTCCTCCCCCAGAGTTGCCCTGTTGTTGACCTTTGCTACATCTGGGTAGTGACACACATAAATTAGATGAACTGGTTTAAAAAGGCAAAGTGAATAGGAAGTTAAATTTTAAGAAGTAGAAACAAGTCCTTCAATGAATAAGCATACCTCAAAGGAGGTATCAGGCTCCTTTCCTCTCCAAAGTATAAGTCAATCACTAAACAGGCATTTAGTAAGTTCCTACGAAGCTAGGTGTTGCAGTTGGATAGAGTGCTAAGCCTGGAGTCTAGAAAACCTGAGTTCAAACCCAGTCTTAGATACTTACTAGCTGTGTGACCTTGGGCAAGTCACTTAACTCTGTCTCAGTTTCCTCCTCCGTAAAATGAACTGAAGAAGGAAATGACAAACCATTCCGGTATCTCCACCAAGAAAACCCCAAATGGGGTTGTGAAGAGTTGGTCATGACTGAAATGACTGAACAACAAAAAAAACTGTACTGGGTGTTAATGATACAAAAAAGGACCAAAAAAAAGTCCCTGCTCTCAAGGTGCTCATAGTCTAATTAGAGAGGGAGAGGGAGAGATTGCAATTCATAGGACTTTATGATTCTGTCATTTCTACTACTTTTAACTGTCAAAAGCAGTATTAAGTAAAAAGCAAAGGAAATGAGGATTCTCAGAGTGCCATAAATACATTCCCCCTAAAAGCTGTTTTCCAGATGTTGAGCACAGACTTCCATTTCCTGTTCCTGGCTTGAAACTTGTTATGAAACTTGGCTGGGCATTCACATAACATAATCCATTGATGTGTTCTTGAAAATTGTAGCATCACGTATATAAATGATATCAAATTGCTCGCTGTTTTAGGGAAGGAGGTAGGGAGAGATGGAGAAAAATTTGGAACTCAAATTTTTTTAAGTGAAAGTAAAAATTGTCTTTACATGTAATAGGAAAAAATAAAATACTATTTAAAAAAAAGAAAATGGTAGCATCTCTCTAAGACTGGCATAAGAACAGCTGAAATAATAAGGAGTCAGAAGGTTGAACTTAGAAGGTATTTTCAAGCATCAGATACCCCTGACCTTCAGTTCTATTCAATAAATATTTATTATGCCAGCTTCGGTTTTCAAAAAATTATGGTAGGTGTGGGATATACAAAACAAAAAGAAAGAAAGAAAGAAAAATTATCTCTTTTCTCCAAGAACTTACTTTATGCAGGTAAATAAAATAGCTAAGTAGATAAGTAAATACACATTAATTTGAGAAGGGAGATCTTGGACATTAGGATATTCCTATAGGGAGAAGAGGTATCAGGAAAAGCTTCTTGTAGGCTATGAGATCTTCAAGGATTACTAAAGGAAACAAAAGATCCTAAAATGTGGAGGTAAGAAGGGACTGTAATCCTAGCTTAGGACATTCAGCCTATATCAGAGTGAAGACATAGGAGAATGAACATTGAGTTTGGGGAAAAGCAAACTGGCTGATTTGGTTGTAAGATGGGGTGCAGAAAGGGAATCAATCTGAAATCTATCTGGAAATTGAAGGACTTTAAATGCCAATGGTTACATTTTGCACTAGAGGTGAAAAAGAACCACTCTTATTCTTGTTGAACCTGTACTTCAGGAATGAAAAAGATTGCTTAGTAGGCTATCACAATATTCCAAGAGAAATGCTATTGTGAGTGTGAGAAGGAGGAAGATGTAAAAAGAAAAACAGAAAAATATGGAGGAAAGGTGGAATTTGAAGGGAAATGAGTCTCATTTTGGATATGACATCCAAATGAAAATGTCCAATGGGCAAAAGTTGTGATATGGTCTCACCATTCATGAGAAATATTTGATCTGGCTGTGTATCTAGAAGATATCTGGATAGAGATAAGTGTGTCCATGAGAGCTGAGGAGGTCATTGAGAGAGGGTGAAGAGGAAGAAGAGAAGGGGAGCTTTTGAGGCAGCTGTGGCTAAGGGATGAGAAAAGGATGGTGGTATAGTCAGGAAAACTGAGAAGATGCAGTCAGAGAGCTAGGAGAAAAACCAAGAAAGAACAGTGTCAAGAAAGTAGGGGAAAGTTTTCAGAGAAGAAAAGAAAAGAAATTTAGATGATAACTTTGTATATCTGAAGGGAATAGTAAGTTGTGCATGATAGATTTGCAGTTTCATGTGCAATCATCTTTTTATTGTACTGTTATGGAAATGGTTGTTTTGTTTTATGAATTGAGAATAAAATAATTTTTAAAAAATAAATTAAATAAACTCTATATATAGCATGCCCCTGATCAACCAGTTCACTAACTATTAAAAAAGGAAATAAAGTTATTTTAGCAAGAAAAGAAAAGTTTTCAGGAGAAGGGTGGGATCAGTTGCTCAACAATGTAAAAATTGCAGAGGGATCTAGGAGAAAGAAGGAGAAAAGACTGAGATTCAGCAATTCAGACGTGGCTGGTAGCCTTGAACAGCGCATTTTCAGTGGAATGGTCCAAATTAAGGCCAGAAGGCTAGAGGTTAAAAAGTAAATGGGAAATGAGGAAGTAGATGAAACAAATTTAAACAGTTTTCTTTCGAAGAGTTTGGCCATGAATGGGAGTAGAGATGCAGCACATGCACTGGGAGGAATGACCCTCTGAGAGGAAGGTCCAATTGAGACTAGATAACAAAACCTTGATTATCAAAGGACATACCATGTTTACTGACTGGAGTATAGGTATTGATTGCTTTCCAGAATGATGGGAGCAATTCTATTTCATTACTAAAATACAGAAAATGGACCTGACTTGGCCCCTTTCTATCTTTCTAGCCTTAGACCTTTTAACCTGCCAAGTATTACAAGGTCCAGCAACACTGGTCTTCTTACCATTCCTCCCGCATAACACTCCATCTTCTAACTCTCTGCCTTTTCACCCCAGGCCAGGAATGCTGTTCCTTCTCAATTCTTCCTGGATTCCCTGACTTCCTTCAAGACTTTGCTTAAATCTTACCTACCGTAAGAGGGTTTTTCCCAGTCCCTTCTACCCCCAGGACCTTTCGATAACTTTCAGTTGACTCTTAATAGATTGTGTGTTACGTAGTTGTTTGCCTGTTGTCTCTCTCATTAGAATGATAGTTTCTCAAGAGCAGGGGCTGTGTTTTTAGCCTCACCTCAACTGCTAGAGCATTTAGGTGGTACAATGGATAGAGTGCAGGGCCTGGAGTCAAAAAGACTCACATTCCAGAGTTCAAATCTGGCCTTAGATACTTATTAACTGTGTGACCCTGGGCAAGTCACTTAATCCTGTTTGCCTCAGTTTCCTCATCCATAAAATGAGCTAGGGAAGGAAACAGTAAACCCCTCCAGTGTCACTGATGAGAAAATCTCAAATGACATCACGAAGGCTCAGACAAGACTGAAGAACAACCACCACCACCACCTGGTATACAGGAAGAGTTCAATAAATGCTTGTTGATGATATCAGGGAAAAAGTTGAGGTGGGAAGGGGAAATTAAGGTCCAGGAATGTTTCATTTTTGTCTTCATATTTCTAGCTCCCAGAACACTGCCTGACACATAAGAGGTGATTGATAAAAGTTTATCAATTGATGGATTGATTTATATCAGTGAACATAGTATGTCGTACTATGGTATATACTTGCATTTGCTTTTTATCAATATATAGACCAATGGTTCTCAAAGGGTAAGTGCTGCAGCAGTTTCTCTAAGTATGCCATAAATTGTAGGGAATTTACATTGGCAAGTGCATGGACATAGACATGGGCCAGTCTCCCAGGGCTTTCTTATAGCAAAGAATGATACTGTGCTTACAGCCAATTAAAAAAAAGTTTGGAAAACTACTAGCTTAGATTGATGTTTCCCTTTTTTAATGCACAGAAGGTGTTTAGAAAATAGCACTTAGCATAGTGCCTGGCACATAGTAGGCACTTAATAAACATTTACTGAATCAAATTGAAAATACCCTGAAGCTAAGAGAACAGGAACCAAAGTGGATGCCACATAGATTGTGGACTAGCTAAAGGAAATGTGGTACATGAATGCGATGGAATGTTAGAAAATAATCAATATGAAAAATCTGGAGAAGCACTGGGAGGCTCATGTGAACTGGCATGAAGTGACACAAGCAGAACCTGGAAAACAATCCATACAACAATAGAAAATAAATGCTATGTAAGTATAACGATCAAGCAAAAAAATAAAATTTGACACAAGAAGACACTTCTCCCCCTTGTTTGCAGAGGTGGGGGACTATGGGTGTAAAATGTCAAATAAGCATTTATTAGGCACCTACTATGTGCCAAGCAATGTGCTCAGTGATGGGGATTCAAAGAAAGGCAAACCCAATCCCCTGCCTTCAGGGAACTTGCAATTTATTTGGAATAGACAAGGAAACAAGGATGTAGCTGTAAGATGTAAAAAGGCTAAATTGGGAATAATCTCAAGGGAAAGGCATTAGCATTAAGGGGGACCAGAAAAGGCTTCTTGCAGAAAGTGGGATTTTAGCTGGGATTTGAAGGAAGCCAGGAAAACCAGGAGGCAGAGATGAGAAGGGAGAGCAACCTGGGAATGAGGGACAGTCAGTAAAAACATAGTGAGTACAGGAAGTATAAGAAGACTAATGAGGTAAGAAGAGATGGGGTTAAGAAAGACTTTCAAGGCCAAATGGAAGCCTTTATATTTAATCATGGGGGTAATAGGGGGCCACTGGAATTTACTGAACAGGGGTGAGGGGTGACATGGTCAGACCTGCCTTTTAGGAAGGTCATTTTGACAACTGAATAGACACAGGATGGACCAAAGTTGGGAGAGATTTTAAGAAGGCAGGCCAGCAGACTAGCACGATATTATGATAGTCCAAGTGTAAGGTGATAAGACCTGCACCGGGCTGGGAGTGGAGAGAAGGGGCTCATGGGAAAGATCTTATAATCAACTGGCCTTGGCAACAATCTGGATGCAGCAGCATAGCACGAATAAGCCAGTTCCAGAGAGCCAACTGTTCTATTTAAATAAATTTGTATTAAATATAAATAATAAATATTTATAATATATAATCAATATAATAAATAAAATTTAATTTAAATAAAGTGTGAGCGTTTATGCCTCAGAAATCATCCAACATCCTAAATGAGGGCTCGCTTTATTATTCTGTTGATTGTCTAGACTTAAGAAAGTGATGGAGAAAGTGCTAATAATGAAAATTAAACTTAAAAGTGTGTGGGGTTGTATTTTTTAAAATATTTTACATATATATAATTATATATACAATATGTTATATATATAAAATTATATATAATGCATGTATATAATTGTATATTTAATATATATATACAATTGCATATATAATATATTGTATATATGTGTATATACATGTATTTGTGTGTATATGTGTGTGTGTGTGTGTGTGTGTGTTTTGAGGGCTCTCTGGACATGTAGGGGGAGAGTGAGGGAGGGAGCGAGAGTGAAGAGTTGAAGATGCCACCTGCATTGGGAGCTAGCATGACTGGGAGGAAGAGTATCCCCTCAGTGGTACTAGGGGTATTATTGCCATCCTTCATTCATGGGCTCATAGAGGGTCCAGAAAGGACCTTAGAGGTCATTGAGCCTAAACACCTCATTTTACAGGCCAGTAAATTGAGAGGTTTAGCGACTTGCCCAGGGTCACACGGTTAGTGTCTGAGATTGATGAGTTTAATTTAGTGGAGTTTTTTTTTTCTTTTCTCTTGTTTCATTGTTATAAAGGCGCTCTCTCTCCCTCCCTCTCCCTCTCTCCCCCCCCCCCCTCCCTCCCTCAGGGAAGGAAGAAGGGATATGTTCAGAAATGAAGGGTGATGTAAATACAAAAGATATCAATAAAAGTTGAAAACATTTTTTATTATCCTGAGGCAAGGGTATCATCCATTCAATTGCTTCTATTTTCTACTTGCCAATTTTATAGCTGCTATTGTTTATAGTCCTGCTTTCTGTCCCAGAGTTACTTCTCCCCAGATACCAGGGCCAGAAACTAGGGCAGAAAGCTGTCTTTCCTCTGCCTTTCATAACAGGCTGAAAGGTGAGCAAAGTAAAACACTTTGACTCTGGCTCACAGCTAATCTCTTCCCAGGCTCCCAAAAATAAAGAGTGTAGAGTCAGTTTCTCCAAACAGAACCAGGTCAGTTTTCCCTTTGAGAATCTGTTTTGTCTTTCTTTACACCTTGGAACCCAATGCCAACCCCACTAAAGCTGTCAAAGAAAGGGAGCTGTCCCTTGTGCCACTCTTGGGCATTTCTGCCTTCACTGCCTAAATTTAACTAATGGGATATAATGAAATTCAGGTGAATGGGTGTGATTTTCAGAGGCTTCTGCTCTCTTTTACTGAAACCAAGCAACCAGGCCACCTGTTACAGAGAGCCCCAGTTTCACACAAAGGCCCACTGTTCACAGATGCTTCCTTCTTGGCTTTGGACTGGGGAGTACTTGTGTTTTCCCTGGATACTCAGTAGCTTCTGTGATGTTCACTTGGCCAAAGGTTAGAGGTGTGAACACTTCCCGCCCTACCCGAGTTCAGCTAATTGAAGATAAGGGGACCTCATTTTGAAAGCTTGGGGTAGGGACTTGGGATTTAAATTAAATCAAGGTCAAAGGGCTCAAAAATATTTACCTCTTTCTTTAAGAGGACAGAAAAGTGTGGGTTTGTGGTTGTTTGTCTTAAATAAAACTTGAAATAAATACTGTGTATATTTTTTTGCCATCCAATCTGGAAAAGTCCACAAAGTCAAATTATGAGTTTAGCAGCCTAAGGTTTTATATAAATAGGATTCAGTAGTATTTACTAACTAACTAACTGATACTAACTAACCACTGTTGAGATGTTGAGGGCCAAGTTGAGGTTTGGGATTAGAATAAAGTGTGACATTTGAGGGTCATAAATTATCAGTTTATTCCACCATAAAAAGGATCAATCAGGATTAATTAATTCAGGTTGACTAGGTTCGCTGCCTCGGCATTCACCATATAGGCAATGCCTGGTCAGAAAGTTTTACCATTCACTTAGTGATAATTATACAAATAATGAGGTACATGAAATAACGCATTATTTATTGTTTATATAATTATCCCTGAGATGCATTTTATTCCTCCGGCAATTTGGAAGTCACCAACGATTTGACCCCAGACCAATCCAAGTGCAAGGATAGCCTCCTTGCCCCTTTAAGAGAAATCAGCCAACCTAATTTATGTAAAACATGCTGCTACTACCACAGAAGTTGCAGAATTTTCTTTAGTCTTTTTCACCTTTAAGGTTTGTGTTCATGACAAACAGGGTCATGCTGGTAAATGTTTAACAACTGATAGGGGAGGGGGGGCGTTATACACAAAACACCCTTTAAAGTTTAATTTGCATTGTTAGCATTTCCATCACTTAAGTCTAGACCATTCACAAACCAATAAATCAAGCCCTGGTTTGTAGCTGTTGCTAATTTCCAAGGTGTAAATGCTCACACTGAAAATGAGCTCTCTCTTGCACACACCATTGGATTGGCAAATATTATATGAAGGAAGATAGATGCTCACGTGACCTAAACCCAAAGAAAGTTTCATAGACTGCTAGAAGTCCTCAAATAAAAGTTGAGTGATTATTTGTTGGGGATACTGGAGAGGAGATTCCTGTATGAGATGAACTGGAATGAAATCCTTTCTACCTTGGGGATTACAGTTATTCCTTCCACAGCACAGGGTAGGGGTGTGGTGCCACCACCAGCTAGAAAATCCATGTAAAATTATTTGGCCCCCCCATTCATGGCAGAGAAGTCTGAATTATTCTAGTATGAAAAGACAAATTATGTTGATATTATAAAATACTGTACATATATTTTGTGTATTTCTGTATTTCTAAACTTTTTCTGTGGCATCTGCTGGCCTTTGCATGTCCTCTGCTGCTTCTGCAAAACTCCCCAACAATTCCCATTTAATTTCTTATGCTGACCTGAGCTATATGGAAACCTGCGATGGGGAAAGTTGCAATGTGGAAGGGATAACTGTATACTCATCTAAACTAATATCATTGGGGTGGGAGGACAGACCTGTGATTTCATTAAGGTAGAGAACTCACTGTTGTGCAATTTGTAGCTTTAGAGATTTGCCTGGGGCACTAACTAAAGGCGAAATGTCATATACCCCAAAGTCACACAGCCCTTATGTGTCAAAGGTACTCGGACCCAGGTTGTCCTGACTCCCGGCCCAGCATTCTATCAACTAGTGCAGCCTCTAACCCAAGGCAGGAATTTTTTTGTAGTGTTGAAATACTTCCAGCAACAGTGAACTTAATACTCAAAGAGGAAAACTTTTGGGTTTTGGTCAGGGTCTGGTATTTCATCGGTGTGGGGAATGTCCTCAGTGGATGTAGATTAATAACCCATATGTAGTTGAGGTTTTAGGGTTGACTGAGGAACAGGGGGATTGAGTGACCTGCCCTGGCCTGGCAGCCAGGATGGAGAGGATGAACCCAAGTGTTCCTGATGCCCGAGGTGACCTGCTATTGATGATGCTACTTTGCCTATTATATTCCATTGTTAGATGGTTTGAATTATTAGAAAAGTTAAGCCAAAATCTGCCTCCATGTAACAAAACCCATGGCTTGTGGTTTTTCACTCTAGGGTGGAGCAGAAGAAGGTTAATCCTTGACTTGATGCTCTTCAGATATTTAACAGATATTATACAGATTTGAAGTCTAATCTTCCAAATGAAGTTTTTCCAGAAATTCTCATAGGACATTGTCTAAAGATCCCTCCACGACACCCTTTTCCTCTTCCCATTTGCACTTTTAATTTTAACCTGCTGTTCATTTGTGTCCAACTCTCCTTGACCCCATTTGGGGTTTTCTTGGCAAAGATACTGAGGTGGTTTGCCTTTTTCTTCTCCAGCTTATTTTGATAGATGAGGAAACTGAGGCAAACAGGGTTAATTGAATTACCCAGGGTCACCCAGCTAGTAGGTGTCTGAGGTGGGATTTAAATTCATGAAGATGAGTTTTCCTGACTCCAGGCCCTGTGCTCTATCCACTGTGCCATGTAGCTGCCCCAGGCATAGCGGTGTATGCCTAAAATTCTGGCTACTGAGGAGACCGACAGATCACTTGAGCCCAAGGTTTTTAGTTACGACAGGGTATTCACTCAGGTGTCGGCACTAAGTTCTACACTAATGTGGTGAGCCCCTGGAGTCAGGAGGGCCATCAGGATGCCTAAGGAGGATCTCACTGGCCTGGGTGACAGACAGAACAGGCCTAAAGCTCCCATAAATATCCAGCCTGAGAAGATAGGGAAACCTGATCTTCAGAAAATAATAAATAGAATAACATCCTTCTCATTCAGAGTTAACCTAATATATAAAAAGTTTGTGCAAGTTATAATGATGAGCATTAGATAATTTCTTTTATGCAAACACTGGTGTGCGCAACAGTAGCTTGTTCTGTCTCTGTAACAAACTGATTTGTGATTGCTCTGGAAAAGAAGTCTCTTAGGGTTCACTTGTTTTTTTCACAATGGTCTATCACCAAGGACTTTGCCCTGGGCTCTAACCACCAGTTGTTTAGTGGAGCTTTGGGGAAGTTTTCCTGGGAAATCCCAGTGCTTTGTGTGAGCAGTGTGGGGATGTTCTTTACTTTGACCCTCCATGATTGGGAGGTTATGTGCCATCTAGGTCTGTATTGTCTGGGCCCTTCACCTTCTTTGTAGGAGGAAAGGTGCAGGACCCTTTTATTTCCCACAATAGCTCAGGGAAAGAAACTGTCAAATTCCACTGATTTAAGCATTATACTGGAGCAGCACCTCCCCTAATATAAAGCTGTGGTTCTAACATTTTCTGTGTATTAAATGTATCTTAGATATTGCTTTGCTTTAATTTTATACCTCCAGGAACTAGCTAATCTCTGAGAACTTGGCACCTTGCCACACGCTCTGGGTGCTCTTTCCTTCACTGGTGCTACTAGGTTAAAATGAATATCAAAGGCACCTTTGAAAGGAAAAAGAAGTCCCCTAAAGGGCAGCCTGAGCCTTGTGTGTAGAAGAGGGCACTTCCTCTTACCCTTTTGCCTCTGTTGTTCTTTGTCCTTCCTTTTCAAAGAGGACCAATGACATCATGGATGACGTCTTGACTTGCCCCTGAATTAGATTGCAGTGAGGCAGAGTTGCAGTCATCAGCCTCACTCTCTTCCTGAGTCATTGAAGTCCAAAGGCAGAACAAAAGTCAGGATGACTAGCAGGGGCCCAGGATGCAGTGGATGACTTAGCATCTTTAATGCCTCACCAAGCCCTAAGCTTTCCACAGACCTGCTGCAGCCACCTTCGTGGCATCTGCCTACTCTACTGTGGAAAGAGTCTTCACATGCTTGGGGTAGACACCCCCCCCCAAACTCACCAGCAGGTCTGAGGCCTGTCTGTACTTTTCAGCCTGGTTTAGCCTGTCTACCAAGAAGGTTTACTAGGGTGTAGCCAAGGAAGGACCATGGATATTATGTGCTGAGAAACCAAAATTGTTGTAGCACAATTAGTCAATAAACATTTATTAAGCACCTACTATGTGCCAGACACTCTGGGGATAGAAGAATAAAAGGCAAAAGAGAACCCCTGCTCCTCAAGGAGTTCACTCTCTGATGGTGGGGGAGGGGAGAGACAACATGCAAATAATTGTGTATAAACAAGCCATATTGAGAATAAATTGGAAATAATGACCTGAGGGAAGGAACTAGTATTAAGGTGGTCAGGAAAAGCTTCCTGAAGAATGGAATTGAAGGAAGTCAGGAGAGCCAGGAGGTCAAGAGGAGGAGGAGGAGCAGCCCAGATATTGGGGAAAGCCAGAGGAAAATGCTTTAAGTTGGGAGATAAGTGTTCTGTCCCAGGAACAGTAAGGAGGCTAGTGTTACTGGATCAAAGAGTATGTGGGGGAGGGAAAGGAAGTGTAAGGTATAGGAAGGTGGCCAAACCATTTCCAACCCCAGCAACTGCTTCCCTAAGTTATTACCCACCCAGCAGCATCATGGGTAGGTGCAGACTTGGGGCAAACTCCACGTCCATGGTCCAGTCACTTTGCTGCTGAAAGTACAGGCTATTGGGGCCTACATGGAATGGGAAAGGGGATCCCTGCTTCATTCTCTCCTTAACACCCCCTGTGGGTTCACTAATAAAGCTCAAACATCGATGGATAAAGATAGCCTAGGCCTGCCTTCCAGGTGGGGAACAGGTGCAGAACTGGAACTTCCAGTTGGATCACTAGTCTCAAGATTCAGAGATAAATTCTAAGCATTCAAAGGTTTAGAAAGGAAACCAAAAGACGGGACTTGATCCCTGTGGTCACGTTGGGAGGCAGCCTCGTAGAGTGGAGACAGAGCTACTTTGGAGCCAAATATATAAGTCCCACCTCTGACAAATACCGACAATAGATACTGACAATACTGTGACCCTGGGTAAACTTTTCACATTTATTTATAATTTTAAATCTTACTTCACTAATCTCCCACCTATTCAAGTTTCATGAAACTCTGAAAACATGATTTGCATTGGTAGAGGGAGTTTTAACATTCGGGCAAGTTACACAACATTGAGAGCTGCCTGCTAGTTTTCAAAGGTTTGCACTTTTCTTCAACCTTGGGTTCCTTTTCTCAACTTACAAAATTAGAGATACAAACTTTGGTTGGAAAGTAAAATCTCCACAGTTTATTTTGTCTGCAACATAAAGTCTCTAACTTTGGAAAAGTTTTAAAAGGGGTCTAGGGCAGTCCAATGGATCAAGTACCAAGCTTTAAGTCAGAAAGACTCATTTTCCTGAGTTCAAATCCGGCCTCAGGCTGAGTGACTCTGGGCAAGCCACTTAACCCTGTTTGCCTCAGTTTCCTCATACCAAAAATGAGCTAGGGAAGGAAATGGCAAATATCTTGGCCAATATTCCTTAGCACCAATCAACAAGAGGCATTTATTAAATGCCTTCTGTGTGCCTTTCACTTGGTTAAGCAAAGGTAAAAAGTGAAATAGCCTGTCTTAAAAGAGCTTGTTTTGTACCAGGAGGAGACAACAGGTATCCATATACATACATTTACGATAAATGCAAAGTGATCCTTGTGGAGGAACCACAAGGTCTCATGCCTGAAGGAAGAAGCATTTGAGTGGAACTTTGAGGATGGGGATTTGAAGAGGAAGAGATGAAGAGGGAGGGCATTCCAGGAGTAAGGCATTGCCCATGCAAAAGCATAGTGAGGTGAGATAGAGCCATACGTGTGAGGAAGAGCAGTAGGAAACCAATTTGGCTGTGATTTGGAGGAAGAGGAGAAAGGTATGAAAAGCCTTGAAAGACAGTTTGGAGAATATGAAGGGCTGTGTCAAACCTGTAGAATGGGGAATGCAGGAGTTCTCTAATAGTGACCCTTGAAAGAGCTCTTTAAGGTTTGCAAAGTACTGTGCATGTATTATCTCATTTGACCCTCAGAACGTTATTATCCCTGTTTTACAAAGGGGAAACTGAGGCTGAGAGGTTAGGTGACTTGCCCAGGGTCACACAGCTAGTGTCTAAGGCAGAATTTGAACTCAGGTCATAACAACCCTGTGAGATAGATGCTATTATTATTCCAATTATACAGATGAGGAAACTGAGGCAGGCAAAAGTTAACTGACTTGCTCAGGATCACACTGCTAATAAGTGTTAGAGATAGGATCTGAACTAACGACTTCCTGACTCCAAGTCTAACACTCTTACTAGCTGCCTCTAAATTCTGAATCTTTATTGAGACTAAAATGGATTCTAAAGTTAACAAAGGGAACTCTGCCGTTATTTATAGATATCAGTACATATAAGCTGATAGAGCACTTTTTGATGGACGACCTAATATTTACCTAAAGCCCTATTTTCTTCCCTTTAAAATTATTTTTTTGCTTTTTTTTTTTTGGTGAGGCAATGGGGGTTAAGTGACTTGCCCAGGGTCACACAGCTAGTAAGTGTCAAGTGTCTGAGGCCAGATTTGAACTCAGGTCCTCTTGACTCCAAGGCCGGAGCTCTATCTACTGTGCCACCTAGCTGCCCCCTAAAATGTTTTAATAACACAATTTCCTGGTCCTGTGTTAAAGAAAGATATGTTAGTTTCCTTAATGTTATCTGTCATAAAGGTCTAATATTGGATAAAATAATTTTAAAGGCTATAATTATTTAATAATAATGTTTAATATTAAGCCTTTTTATCGATGAGAAATCTGATTTTACTATGATAAAGAAGTAGCTGGAGCACTTGCCCTAAAGGTTTAATATTAAAGAGTATATAAGATTGTCAAGTTATGAATATAGAGGAAATATTGAGCAAGCTAGCCATATTGCATAATGGCCAAGCATGTACAAAAGAAAAGAGAAGATGATGGAATTCTGGGCGTTATTGATGTAGACACCCTCTTGTCCTTCTTCATCACTCCAGTCTTGTGCAATGGGCCTCCTTCACGGAGCACATGGAGAAGAAAGGGGACATACCAATTTACCTAATACACATTTTTGAAATTCAGAACTTTAAAAAGAAAAAGGGAGAAAGGAGAGGTACTTTCTTTGGTTACTGATGGAATCCTCAATCTGTCTTCCCAGAGGATGAGCCACCCTTAGAATGACTGCACCTTCTCCAAGTAGCCCCAAGCCTACTTGAATCTGCTCTGGGCAACAAAATTCCTAGTTATGGTTATATGCTCAGGACTTATGAAAATGAAGATGTTTTTAATTATAGCTATTGACACACTGCACATCTGTTGTTTGAAGATCAACCTAGGCAGGTTGAGGGAGGTTTATCGCCAGAGATATGAATAGCAGGAGATTATTTGGTTTTTGTTTTGTTTTGGCTCATAGCAACTCAACAAACCTATTTAATATAATGTATTGGGGCTACCACAGTCTTCAGTGGAGCTGAGGTGGAGGAGAAGGGACAGCCACACTGAGAAAAACATGGCTCTTTGAAACATTGAAGCAGTCAGTCCATCAATAAGCATTTATTAAACACATAGTCTGTACTAGGCACTATGCTAAGCTCTATGGATACAAAGAAACGCAAAAGACAGTCCTTGCCCTCACATGACTGACAGCATTGGTAGAACTCTGAGTTCAGAGCAAAAGGACCTGGGTTCAGATTGTGACTGTGTCACCATCCTCACTGCATGACCTTGGTCCATTCTCTTCATTTCTCTGGGGTCCAGTTTCCTTATCTGTCAAACAAAGAGCTTAGACCAAATGACCACCAACGTCCCTTCTGGCATTAAATCTATGTTCCTATATGGGTATAAATTGGAATCCACTCAGATTGCTGTGAAATCAACAATATATATTTATAAAGTTCTGTGGGAAGTGATGATTCAAAGCTGTCCAAGTCTGCCTTGAAGACTGAGGAAGCTATTTCACGGTGTTCCTTCTCCTGCCTCAGAATAGGAGTAGTTCTCATTAGAGGAGCAATGATGTTTACCATACACCAAGCATCGAGTACTCCTAAGCATTTCACACTGAGTACTCTATGGTAACTCATTAGAACAAGTCTTCTGCCTCTCCCTACAGGAGTCCTACGTCTGTCATTCCATTCTGCCCTCCATGATTGGTTACCCCTTCCTTCAACTGTGCCCTGGACTGAAGAGCCACGTGTGCCAGGCTGGACTGCCTGACATCATCCTTCCTTCCCCCACCTTGGCCTGGTAGAAAATGGGAACAGGTTACAGGTTGCTACTCAAAAGGGACAGATGACTCAAACTGACCCCAAGGTAGTTGAAAACACTTAAGGTTTGTAACTCGTTATCCCAGAATAGAGGCATTCTCTTCCTCCACCTCTTGTTCTTGGAATGCCATCCCTAAATTTAAAAGACAGTTATTGTATGTGACACAGAGGGTCTCTGGAGCATTCAAATCATTTGTTTTCACCCACTGCTTTTCTCTCAGATTAACAAAGGCAGAGCATAAGCTGATTTGGAGTGCCTGATGTGGCATATGTTGTACCCATGAAATGTTGCATAACAACCTGCTTCTTACAGAATTTAAGTTCTTAGAGGATCATAAGATTTAGCAGGGAAAGGAACCTTGAAGACCATTGAAATGAACCCTTTCAATTTACAGATAAGAAACCTGAGGCCCAGAGAGATGCAGAGATCACCAAGTTAGCAAGTAGTAGATCTGGACTTTGAATCTGAATAGCTACTTCATTTTGTCTGCGGACAAACTACCTGGAAAGATATTCTCTGTTTGTGTGTGTGTGTGTGTCACACACACACACACACACACACACACATATATCTAGAAGAAGAGATACCATGTTGGTTGGTAACTTCATCTAATGTTTGACTTTCAAATATGGAAAGTTTTTCCTGATTTTAATGTTGTCTTTCACTTTAAAGTATAAACTGACTCTCTTTTTTTCCCCAGTGGGAATTCAGAATAGCCAATTACCATCCTCTACATGACCGTGCTTTCGCATAGTGTCTACATATAATTGGTGATTAAAAATGTTTATTGATTAACAGCCAAACATATTATTCAGAATACATTTATACATTCTCACTTAGCCATAGGAACATAGAATGACAGCATGAGAAAAAATGGCAGAAAACACATGTCTAAGTAGATATCCCCTGTGCATCTCAACATTGGTGAGCCACCATTGGTGATCTTGGAAACATCCTAGCAAACCAGACAGGAACTGCAGGACTGGAAAAGAACAAATGTTCTGTGTTTTTGTTTTTTCAAAAAAGAGAGAATAGAGCCTATAAATTCTAGCTCAGTGAGTTTGACCTCAGTTCCTAGGAAAATTCTAGAATAACAATCAAGTAAAACAGACTGGACACAAGGTTAGTGAGCTACACAGAACTGAAACCAACATCTTCCTTCCCTCCCCATCCATGGAGGCAGGCCAAGGAGGATGTGGGTTAATGATTATCAAGAAAAGGAAATGGTGAATAAATAGAGGCATCCTGGCTTCATCAAAAACAAGTCAAGTTAAACTGCCTTTATTTGCTTTTTTTGACAGAGTTACCAAACTGGTAGAGGGATGTTCTTATTTAATTTACTTAGTTTTTAGCAAAACATTTACAAGATAATGTCAGATTATTATTATAGAAAAGATGGAAAGCTGTGGATCAGACAATTATACAGTTACATATATTCTGAACTGGGAGAGTGGCTAGGCTTCAAGAGTTCAATGGTTCAATAGAAAATTGCAGGAGATCTCCAGGGAAGTGCTTCAGGGATCTACATTTGGGCTCAGTGATGTTTCACATTTTTATCAGTGACTTAGATACATTAGTAGAGAGAATGCTTATCAAATTTGCAGATGCCACAAAGCCAGGAGGGATAGTTAACACCCTGGATGACAGTCAACATGAGGGGAAAAAAGACCTTGACAGGGCTAGGAATGAATTGAATAAAAATGAAATTCTATAGTTCTTGGTTTTAAATAATCAACATTATAAGTACAAGTTGGGGAAGTCATGTTTAGACTGGCTGAAAAAAAGATCTTGGGAAGTCAGTGGTTTCAAGGTCAATTAAGAGTCAACAATGTGAGATGGTGACCCAAAAGCCAATGTGTTCTTGGGCTGAATCAAGAGTGGTGTCACATCCAGGATAAAGTATATGGTCATCCTTTTGTGCGAAAAGCGTTCTGCCCTTGTCAGACCACATCTGGAGTAACATGCTCAGT
This sequence comes from Vombatus ursinus, assembly GCF_900497805.2. Classification (NCBI taxonomy): domain Eukaryota; kingdom Metazoa; phylum Chordata; class Mammalia; order Diprotodontia; family Vombatidae; genus Vombatus; species Vombatus ursinus. Next base: position 6,988,758 of record NW_020950239.1, on the reverse strand, counting down.
TGTGTTGCCATATGTCAACCTTCCATGGTTTTTCCATTAGTTGGAGTTTGGTATTCTTTTTTATGCAATTATAGTCATTGTGCTCCACTTATTTCATTCTCTATCAGTTCATACAAATCTTCCCAATGCTTCTCTAAATTCCTTATGCCTGTAATTCCTTCTTCTACAATAATACTCTATTTATCTCACATGCCATAGTTTTTTCAGTCATTTCCCCATCAATGGCCATGATTTTGTTTCTTGTTCTTTGGTACCACAAAGAGGCATCCTATGAATTTTTTTATGTCATGTGCAATTAAGCTTATAGGTTCTATAAAGTGAAGTGAAAAATATTGAAATAAAGTTTTACTTTTTCCCTCTCTAACTATCCCATAATAAATTCTGGTGCTTTTTATTCTCCTGTCCTTCCTTGTCACCACTATCAGCACCCCTATCCCTATTCCCATCCTTACCATCGTATCATCATCTCTTACATTTGCACAATGATTTACAAACTTGAAAGCCATTTTCTCACTGATATCAACTCATTTGTTCCCTTCACAAACCTATGAAGAAAATAGTCAGCCAATAAATACTTGTTAATCATCTATGATGTGCCAGGCACTGTGCTAAGCGCTGGGGATACAAATACAAAGAAGAAAAATAGTCCCTAACCTCAAGAAGTTTACAGTCTTATGGGGAAGGACCACATGCAAAAGGAAATTGAAAGATGGATGCCACCATTATGGAAAAGTCCAAAGTAGTGTAGCTGGGAAGAGGTGATGTAATTTACTCAATACAATAGTTAGTATATGGGAGAACACAAGACTTGAACCCATGCCTCCTGACTCTAAGAGCAGTGTATTACAGCCCTCATGCATGATATATAACATTTTGAATAGAAACACATTTTTTCCAACTATTACTATGCTGGTCCAAATAGAGACTATTCCCCCCCTCCCTTAAATCTTGGTTCCTACAAACCTGAATGTAACCTGTAAACCTACTCTTGTGAATTATTTTTTAATGAGTACCTTTTTTCCCCTTTTAAGGATATCTTCACAGTGTGACCTATACTAGGAGGCACCTTGTATTCAGATTAATATAGTAATTTTAAACACCACTGAACTCCTAGTTCCAAAGCTAAAGTTACTTTCCCTATCAATTGTATTATTGTTGTTTGTCCTTTGTTCTCGAAGAGGACCATGACATCAGGAAGGAGATGCCATTACTTGCAAATGAATTGTAAGTGAGCGAGGCCTGTGTAAAGTCCCAGCCTCACTCTCTCTTCCAGAGCCATCTGAGTCCAGTGGCCAGATATAGATCAGGACAAGAAGGTCCCGGAAACAATGTCCAAGATCAATCGTAACTAACCTTTTGAAAGAAAGATGGGGATGACCTGGAATCAGATGTTCTCATGGGGCAAGTAACTGACACAATGACACCAGGCCTGGAGAAAGGAAGAACTGAGTTCAAACCGATCTCAGACACTTACTTAATAGTTGTGAGATCCTAGGCAAGTCACTTAGCCTCTGTTTGCCTTAGTTTCCTCATCTGGGGATAATAATAGTACCTACCTCCCAGGTTTGTTATGAGGATCAAATAAGATAATATTTATAAAGCAATTAGCCCAGTGCCTGGCATGTGGTAAATGCTATATAAATGTTAGTTACTATTGTTATTTTATTCACCCTCCAAGCTAAGGAAATAGCACAGTTTGGGGATAGAGATGGGATTTGCAGAGCCCCACGAACAAAAATGTAAAGAGAACAAGGGGAGAAACTTCATTTGGAGACAACAGGAAAGGCCTGGTGTAAGAAGAAGTGTTGGAGCTGAGATGGTCATGCCTCATCTTTAATGTCATTTACACTGATAAAATTGTCTGAGTTTCTGATGCTGAAAAAGTCAACAAGGCCAAGAACTTTGGTGGCAAGAATTTTCTCTTCTGAGTCTTTAAGATATGTGACCTGAGCACCTGTAGTAGTGTTGCCAGGTTGTATTGACATAGGTTGACAGCTGTGGGCAATGGGTTAGAAGCATTGCTGTCCCCAAAGCCCTGGGTTGTCTCCATTGGGAAGTGAGGGGAGAGGTGGTCAAGGTAGTGGTGGTGATTTGATTTGTCTGGAATGTCCTGCCTCCCTCCTCAGGCTGCCTTATTTTTGCCTTGTGTGTGGCAGTTAATTGGAGGTTGTAAGGGAAGGGGGAAGTGGCCGGCCCCTTCTCCACAGGTACTTTTTGAATGATGGGTATGAAGTCTGGGCCAGGGGTAGAACCAGTGGTCTAGGGGTTGCTGCTATTCTAAGTATTCCTGTGGATAGCTGCCTTTTGATGGTAGTTGACCAACAACTGCTATTAGTGATGAGAAAGGTGGGACTCTTTGACACAATTGTTTCTCCCCTCAGTATTGGCTGCAGGGGACTAGGCCAGAAGTAGGTCAGGAATCCTCATTTGGAAGCCTCTTGGGTTCACGATTCTGGGTTTCACCACCAGGGTCTGAGGAAAGATGGTGATCAAGATGGTAAGGCTGGCTTAACTATCCTGGCACATACTTGTAGCCTACCGTGTTTCTCAGGGTGCCTTGCTGCTTTAGCTAGGTCTGAATTCGTTTGATGGCCATGTGAGCAGGCAGAAGGGAATAGATGCAAGAGCTCTGTGGAGTCAGAATCAATGAGCATTGGTAACTAATTGGTTCTACAGTTTGAGAGTGAGTAAGCTCCAATAGCTTGAAAGTACACTAAGATTTTTGGGACAGCCTGTATAACTTAATATTTCATATTTTATCCAATTTCCAAATTGGGAAGAAAAAGAATAAGTGAGCAGCTCTGTTTCCATTTGTCCCAAGATATTTCAAATTATTTGGTTCCTTTGTGTCTTTAAACTATTGTTTAGAGTTTAAATTTTGACTTTAAATTTCTGTTAATGCTTTAGATGGCGGCCAAATCACCCATCCCTTACATATGCAAAGCCTTTTCAATCAATCAATCAACAAGCATTTACTAAGCACCTACTATGTGTTAGACATTGTGCTGAACACTGGGGATAAATGAAATAATCTCTACTCTCAAGCAGTTTATGCCTTTTGAATGCTAAAAAGAATTTAATTTATATAGGGATTTTCAAAGTGAAGTTGTCAGTATATAAATTTCTCCCCAAAGAAATGAAGACTTTTAAAAATAGAACTCAACATCTTTTCCCCCAATCCTACCTCTCCTACAGGTTTCTTTTTTTCCATTAAGAAAATTTTTTTCTTCTATTTTTCTTCTATTTCTTATTTTCTATTCTATTTTTCTATTAACTGGCATCCTTCCTTTCACCCAAGTTTCACAACTAGGGAATTATCGTTGAGTCTTTCTTCTCCCCCACCACTTTTGTCGAATCAAATGTCACATCTTGTCAATTCTACAACTCCAACATGTGTTATATTCATCCTCTTCCTTTTATTCATAAAGCCTCACCTCTCTAGTTTTGGCCCCTATCACCTCTCACATAAACTCTTGCTATAGTCTTCTAGTTTATCTCCCTGATTCCTATCTCTCCCCTCTCCAATCCATGATCCCTCCTCACTAATGACAAAATAATCTTCCCAAGGCATGGGTATGGCCTTGTCGATCTTCTACTAATAGGCTAAAATACCAAATATATAGCCTGGCATTTAAAACCTCATAAATAATAGGCATTTAATTACATTGAAATGTAAAAGAATTCCAGACCAAATTATTTTCATTGCAACTATATACATGGCTGAACCCAAAGAATCTGTCATCCCAAACAATGACTTTCTTTTTCTGTTGCCCCACACAAGGTTCATGCATTCTGTTTCCTCAAGTTAAGAGCTAGGAAGCACACCCCTTGCCCTAGATTTGTAACTACAGTGAAGTAAACAGTCAAACTGCCTCTGAGTCAGTCAACAAACAGTCAACAAGCATTCATTAAGTGCTTACTATGTGCCAGGCACTGTGCCAAGCATGGGAGATACAAAGAAAAACAAAAATAGCCCCTTACTCTGTTAAAAATGATTTCTCTTGGTAATCTGTGTACTGGAGACTCAGTTCGCCCTTCATACTCCGCTGTCAGACTTCTGACTGAAGTTCTTCAGAAGGACATCTCTGATAATGAGATTGTATCAAATCTTCTTATTTTGGTCAAACACCAAACCAGGTCTGAATTGATTTTATCCTACTCAGGTTTGGGTGGATACAGACTTCTAAGCCTGGGGGGTGGTATTTCCTTTGATGGAAGGCTATATTGGCCCCTGTGGACTGTGCTCTAAAGCATGTACTCAGAACTCATTTTAATATGACCTACCTCCTAATATCTCAACCAATCACAGTTGATTGGCACCCCTTGGGAACATAGACTCTTCTATAGGCATATAAGGCTGTACCCCAAAATCCCAAACTGAGCCCCCTTAGGGGGACCCAGTTTTGGATTGAACTCCCATGCAATGCACGTCAAACCACTTTGAGAAATTAAACCATGGACTCATGTACTCAATTTCATTTGTCTCTCTTTCAAATTGGGGTTCATGGGGTTCAGGGTTCACAACTCTCAAAGTACCCACATTCTACTGGAGAAGACAAACAGCTTATGTGCAAACAAGATATATACTGGATAAATTGGAGATAATCACAGAGGGAAGGCACTAACATTAAGGAGGTCCTTAATGTTACAAGACAACCTTCTTACAAGAGGTGGGATTTTTAGCACAGATTTGAAGGAAGTCAGGTGGCAAAGGTAAGGAGGGAGAGAATTGAAGGCAAGCTGAGACCTCTGGAGAAAAATGCCTGGAGGCAAAACTATATCCAGGAAGTAAATGGCATTTAGAAGTTAAACATGAGGATCTTCAAATAATAGCAGACTCCTGCCAAGTTCCTCTTGCTACAACTGACAATTATATGAAGTAATTTCTGAGTTTCTAAGTGGACTGCTCTAGGTTAGCTATCTCCTAATCATTGTTTTTTATTCCATTCCTTGGATATAAATTTTAATCATTTATCACCCACTCCACCCATAAATTGTCATGGGTACAGAAATTCTAAGGAACATCCCTTTTAAAACTTTTAAAAATAGGTTTCAGTTGTCAGCCATCTACTTTCGTCCTAGAGAGGGATTGTGGGGAAAGAAATCATTGAATTATTCTTTTCTATTCCGTTCCCTTTGTGAAATGAAAATTCAGCGACTTCCTTTTATTATTAACATTATTGAGACTGATGGTATTTTGATGTGGTCATTTCTTGTAGAGATCAACTTAATTCTTTATTGAATACCTACAACATTTTTTACCGGGACCAGAAGAACCGGCATATTGTATATGGTGAGGTAAGAACCACGTTGTTCTTAAAAATTGGAGAATGGCTGAGCAAGTTGCGGTATGTGATTGTGATGGAATACTGCTGTGCTATAAGAAATGATGGACTTGTTGATTTGAGAAAAGCATGGAAAGATATGCACAAAATAATAAAGAATGAAATGAGCAGAACCAAGTATACACTAACAGCAATGCTGTTTTAAGAATGACCCAAATTAACTATAAAAGACATATGAAGAAAAACGCTATCTGCATCCAGAGAAAAATCTGATAAATTGATGTATAAAATAATTATATATATATATATATATATATATATATATATATAACCTATTTGTGTCTAATGGTAGTTATATTGGGGGGGTAGAGAAGAAAAAAGGAAAAAAAGAAATTTACATGATAATTTATATGTTGTATATTTGAAAGGAATAGCAAGTTGTGCATGGTAGATTTGAAGTTTCATGTGTGATTATTTTTTTTATTGTACTATGTTATGGAAATACTTTTTTTATTCCATATATTAAAAATAAAATTAAAAGCAAATAGATGATGGTTAGATAATCAACTTGTTGCTCAGAACAACACTAATATTTTTTGTTTTTTGTTTTGATGAGGCAATTAGGGTTAAGTGACTTGCCCATGGTTACACAGTTAGTAAGTATCAAGTGTCTGCTCTGAGACAGGATTTGAACTCAGGTCCTCCTGACTCCAGGGTTGGTGCTGTATCCATTGTGCCACCTAGCTGCCCCAGAACACCACTGTAAATGATCCATAGGAAGTACGGTCATTCAAAAAAAAAAACTTTTTAGAAAATGAGAACCTTTGAATTTGCAATTTCATCCATTTGAAGATTCCATTGAAGGGCCCTTGATAAATTTCCCTTTTGATTTAAAACAAACAATTCAAAGAGTTTGAAGAAAAGATGTCATGCTACAGTGATCATCACATTTACTAAGAAGCAACTCATATATTCGGGTATACTATATAAAGGTCCTGGAGTTCCACTTCTGAATCATCCAGACAACAAATCTGAAAAGCAACTGAACAGACAGATAATAGTAGCAATGTCTGTTTCAGAAATGACTGGAGTAAATGAGTCAAACTAAGTGTTTAAAATAAGACTTGAGCCAAGTAGATAAGAATTGATTATTCTGGTTTACAGTATTCAATCATATCACTTTCTTATTTTTATGGGGGGAGGGGCCTCCTACCCCCACCCTCAATTTTGGATGTCATCAAAGAAAGTACGGGTGGGAGTGGGGAAGGGACAAAGGACAGAGTTGACTAGGTTTTAGTATGTTAACAAGTTGCTAGGATGTGTCTCAGATCCAGTCATCCTGTGGAAGAAGTTATCTGATTAAATTGGAAAGGCAGCTCACCTTTATCAGGGTGAAGAACAACCATGCCCTCGGGAAAGTCTTTAAACAGCTAAGCCTGCTGAGCCCTGGAGACAGTGGGTTAAGAGTTTAAGGAATTCAAGGCAGGGAACAGCATTGTGAGCCTCTTCCAGAAAAGGAGAGGAGGGGTGATTTTTCTCTTCATTTCCAGTCCTTGGGGGAGTAGAATGGATGGATGTATGTATGTATGTATGGATGGATGGATGGATGGATGGATGCATGCATGCATGTATGAAACTGTGTATATACCTAAAAACATACATTATGAAAATGTGAGGGGGACAGTGAGGTGGCACAGTGGATAAAGGGGCAGATCTAGAGTCAGAAAGACTCATCTTCTTAAGTTGAAATCCAGCTTCAAACACCTACTAGTTGTATAACCCTAGGCAAGTCACTCAACCCTATTTACCTCAGTTCCTCATCTGTAAAGTGAGCTGGAAAAGGAAATGGCAAACCACTCTAGTATCTTTGCCAAGAAAACTCCAAATGGGGTCATGAAGAATCAGACATGACTGGAACAACAAACAATAAAATGTGAAAGGATTGATGAAATGAATATGTATTTCAAAAATGAGAAAATCAACAAATAAACTCAAAAGGAAAAGATAATGAAAATTAAAGGAGAATTAGATAAATTGGAAACCAGAAATACTATAGAAATAATAAAACTGAAAGCTGGTTCTTTGGAAAGACTAGCAAAATCAATCAACCTTTACTGACTCAATCATAAAGAAGAGCAGAAAATGAAGTCAACCAAACAGCAAATGAATAAGGTGAAATCCCAACAAAAGTAGAATATAAAGAATTATTGAACCCTATTATGAACATTCTAATGCTACCAAAACTGAGAACACAAAAGAAATAGAGGAATACTTTTAAGAACATAAAATACCAAAACTACCAAAAATATATCTTTAACAATCCAGTTTCAGAAAAGACAATAGAACAATCTATAAAGAAACACCAAAGCAGGGGGGAGGAGGGAGAGAGGAAGGAACCTCCTGGTCCTGATGGATTCACAGAGAATTCTATCAAACTTCTAAAATATTCTGTGCTAATATTGCACAAAATAATTTTTTTTAATCAAGAAAGCATCCTACCAGATCTTTTTATGATATTAATGTAGTCCTAATACTTAAACCAAGAAAGAGTTAAACAAATAAGGAGAACAATAGAACTCTAAGGAAATGGCATGCCACTCGCTGTTTTTGCCCAGGAAACCCCAAATGGGCTCATGAAGAGTCTCTCGTGACTGAAATGACCAAAACAACAAAATAAACCAACAGCACTAAGAAATATTAATTCAAGAATTTTCAATAAAATTCTGCCAAACAGACTACAGAAATCTATCCAAGAAACCATTCATTATGGCCAAGTATTGAGTGGTTTTGCTGCTTTTTATCTTCTCTTTTTAAGAAATCCTTTATTAATTTTGTTTCAAAGAACAAATATTTTTGTTACTTTGTTCCTCTAAAGTAGCCCTCTCATTAAAAAAAAAAATTCACAAACAAATCTCTCATAGTCTACGTAGTCCAGTGGGATAAATTCCCACATTAATACTGTCCAAAAATGGATATTTCTTTCTGCATTTTAAGTTTATCACCTCTTCTGTCTGAGGTGAGTGGAATATTTGATCTTTGTTCTTTTAGACTCATAAATTTTATTGCACTGCTAAGAGTCCTAAAGTATTTCAAAGGTTTTTTTTTCCTCTAATGTTGTTAGAACTGTATCAGTTGTTTTCCTTGTTCTGCTTACTTCACTCTGCATCTTTGATAAAGGTCTTACCAGTTAATTTTGAAATAATCCATTTCATCATTTATCATGGCACAACAATATTCCATTATGTTCACATACCATGATCTGTTAAGCCATTATTTTTCTTTAAAACAGTGTTATTTGTTATATGGAATAATTTTTTTTAAAAAATGTGTTGACATGTTTTGCTTTTACTGGCCTCAGTCGCTTGCTAGCTGCGTGACCTTGGGCAACTTCCTTAACCTCTGTTTGCCTCTATTTCCTCAACTGCAAAATGGGTAAAATAATATAACTTACCTCCTAGGTTTGTCATGAGGATCAAATAAAATAATATTTGTAATATGCTTAGTATAATGTCTGGCACATAGGCACTTTATAAATCCTAACTCTAATAATAATAATTATTATTACATTAAAAACACTTCCAGATTACCCAAACCCTATGAGAACTCTCTTATAACAAAGTAAACAAGCAAAAATTAACAATACAGTGACATCATCAGAAAATGCATGCAGCATTCCACACTTGGAGCCCCACCAATCTCTCTATTTTTAAAAAAATATTTTCATGAACATAATTAACATAAATTAATTTTAATTAGTTATAAATCTATTTTCTTTCCCTCCCACTTCCAACCCCATTGATAAAAAATAAAAATAAAAACAAATTCCTTGTAATAAATATGTATAGTCAAGCAAAACCAATTCCCTCACTGGTTATGTACCAAAATATTCTTTTTTTTTTTAAGGAAATTGGGGTTAAGTGACTTGCCCAGAGTCACACAGCTAGTAAGTGTCAAGTGTTTGGTCTGAGGCTGGATTTGAACTCAGGTCCTCCTGACTCCAAGGCCGGTGCTTTATCCACTGTGCCACCTAGCTGCCCCCACAAAAATATTCTGAACCCTAAATCCATCACCTCTCTGTCAACAGATAGATAGCATATTTCGTCATCAATCCTCTAGAATAATGGATGGTCATTGAATACTTCTTACAGCTTTTGAAGTTGTTTCTTTTCAGGGTTGTTATTGTAATAATAATAACAGCAACAATAAAGCTTTTAAAGGTTTACACAGTGCTTTAGAATATCTATTTGATCATCACAGCAACCCTGGGAAATAGGTTCTATGATTATCCCCATTTTATGGTTGAGGAAACTGAGGCAGATATAGATAAAGTGATTTACACCGGGTGACACAGCTAGTAAGCATCTGAGGCATAATTCCAATTCAGATCTTCCTAGCTTCAAGTTCAGTTCTCTATTCCATGCACCACCTACCAGCATTTAGAGGAGTTGTTCTGATTCTGCTCATTTCATTCTTCATCAGTTTAAAAAAGACTTCAAAATTGTTCATTTTTATAATTTTGATGTTACAGTAAAAATTATATTTTCAGGATCTGCTCACTTGACTCTACATTAGTCATATAAGTTTTTGTTTCCACATCTCTTTGAAATAATCTATTTCCTCATTTCTTACAGCATGATAGTATTTCATCACATTTGTATACCACAATTTATTGTTATTTCTCATCTGTACCCCCAGCTGCTATAAATATTTTTATACATATAGGACCTTTTCATATTTTTTTTATCTCTTTTGGGTATAATTTGTACTTTGTCTTTATAGCTGCATTTCTACAGTTCTTGTATGTGTCTTGGAAGGTTATGAGATGGCTCTTTGGAAATGGAGAGAGGAGGGATACTTGAAGAAATTTTAAAATAAAAGATGCCACTACATATTTATCTTGAAAATCAGTGAATGAATTATTATACCTCTTATCAAGCATGAAAGGATGCCCTGAACAATGAAATTTTTTGTGGATAAATTGAGAAACCAAACAAATGTGTTTTTTTTCTGTCAATTTCTCCTGCTCTTACTTCTGACACACTTTAGTTTTGCATTTTTCATATTGAATTATTATATTTTTCAGAGAGAATATTGAATTTTTTGATACATTACAAAGAATGTTGATGAGATTTTGTTTTCTAGACTGAAGATGACAATCTAGTTATCGAAGGAATTTTGGATATATTCTGGGGAGTAAAAAAGCCCATCCGGCTGAAAATACAAGATGAGAAGCAGGTCCCTTCTTTTGCCACCATCAAGTCATCAACTGTATTCTCCCAGAAGGGGTGAGCTATACCTCAGATAACTCAAATACAATGTAATGCAAACATGAGCTGTATTAGAACTGAATAAAAGTGAGTAATATATGACTCTTTAGACATAAAGATCTTTATCTCCTAGAGACAAATTTTCTGTTCCAAACAGAGCCTTTTATTTCCAAGCTATGTTTATGTACTTTGTTCACTCTTTACACACTGAAGCCTTAGTAATATTCAGCCTAATCATTGTAGTGCAATACTGGGCCTGCAGTCAGGAAGAACTGAGTTCAGATCCCTGCCTCACATACTTACTAGCTGTGTGACCTTGGTCAAGTCCCTTCACTCTGTTTGCCTCAGTTTCCTCAACTTTAAAATGGGAATCATAATAGCACCTACCTCCCAGGATTTTTGTGAAAATCAAATGACATATTTGTAAAAATAAATTAAAAAATGCTTAGCCCGGTGCCTGCCACATAATAGATGCTATATGAATGCTTATTCCCTTCCCCTTTTGACCCTTCAAGGCCCATGCCAGGTCCTCTCAAACCACTGTAGGAAGAAGGAAATCGAATTAATTCCTAGAAGGCAGCCTATGGTTCACCATCAGTGAATTAGAATTGGTGCCATTAATATTATCACTTTTTTCTTCATTTCCAGTAGAATTCATAGTCATTCTGAAAACAAAATGCCATCTGGGGAAGGCATGGTGGAAGGGGGAAATTGAGGATTGTTCTCCCTGATTTTTCATCCCTAATCCCCCTTTCATACAGCAAGTGAGGGCACAGCAGGGATCGAGACCGCCAAAGCCTATCCTCCTGATGTTTGCATTTCTATGTAGGACTCTATGGACAGGGGTGGAATGGGGGCATGGTGTTTGGGTAGAGGGTGGGGGCAGGGGGAGCAGAACAAGGAAGAGGATAACAGAACAGTCTTAACAACTTGATTCTGGTGACAGGAAAAAGCCTACGATCATCAAATGAATGCTAACATTTCCCTGGGTGGTGGAACCCAGAGCTCCATGGCCTTTCTCCCTTCTCTAAGCTATGTTTCCAATGTTTGTAAGGCGCAGCATTTGTGAGACAGCAGAGACACAAGCAGTGTGATGACTCTCCCCGTGTTCCCCAGAGCAAGACTCTTGACTGCATCTTGTTCCCATTTCCTATAGAAATGTGGGTTGATGGCCCTCCCATAGTCAATGGCATAATTTAAGTAAATGACAAGTGCATTCTATACAGAAAAATCCAAATTTCTAAAATAGGCCATTTTGGAGATTATTCTTCATATTTCATAAAAGATTCTTTGCATGGTTCCTCTAAAGGTCAAACTCCCCAAGGGCACTTCAGTATAATTTGATTAACCAACGTTTGATTTGTATGCTCCCTTTAAGGAACAAGGCAATTTATTTTTTTAAATAGTATTTTTTCCAATGACATGTAAAGATAACTTCTAACATTCGTTGTTTTAAAAAATTTGAGTTCCAAATTTTCTCTCTTCCTGCCTCCCTCTTCTTCTTCCTCCCTAAGATGGTAAGCAATTTGATATAGGTTGTATGTGTGCCATCATATGAAACATATTTCCATATTAGTCATGTTGTAAAAGAAGAAACAGAACAAAAGGGAAAAAACTACAAAAAAATAAAGTGAAAATAGTAGGCTTCAATTGGCCTTCAGACTTGAACAAGGCAAATTAAAAAAGATAATTCTATAGCTACTTGTTAAATCAAGAAAGATTTTGTACGACCTTTCTAAGTCTCTTTCTTGGTCTTCTCAAGATCAAGGTCTTGAGGTATTCCTTAAAGTTTTAGATCTCTAAGGTCAGTTTTCATGAGCTGGAATTAACAGGTGACTATGTCTCATTTCTATTCAATTCAACAGTTAATTATTAAGTTTCTGTAATGTTCCATGCATAAAGACAAAGATATAAATGATCCCTGCCCTCAAGGAACTTACATCATTTATTTGGAGAAATAACATGTACATAGACATGTATGAAATTTATACAAGTCAACAAGGTGGAATGGATAGACAACTGGTCTTAGAGGCAGAAAGACATGGGCTCAAGTCCCACCTGTGACCCATATTGACTATGTGACCCCAGATCAGTCATTTACCTTCCATTTCCCTAGGAAACTCTAAGATTGTAAATTGAAAAGAAGATGCCAACCTGCATTGATCAAGAGAGTTTTCTCATCTGGGAGTTTCTTGCACAATGAAATCACATGTCCAGTCCTATACCAAAACGCAATGTAATTGGGGAGAATAAGAAAAGTCTAATATAGGCACTTGAAATGAGCCTCAAAGAGAAAACTTTAAAGGCTAAGTACCTGAAATGAAATGGATAATTTCCCTCCATGTAATGACTTCATTCTGCATTTACTTTCAGAATAGTTTGTGGTAGGTGGTAAGTGGAATTCTTTGCATCTTTGAGTTGAAGAAATGAGACCCAGAAAGACATAGCAGCTAGTTGGTACAGTGGATAGAGCACTTAGCTGAGAGTTAGGCAGGCAAGGGTTCAACTTCATACACTTCTTGCTGTATAACCCGGGGCAAGTCACTTCATCTCTGTCAGCCTCAGTTTCTTCAAACTGTAAAATAATAATTAGGGCAGCTGGGTGACACAGTGGGTAAATCATAGGGCCTGAAGTCAGGAAGATCTGACTTCAAATCCAGCCTCAGATACGTGCTAGCTGTGTCACCCTGTGCAAGTCACTTAATCCTGTTTGCCTCAGTTTCCTCATCTGTAAGATGAGTTGGAGAAGGAAATGGCAAACCACTCCAGTATCTTTGCCAAAAAACAAAAACAAAAGCAAATGGGGTCACAAAGAGTCAGACCTGATTGAACCAACTCAAAAACAACAACAAAAATAAGGATAATAATAGCGCCTACCTCACAAGGTCGTTGTGAGGATCAAATGAGATATTATTTGTAAAAGCACTTAGCTTTATCAAGTTTATTGAATCCCTCTGCTAAGTCTCTTACTGGCTGATTGCTTCATTAATTATTTCTTTCACTGAGTTCAAAGATGATCCACATATATATGTGTGTGTATATATATATATATATATATAAATTTAACAAATTACTGAAAATATCGACTCTTTAAGTAACTAGCTAACTAATTATTCCTTTGGAGTTCCCAGACTTATATAACTGAGATCTCTCATGAGTTGCCTTTTTTACCCTTAAACCCCAAATTTATGGCCTTACTTACACATAATCACTATTGTAATTGTTGTTATTATTGTCATTATCATTATCTCTTCGATTTCCTTTCTCCACCCATATTCTCCTAGTTAAGGTCCTCATCCATTCTTGCTTGGGCTATTGCAATAGTCTGTAACTGAAACCCCTGCCTCAAGCATCACCCCCACTCCAATCCATCCTCCACAAAGTTGCCAAAGTGATTTTTTTAAAGTACAAATTTGATGCCACTCCTCTGCTTATAAACACCAATCGATCCCCATTACCTCTAAAAATGAAAATTAAAAACTACTCTCTTTGGCATTTAAGGTCCTTCCCAACCTATCTTTTGAGCCTTATTACATCTTACACCCCTTCGTGCATTCTCTAGTCCAGTCATCCTGACCCTTCTTACTATTCTTCATACGTGGCCCTCAATGCCCCTTCTCATGCCTTTGAGAGTCATGGGCTGACTCCATGACTGGAATGCATGCCCTCCTTGACTATCCTAGTTTCTCTCAAAAGTCAGCATAAGCATCATCTTCTCCTTGAATTTTTTTCTTTTCCCCTAGATGTTCCTACAAACCCTCACCAAAATTACTTTGTCTCTATTTCAATCTCATGCTTACATCCATGCATGTTATCTGCCTTGATACAGTGGAAGCTCCTCAAGAAAAACTGTTGCTCTCTCTTTGTATCACCAGCACCTAGCACAGTATCTAACACATGTAGGCATTTAACTGATTGATTCATTGACTTACTTGGATGATTTTCTTTTAAGGAGATTGGTAATGGATATATTAGCATGTTTTTCTTCCCCGTAATAAAAATAATGGAATTTCATTCCTTAGGAGACTGACAGTTAACTAGTGAGTGACTCACAGACTCTTTCTCCAAAGGAAGTTAACTGTCAGTCTCCTAAGGAATGAAATTCCATGAATACCTTCTCAGAGCCTTACAAAGACTTACGTAAGACAGAGACTTACATAGACCAGTTATGACAATCAGCACTCCATGTTTCTATTCTCTCTCTGTCTCTCTCTCTCTCTCTCTCACACACACATACACACACACACACACACACACTCATTTAGGAAACCCCTGTATTGGAGGCCAGGACTGGCTTTGGTAGGACAGGTTCTAAGTTAGAATGAGTGCTTCTTTTTATGTTTTAGAGAGTTTCACTGAAATCTTATAGCACTTATATATAGTACTGGTTTTATTCATCAAGCAAAACGTACAATCCATGCTTTAAAAATGATGCCCTCTATTATACATGATGGGAGGAAGTATACAATATCTCTCTTAAAGGAAGAATAACAATATACAAAATCTTTGTGGGAGGGGCTATGTCATCCAGGATTACCAACTGTCAATCAAGCATTGACCACTTTCTCTAGCTCAATTAGGAAATCCCTATATTGGAGACCAGGACTGGCTCTGGTAGAACAGGTTGTGAATTATAATATATACTTCTTTTCATATCTTAGGGAGTTTCACTCAAATCTTGTAGCATGTAAATATAGTATTGGTGGTATTCACCAAGGAAAACATTTAATCCATGCTTTAAAAAATGATGTCCTCCATCGTACATGACAGGGGGGGAATAAACAATGCAATATATGGTACATTTAACATTGAATTATAGTATTTCCACCCAATCACAGATCCAGTGTACTCATGAAAATTCCACTTATTTAAAAGATTTACAAACTGGAGTAGAGTAGGCATCAGCTATCGGGTGATTTCCTGCTGGGCCCCCCCCACCCCGTACTTTAGAAAGCATTTATCATCATGGACTGATGCCAAATCTTTAAATATTCAGGTGCCTGACAAATTGCCTCATTTTTTTCAACTTAGATCTTATGAAATGATCAATGAGAGGTCAAAGAATTTAAGCAGAAATATTTTAAGACACTTATAAGATCTTCATCAAAAAGTGTTTTTGAGAGACTCAAGCACCACATCTAGTCAAGTGGACTTCCCAGGCAGCTTTTCTGCACGTCTCAGCTGCTTCTAGGTGATTGAAAGCTATTAATATGCCACAGTCCATGGTGATGATGATTAAACCTTGTTTGCCAATAACTTCTTGTGTTCTATCAAGGCCAACATATTAATATTGCAAGAGAAACAAAGGTTACTGAATTGAGTGGACAGGGGACTCAGATGCTGAACCTGTTTCTTGACTTTGGGTAAAATTCTTGATCTTCCTGCATTTCAATTATAAAATGGATGAGGGAGGGGGTGGTAAGAAAGAGTGGTTAGTGGGGAAGTGCCTAATTTACCTGGCATATGTGAGAAATGAGTCATTTTACATAAGTCACTTTTCTAGAAAACTGAAACTCCAAACTTGATAACATTTTATGTGAGAATTTTTCTAAACCATGTTGCATACTTCCCTACCTTCTTAAACAGGAGGCATTGAATGCACTTACATTTTTCTCCATAGTGCCTGGCATACAGCAGGTACCTAATGAATAATTGTTGATTGACCGATCATTTTGCTTATTCAAAATCATCTTTAGGAACCTTAATTAGTGAACTGTTATGTAGTGTAGTATCGGCCTCGAGGCCTGTTGAAGTGTATAGCGCTGTTATTTCCCACTCTGTTAAATGACCCAAGACTACTGTGTCTTTTTTGGTTCTTGTGTCTGAAGTCTGCTGTTTTTATCAGACTTTCAGTCATTCTTCCTTGCCATTGTCATTGGACCTACGTCTAGCACTCTGGTCCCATTCTCTAACTTGTGGCTTATAATTTCACAGCAACCCTGTGAGATAGGAGTCCTTATTTATGGGGTCCAAAATTGTCCAACCTACAATAGAAGAAACTGAGGCAGAGCTCTGGACCAATTGCACTTTATTAAAGGGTCCATGGTCCCCTCTAATGAAGTGGATCTCAGATCTCCCTCATGATTTGTGATGCCTCCTTCTTCCAGGGCCCTAGTTTTATAGTGCTTGGTACCCAGGTGATGCAGAAGAGGCACAGTAAAATGCAGAGTCTTATTGGTTGATACACCTTGACCTTAATCCTCCAAGAGGGTCTACATGAAATATAGACTCACTTTGGTTGACAAATGAGCTGGCATGCAGACCTTGAGGGACCTTTCAGGAGGTCCTACCAAGCCAATGAGTAGACCTGTGTTATCAGGCTGATAAACAGATGTGAAAATATCTATGTGGGCCAATGGGCCAAGTAGAAAGGCAGTCCATGGGCTGCCAAACACTTCATGGTTAAATGCTCATAGCCATCTCCCCATGTTGGGCAACAGAAGGATGACCAGGGACAGAAGGGCAGCAAAAATAGCTGGGGGATTTTCCATGTAATTGAGTTATCTCTACCACACTGGGATTGGTCACCATCACGAGGCAAAAACAAGGGTGGAGGTCCTCTGGACAGTTTCCTATGACTAAATAAGTGAACTTACAACTTGCAGTTCACAGCTCTGGGGCCTAATATACAGAAGTTATAATCACTACCCCTGTGGAATCATATCAAGTTGATGAATACTGATTGGAATAAAATAGAGGTCTAATTAATCATCTACCACATATTATCCCCATCCTATAGATGAGGCAACTGAGGCTGAAAAAGAGTTAAGTGACTTACACAAGGTGATGAATTTCTGAGGCTATGTTAAAAACCAAGTCATTTTGACTCCAAGTCCAGAATTCTCTCTACTATATCATGCTACCACCCTTATATAGATAAAAGTCCCTAGAACTTCATTTCCTATTCTCTCATTAGAAGAAATTCCTTGGACTCTATTTCCAAGGACTCTGTATGTCTGGCTACAAAGCATTGGTGCCACCAGTTGAAGACTTCAGTTGGTGGAAAGTCTTCTAGGAAAGGAGGTCTGAAAAAAAAAAAGGAGAACTGTTGAAGGCATCAATGAGTGGGACCAGGAAAGATGAGGCAGAGTGAGAGAAGAGAGGCAGAAGGAGGAGCCTGGGAAGTGGTGCTGCTACGGGAGTCCTGGGAGAATCTCGATGGTCCCAGACTAGAGGAAGGAGTCACTAACAGCTCTCTGACTTGCTTCCCAAAAGGCTTTTATAGATTCTCATGAAGCAGCCAGCACCAAACTCCGAGCTTTTTACTACTGGGCCATGAATTCAGAGACACTCTTGATTTCCTGTGAGACTGCATAAAAATCATATTTTATTGTTACCTTTTTATATTACCTTCATTCAAGGGTATGCTGGTAAATATATAACAACCTGCTTTTCTATACACACCTCTAGTTAGACAGATGTATATATAGATAGATATAGATATATGTGTTAGTATACATGTATATATGCAATATGCACGTGTTTATACATATGTGTATACACACACGTTTTGTTGAACAGTTTCAGTCATGTCTGATTCTCCATGACCCCATGGTCATGAAAAATTTGGCAACAGTAAAAAGTTTATAAACATATAACAACCAAAAATTAATTAAAAATCAAATATGTAATGAATCCAAGGTGTTATGTTATGCAACTTCACTGCAACCTTGGTCCTGAACACAAAGCATGCGCACTTTGTACTGTGCATACCTTCAGGCCATGCAACACCAACTAACACTGCCAAAACAGAAAAGGCTTCATGAGTGAAAAAAATTAAAGAAGTCCTGCTCTAGGCAACTAAAATTATAAACAGCAGAAAAGATGCTCCCAATCTGCATTGGTAGAGGGAATTTCCTCTTACAGCGATTCCCTTTGCCAATGAAATCATATTTGCTTCCCCCATTAAATGTGAGCTCCATTACAGTAGGGAGTGTCTTTTTGTCTTTCTTTGTATCACTAGAGCTTAGCATAGTGCCTGGTACACTATAGGTGCTTAATAAATGCTGGTTGATTGCCTGCCCCCTTTTCTAGCCTAGATTATAAAAATTTTAGAACCTACAAGGAATTTTACCCATTTGTTTATGGAGTGGCTAAGAATGATTCTATTAATCTCAATTATCTTTCCTTGTTCATTATATGGCTAGTGTGTCTTAACTAATTGTTTTGTTATTTCCTTTTTTATTTGCATGGTCTGTAAGTAATTAGAGAATATTCCTCTGGTTGGGGCTCAGACTGCAATATGAATAATTTATTTTCCCAAGCACCCAACCCGGAACCTAGGTGAATAAGCAAGGGTTTCCAGAGACAAGAGTTCTCAGGGGTCTTGAGGCAACCCTTGTTACATTGCCGATTCATTCTTTTCTTGGAGCTCAAGCTCTAGCCAGAGCCTACTCCAGTTCCTCATCAGAGAGGGCAGGTGACCTTGGGTTTTCAAATGCTTTACTAGCAGCTCATAAGTTCTTCTATACCTGAGACTATGTCTGATGATGAACCTTGTCTGCTGTTCAAGGACGAGTTTAGGTTGATTCAGGAAGACTCATCATTTCATTGGCCACCAGGTAAAGGACTGTTTCATCCACCACAGCTATTAGAGACCATCTGTGAAGTTGTAGAGATGTTGTAACCTGTATTATGGAAGGAATGTTCACACCAACAAAAGCATGCAATAAGGTCAACAACCCTTAAATAATTAAAGCCACTGCTGAATCGTTTTTGCTAACAAAATCTCCATTTGGGTTTCTACAACTTGAAAAATCCTGATTTCACCACACAGGCTCTGATCACAAGAGATTCGTCTTTGTCACTGCCATCTATTCCCTACTTCAGCCCAGAACCAACCCATATATTGTATCACAGGCCCAGAACAGGGGACTCCCTTGGAATCTCTTCTCAATTGTTCCATGCTTACTATGGCGAGGATAAAAGTATGAACTGAGGAAGTAGGAGCCTCTGTCATATGAGTTTTCCAAGCTGCCTAGATGCCCAGAAGAATGCAGACACAGCAGACAAGGTGATGAAGAGCCTGGATGACAATAGTGATGGTTGACTTCTAGGAGCATGTAGGACAGGTGGTAGCACTCATAGGGGCCTGCAATGACTTCTGGGAGAATAGTTGAGCAGACAGCTCAGTCCTGGCCAGCACCATCCACCCAGCATCACTCTCCACATAGCCCTACTTCTGCCTCCAGATTCTCCAACTTCCTTGTCCCAGGATTGGCCAGAGAATTAGATATCTGATGCTCTGCTGTTCATTAAAGGCTTTAATAAACAAATCTTTTTTTCTAGGGAATCATTTTATAGCATCAATTAATCAACAAGCATCTATTAAATACCTACTGGGTGTCATGGTAAAAATGCTACAATTGCTGCCCTCAAGGAGCTTATATTTCATTAGGAGAAACATCATATACACATGAAAGCATAATTCCTGAGCTTCTGCCAGGTGCTGCAAACCATCAGATCCAAGATCACAACAGTGCCTGATTCATTTGGAGCCACCTGTTTCTTGGACTTTGCAAGACAGGAGATACCTAGTGCTCAAACTATCACGGACCTCTTTATAGATAGCATTTTACTATGTATGGTAGAGATATCATGGGATAATGGATAGAGGCCAGCTTCAGAGTAAGGAAGATCTGAGCTCAAGCCCCAACACTGACATCTAATGGTTGTGGACTCTTAGGCAAGTTATTTAGCCTCTTGGTGCAGAGAAATGGCAAAAATAAGTGTTAAGTACTTACCATGTATATATATGCAGGTCACTAGGCAGGTGCAAATGGCATTGACACAGAAGATTTGCTTATCTGGCATTCACAACATATGGCAAGATATAATATAGCAGTGAAATCTCAAGACCAGTCCAAAACAAACAAAAAAATACTCATTCAATCAGTCAACAGTTATTGGTGATTGGTCAAATTATAAGGAGTCCTTACAACAATTATTGAGACCTCCTTTCATCTAAACTTAATCTTAACATTTTTTCACCTGTCTGATTGTAATGGCCCTCCCTGCCCCCAGGGGCTCTGTGAGGATTAAAGTTCTCTAAATGTATACACAGCTGAAGGTGTGGCTGTGGGTGAAGGGTGTTCTGTGGCATAACTGTCATAGATGTCACTGACATAATGAATGCTTTATTTCAGGGGTATGACCCGCTGGGGGGAGTTTGATGACCTCTATCGCATCAGTGAGCTGGAGAAGAAACAGAGTTCTGTGCAGGAAGCCAAAGATCCCCAAGACGGTCAGTGTCAATACCTTCTGTGGCATGTGTGGTATTCCTTGGAAGCAATGGCAAAAGGTTAATCCTTGATTCTCTGAAATTTGCCTTTTTTACTCATTACCAGCCAAAAGGTTTACTTGGAAACCACTTTCATCATTTGGTCTCATAATGCCTGCATATGTGTAAAGTAATTTTAAAAGGAAAAGATTCTATGCCAACGTAAACTGGTATTCATGATTTTGGTTATGATGGTGGTTATTTGATGCTTTGGAGATCATCATTGCCATTATGACTAATACTTTCACCCACTGTCTGGCTGTTTTCTATGTTTTAGCAGGATTGGTACATACACCTGTCACTGTCTTATCATAATTTCTCAAAACTGAGTGAAATTTCTACATAAAATTATAGCAATTTGTGCCAATATCGCTTTTGATGTCCATTTCTCACTGTTCACTGCTAATTACTTATTTACGTAGTTTAGGTTGGAGTTTTTCCAATTGTACAGCCTATCTTTTTTATTTTAATTTTTATTTTTTTTTCTTGCTTTTTCTTAACTTTTTATCTTTGCCTTGACAAGTTGGTGGTCTAAGTAGACCCAGATAGCTGATTTCAAGAACAGCTCCCACATCAGCATCAAGTCTTTTCATGTTTGTGAAAATATAATCTATTTCATCCTTTACAGTGTTCTTTGGTCCAGTATCTACCAATTCTTTTCTCAAAGAAAGCATTCATAACATAAAGTCATGAGACTTCCGTGTAATCTCTAAGTTTATGATTTCTCTCAATAGTTCTTCCTGAACTACTCTTCCCCAAGTATGAGCTTTCCCTACTCATGAGAGCTCTTATTTTTTTTAAAGAATCTCCCTCTTCAGATAGTGGCTTGCTGATTAATTTCCAGGTATTATCTTCTACTAAGGGGCAGCTAGGTGGTGCAGTGGATAGAGCACCCAGCCTGCAGTCAGGAAGACTCATCTTCCTGAGCTCAAATCTGGCCATAGATATTTACTAGCTCTGTGACCCTGGACAAGTTACTTAACCCTGTTCACCTCAGTTTCCCCATCTGTAAAATAAGCTGAGAGAAAAATAGCAAACCACTTCAGTATCTTTGCTAAGAAAACTCCAAATGGGGTTATGCAGAGTCAGACACAACTGAAAAAAATGACTCAAAAACAACACCCACATCATCTCCCACTAACCATATTTCAAGATTTTTTTCAATGATTAAATAGAGCTAGAAATTCACAGAGCTCTACCTAAATGACTTCCTCCAGCTTGACCTTGTTATAAATCGAATTGCATTCATCCAAGTCTTCTATGACTCTTTATTTTTATAATAACCTAATCTTACATTCTGTACCTACTCCTAATTTCAGGAAGTCCCTAAAGAGCTCCATGCCCATAACACAACAATATGTTTCAACTAATTCAACCCCCATTTTTTTCAGGATTGAATAGTCAGCAAACCACGTCTGCTACCATAAGCCCTAAGCATGTAATATTGTGCAGCAGTGACGCAATGCAACAATGCTATGTAAAATTAATATGTGGCAAATGAATCAGTAAATATGTGTCAGTTGGTAGCAATGAAACAGATAATAAGCCCATGACTATGAGAAACAGTTTGAATAAATGCATTCATGTGCCAGCAACCAGTATTTAATTAGACAGACAACATCTAATAGGTCAGTCCAACATATATAAGCACCAGCAAAAACACCACCACCAAAAAATGTATTTACAATCCTTCTATTACTGCAATAGTCTTCCTTCATCTCTTCCTTCCTCCCTCCCTCCTCTCCTTTCCCTCCGTCCATATAGAGAAACATACCCTTATCTGCAGGTGTTCTGCCCAAAGGAATATAAATCTTGATCAGTGAAACCTCTCAAGATATCTTAGGGTTTATGGGCAAGATATTTTTCCCTCTTCCCTATGTATTTATTCTATCATTCAAAAAAAGAACTGGGGGGAAGCAGGTAGGTGGCACAATGGATAGAGCTCTGGTCTTAGAGTCAGGAGGACCTGAGTTCAAATCCATCCTCAGACACTTGACACTTACTAGCTATGTGACCCTGGACAAGTCACTTAACCCTGATTGCCTCACCAAAAAGAAAAAAAAAAACTGGGACAACTAACTCTTTTGCCCCATGTAGTTTATTTTATGATTTCTTGAAATACAGCACTGGAAAACCAGACTTCGATGAAGGCCATTGGGATTAAAATGAAGCTACTTGACCCTTAAACCCAAATCACCCAGGCTCTCGCTAATTGGCCAACAACAGGTCCCAGCCCAAGCCTCACTTGGTCATTGTTTGAGTTTTAGTGGCTCAGAGTGAGTGTAAATAACAATTGTTTCTGTTCTGGCCTGAAACCCTCTTGATTTTTTTTTTTACTAGGTAAAAGAGGCCATTTTTTGCCTCATTTCTTACCTAGCCTTAATCACTGAATGGGTGTTACCTCAGACAAGCTGAGAGCTTAAAAAGGCCAAGGTCTCCCACTGCTTCTGGGGCCATCTCCAGTCATCCTGATCTATATCTTGCCACTGGGCCCAGATGGCTCTGGAAGAGAAAATGGGGCTGGTGACTTTGCACAGCCCTTCCTCACTTAAAATCCAGTTCGCTTTCAAGTCAGGACATCACCTTCTTGATGTCATTGGTCCTCTTTGAGAACAAAGGACAAACAACAACAATTACTGCAGTGAATTGATTATTAAAGAAGAAATTTTCCATGGGACACAAACCAAATTTTTATTTGAAGAACCACTGAGTCTTCCTGTCATTGGGTGGGGGTTTTTTTAAGTACATAAGCAAGAAGATCTTTTTTGAAAACTGATAAATAGATGTATAGAATAATTTTACATACACATATTGTGTGTGTGTGTATTTATATATTTAAAAGGAATAGCAAGTTGTACATAATAGTTTGCAGTTTCACATGCAATCAGCTTTTTTAAATTATACTATGTTATGGAAATGATTGTTTCATTCCATAAATTAAAAATAAAATAAATACATATAAAAAAGGAAAAAATTCAGAAAATTATTTCAAAAGAAAGCAAGCAAATTGAATTAATATTCAGCTTAAAGAAGAGAGAAAAATAATGGAAAAATCAATAACTATTTTGAGGGGGTAGGGAATCCCCAAGGTGGTTTTTGTAAGATCTAAAAATCCCAAAGGCAAGAGAGAAAGAAAATAACATTTGAAAAATAATCTGAAGGAGAAAACAATTAAAATTGAAAATTACAAAGAACAAGTACAGTTAAAAGAAGTATCAGAAGATGTCTTTCATCTTTTGCAGAGATGGAAAGTCTACTTGGGTGGAACATTACATATATTTTCAGATATGTTCAGTGTTTTAATTAATTTTGCTGATTTTCTTTTCTTTTTCCTCTTAATTTTCTTATCTTTTACGATATTATTTGTAATATGGGATGGCTTTCTGGGAGGAAGAGGGAGAAAGATATAAGGGGAAAGTGAGGCAATGTAAAAAAAGATATCAATAAAAGTTTACTTTTAAAATAACAGGGAGAGATATAAAAAGGAGATCAGACATCTCATGGAGCTGTTCCATATGTAATGGTTCTCATGAGTAATAGAGTTCATGTGTATAATAAAGTCCAGAGATAGTATGGGACCCAGATGTAATATGTCCCATTTGCAGGGAATGATGAGTTTTGTATTTGGTGCTAATACCATGTTAACAGCTCAATTACAGTATTGCCAAGGCTGAGCAGGTCATGATGCCCTTTCTCCAGCCTTCAGTGCTCAGCTCAATTTTCCATATGAGTTTTTTAATATCTATTGCCAAGAACTAGCTGCCCAAACAGTGACAACGAAGACAACAACAAAATCTAGATTCAGATGTTCTCTCTTGTTAGTTCCAGAGCCTTCCCCTCCATTCCTCTACTGCTGGAGGGAGAAACAAACCTCTTCCCTCTACCAATCACGTCATTGTAAACGTCATTATGCCATTCAGTATTGTAGACCTGAAACTATCTCTCTCTCTCTCTCTCTCTCTCTCTCTCTCTCTCTCTTCCTTCCCTCTCTCCATAGATATATAGTGGGAATGAATTTTTAAAAAGGGAAATCATAGAGATTAATTGGGGAGCCATTCAACTGAAATACCAGTCATCCCTATAGGAAATATAAGCTCCTCTCCCGTCTCTTAGAGAGAGTGAGAATAAGAGGTGAATGTTCAGTCAGTTAATGGAGGCCCCCTTGTCTGCTAGCAATGGAGGTATCAGGTACCCGGTATAGGGGTATGAGTATCTCAGCAGCCCACTCCAAAGCTGCTGCAGCTCCACTCCGGCATACCTTTGGCTCCATCATCTTCTCTCAGGATCATCACCAAGCATTCCCCTCAGGTTTTACCCAGTTTCCTGCTGAAACAGTCTAGCTTACACAATCCTAGCCTCCACCTCTTCAGAACAGCAGCGACAGTTCCTTGGCCTCATGACCTCATGCTATTCCTCTCCCTTTCTGAAATCCACTTAAATTCAATGATATGGGCATTGGGAATACAGACTCTAGGTACAAATGTCTGTTTGGCCACAATTATCACTTCTTGCAGAAAGAGAGGGGGAAGAGGAAGGATTACTCTGGATTTCAGACATTAATAATCTCAACCATCCTTGGGAACATCCCTTTTTTTAAAAAAACAGTTCCTGAAAGAGATTCCAGGAACAACCCAGGAAGCAGGAAAACAGACATAAGCTAATAATCTTGCATTCTTCTTAGATTATATGTCTTGTAACAGCAGCACCCTGAGGCCTCTGGTAGTGGATGAACCAGATTCTCCCTTGCTATACAGAACGATGAGTGAAGCAGCCTTGGTGAGAAAGAACATAAACCTTGGCAAGATAGAGAGAAGAGATCCACAGCATCACAGAGTGTCTATTAATGGCCACTTCTATAACCATGAGGTGAGTTAAAAATCAGTGGGCAGGGAGGGGGTTGTGAAGCATAGGTCGTTGAATACGATTTGGGGGTTGACTTTTTGTATTTTTGTGTGCTTTTTCAATGAACAAAATTTTATTTTCTCTCCTACTCGCCTCCCTTCTTCCCCCAATTGAAAAAAGAAAAAGGAAGGAAAGGAACAGAAGGGGTAAAGAGAAAAAGGGAAGAGGGAAGGAAGAAGGGAAAAGAAGGAAGGAGGAAAGGAAGGGAAAACCTATAAAACAGATACTCATGTTCAAGCAAATTCCCATTTTGGCCATTTCCAAAACATCCATCTCATTCTGCACCCAGTGGCCCTCACTTCTCTGTCAGGAAGGATATTGTCTGCTTTTTCATTGGTCCTCTGGAATCATGATTGGTAATTGTGAGGATCAGAGTCCTTCAGTCTTTCAAAATTGTTTTTGAAATGTTGTTACTATTATATAAATGTTATCCTAGTTTTTAATAGGATTTTTTAATAAATACTTTGGGAGAAAGACTCCATTTTACTAAAGGCATGGAGGACAAAACCTCATTTCTGAGGGCATAGACACTTGTTGTTATTTCCCAACAGCTATTCTAACCTGACTCTTTGTCTTTCTAACCTTGGACTCATTCAAGCAGCATTTCCTCTGAAGTCTAAAGGAATGGAAATTTCCTTTCCATATTCCCTTGATTTTTTGGCTCAACTTCTTACTCCCAGTTCAAGAATGTTTCTCCAAATTGTTCCCCGTTTGACCCTCCTATGATTTACAATGGCAACCTGTCATAGCCTCAACCTTTTTACTTTTTGTACAATATTTGTATAGTACTTTCAGTCAGTCAAATAACATCCATTAAGCACCTACTATGTGCTCGCACTGGTCTAAGCAGTGGGGATGCAAAAAAATGGAAAAGACAATTTCTGATCTCAAGGACCTCACCATTTAATGGTCTTTCAGGTTTGCAAAATATTTTTCTCCCTGCCCTGGAAGAGATTTGAGAGGTTATGACAAGAGATGATGTGCGTACCAAGCCGAGAAAACAGCAGTGCAATCTCTTGAAGACACAGCTCCATCTATCGGGGTACATGGATCATGACTCACAGATCACAGATTTGGAGCTGGAAAGGGCCCTAGAAGTCATTGAGTCTAATCTACTCATTTTCCAGATGAGAAAACTAAGGCTCAGGCAGGCTTGTCCAAGGTCACACAACTTGAAAGTGTGATAAGGTGGGATTTGAACTCAGGTCTGACTCCAGGTCCAGTCTTCTATCCACTCCACCAAACCGCCTCTGTTAGGCAAAAACTACTGAGACAAAATAGTCTGCTCCAGCCAGCAGATGTCAGTGGCCCAATAAGCATTTATTAAGCACTTACTATGTGCTGCACACTGTGTTAAGAGCTAGAGATACAAAGAAAAGTAAAAGACAATCCTTGCCTCCGGGGGTTCACAGTCTAATAACATGCAGATATATATACAAACAAGCTATATACAGAATAAATAGGAAATAACATACATTATAGACTATGAAAATGTCATACTGGGCACCTAGGCTAGTTATAATTAACTGAATATGTGATTCTTTACATACTGATCATGCATAGATGATGAGTTTCTAATCTCTTAGAATTTTATAATATCCATTTCAGCTAACTGCAGGTGCCTTGGGATAGAGATTATACATGGCTACTTAGATAATTACCCTACTCTGGGCCTCAATTTCCTCATCTGCAAAATAGATGGCCTTTGGGGCTCCTTCCAGCTAAAGAGCAAGGATCCTCCTCCTCCTCGTGTAGATCAAAGTCAATCCATACCTTTCCATCCTATGACATTCTTCCTGTATCTTTCCCAAAATCCTATATAGAGATTTTACTCAGTGATCTGGGATCTCAGTGAACCTTGAGGTTCTCCACCCCTGTGTGTGGTCTCTGTCTCTCTGTCTCAGACTCTGTCTTCATCCATCTCTGTTTCTCTGTCTGTCTTTTCTCCTTCCTCCCCCCTTCTCCTCTCCCTCTCTCTTCATCTTTTCCTTTCTCACCATCTCTCTTTCCCTCCCTCCCTCTCTCTCTCTCCTGTTCTCCTCTCATATTTTTGCATCTACCAACACACACATACATACACACACAATTAACTATCAAAAAGCATTTGTTAAATGACTATTATATGGCAGGTATTATTCTAGCTACTGAGGATACAAGTTCAATGAATGAAGCAATCCCAATCTGCAAAGAACTTTATCTATCTTTCTGTCTGTCTAATTATTTTTGTCTGTCTATGCTTTCATCTATCTCCATCTCTCTCCATCATTTCTCTATATAGTGTTCAGGCTATTCATCATTGTCCCTTCTCCTTAATAAATCATCAGCTCACTTCTTTCTCTGCCCATTCATGTCCTTGATGGTGTCTTTTATGTCACTGTTGACACATAAATCATTATTAGTAATGCCCTGTAATATGAAATTGAATTTAGGGAACAAAGTCCTCTACTAGAAACTTAACCTCTGGCATTATTTTCTTCTTCTCTCATTTGAAACCAACCCCCCCCCCCAAATTTTAAACCTAGGAACTCTAAGCATGTGAAGAAAATATAGAAGGCTTGTGAGGTCAAATTAACCAAGTAATGAATAGCATGCCCTGTTCTCCCATAGAAAGACACATAGATTTCCTGGGCAGAGCACAAAAACCAAATTAGACCATAAAGAAGAGATGAGAAAATGCACCTCGCTCCCTTCTTTGTAGAATTGGGGTTTGTGGATGTGAACCATTGCATATTCTATCACACTCCACTGATGTGTTGGCTGGTTTGGGTCAATTACTTTTCCTTCCTTTTTCTGTTTTATTCTCCATTACAAGGGATGGCTCTCTGCATGGGGGAGGAGAGGCATATATTCAGGAACTGAAGGTGTTACAAAGATAAAAGCTATAAAAATTTAAAAATCAGTAATCAATTAATATAGCAGGATCTTAAAAAACTCTTTTGGACATTCACAGATTTAGACCATGGTTCACGCTATTATTTTGTACCCAAAACTTTATATTGCTGATGCTCTGGGGCCTAGAGTTTAGGCCTTCTGCAAATAGAAGAATCAGGCCTGAGGATGTAGCTATAATGTTTATTTCCTTCTTCCAGACATCAATTTTTACTCCAGCTTATGGATCCCAAACCAAAGTGAGAATTAACAGTAACATGAGAACAGAAGAAGTAATAAAGCAGCTTCTACAAAAATTCAAGGTAATCTTTCCTTCTGAACTCAAGTGGAAATCACTAGTCCATGGCTTTGGTGACTTGGGTGCAAAATCCAGTGCAATCTCCGCCATTACTATTTCTACCACTGACAAGCTCAGGGCTTGGCCCATTGCCATTTCCTGCTTTGCTTCTCTATGTCTAGGTTTCCAACCACCCCAGTTCTTACGGGTAGGTGAGGATGTAGGCTTACCTCTTCCATCCTTGCCCTGTTTCCTGAAAAAATGTTCTAACCACCTTCCTTTTATGGTTTTTAAAAGGTTGTACCACTATTCACTATAGGGAGACTTATGAGATGATTATTACAGACAAATCATTGGGAAATCATAAAGGATTCTGCTAGTACCTGGCTCAGCCTTCTCTGATACTTGGGGCTCCCAAGATAGTTACCCCAAGCTAAAGGGACTACATCCTTTAGTAGTGGGTCTACTACACTCAGTGATCTGGGAACCATCCTCTAGTCTCTGTCTCTCTTTCTCTATGTCATCTCTATGGCATAGGTCTAGATCTCCTCTCAGTATCCAGTTAATATAGTTATTTTTTCTCTCATCAACCAGAGGACATAATTGGTTTGAAGCAAAGTCAGATAATGAAAGAGCATAGCAAGAACAGTAATAATGAACTATTAGCTAGGGCACACTATGTTAAAAATACACCATTAGTTGGAAGGGTGGCATTTATTTAGAAGTGGCAAATGGGGATTACACGCAAAAGGAAGATGTGTGGCCAAGAAGGGCAAGTTATGCCAGCCTTCCCTGCCCCCCACCCCAAGAACACTGATATCTTCTTAATGATGCCATTGCATTGCTCTCGGTGGGCCTTCTTCTCCTTGAGTGTGGTGGGTCATGACCAGTCATCTTGACTTTTGCCTTGCCACTGAACTCTGATGACTCTGGAGAAGAGAATGGGGCTGATAACTTTGCACAGCTCTGCCCCACTTAAATATAATTTATAGGAAGTCAGTCATCACCCTCATGATGTCATTGGTCCTCTTCAAGACAAACAAAAACAAACAACAATTTCCAACATTCCCTACTAGTCTCATGGTGAGTGCTAGACACATGATTTCAACTACGCCTTGATCTCATCATCTTATGTGGTGGCTTATACCTTCTAGGTACAAAGTCTCTACTGGGTAATGATGTCTGCTACCAACTTTTGGCCTCTTCTTTTATCTCTAGGCTGCTAGGGTATAGTAGCTAGAACCTCTTCCTGATAAGAGGAGGCTGATTGCTTTTCAGTCATTTCACCAGTCATTCAGTAAGCATTTATTAAATGCCTACTATGTGCCAGGCACTGTGCTAAGAGTATAAAAGAAGCAGCTGGTAGAGCAGTAGCCTGGAGTCAGGAAGACCCAAGTTTGAATGTGATCTCAGACACTTAACTATGTGACTCTGGGCAAGTCACTTAATTGCTACCTGCCTCAGTTTCCTCAGCTGTTAAGTGGAGATAATAATAGCACCTACCTTGTGGGGTTGTTGTGAGGATCAAATGAGATAATATTTGTATACTTAGCACAGTTCCTGGTACAAACTAGATGCTATATAAATGCTTATTTCCTTCCCTTCTCTTTCCCCTTGCTCCCAAGGAGCTCGTAGTCTAAAGGGTGAGTCAACATGGAAACGATTTTGTGTAAACAAGATTTATTTGGGATAAATTGGAGATAATTTATCAATGGAACAGGTATCTGGAAAGGTGAAGTGAGATTTTAGCTGGTCCTTAAAGGAAGGCAGGGGAGCTAAGAGGTGGATATAAAGAGCATTACTATATCCAAGTATACAAGCAGAGCTCTCCCAAGCTAAGAGGAAGCCTTTTAGACTTCAGGTTTTAGGTGGGCCAAAGTCCAGGGTTACTGCAGACTATCTAGCTTGTGACCTTACATGTTCCTAAGATTCTCTCTGGCTTAGCACCCAAATGATTTGGAGTTAGAGCAAAAGATAAGAAGCACTGTCACCTTTCTCTGTCTAGTCCTGTGCCTTCCTACCAAGGCCCCTGCCTTTACCAGTCATATCAGTTGAAGGCAAAACCCCATTTGCTTCACCTTATTTTGACCAATGGGTAAAAACAAAACCTTTCTCCTGAAAATTCTAGAAGGTGGTAGTAGTAGTAGTAGTAGTAGTAGTAGTAGTAGTAGTAGTAGTAGTAGTAGTAGTAGTAGAAGATGAAGATATTCAGAAAATTAAGCTTTAGATTTTCTCAGGATTTGGGATCTTCATTGGATTTTCTCCCTATTAGTCTGAACAAATCCTTTCTGGGCTTTTCCTGACAGTAGCAGATGAGGTCACTGTGCAACACCCTCTCTGCCACAACTAACTCTATGAGCCCCCTTGTACCCACAGCCTCAGGATTACCCCCAGCGTAGTTCAGGGATTTCAACACTGATGCATGAAAGCTAATCGAAATATTTTTACACAACAGAAAGTTATGATTGTTTATTTTTCTTTAACAGATTGAAAACAATCCCCAGGATTTTGCCCTTTACATTATCTATGCAACTGGAGGTAAGAAAAGGAGGTAATTGAAATCATCTGATTCTTTTCATGAGTCCTTCCTTTAGAGACCGTTGGGGGGGGTTTGTTTTTGTTTTTGTTTTAATCAGTAAGAAAGTCAGATGGCAAAATTGTTTCATTTTGTGAAAAATGGAAGGAGTTGGCATTTTTGTGCCACCATCTTATATTTAGGGCAACCAGGATTCCAGATACTCCTAGAAATTTGATAACATACAAAGGACAAGAAAATATTTGGCACTTATCATTATAATTACCTAGTATTTAGCTTGGATTGTTTTTTGTCCTTTTCATTTCTAATGTATCAATCAATCAGTAAACGTTTGCCAAGCACTTACTATGTGCCAGGCACTGTGTTAAGCACTGGGAATACAAAAAGAGGTAATATACAGTCCCTGCCCTCCAAGAACTTAAAATTTAGTGGGGAGACAACATTCAAACAAATATATACAAAACAAACAAAGTCCAGGATAAATAGGAAATAATGAATAGAAAAAAGGCACTGGGATTTAGAGGGGTTGAGGAAGGCTTCCAATAAAGTCGGGACTTAAAAGAAGCCACCGTGTATACTATTTTCCTAGTTCTGCATACTTCTCTCTGTATCAGTTCATATAAGTCTTCCCATACTTTTCTGAATTCGTCATATTCATCATTTTTATGGCATGGTTAACATTATCATTCTTGTACCACATTCTGCTTAACTTGCTTGCCTATTCATCAGTCTCTGTTTTTTATTTTCAGAAAAGAGACGGCTAAAGAAGACAGACATTCCCTTGTTTCAGAGGCTTTTGCAAGGTCCCTCACAGAGGAATGCCAGGATTTTCCTCATGGACAAAGATGCAGAAGAAATCAGTAGTGATGTATGAGACGGCATCCTCCAGAATCTTTCTTTGTTTTCTTTGAGACTCAGTGCTTCTCACAAATATGTTTGATTTTGTCTCTTCCTTTCTTAGGTGGCTGACTACATTCACTGTCACCTTTCTCTCTTGGAATCAATCCTTCAAAGATTAAATGATGAAGAAGCACAAGAGATTCAAAAAATAATCACAAAGTGAGTAGAAATTCTTATATTAAGTTCATTTGATTTTGTTGCCAAACCAAAGCACATTTAAGTGCTTTTCCTTTTCTTCTTTCTTTTTTTACTTTTCAGATTCAGTGCAGAGAAGTCTTTTATACGAAAACATCTTCAAAATAAAATGATAGTAAAGACAGAGACAACAGTGTAGTGTAACAAACACCATGGATCAAACACTTTGGCCAAGTGAAAAGTATTTGCATACTTAATGAGTGCATGAATATTGTAGGTACATGCATTAATATAGGAACTTCGAGCTTGTAGAAAATCATCTGACCAGGAAATTTCACCTCCATAGGAAGAGGTGAAGTTGCCTTCATATTAGAATTGGGGTACTATGTATCCTGAAAATTAGATGGCCAGAGTAGTACTCATTTTTTTTTCAAAGTTAGAGAGGCATTTTGGACAGTGTGAATTTAAAATCTCTTCCTTAGCTTGAACGTTGTGAACTAACTCTTTGCAAGAAATGACAAATGAAATGGGAAATAAAGACTGCGAACACTTTTGGAAAAAAAAGACACATTCTTTATGTTGCAAAGAAATTCAGTTTCACTGAGTGGAATTTATAGATCATTGATGACTTGGGTTTTCACAAAAATGAGGATGACTTTGCAAGTTGGCAAGTGAGCTTCTGTTATCTGCTTGTTATCCTGATAAAACCCCAGAGGACCAAAGACCATAGGCACCTAGTAAACTACAATATCTGCAGGCGGACCTTTCCCAGCATTACTGGCCTTCTAGTTCCTTTGCCCTGAAGGGACTTCTGTATAGGAAGTATGACATCTGGTAAAGGATTTCATGGAAAGTTCAAAAAGCTGTCCCTGACTTCCTATTTATTGTTTTCCAGAGCTAACTTTCAAAACACAAAAGAAATTCTGAAAACACAACATGAATTTGGAACTTGTGGTGGTTATTTTTATATGTAGTTGTTGTCATCAACAATAATTTTTTAAGCAATTCCTTATAAGGGTCAATAGGTCTTTTTCTTAATCTACCTCCATTTTTATTTCTCATGATATCGTCTAAAAAAAACTAAAACATTTTATGTGTTATATAGACTAGAGCACTGTACGATAAGTACACAGCTGGAAAATTACTTTTGAATGTTAAAATACATATCACAATCATTTCAAAGATATATAATTCTAAATTATCACCAAAATGGACTGGAGTGTGTTCACATACATTAAATTATATTAAAGACCTCCTTGTATGGTATACTACATGTGACCAGGCTTTCATTACTCTGCTTGACTTTTGGTAACTGTCAAGAAAAAGATGCCTACTTACTAAATATGAGACTGAGAATATAGACTGTAACTCATAGCGCTCTAACTCATATATTCATAGAGAATATAAGATAGAGTTTATAAATCATTAATGACTTTTGGGTTTTCACAAAAATGAGGATGACCTTGCAAACTGGCAAGTGAACTTTTTATATGTGATAGAGACTAGAGTCCTGTATGATAAGTACACAGCTGGACAACTACTTTTAAATATTAAAATACACATCTCAGTCATTTCAAAGACATATAATTCTAAATTATGGCCAAAATTGACTGAAGTGTGTTCATATACATTAAATTATATTAAAGACCTCCTTGTATGATATACTACATGTGACTGGGCTTTCATTACTCTGTTTGCTTTTTGGTAACTCTCGAGGAAAAATTTGCCCAATTGCAAAATGAGAGGCTGAAAATATAGACTATAACTCATAGTGCTCTAACTCATATATTCATAAAGAATATAGAGTAGAATTTATAGATCATTGATGACTCTTGGGTTTTCACAAAAATGAGGATGACCTTGCAAGTTGGCAAATGAACATTTTATATGTGATGCAGGCTAGTGCTCTGTAGGATAAGTATACAGCTGGAAAATTACTTTTCAATATTAAAATAACACATCACAGGAGCTTACAACTCATGCTACTTTCTGATAACTTTCCTTAGTTGAGAAGACTAAATTACTTACACCTTGAAAGAAATGGATTTCATCACAAATGCTTTTATTAAGTATTTACAAAGATGTCAGGCACTGTGCTAAACTCTGGGAATACAAAGGAAATATGTGCAATCGCTGCCCTCAAGGAACTCACATTTTAATGGAAGAGACAACATGCAAATAACTATTTTTATATAAGATTTATGCAGTGCAAATGGAAAGAAATCTCAAAAGGAAGGCACTAGCAGCGGGGAGGTAGGGCAGGAAAAGGAAGGACCTCTTGAGAGACTGTGAGCTTTGAGCTGAGTCTCAAAGGAGGACTCACTCAAGGAGGTGGAGGTGAGGAGGAAGAGTGAATGCACAGGAATCTCCAGTGCAAAAGCCTGGACTTGGTAGATAACATGTCATGTGTGATGAACAGGAAGGAGGCCAATGTAGCTGGACAATACAATGTGTGAAGGGGAGGGAGCCAAATTCCAAACAGAGAACTATCCTGAAAGTGACAAAGAACCACTAGAGTTTGTTGAGCTAGAGAGGTGATGTGCTCCAACCCGAACTTTCAGAAAATCACTTTGGCACCTAAATCAAAGGTGCATTAATATGAAGAGAGACTGGAGGCAGGGAGACCAACCAGAAAGCTATTGCAAACATCCAGCCTAGAGGTGATGAGGACCTGTGCTAGGGTAGTGTCGGTGTGAATGGTGAGAAGGGGACTTAGGCAAGAGATGTTATGAAAGAAGAAATGAGCAAGATCTAGCAATGGATTGGATGGATCTGTGGCATGAATAAGAGGGAGAAGTCAAATATGACACTGAGGTTGTAAGCCTGGATGACCAGTAGGATGGTGGTGTTTCCTTCACCAGTTACAAGAACGTTTGGAAGAGAGGAAGGGTAGGGCATGGCAGGTAGGGAAAGATTACAAAATAATTTTTGTACATGTTGATTTTGAGAAGCCTGCAGAACCTCCCCTTTGAGAAGCTCCAAAGGCAATTGGTGATTCAGGAATGAAGATCAGCAGAGAAACTATGACTGGATAGGTAGATCTGGGCATAACCCATCTAGAGAAGATCACTGAACCCATAGGAGCTAATAACATCACTGAGTGAGCCAGTAAAGAGGGAGAACTGAAGATCACTCAGGATATCCACTGTTGGTGGCCATGCCCTGAATGAAGATCCTAGAAGGAATAGAAAGAGCAGTGAGACAGGTAAGAAGAGGAGAACCAGGAGAGAGCAGGGCCGTAAAAGCTTAGAGAGGAGGAGAGGGCAATGAGGAGTTTCACAGCTAGCAGAAAGGGAGTTCAGGAAGAATGGGGGTTGGAAAAAGCCATTTTGTTGTTGAGTCATTTTTCAGCCATGTCTAGCTCTTCATGACCCTATTTGGGGTTTTCTTGGAAATGATACTGAAATGGTTTTCCATTTCCTTCTCCAGCTCATTTTACAGATGAGGAAACTGAGGCAAATAAGCTTAAGTGACTTACTCAGGATCACACATCTAGTAAGTATCTAAAGCCAGATTTGAACTCAGGAAGATGAGTCTTCCTGACTCTAGGCCCAGCACTCTATGCACTATGGCGCCCCCTGGCTGTGCTGGCAAAGGACATTAGATTTGACAATCAAGAAATCCTTAGCAACTTTGGAGCAAGCAGTTTTCAGTTGAATGATGAGTGTGATATGAGATCACAAAGGATTTAGAAGCACATGTGAGTAGAGGAAGTGACAGTACCTCCTGTAAGCAGCTTTCTCAGGGAGTGTAGGCAAGGGAGAAGAGATGTAGAATGGTATCTGCTAAGGCTAACCAAATGAGGGTTTTTTGGAAGGAGAGAGACATAGGCTTCAGCAGAGGACCCATTATATAGGAAAATAACTGAAGTTCAGTGAGAGAAAGGGGATGACGGAGGAGGCAACATGCTGGAAAAGACAGGAGAAGATGGGTTCAAGGATGCACATTAGGGGGGTTTTCTTGGCAAGAAGAATTTCATCTCTACTGTTTTCTTTAAAAATGGAATAAATAATACTAATTTCAGGAGTTTAATAAATTAGTGGCATCTGTACAGTGATTTAAACTTTGCTGTTCAGATTCACACAATCCCTGGGAATTCTGTATCATAGGTAGCATTTTCAAGGATTTTGCAAATGGGAAAGCAGCCTTAAAGAGGTTTAACCATAGTCATCAGTCAGGATCTGAACCCAGGTCTTCCTGACTCTTATGCCTAGCACATTGCCCCCTAAAATGCAGTGTGACACAATGGAAAAGACACCAAATTCAAAGTGAGAGGATGTGAGATTGGATCCTTGCTGTGCCACTTGAAGCCTGTGTAACCTGTAACTTCACCTCTCAAAATGGTAGGTTGAGAAGTTAGGGGGAAATGTTGGCCTAAATAAGAGTTTCTTAGCCTGCATTCCATAAACTTTTTTTTAAATATGTTGCTAACAATATCTCAATATAACTTGTCTCCTTTATAATTCTGTATGTTTTACTTTATGTATTCAAAAATAAAACTTTGCAAAGAGGTCCATAGGCTTCACCAAACTGTCAAAGGGGGCCATGACACAATAATGGTTAAGAACTCTTGGCCTAAGGTTATTGGCCTAACTCTTGGCCATTTCTAAATGTATGATCCTAAGAAAGTCTTTAATACAGTTGTTGGGAGGGGTGAAGGGAGACAGTGATGGGGATTCATGCATGGGTGCCATTCCATGGAACATGTATGAAGCTGAAATGAGATCCCCTGGCCACTTCTAGTCATACTCTATGGCTTTACCCTGAAGGGGTTAAGCTTTGTGATGATGATGCAATGTCCTTATTAGCTCCTTAGACCCTTCACCTGTGGTATGCCCAAGAGGACAAGAATCACCCAGAAGGAAGAGAAATCACTTCCACACTCACTCCTCTTCCATCTGCCCAGCATGTTGACACTTTCTCATGAGGTAGGGAGGGGCTCCCATTCTCTTATCCTGAAAAGCTTTGGAGGCTGCTCATGCATGATAGAAAGAGCATATGTCCATCTACAGGAACCTGAAACTAGATCCCAGGTCTCTGACTGCCTCTTCTGTTTTGTGTTTCTTTCCCTGAGGACATGGGATCGTGATGGATAAACTTTTCAGGAGTTGCTCCCTCAAGAGTGTGGGGGTCCCTGGGTTCCTCCTGAGTCAGAGCTGACTGACAGTAGGGGGGACTTTTCTGTGATTATATTCTGCTCAGAGATGACCTCTGGTAGGCAGATGAACCCAAGCCATCTACTGGTTTTGTGGGAGATGAGGACCTTGGGGGAGTTGGTTGGACAGTTCAGAGCAAAAGTGAAAGAGAAATAGCTCTCCACCTATCCCGGAAAATGTTTTATATTTTGACATTTTAAGTATCAATCCTGTAATAGAAATTATAGCTTATGTTTTAATAGTTGTTTGTCAATGTGTGGCAATGAGCCTTTTGTGTTTTAAGTATTTCTTTTTTAGAGAAGTAAATAAATGACTATCATATACCTAATCCTCTTTGTGCATTGAGTTCCTTTGTAGAAACAACCCTGAGAAGTCCTCTTTTAAGAAACCCTGCACATGAACCCATCTAAGCTTTGTTTAAGTTATTGTCCCTGGAATTCTCTTCCATCGAGTGCTGGAGGCAGGGTGGGTTTATACCAAGACAGAGTGTATAAGAAAAGCCTGGTTCCCCTCTTTGGGACTCAATTACTCCCATGGCTAACTCCCAGTGAGTTAATGTGAGCCAAAAGCTGGGACCTCTTAGTGAGAGAGCATTCCCCAACTCCCCAGTCTGCTAATCTACACACAACATCTTCTTTATGGAGAGGTTGGGCTTTTAGCAACTTCCATACCTTCAGAATATAACCCTCAAACCAAAAGTAGGAGGAAAAGACCTCTGATGCCCAGACCAGCTGTCCCAGAAAGTAAGTACTTTAGTCCCTCACTGAGAAACTTATTGACTTGGGGTGGGGCGGGGAAGCCTTGGCTACCAAGCTATATGCTTACATTCTTATCTTGATTTTTAAAAAAGCCTTTATATAAGTATAGAGAATAACTTTGATGAAACTATGAGAAAAGAACAGACAGGTTTTTGCAGACAGATGATTTCCTACAAAAGACTACATCTTCATAGGCTACTAGTGGAATATACTATATCATAAAGAAAATCCTAGTGTCTCTTTTTGGTTAATTTCATAAAATCATCTGAGTAGGTGGAGCAGAAAGCAGTTTTAAATGTTCTTCTCAAGTAAGATAATTCACATGTTAAACTCACAGATTTTAGGACAGATGTGACAACAAATGGCTGTTCAAGCATTCCCTGAACATCATCAAGCAAATCACAAAACAGGGAGTCCTGCACTCACCAAAATCACTTATCGGGGTCCCAGCAGCTAGGCGGCACAGTGACTAGAGTGAGAGACTTGAGGTCAGAAAGATGATTTCAAATCCTGCTTCAGACACTTACTAGCTGTGTGACCATAGGCAAGTCACTTAATCCCTCTCAGCCTCAGTTTCCTCATCTGTAAACCACGTTAAGATTTGGCTATATAGATGCTATCTATTATTATGTTCAATACAAGGTGCAAGTGAAAGAGGGATTCCCCACTGATGTCAAATTTCTCCGAAAGTCTCCTTTTGTAGATAACATTGTGATGATTATATCAAGCTCCAGAACTCCATAGGACCCCTTCATTAAGTCCAAGGCCTTTGGAACAGTAGTGTAGTAGAATGGCAACTGAGAGGACCTGGAGCCTAATCACGCCTCTGATGCTAACTCCCTGTGTGACTTTTAGTATTTTCCCAGTTGTACAATGTGGCTGACAAATCACGGATCTCACAAGAATTAAATTGGCAGGTGATCTGATGATTAAAAAGAGCATGAGGACATGATTACATATACGTATGAGAAGTGAGCAGATCATGCAAGGACAACAGAGGATAGTAAATGAACACCCTCATACCGGCCATGGTATTCAGGAAATAAAGTAGAAACCAAAGGAAGGTCTCCATTACATCAAGGGCATCTTTTCTGGAGGATTTCTGGAAAGGCAGACAAGAATTAAACAGGATAAGAAAGTTTAGTGGAAGGATTTTGACCCGCACCCAATAAAGCCCTAAATCGACTGAAGTAACAGACAATTCTTACTAAACTTGTTTAGCTGGTTTCCCAGCCCGCAACTATGTGAAAGAAAGAAAAAGGAAAGAAGGAAGAATTTAAAAAGAGGAGGGAAAGAAAGAAAGAAAAAAGAAGGAAGGAAGGAAGGATGAAAAAGAAAGAAGAGGGAAAGAAAGAAAGAGAAGGAAAAGAAAGAGGAAGAGAGGAGAGAAAGAAGGAAGGAAGGGATCTATAAAAAATTAAATGAGAGACAATCACATGATAAGAAAGTAGGTGGGGAACTTGTTTTCCTTAAGCCTTTCCAAACCTGAGAAAAATAAATTACAATCCAGGTATGCATGAAATAACTTAAGCTAGTTCTACAAAGACACAGACACACCACACAAGATTTTTAAAAATGAAATATTTGAGAACTCCCAACTGGTATCCTTACCACCACCATCCTCCCCACCCCCACCCCCAGCCCATTCCATGCACCAGGAACAGTGAGTGCAAATAACCTCTCAAGCTTGTTCTTCAGGATCTGGCTGTAGGAGTCCTTACGCAGTCCTTGCCACAGCCTTGATCCTACCTAAAATCCAGGCTCTGAAAGAGAAGCTGTGTTTAAGATATTCCTTTAAAAAGAAAAGAAAAAAAACAAATTTGGCAGAATATTCAAATTACAAACATCCCTCAAAAGAAAAATACAAGAAGGTACAATTATTGACAGAAGAATTATTACTTATTCTTAAATAATTCTTAATAAAATCATTATCTCATGTTTGTAGACTACTTTAAAAATTGAACTGAGAAGTACAAAGAAAAAAAAAAGCAAAGAGAGGACAGAAAAGGCCCAAGGAGAATCTATATAATCAGAAATCAACAAGGAGGAGGCCTCTAGGTGGCACTGTAGTGGATAGAGTGCTAGGCCTGGAGTCAGCAAGACCTCATTTTCCTGAGTTTGAAATTGGCTTCAGACACTTACTAGCTGTGTGACCCTGGGCAAGTCACTTAACCCTGTTGGCCTCAGTTTCCTCATCTGTAAAATGAGCTGGAGAAGGAAATGGCAAACCACTCTAGTATCTGTGCCCAGAAAACCCCACAAGGGGGCATGAGTCAAACGTGACTGAATTAGAGCAAGAGCTGAATTACTATTCTGTAGACTGAGTCCTGTAAGCTCTGATAAATAATTATAGAGGGATAACACAGTAGGAAGATTTATAAGAGGGAAAAAAGAAGGTCATATATAGAACAGAGCTAAAAATATACTCCCATCCTAGTCCATAGGTAAATAAAGAGGAATAGTAATTCATGTAATCTCTCTATGAGAGTGCAGGCTATGAAAGAATCAGGCAGAAGAATGGAAAGGAGCACAGAAAGGTTGCACCCTAGAAGGAAATGGAAAAGTGCCACAATAAAGCATCTCATGAGGTAGGAAGTATATATTTGCAGTAAGAGACAGAGACTTTCTAATGTTCCCTACTCCTCCCCCAAGGTCTGTGTGTGGGGTGGAGTTTTCACATTAGTCAACCTTATTGTCTGAAAATGGGTTGTAGATTCCATCCAGGAGAAAGAATATGTGAGTCCCTGAAGGCAGCCAATGCTCAAGCTGGCAGGAGGGACATAGAATCAGACATACAGTAAATTGACTTCAAGATTGGTGAGTAATCATAACAAGGACAGGATAAAGGAAGAGAATAAGCATTTAAATAGCACCTACTGTGTGCCAGGCACTGTACTAATCATTATACTGCACAAGTATAGCCTATATTGAGTTGCTTGCCTTTTCAATGAGGGTGGGTGGGGAGGGAGGAAGGGAGAAAATTTCGAACCCAAAGTTTAAAAAAACACGTGTTTAAAAAAAATGTTTTCACATGCAACTGGGAAATAAGAAATACAGGAACTGGGGTACAAAAATCTATCCTGCCCTACAGGAAAATAGAAGGGGAAGGGGGGGGGGGAGAGATAGCAAGGAAAGCAGACTAGGGAAAGGGGCATTCAGAATGCATGCCATCTTGGGGTGGGGCAAGGGGCAAGATGGGGTGAAAATTTAGAACTCAAAATCTTGTGGAAGTAAATGTTGAAAACTAAAACTAAAAAAAATTAATTAAAAAAATGTTACTTACATTAAAAGGTTGGGGGAGAGGAAGGAAAGGGCAAATCTTGAGCCGCATGCTTAGCTGCATGAGAAAAGAGAAGGATCAGAGGGTTTCAAAAGAGAAAGATCAAAAGGATCAGGCAAATAAAAAAAATGAAAATGGAAGTAAAGTCAAGGAACTTGGGATACAGCAGATAAATGGAAGCAGGGGTGGAGGAAGCCTTTCACGATAGACTAGCAGCAAAGTGGCTGAAGGAAAATGAACAGGAAGGGCGTGCTGACTTGAAAGGAAAGGGGGACAAAAATCAACATAACGGAAATACAGGAGGAAAACACAAGCCTAACAACCATAACCTTAAATGCAAATGTATTAAATAAGCCAATAAAATGAAAGAGAATGACAGAACAGATAAGAAAACTGAATGAATGAAAAAGCATTTAATAAACACTTCCTATTTACAAAGCATTGTACTGAGAACAAGGTTTACAAGTCCCAGCTCTCAAAGAGCTCACCAGGACCTTATAGTGCAAGTGCAAAACAGATGGTAATACGTCTTTAATTCTATCACGACTAATGATAGCATAACCATTTCTGATGTTGAATCATTTGATGATACCAAGAACTTTGATATCAAGAACTTTGTGTTCTGGGTTTTCAGAAATTGCGGATACTGAGAAGGCAGTGGCTGTATATAGTTCCTCACTATTGGCGGCCATATGTCTGCAGCTGGTTTTGGATGATGGATGGTTCCTTTCTCCGTAGGGGTTGCTCCTTTTGATATGGCTGCAGAAGCAATGTCGGAAGCAGTCAGTGGTCTGGGAAACATTACTATTAGCAGAACTCTTGGGCTCAGAGTCTTATACTATTCCCATATGGGTCTGAGGAGATGAATCAGCAAAAAAAACTGAGATCACTAATGGTTTCAGTAAAATGGTAGGATACAAAATAAATTCACATGTTGCACTAATAACTATTTTTTACCTTGATACTTAATCATACAATCCACAGTGCTCTGGCCATTACAGAATCTTTTTAGTTTCATGTTGCTTATACTCCTTGCAAAAATTTCTCAGATTAATTGCCTGATTTTGTTACTGGGTCAGCAAAATGAAACCTCCAGATTTCCAAATACAGCTTCTCTTTTTCTATCCAATTTCCTTTAAATAGTTGGATAATTACAATTATATCTGTCGAATTTTATTTCAATTTGAATTCAACCAAATCATTTACTCAGAATGACTTCTATGGGCAGAAGAAATTCTCTTCACTAGTATGAAGCATTGGTTTTGAGAGTTGAAGACATTAAAGGCAGTTGAAAACAAAGGAAAAACCTGACTCTTTACCTCTTGAGATGAGGAAGCAGATGTTTTCTCTCCTTCTTCCCAAACTAGCCATAGTGTAAACCAATGACCCAGAAGGAAACACCCTATCCAACATGCAGACAATCATTTCTAGGGAGTTCAAGTCAATGTAGGGAAAAGCAGTCACTCAAGGCTAGAAACTCATGACCTCTGGCAATAGAGAAGAAAGCTAGCTGTAGATTCAAAGAGAGAGAAGAAAGACAGACAGAGACATGAGGAGAGAACGGCAGAGAGAGACAGAGATGGAAGGAGAGGAGAGGAGAGGAGAGGAGAGAAAGAGAGACAGAGAAAGACAGACACAGAGAGAGACAGAGACAGAGAGGGAGAAGAGAGGAGAGGAGAGGAAAGGAGAGGAGAGGATGCTACTAGGAGTTGGGAAAGATTAAAATGAAAGTCAGAATCCTGGATCCCTCAGATCCATCTTTTTTCTGTAATTTCTATTGAAATCTCTGTCTTTAAAGATAGACATAGAGGTACAGAAAGACAGAGAAAGACAAAAAGAGAGACAGAAAAAGAGAGGCAGAGAGAGAATTTAGGTTCACAGTTAACTCTGGGGCTATTTGTCCAGAGGATCCCCTTTATCCTTCCCCACCATAGTGTGCTTCATTCATTTATAGCAAACTCACTCATAATGCAATGAAAATCAATTTCTCTTTCTCTGGAGACAAAACCCATTATAAAATTAGAGAAAACAAATGAACAGAGACAGAGAGAGATAGACGGAGAGACAGGGACAGAGAGACAGAGAGAATTCATGGTCACAATTAAGTCTAGGACTTAAGATTTAAAGGTAAATGATGGCAGCTCTCCAGAAGGCATTAAGGAGGGAGAGAGGGAAGTAATTTAAAAGGGAATAAATTCACCCCATCCCACTGCGGCAACAAATTCTGTTCGGGGAAACAGATCAGTGAGCCAGACCTTTGTCCAGCTAGTCACAGTTATATTCAGGTCTGGGTAGTAGCACACTCCCCCTTGCAGTCCACTTCAGGCCCCAAGTCCTTCCTGAGGGATCCAAGTTCCCAAACTTCCCCATCCCACAAACCTTCTGCCTTTTCCCATCTTTTAGTCCCTCATTCCAGCTAGGAAAAACCATATTTTTCATTAGCCCCTTTGTTGATAAGGGGTTACTCTGTAACATAAATAAATATATACACAAAGAAAGGTATGAAAAGGGGAAAAAATATCAAATCCACAAGGGGTCCATTGTGGCCCTGGAAAGGAGTTCTATCTGCCACTAGATAAACTTGGCTGTTGTCCTTCATTCTCAAAGAGGACCAAAATGACATCATTATGTTAGAGTCAAGGTACAGCACGTCCACCCGTGGCTGATCAGACCACTACGAGCTCAGAATGTTCTACCACAAGTCAGGCACAAATAGTTCGTGTGAACATTTGAGGTGGATTCTCTAGATTTATGTGTCTCTCATTTCTTTTGAGCTACTACAATTCCGCTTTGCTAATAGAGGGCAGACCCTCCTTTGATCAGGGCACCCCATGCTGGGCAGTCCTCTGCCAGTGTCTCCTACTTATGCAATCAATTCCAAAGTTATTTTTTTTTTGTTTGGTTGGCTTTTTTATTTTTGTTTTTGTTTTTGATTTTTGGTGAGGCAATGGGCTTAAGTGACTTGCCCAGGGTCACACAGCTAGTGTCAAGTGTCTGAGGCCGGATTTGAACTCCCAATTCCAAAGTTCTTAAGAGAGATCTCGAGAGTGTCTTTGTATTGCTTTTTCTGA
Organism: Vombatus ursinus; assembly: GCF_900497805.2. Taxonomy (NCBI): domain Eukaryota; kingdom Metazoa; phylum Chordata; class Mammalia; order Diprotodontia; family Vombatidae; genus Vombatus; species Vombatus ursinus. The sequence continues at coordinate 6,944,023 of NW_020950239.1, read as the reverse complement.
CCTCCACGTGAGCTCTTGCTCTTTGTGAGTTCTCCATGAAATACAACTAAGATAAACAGTTGACTTTCATACCAGTGCTGAAGACAGTTCCAAAGTTACTACTTGCATCTGATTTTTATACTGTCCAAGGTCACTCTAGATCACACCTCTCCCTGGTCCAGCCTCCAGAATGCCACATTGTATCTCTAATCCTTCAGGTCCAAGATGAAAGCTTTGAACGATGTTGCAGTCCTCAAGGATTTATTATTAACTGCATGCTGCAGATCTTTCTGAGTTCATAGAAGTCAATGACAAACTTACCCATGGTCATCACTGCTTTAGTACTTTTCCGGGTGAAAGACCAGAGTAGCCCTGCTCTCCCCAGTGGCCTGAGTTCCTGGGAATTGATTTGGCAGTTTTATGGAAACAGTCCAACACTTTTCAAAACAAGGTGGAGATGCCAACAGCAAGTTTGGAACTGAGTTGATTTTCCTTAACCTTCTAGGATTTTTAATTTGATAGGGTAAGGAGGAAGCAGCAAACTCATGAGAATCCTTTGAATGTCAGAAATTTACAACTTAACCTAATCAACACTAATGAACCAGTTTTGATCTGATATATAATACAGGGATATTCCTACTGTGAAAGCCATATAGGGAGTAGTAATTCTTCTCATGTGTGTGCTCCTTGTCAAACACCTTTATGAATCCTTCTTCCTGAAAGTAAAAAGCAGTATTAGCAAGTCAAGGAAACAAGCATTTATTAAATGCTTACCATGTAGTAAAGTAAGTTCGATGGGTTTTGCTACAAAAAACGTAGTTGGGGCATGATTGTGAAATCATATGAATCAACAGATAGATCAGATACAAAGTTTATTTATTTTGTAACTGTTGAGTTTAAAAAAAATGACCACAACCAACACAGGGTCAGGAGTCTGAATGGATGGACAGAGAGAGATGGATTGTGATATGTAGAGGGAGTACTAAATCCAATTCATGTGCAAGTCAAGACATCACCCATGATGTCATTGGTTCTCTTCAAAAACAAAGGACAAGGGGCAGCTAGGTAGTGCAGTGGATAGAGCACCTGCCCGGAGTCAGGATGACATGAGCTCAAATCTGGCCTTACACTCACACTAGCTGTGTGACTCTGGGCAAGTCATTTAACCCTGATTGCCTTACATGTACACACACACACACACACACACACACACACACACACACAGGACAAACAACATTTCCATATCTTACATCAGTGAGATCATGCATCCCTAAAGATGCAAAACTCTGTTTTTATTCAAATAAAAACAGGTATTATCTTTGAGAAGGTAAATAAAACTGACAAATAAATCTGAAGCATACTTATTTTGTTTCTGACAATCTGGTGAGACGACATACCTTCACTCAGATGATTATCTCCAATTTATCCTGTATATAGGCAAGCATTTTTGTTCTAACAGTGTTAGAATTTTTCTGTAAATAACAGAAAAGTTGAAGCGTAAACACTTTGACCACATAATGAGAAGCCACAAAAAAGACCCTGATATTGAGAAGGATTAAAGGCAAAAGGAAAAGGGGATGGCAGAGGATGAGATGGATAGTGTCATGGAAGCAATGAATATGATCTTGGACAGACTTTGGGAGATGGTAAAGGCTAGACGGCCTGGTATCCACGGGATCGTGGAGAGTTGGATGTGACTGAAACCACCATAGCAACAGAAGCTTACCATCATCTAGTGCTGACTCCAGGAAACATATGTGGTACCCAGCCCATGGTTGTGGCATTCTAGTTTCAAAGCACTTTTCTAATAACTTCTGATAACACATTACCCACACTTCAGAACAGAGCAGTCATGACGAAGCATGGATTTTAAGTCAACGGACAGCATCTTCAAAGACATGAACTAAATCAGAAGTTATAGAACAAGGGCGAAAATGACAAAGAAGTAAGATGCCTGTCATTTTCCGGCAGAGAAAGAAGCAGAGGGAGATAGGGGAGCTGTAGCATTTCACTGGTCCTAGCATTGACTCAGAGAAAACAGAGCAGTCATAACTCAGTTGGGAATTTGATGGATTTGGCAAAGAGATTTGTTTGTCCATTCAAGTCGCCTTGACATCGTAACATGGGTAGTCTTAACTCCTCCCTGCCTTCATTCTCTGCCCGTCTGGATAGTTGACTTTCTCCATCTGAACTCACTTCTGTTCACATCTGTTTGTCATAACCAGACTATTTGTGCTCTCTCTCCCAGGCAGGCTGATTCAAAAGATTTTGTTTCCATGAAACTTCAAACTTGTCTCCCCTCTCTCCCCACCCCCGCAAGGTTAAAATGTATGATAAATCAGTCTCTCTCAGGGTTGGCAACCTGCAACTCCCAGGAATTCCAGTAAGGATTCTAAAAAATTATCTCCTCCACTCATGGGAAAGTCCAAAATCTGCCTAAATACCCAATTACACTTTGAAATGTGTGTGTTGTCTTTCCTGATGGACTGCAGGTCACTTGAGAACAAGGATTTTTTTTTTTCATTTTTGTCTGATTCTCCAGTGTCTAGCGTAAGAGATAGGGGTTTGATAAATGTGTGTTGACTAATCCATTGGCCAAGAACATTCGCACAGTTGCTACTCTTCAAATCTTTGGGGTGAAGGAAATAGGAGTCTAAGTTTGTCATCTTTGAATTGATCATGTATTCACCAAATTTCAAGCTGGATTTTCGTAATAGTATTTGCTGAGATAATACTTGTATTGTGCTTAGCACAGTGCCTGACACATAGTAGGTGCTTAATAAATGCTTTTCCTTTCCCCTTTCCTTTCCCTTCCTAGCAGAGAAAGGGATCAAGGATTTTAGTTTCCTTATGCCACACATGCCAGATTGACAAATTATCGATTTCTTAAATAAAAGTTATTTGCTGTATAACCTATATCCAATTGCTTGCCTTCTCAATGAGAGGGGGAGGGGAGGGGAGGGAAGAAGGGAGGGAATTTGGCACTCAAAGTTTTAAAAAGAAATGTTAAAAATTGTTTTTACATATAACTAGGGTAAAATAAAAATAAAATACTAAAAAAACTTAAATCTCATCCTCCCACATATACACTGAACTGTGTTTCCTTCACAACATATCCCATGAACATTTTTAGTATCCTTAATGAGTTTCACAATTTAAAAAAAAAAAAAGACCTAACTGCTGGGAGTTTTTTTTAGTCATTTAACTAGAAAATATCTGTAGGAAAAAAATATAAAGCCTTGAATAATATTTTGAACTCAAGATTAGTAGTAATAAAAGCTAGCATTTATATAGTGCCTACTATGTGCTTAGTGCTTTGCAAATCCTATCTCATTTGATCCTTACCCTGATTTACAATTGAGAAAACTGAGGCAGAGGTTAAGTGACTTACTCAAGGTCACACAGCTAGTGTCTGAGATTGGATTTGAACTTAAGTATCCCAGCACTCTATCCACTGAACCATCCAGCTGTCTATGATCCATTATGAAAGCAAAAGGCCAACAGCCTTCTTGGTAAGCATGTCTTGAAGAAAGGTGTTCATACATATATCACATTATACTCAAAGAAAGCTTCTGAGGACCCTAGAAAACTTTGCACAGAGAATGCAGTCAACTGATGAATTGAACTGATTTAAGCTGAATTGATCTGAATTCTGACATGAGCCCTATTTCACTTTGTGTGCATATTAGATCATGGGCAATTACATGCTTCTGATTATTTCTATGGATAATTACAGGAGATAGTGTTACTAACAGTGAAGGGAGGTGGAAAGATGTGAGGATCAAGTTCCTGGCTTCACAGCACATCGTACTTAAAAGCTGCTTGGTTGCACTGACCCAAATGGATTTCCTCGACAACATACCTCACCAAAGAAAATGGGAAGAATGACAGGCTTGGTGCTCTACCACATCTAGAGCGAATATTGGCATTGATTCAAGCATCTTCTCTAGGGCTGGAAGAATGATCCCCCCTTTATGCAATTCAGTTCAATTCAACAAAATAGAAATAAAAAGTGCATAAGAGGACACAAGTAGAGCTAGATGGCATAGTGGGTACGGTGCTGGGCCTGGAGTCAGGAAGTCTCCTCTTTCTGAGTTCAAATCTGGCCTCAGACACTTATTAGCTGTGTGACCCTGGGCAAGTCACTTAACTATGTTTGCCTTAGTTTCATCATCTGTAAAATGAGCTGGAGATTGAAATGGCAAACCACTCCAGGATCTTTGCTGAGAAAACCCCAGATGGGGTTGCAAAGAGTCATACAAGACTGAAATGACTGAACAACAAAAGCAAATCACTATCTAGAAGCAGCTCAGTGACACAGTGGATAGAAAGCCTTGGGCCTAGAGTCAGGATGACCTAAGTTCAAATCTAGTCTCAGATACTTACTAGATGTGTGGCCCAGGGCAAGTCATATAACTGCCATCTGCCTCCAGTTTCCTCAGTTGTAAAATGGGTATAATAATGGCATTTACCTCCCAGGGTTGTGGTGTGGATCAAATGAGATAGGATTTGTATAGTGCTTAGGACAGTGCCTGGTACATAGTAGTTGCTTAATAAATGGAAGGGAACTTTCCTTTCCTACCTTGTTAAATTATACATACATATACACATACATATATGTGTTTACATATATACATATATCTATATATGAGTGTGTGTGTATGTGTGTATATAATATATATATACATATATATATATATGTATATATAAACCAAACTGTGCATAACAGATGCTCACAGCTTCTTCCATAACATTTTTCTTGGTATACAGAAATGTTTGTTTTGATGATTTTCAAGGTCAAATTTTTTTTTGACTAGGCAATGGGGTTAAGCGACTTGCCCAGGGTCACACAGCTAGTAAGTGTTATGTGTCTGAGGCCAGATTTGAACTCAGGTCCTCCTGAATCCAGGGACGGTACTCTATCCACTGTACCACTTAGTTGCCCCTTTTCCCTCATTTGTGTGAGAGGCAGCTTGGCAAAGTTGACTTTGGAATCAGGAAGACCTGGATGCAGATTCTATGTCCGACATGTACTATAGAATGCTGAGCAAAGTCACTGAACTTACCAGTGGCCCCAACACCTCTCCTGTTACGTATTCAAAGCAAATATCCCTTTGTGTAGGCTAATCAATGGTAGGTGATAGAAATGGAACTGGAGAACTAGCCATTGATGGCTAACAGCAAGAAGGACACAATGGGTGGGGGCTCAAGCTAATAGCATTAGAGAAGAAATGCCCTCAATCCCTCAGGTACCCCCTTTAGAATACTAAGGGGCAATGTAGCAGCCAAGCTCTGGGATAATGAGGCAGATGACATTTTCTCCACCTCTGACAGTATATGCAATAACCCCTCACTTCTAAAAATAAGGGAAGAAATACCTTTTCTTTGAAAGAAAATTAATTTTTTTAAAAGAGAAAAAAAGAAACTTACAGGATATCTTCGTTGTATATTTAAAAGGAATAGCAATTGTACATTATAGATTTGCAGTTTCATGTGCAATCACCTTTTTATTATACTGTTGTGGAAATGCTTGTTTTATTCCATAAATTACAAATAAAACAAATATAAGAAAAAAATAAGAAAATTTCCAGTATTGGAAGAGAAGAAAAAAGAAAGCCAAAAGAGAACTGAAATTTTTGAAACCATTACACTTTTTATTACCTTCAGAACTGAGGAAGACATTAAAAATGTCATTTTATGCCTTATAAGAGTTAACTCTGCCCTTGTTATCCTTTCTGCCAAGAATATGTAAAACTGGCATTAAAAATTCTGCCACTCAGAATCAAACCCTATCAATTTGTTGTGACTTTTGCCCTGAAAAAGTGGGGAGGGTGCAAATGTCTCAACAAGAAGTGAACAGGTAAACAAAATTTGGGCAAGGTGTCTCTGAGTTCTAGAGAGAAGGTAATGGGGTCAGGTCACCCTGGCCACCTCTGCTACTGCTGCCCATGACAGCCCCTCAGCAGGAACACATGGGCTTAGGAATAACCAGCTCAGTGCAGGATTTTGTTGGGATTAGCCAAGAGAAAGGAAAGAGCAAAGAGATGGACTTTGGAGCAAGAAAGTAAGAAGAAGAGGTCAGCCCCAGCTCACCTAAGCAAGCATGCACACTCCACTACCATGTGCAAACAACCATTTCTCAATCAATCAGCCGGCCAACACTTATTAAGCACCTGCTATCTGCCAGGCACAATTGTGACGCTTTGGAGGTTGTGGTATTCCATGATTTAAGGCCCTGATTGCATGAATCCTGGCAACATTGCAAAGATTGCAAAAGGGGATTCACAATCACTTTTTGAAAATTAACCAACAATCTACTCAGAAAAAACCTACAACAATAAAATAAAGAATAAAGAATGCCCATTGTCCAGACTTTGATAAACAGTCAGATAGACAACTTATTAAAGTAGTATCTCTTTCATAGACATTATAGATCAGCCAATGACACCAGAATTGAATAGACCTAAAAGGGACCATCTCTTGACCCCAACCTCTTTATTTTACAGATGAGGAATCGAAGACCTCGGAAAGTTAAATGACTTGACTTCCTTGTCAGCCTTTGGACAACCTCCAAAGAATTAAAATTAAAATCAAAATCAGTGAGGCACACAGACACACAGACAGTTTCCAAAAAAGGAAATAAAAATTTAAATACTAGGTAGAAATTTCCCAATGATTGTGCTTTGGAAAATCAGGGGGAAAGAAAGCATCTGGTGACTGGATTTGATGACCATAATCTGCCTGGTGTCAGATCCAATCTATTCCTGCTTGTAAGTAAAGTGAATTTGAGTGTGTGTAAAGTGGATTTTTTTTATATTCTTTCTTAGCGTTTTCTTCCCAGGATCCATAGCCATAACAATCTCTACTCCCCAGATGTTAGATACGTTCTCATGATCATGGTTCAAAACAGTTGCTACTGCACAGTCATAGTAGATATAGGGATGAAGTAATGTAAAATTGTGAGGCTATTGATGGCAATTTGCCTTCTTTGTTGCCCTATAAAGCAAGTGGGCCCTGGTCAGTGAGTGGGGACCCCCTTAGGGGTTAATATGCAGGCTGGAATGCTGTGCATGCCTCAACCAGCCTCCATTGAGGCTTGAGGGGATTTAGGAGAGAGCACAAGTTGTGCTGGTCTTGACTGACCCTATCAAGACAGAGGGATAGTTGCCCCTCCCTCACACTGGCCCCTGCAAGAAGGGTTATTACGGAAAGCTGTAGAAGTTGGTGTTCCCATTATCAGCAAACTCCCTTTGAGAAGACTAGGCTAGAATAAACTAAGCTTATTTAACCCTTTATTATAACTCCATTCCTGTCTTCCTGTCTGACTGGATCAAAAGGGAACTTGATAGTGAGAGAGGGACTAAAAGCCCTCCTGTGTCTCCTACCTAAGAGATGGTGCAGTTGGTGTGTTTACCTGCCTAACACTGCTCCTATCTTCTCTCCTCTCATTCTATGGTCCTCACACTAATACATTCATGTCTCACTCTTGATTCTCTGCCTCCCCTATCTGTTGCTCTCAACCTTGGGCAAAAATTTCTTCCTTAAGATCACTGGAACCACAAGAAAAAAACAAATGACAAGAGAGACAGAAAAAGAGAGAGACACACACACACACACACACACGTGTGTGTGTAAGAAAGAGAGAGAGAGAGAGAGAGAGAGAGAGAGAGAGAGAGTTCTCCTAAACACTTGGGAGCAGTCTAGTCCAAGGATTCTCTCTCCACGTGGTCTTCCAATGAATCTGCTCCCAGAGAGGGCTTCTCAAGCCTTTCTAGGTCTCAACAACCAGGGGCTACAATAAGAATAAAGAAGTTTAATGGCAAAACTCAGAAATCTCTCATGCTTTTTCTCCAGATAATATTGAGCAATATATAGTGTGTTAGAGCTGAAAAATTAGATGTTTCATGTTAAGAGAATACTCAGAAATTTTCCAGCATAATTTTTTTTATTTTTCCTCTGAAATTTTCATTTTTGTTTCTTTTTAAAGTTTTTATTGATATATTTTGTTTTTATAGAACTTCATTTCTGAATATATCTTTTCCTCTCTGCTACCTTTTGTGCCATCCCTTGAAACAAGTGATCAAAAAGAAAAAGACAAAAACAGCTCAGCACCACTAATTAACATCAACCAAGTCTGACAATATGTCCAATATTCCACACCTCCAGTCCCCAACTTCTGCAAAGAAAGGAGGTACATGTACTCATCTCTTCTCTAGGGCCAACTTTATCAGTCATCATAATTACATAGGGTTTAGCTTTTTCTTTTTTGTTGTTCTTTCTATTTTCATTGTTATAGTTTTTACCCATGTCCTTTGCCTGCCTTTGCCTACTTCACTTTAGTCCAATCATATATCATTATATTCACATGCCACAATTTTGTTAGCCATTCCCCAATCAATGAATATCTATGTCATTTCCAACCTTGCTCCTCACCCCCCAGAACAAAGTACTACTATGAACATTTTATTGTATATGATGCTTTCTTTCCAGCTTATATCTTCTTTTTTTAATCATTATTTTTTTTGGCTAGGCAATGAGGTTAAGTGACTTGCCCAGGGTCACACAGCCAGTAAGTGTTATTTGTCTCAGGCCAGATTTGAACTCAGGTCCTCCTGAATCCAGGACAGGTGCTCTACACTGCACCACCTAGCTGTCCTGCTTATACCTTCTTAGGGTTCATGCCTAACAGACTCAAAGGGCAAGCATATCTTTGACATAAATGTGGCCAGGACAAAGGACTTCTTTGTAACAAATGGTGTGGGATTTTTTTGTTTTAAAAAAGTCAGGCCTCCTGGGAATTGCAACTCCCCACTGTTACACATACACATAACCTAGGAGAAGATGGAGGAAATATGGGATTGGAGAGTACAAGATCTGGCCATGCCCAAAACTCAAGGAAAAGAAAGACTTAGGCTAAGAGACAGGGTGTCCAGGAGGGAAGAAGGATCCACAGGCACAGGGATGGGAAATAATTTCCCAACTATTCAATGACATCCAACATCGTCGTCCACAATAAGCAGCTACCTGATGGAAGGAAGGATCTGAGCAGTAATGGTCTTGTCCGACCATAGTTGTAAAGCCAAGTGGCCACAGGATTCTGCTTTTGCCTCCCCCTCTCACTCTTCTGTCTGTCTAGGATGAGCAAAAAGGAAAAAAAACTCACCTTTGCTCTTCTCCTATTCCCCATTGCTGATGGCAGTTTTTAAAACTGATTCTTTTTTTTCTTCATGAATGAGTATATTCTCTCTGTCTACAGTGTTGTCATTATTTGGGATCACAGTGTGTTGGGTGAGATGGATGGAGGGGGACAACTCTGAGAAATGTTATATGTCGCAGAGTATCTTCACTAGCACTCAGTAGTCCTGGCATGGGAGATTAAAAAACCTATGTGGGAGCTGTGGCGTCACAGCTTAGTTTATGAATGAACCTATAACTCTCATAACCAGAACCCTAAAACTTGAATTGTGGGTTTACTTGGATTTCTACTCAAAGAATGGGTTGTTTGGAGCCATAGCGTCACTAAGGGATGAGAACTTGTTCCAGAGGCTAAATTCTAAAAGGGGGGGGGGGGAGAAGTAGGAGGAACTATAGGAGAATGGCCTGTCTCAGAGCTGGCATAGCAGTCGTGGTTTTTGAGGATTTCAACTCCACCCATTTCTGGTTGGAAAGGGGGAAAAAGAGAGCAGAGATCCCCTGTGCTCTGTAGGTCCACCTGGTTTTATTGGCACAATTCCAAATTACTTTCCAGGATGACTGAATCAATTACTAGTTCTACCAAGAGTGTATTGGTGTTCTGTCTTTCCACAATCCCCCCAACATTAATTATTTCCATCTACTGTCATCTTTACCACTTTGTGGGATGTGAGGGTGAAATCTTAGGCTGTTTTGTTTCCTGCATTTAATTTCATTTAGCCTTCTACAATAAAGCTATAGACATAGAATTTTATGGACTCTAAAAGTATACATTCAGTATTATTCAAATTATTTTTCCAATGTATAACTTAATCCTAGTGATGAGTCTTCATTGTAGCTAATGTCCACTGGCAAATAAGAAGAGTTGGCCTGTGTTGGAGCTTTGATTCTTGACTTAATTGCTTGTTGATTTAGCTGTACTTGTTAAATCCACTAACTCATCAAAGAAGGGTTAAGGAATTTTTTTAATTACTTGGGGAAAATGAGTCAGCAGGTCCACTGGCAGGAAAAACAAGGTAGGCATGGTGACTTAAGAACACAGGGAGCACCTCAATCACGTCTTGCTTCAGCTGAAGCATAATAGATCATGCTGTAGCCTCTTATTTTAACTTTGTGTGTATCTTTCTGTAGCGAGTATGTTTCTTATAAATAGCGTATTATTATATTCTGATTTCTAATCCATTCTATTCTCTACCATGTTATAGGTGAGTTCACTCCATTTACATTCACAATTATGATTGTTAACTGTATTTCCCTCCATTTTATTATCTTATACTTATCCTTTTGTTTTTTGTCCTGTCCCCACTTTAATAGTCTATTTTGCTTCTGATCACTGCCTCTTTTATTCTATCCTTTGTCTTATTCCCTCCCCCTCTTTCCCTTAACCATTTTTCCTACTAGTTCCCTGTTGGGTAAGATGAATTCTGTATCTGTATCCAATTGTGTGTGTTTATTCTTCCCTTTTTGAACCAGTTCAGATGAAAGAGAGTTTTAGGTATTGTCTGCTTCTCCATCACACTACTGTGTCTTTCCATTGTGCAAACTATTCCTTGTGTGCTCTATTTATTAAAGACTTTTTCATGGTTTTCCCAATCAAAATTTGGTCAGATGCATTTTGTAGGTTGTTATGGAAAAGATGTGCTGGGAGCTAAGGCAAAACTGCTTCCTTTCACTCAGCTATCTTGACTCTGCCTCAACCACCTCTTACTGGATTAAAAGAATTATCTTCACTGGTTTAACTTCCTAGTAATCCCTCTTAAGAGCAATAGTCTTGAGAAAACAAATAAACCATTGCCTTTGAAGCAAAAGGTTATTGACATAAGCCTCTTTATTGATGGACACTACTCAGTTAATGAAGATTCCTCTGCAGAGAACACTTGGTAATTGAACCTACAAAATTCTGTAGCTCAGTGTTTTATGTAAAAACTTAATTCAGTCCATCAATAAATATCTAATCTGTGATTTCCACAGTTTCTAAAAAAATGACTTTTAGAACTTGGACTAAGTAAAATTTCTAAATGTCTGAATTGTCACATTGCACACCTATAGACGAAGATAGATCAGTCTACAGTGAGCTGATACAGCTTTTTTCCATTCACTTTCTAAAATTCAGAGAAACATAGGACAATTTGTATGAGTTGATGCAGAGCAAAGTAAGTAAAGTGAATGAATTAAAAAATGAATAAATGACTGAAAAGGCATTTAAGTACTTACTACATGCCAATGTGCTAGGTATCAGGGGCATAAATACAAAAAGCAATATTGCCCCTACCCTAAACAAGCTTACAGTTCTAATAGGAGAAGACAATACATATAAGGGAACAAGAAGTGTCTTAGTCTGCAAAGCCACAGGGATTGTGAGTGGAGTCATGGGTCAACTGACTGACCTGCCTTTTCTAGGAATAGTAATGTGATTTGATTACTTTTCCCAGAGCAAGAAGTGGAAAAGGGGTGAGAGATAAGTGAGCAACATGGCAGAAAGATGGCTGGAATGCATCATGGTAGATCTGGGGTCAAACTCTTACCAATCAGAAGTACCCAACCCCAGAACAAGAAGTGGAGGACCTAATTTAGAGGCAGAGGGTGAAAGGCAGAAGCATGATAGAAAGACGGCCAGTGTGCTCCCTCTCCAGAACCAGAAGAACAACACACCCAATGTCTACAAGAAATTGTGTCTTTCTTTGTGCCTGTATTCCCAGCATCTAGCACAGTACCAGGCATATAGTAGAAGCTTAATAAAGACTTGTTCGTTGATTGATGAAAGATGAAAAGAAAAACAATAAAAGGCAGCTAAAGTCAGATTAATCACAACAGCCTATCTTGATATATCCCTTGCAGAGATCTAGGGCGTGACAGGTGCTGAATGCTACATATGTGATCACATGTGGTAGTTTTATCAGAGGTTTTTGCTTAACTGTCTATTATGGGGAAGGGTTCTATGGTGGTGTGGAGTAAGCAGTGGACCTATACACTATGGCATAAATAGTAAAAGCCATGAATAAATAAATAACTTTATTTACCAAGAAGGAATCCTGTGGGTCATTGATAGCTACTGATAGTACAGTTTTGCTAGTGACAGCACTCTGGGAAGACAACAATTTCCCTATACACTTGAGTAAGGAATACTCCCTGTTCCATGGAAAATCTGATTATGGATTAGAAATCGGCAAGATTTCCTGCCTGCATCTTGAGAACTTCTGTGAAGAGTTGAGGATTTGGTGAAACTTAAACAAATAGGAAAAGAAATTTATCTAGGCCACTTCATCCTCTTCAAGTAATTGCATTAAACAATTAAATTTTTATAGTGTATATTTGATATTTACCATGTCTTGTTGACCCTGAAAATTTGAGAGAAACTCATAACAAACCTAACTAAACGAATGATATTGCTGTGTTCTGCTCATTAATGAATAGGATGTTTCAAGACAACCTTGCCAGGTAAAGTGCCCTTTCATCATTTCACAGTATATAATTTGGTAAATAATATCAGATAATCAACAAACACTTCTAGTAAATGTTGGCTCCTAATATTTCTTTTAAAGCCTGTTCAAAAGTTCATGGCTGTACAAGGAAAGGCAGGAAAAAACCTATAGAGAGGAGAGGATCTGGGAGAAAGGATTATCAACAATGTCAAAGACTGTAGAGAAATCAAGAGCTATGAGAACTGAGAAAAGTCCATTCGATTTGGCAATTCACAAACATTGGTAGCTTTGGAGAGAGCAATTTCGGCTGAATGATGTACCTGACCTTAGGGCAGCTTGGTGGCACAGTGAATATAAAGTGCCCAGCCTAGAGTCATGGAGACATTTGAGTTCAAACCTGGCCTCAGTCACTTACTAGGTATGTGACCCTGGGCAAGTCACCTAACCCTGTTTGCCTCAGTTTATTCATCTGTAAAATTAGCTGGAAAAGGAAATGACAAACCACTCCAATATCTCTGCCAAGAAAACCCCAAATGGGGTCACGAAGAGTCAGACACAAAAGCAACCCAACAACCTGGTCTTAGCCATCTTTATCCAGAGACAGGTCCAGGTATAGGGAGGAATTCTCCCTGCCCTCCCAACCTTCACTTTGCATGTCCATGCAGAGATGGTGGATGAAACCTAGAGAAATTATTTCAGAATTCACATATATTCTCTTCCTCTCCCCCTGCCAAGGTGTGCTGGGAGAAGAGGGGTGGGGAAATGTTAAGTATTTATATTGCTCCAGAGAAACTCATTAAAAATGAAAAATTATAGAATCTTACAGTTTGAATGGGCCTGAAAAATCATGGAGCCCACTCCTCTCATTTTACAGATAAAGATATTGAGGTCCAAAAGGGTCTTGGTCAAGTACCATATTCAGTTAGTGGTAAAGCCAGACCTAGAGCTCAACTTTCCTGATTCCCTACATAGTGTTTGAATTATACCCTGATGCCTCTCTAAGTGTCCCTGATTTAATCCCCTCTCTAGGAGGAAAATAGACTGATGTTCCTCTGTGGAAGACACCAACATAGACATGTGCTTTCCTTTTAATTGCATTTCCCTGGAATGATAAAGGAATATTGTATGTTGCTGTTTGTCCTTTATTCTCAAAGAGGATCATGACATCAGGAAAATGATGCCATGACTTGCAAGTGAATTGGATTTAAGTGAGGAAGGGCTGTTCAAAGTCACTTTTTCTTCCAGAGTTATCTAGGTCTAGTGGCAAGATGTAGATCAGGACTACTGGAGATGATCCCCAGTAAAGGAATATCCCCACTATTGGACTCAGTGACCAATAAGATTTGTAATGGTGGCATTGGCCAATAGGGGTCTGGTATTCAGACCGTGAACAGGGGGTTCTGCCTGCTGCCAACCCACATGAAGGATTTGGTGAACCTGCTTCTGAAAGCGATGACATATAATGGAAGATCCCTGCTCCCAGTTCACAACATGCATAGGTATGTTGCCAATCTAACGTGAAAAAATAACACACAATAAAAAGGAAGCTGAGCCCCTTCCTTAAATGGAGGTCCTGGTAGTAGCTATTCACCCTCCCATCACAGGGGCTCCAGACATTAATGAAAATGGAGATGTAATGATACAGAATGAAGAGATTCCTGGGGCATGATGGACACCTCCAGAAGAGAACAGCAGACAGGAAATGAAGAGAAAATAAGCAATGACCTTAGAGAGTATAAGAGGAGGTGGAAAAAGAGAGGCTGCCCCATATGCAAACCACCATTGCTGCTGCCACTCATGACAGGAGAATGGGAAGAGCCAGCTCTATTACCAAGAACAAAGCTGTGAAATTTAAGCTTTGCCTCTCCAAGAGAGTGGTGCCAAGCAATATCCCTAGGTTCAAGAACCTATTTATTTTCTGATTTTTATTTGCCACTGACTTTTTAAAGAAACTGGATTCTGTAAAACTACTGTATTTGTATATTGTATTGCTGACTTATCTATGTGTCCTTTGAGGTTAAGTATAGATAAAAGAGAGAGGTATTAATCTTTCCAGATTCATAAATGTGATTAAAACCCAGAAATAAAACCCACTAGAAAAATATGAGGGATTGTAACTAGACTAAAAGAGATATTATTGACTCATATTTTCTATTTCCCCAAGGCAGAGAGGAATGTTGATGAAATCTGTAGTAAAAGTAACCTAGGAACATGTGATCCTCAAGCTGCCATTTTGAGAGGATAGAAAAGAGTTTTGCTGGGAGGTAACTGCTTTCCCTTTGGCCTTCTGAGGGCAGAGACCCCTCACTCTCCCCAAGTTGAAGTTAGTAGGAGGAGTTGGGAATACGGAGCATAATCACGTGAGGGTGGAAGCCAATGAGAAGACAGTAATCGGTTTTGCTTATCAAACTTCCTACAGTCTACCTCATGCTTCATCCAACTGCTGGATGTGGGAGCTTTCTAGGGATAATTTTTTTCCAAAATGTTTTCATTTTTCATCTGCTTTGGGATCTTAAATACTGTTTTATTTTTCCTCCTGAATTTTTAAAAAGCAGGATTTTTCAGATTTATTGCCATAAGCATCATATATATATATATATATATATTTGTGTTATTTATTTTTTATGCTCAAGCAGCAGCCAGACTGGGAGCCAGGAAAGCCTAAGTGTGAATCTTCCCTCTGCCACTCACTGGCTCTGTGTGCCAGGCCAAATCACTTAAACTAGCAATTCTCTAAGAGCTATAGGACATCTCTAGGCACATTTAACTGGTGGAGGGAAAGATGATACCCCTTCAAGGTACAAAGGTAGCACACAAGATATCTTGAGGCTTCCAAAAGACAAAAAACATTCCTCTAAACAACCAAGATAACAACGTTGTATTTACATTGCTGATAACTCCCTTAAATATTACAGTTTATTTGTTGACTTCTCAGGGCAAAGTCTCATTTTTCAGCTTCTGTCTTGTGCTGGAATAAGAAGGAACATTCTCATCAATTGAATCTCTCCCTGCTATTTCAAAGGTAAACTGAAGAAATTTCTCAGTAGAACTTGGAGGAGGTAGAAATCATCAGACAAGAAGACCCAGGAATGGCCCAGATCTGGAAGATGGAAATTACACATTCAACCCCCGAGGGTTTATTGCTGTTGTCCTTAGAGTAGTTCTGAAAGACTCAGAGCCTTGGTTTCTGCTGTGTGGCTAAGGTTTTCTCATCAATTGCCCAAGGCTGTTAGAGAAAACCTCACAGGAAGCTGCTGCCATTTCCTGAGAAGTACCAACCGAAGGCAAGAAGCAACCTGGTGGTTCATTTTCCTCTGCATCAATCAATCAATCGATTGACATTTATTATGTGTCTACTCTGTGCCAGGCACTGTGCTAAGTCCATAAGATACAAAAAGAGGCAAAAAACTGCCCCTACCCTCAAAGAGCTTACAATCTAACAGAGAGACAAGTAAATATGTGCAAACAAGCTATATGAGGAAAAATGGGAAATAATTAAGAGAAGGAAGGTACTGCAATTAAGAGAGGTTGGGAAAGGCTTCCTGTAGAATGTTGGATCATCCATGCCCACCCCCCACTTCTAGGGGGTCATCTTGTCTCGTTCTACATGAGTATCATCAAATTTCATAAGCTGGGCCTGACTCAGATTGGTCCCCTGGTAGTTTTAGGTCTGCAGGAAAATTCTCAGACGAAGAGATTCTCCCAATGCAGGATAGCACCTTTTGGAGGGGCAATTTGTTGTCTTAGTCTTGGACTATTGCCTGGAACACAGAGAGTAACCCCGGGGTCACACAGACTATTTGTCTGAACTAGAATGAAATGAAACATTCATAATCCAACATTTAACAGTCAGTTTCTTTTGCTGGATCCTCACCCAGGTTATACCCACTGATCCTATGTGTCCACAGGACTTTGTCCTGGACCTTCATAGTTACATAAAATTCTTGACCATAAAATCCTATATGTGAATGGACCACTTAAAGTCTCAAGTGCTGGGGCAGCTAGGTGGCACAGTGAATAAAGCACCGGCCCTGGATTCAGGAGGACCAGAATTCAAATCCGGCCTCAGACACATAACGTTCACTAGCTGTGTGAATCTGGGCAAGTCACTTCACCCCAATTGCCTCACAAAAAAAAGTCTCAAGTCCTTTTTGAGGACAATAGCACACTCAAAAATTTATAAATAAATTGAGATAGAAACTTTTGAGGGTAATATTTACTAATTAATAATAATAATAGCTAGCATTTATATCACACTTTGAGGTTTGCAAAGCACTTTACATATGATACATGCACACACATGTTAACTCATTCAACCCTCGCAACAATTTTGTGAGATAGGTGCTATTATTATCTCCATTTTATAGATTAGGAAACTGACACACATGGATAGAGCTTAGTGCCCTGGCTCACACAACACAGCTAATACTTGTGTGAGTAGGACTCAAACTCAGATCTTCCTGATTCCAAGTCTTCCGCTCTGGGTACTACACCACGAAGTCTCTTTTGCTGTATCCTCACTCATCTAGGTCACACTCACTAGTCTTGAGTATCCCACAGGGTTCTCTCCTGGACCTTCTTCTCTTCTCCCTCTCTACTATTCCACTTGGTGATCTCATCAGCACCCATGGATTCAATGATCATCTCCATGTTGATGATTCTCAAACCTACTTATCTAGCCCTAAGCTCTCTGTTGACCTCCAGGCTTATATCTCTAATGCCTAATGGACATCTCAGACTGGATGTCCTATAGACATCTTAAACTCAACATGTCCAAAACTAAACTCTATCTTTCCCCACACACACACACCCGCCCTCCAACACCTTTCCAGTCTTCTTACACTTTACTGCCCTCCACATACTCTTTGATCCAACGACACTGACCTCTTTGATTTTCTCGAATAAGGCTCCATCTCCTGACTCATCCATTTTCTCTGGGTGTCTAGAATGTTCTTCCTCCTCATCTCTGCCACCTGGCTTTCCTGACTTTCTTAAGACAACAGCTTTCCTGACAAGTCCCAGCTAAGATTACACCTTCAAGAGGAAGGCTTTCCAAATCCCTCTTAATTCCAATTAATTGTTTTCTGTTTATCTTTATATAGCTTTTTTGTACAATATGTTGTTTCCCCATTAGATTGTGAGCTCCTTGAGATCAGAGACTGTCTTTTGACTTTCTTTGTTTCACCAGTCTTAGCTATAGTGTCTGGCACATAGTAGGTGCCTAATAAATGTTTATTGACTAACTGTTTATTAACTAACTCTCTTCCTATTTGCACATTACAAAGGGCTTAATTCTTAGAGTGGTCATTTACATGTGAAATGGTCAAGAAACTAGGCTGAGGATCCCACAGATAATGGAATTGGCTCTTGTTAGGTATGGCCTCAGTGTGTTTAAAAGCAGAAGAACCAACATACTGTCTATTGAGCTTCCGAGTCAAATGAGAAGAGAGCTAGCAATGAAAGAATGAATGGAAAATCATTTAAGTGCTAACTATGTGCCAGGCTAAGTGTTAGGTATAAAAATATAAAAGGAAATGCTATCTCTGTCCTCAAAGGGCTTACGTTGTAATAGGGGGTACCCACATACAAGGTCATGGTGTCCACACATGATCTAGTATCATGCAAATTCCAGCACCAACAGGTCACTACACTTCTAATTTTTAAGGACATAAAGAGTAATCACATTGGTTTCTCCAATGGAGATAGTACATAGAGTCATAGGGTAATTAATAGACATACCCATTTCTAGAAAGGTTATGTTGGTTTAATTACTGTTCTTAGAGTCAAAAGTGGAAAAGGGGGTGGGATGGGAAGAAGGAACTCCAATGCCCAAGTGGCCTATGAGAGGTGGAGAGTAGAGCAGAACAACTTGATAGGAAGATGTCAGTCAAGTATCATGATGGGCATAAGGAAGCCTAGGTATTGTGAACTAGTCAGGTGCTTGGGGTCTCAGGGCAGGGGCTGGAGTACTGAGTTGAAGGCAGGGAGTGGAGTGCTGTGGCATGGCAGAAAGTGGGTCAGTGTGTGGAGGTGAAGCTCTAGAAACTGTGCTTCTCACCTTTTCCTTTATGCCCCTTGGAAAGTGTGGCAAGAGAAGAGGCAGAGGAAAGACTCAAGAGCTTCCTTCTTCTTCCACTGTAACTGGCTCTATTCTGGATTGACTTGAAATTCAATCCCCAAAAGTGTTCATTATTTTACTTCTTTATGTTTCTACTAAGGCTAACCCTACCCGGTGACCACTTCACTGTCTCTGCCAAAGCTAGTTTCCTGACCCCTTCCAATGCAAAGGGGCTACTCAAAAGTCTAAAAAGCCAAAGTTTTAGATTCTGAGCCATTGAAACATTTTAAATACATTGGGGATGTAGACATGAATAAACATGTGTCTGTGAGTCTGAGGAAAACATCTGCTTCCCCAAAAAAGTAACCTTTGAGTCCAAAGAAACAGAGCCATGAGGTTGTGTAACTAGAGATCCTTAGGTTGGCAATGATGAGATGAGGTGACTGATCTTATCTTGAAGGAGGCCTCCACTATTTTAGAGATTTCCATCCTAAACAGAATATTCTGGTGAGATTAACTACAGAGAAACATCCTTGTGAAACTAACCTGAACTTTGGGAACTCCTGAGACTCCAAGTTAAATTCTAACCCCTAGGTTAACACATTATCCCTATCTGGTCCCTATGAATCAACCTCCCAAATAAGGAATATGGCTCAGCAGCCTCACCTGATAATCTCAGTCCTTTTGCCTGCCGTAATCTCACCCTGAGGCTGTCTAAAGGCATACATTTATGCATGTTTTCCTTTGTTTTGTGGGTTGTTATCCATCAGGCAACTTCCTAAAAGCTGCTGCTAACAAATCCTTTTGTTCGTGAAGTTTGGATTCAGTCAAAGGACCACACTTGAGGACCTAGAGGGCGGGTTCCCCACCCCTGATATAGAGTATAAACAACTTTTGTTGTTACTGTCACTGTTGTTCCTGTAAATATCATAATGAAAGCAGACCAATCATAGACATATTTTAATTATATAATTAAGCAATCAATAATACTCTGAATCATTTGTCAAACCACCAATAAGCAGAGCTTAGTAATTATTTATTTGTTGCTTGCAGCACAAGTAAATGTTACAGATGAATTCTTCTTTTTCAGAAAATTATTTGCCATAAAAAGCAATGAAAAGTAACCTTCATTTCCTTTCTGCCAGCAATCTAGGGAAAGAAAATAGTATTTGAAAGTAGCAAGGGAGTAGAAACTTCTATTTCTTAAGGAATGGAGGGGTGGGAAATTGCTTTACGGAAATTACATATGAAAATTGTTATTGACCAATGACCTATCTCCAACCCAAAATATATCTCTCCTCCCACATGTAATGTTCTAGGCATTTGTGTAATTGCTTTGCAAATGAACTAAAAGGAGTAGAGATATGTAAGATGGAGAAAGTCTATGAGATTAAAATTAAAACTGTACTAAAAAGTTCTGGCATTCATGAATGTGCCACTTTTACCTACTCCCAAGCAATTTTTCTCCAAATATACTAGAAAACTTCAAAGAGATAAGACAAATTACTTTTGGTGTTTTATTATCTCAAGACAGCCTCAATTTTATTGTATAATTTTGAATGCTGACAGGAGTGAAAAACATTGGAAGGAAAATGCAAGAATATTGTGTTAACATTAAGGAATCTCTGAAAGAATACATTCTCATATATTCACTGTCTGTCTTCCCCTTCTTTCCCTCTGTCTCCTTCCCCCTTTCCTTATCTACTTCCTTCCCTCTCCCCACCACCTTCCCATGCTTCCCTACTTCTCTTACCCCCACCCCCACTTCTCTGACCTCTGTCCATCTCTGTCTCTCTGTGACTCTCCTTATCTCTCTCTCTTTGTGTGTGTATGTCTCTCTCTGTCTATCTCTGCTGGTCTCTGCATCTCTATCTCTGTGTCTATGTCTTTCTCTGTCTCTCTTTTTCCCTCCCTCTCTCCCATTCCTTTTTATCCCCATAGTAGGGATGAAAAGATGAATCCAAAAACTTTTCTTGTTATTATCACTGCTATTCCTATAAATTCACTTTCCCATCTTATTCTGTGTTCTGACGAACTGCTTTTCAAATAAATGCTAAAGAAATTAAGTAAAGTCATGAAAAAAAT
The DNA here is from genome assembly GCF_900497805.2 of Vombatus ursinus. Taxonomy (NCBI): domain Eukaryota; kingdom Metazoa; phylum Chordata; class Mammalia; order Diprotodontia; family Vombatidae; genus Vombatus; species Vombatus ursinus. The sequence continues at coordinate 6,923,287 of NW_020950239.1, read as the reverse complement.
AACAATTAACCGACCCAGGAAGCAACAAGAAGAAACCATTGTTTGCTACTCTACAGGGCAATGGAAGGGGGATTGGGAAAGAATTAAGTGGCTGAATTGCTACAAAGATCACAGAATCAGTGCATAGTGATGGACAGCCAAACAGGTAAATCCCAAAACTTAATGAGTGTGGCAGAAGCATCTTAACCCCTCCCTCCCCCAGGCAAGTTAGGATAGTTTTTTCTTTAAAAGGTATTGAGACTCTTCTCAAGAACTTGGTTGGTTCAGGGAACTCAAGTCTCAAACTGTTGTCACTTTCTCATCTAAGTACCATGGACTAAGAAGAATGGGAGGGGCTGGGAGATTGATAATTGATTGCTTGGGCAAAGCTTCGATCTTAATGCAACTCAAGGGGAACTCAATGTCTATCCAGGCTTTTTCCTGCTATGGCTAGGTAAATCTTCGTTTGTTAACTACTCAATTACTTACAAGTAACTCATTTTGTTCCAACATCAAGCCTAAACTACCAGGATACTGACATTATTCTGGCCAGCCAGAATAATGGAGAGGTCTTCAAAATCACAGCTAAGATTTTGTCCCATGACATTTGTGAGTGTGGTTTTCTCGACCTTATTTTCTACCTCTCTTACACACATACACACACACACACACACACACACACACACACACACACATACACACACACACCCCACATGCCTAAATGGGAAAAGGAAGCAAGAAGAAAGAAGGAATAGATATATTGCATAGTTATCCCACTACTCCAGCTCGGTTTTGATTTGGAAAGCCTTCTATTAAAAGTAAAGGTTAATTTGTTTTTTTTTTAAATCACCAATAAATGAATGAAAATAGAAGAAAGGAGGGTATGAGAAGGTGGGAGTATTTCAAAAGGTGCTTGTAAGGAGAAGTGATAAGAAGTCAAAGGAAAAGGTTTTGCCCCAAATCAGAAGAGGAACCTATCCAGTTGCCAGGTTACCTGGATGGTCATTATGATGTGAGATAGTTACATTATGATGTGAGCATTGCAGTTGAAGACCTAGAGGTGGAAGGAACATCAGAAACCATCTGGTCCAAAGCCCTCATTTTACAGAGGGGGATACTGAGAACCAGAATGGTTAAGTGAGTCACCCAAGGACACACAGGTAGTAATCTTCAGTGGCAAGATTCAAAACCAGGTTCTTTGACCCCAGAGCCAGTGCACATTTAAAAATGTAGCTCTGGTCTACATTAGGGAGAATTTCCAGGGTAAGAACAGTCATTCTACACAAGATAGGATAAAAGAGATATTGAAAGTAAAGGGGTGTCTTTCATTCCAGATTAATTCAGGGCCTATCAATGCTCTGGTCCTGAGCCCTCATAGGGGCATGGGCATTTAACATGTAGCAATTCAATCACTAGAGTGAGAGGACTGGCTCTTATACCTCTTCATTGAAGCACATCTCCCTCTTTTCTGTTTCACAGCAATTGACCATCATGGAGAAATCTGAAAGCACCTGCTTGCTCCACTGCCAAAAGAGGCTTCTGATACGCAAGGCTCACAATCAACCTAAAGTTCAAACAGGCACCCATCAGACACCAGCAGATCTCTTTCCCAATGTTCTTTTTCTCTTCACTTCTCTGGTCACTAGCCCTCTTTTAAGAAGTATGGAGAGACTGGGCCCTTAAAGAATTACCCATAAGCTTCTCTTCCTCCATTTAGGAGGCTCATGCATATGGCTACAATCTTCAGAAGACCATGACTTCCTGGCAAAATAATGTGGAAAGCCAAGTGTGGAAGGAGTCATAGAATATGGACTGTGAGACTAGTTTGATTGAGCTGAATAACTGAGATCAAATTCATTCCTAAAACCATTTCCCTCAAGATCAGGGTTTCCTTTCCTTGCCCATAATCTTTCCTGTTTCCATTTGTGTAGACACAACCTGCTTTATGGTGTTGTATATTTTAAATCATTTTAGTTGTTTTTTTATAATCTGACCTTGTCCTAAAAGGCAAAAAAATAAAATTTATAAGTGTTCATTTGCATGTTGTCTCCCTCATTAGATTGTAAGCACATTGAGGGCAGTGAATGTCTTTTTGTATCCCCATCACTTAGCACATAGGCACTTAATAAATATTTATTGATTGATTTTTTCCCTTTCTTAAGTAAACATTCAAATAAACAAACATTTATTAAACTCCTGTCTATTGTGAATTGAGCACTGTATTAGGTTTTGGAGGAGATAAAAACATAGATAAGAAATGGTCCTGGTCTTCATGGAACTTCCAGTCTGGTATGGGATATGACTATTATACATAATATTAGGAATCAGACCCATGACTTTATGAGCATATGAACAAAAGAGGAGATTCCATCTACCAATGTAGGTCAGCACCTTTTCTGAAACTTATAGTCTTAGTTGCCCAGAGCTCTGAGAAATTAAGTGACTCACTGAGGGTCACACAGCTTTTATATGTCAGAGATAAGATTTGAACACAGGTCCTTCTGGCTCTGAGGCTGGCTCTTCTATCCACTATGGAGTGATGCCTCTGCATTATTGTTGTTATTGTTCATTCTTCATTTTTGAAGAGGACCAATGACATCACGGAGTGATATCTTAACATGTGCAAATTGGATTTAAGTGAGGCAGAACTGCTCAATGTCTTGAGCCTCATTCTCTCTTCTAGGGTTATCAAGGTGATAAATGATCATGATCAATGCATTGGAGACTTACAAAGTCAAGTATTATGTGATGCCTGAGATGGAAGAGGCCATTACCAACTCAGGGCTGTGGCTGAGGTATGAGGATTTAGGTAAGCTTCATGAAGAAAAATGGTGTTTGACTTCCCACCTAAAGGTAAGTATGAATTAGACAGGTAAAAAGAGGAAAGTAAAACATTAGGCTGTACTTCCAGTGAATATACCAATGTGGTTGTCCAGGAGAAAGGAGCCAATCAAAGAATGATGGGAACTCAATACTCACTCAGACCAGTTTAACACATTACTGACTAACTCACTGGGAGCCTTTCTCCCTACGTCTAGCATATTTTTCATGCTCCTTTTAAAGCAATACCCTGCAAAGAGAGAAAACTCAATTGGCCTTTATAAACCAAAGTTTTTGGTAGACCCGGAGTGTTTTCTTTTGAAATTACAAGGACAGAGACATGGAAATAGGTGACTGAATTTCATATTATAATACTGAAAGCATTCTCCTCCTCTTTAATCAATTTTTTTTTACTAAGACTAAGTTCTTTACAAAGAACGCGTGAAGGACATATGGATGAAAATGAAAAGGATGTTACATACTCTCGTCTCTTTCTCTGTTGCTCTGTTTTCTGGCACAAAGTTATATTAAAAGTGAACGCCTCAGGAAGGAATGTCAGAGGAGTATATGTTTCATCTGCAGTCAGATTATTAAAACACCGTGATCAGAAGACAGGTGAGGATTTACAGCAACTATCCACATTTGGGTTTATGGTTCGATTTTTATTTATTCCCCAAAGCTCTCTAAGAATTAGGCATACCTGCATGAAGAGAGAATTAGAGGTCTTATACAGTTAAAATTACTGGGTTTTATTTTTAAAAGAAAGTAGTCAGCTTAACCATTTCTATGGACCTAAATTCATTGGTTTGTTCATCCGTTTAACAAGAATTCATGTCTGCATCCATAACCCTGGCTTAGAAACTCCAAGAGGAGAAAGGAGTAATGGTCCTAATAAAGCTTATAACCTTACTATGCAGGTAAAACATACACACACAAAACAGCTGGGAAATAATTGCAAGGTCAACACACACACATACACATATACATGCACATATACACATACATACCCCACATATATGGATGTAATAGTGAGAGGATGATGAGATCAACACAGAAAGCTTTGGAGCTGAGAGCTCTGAAGGTTCAACCATCTGAAGAAGGTCATGAACCTTGGGACGGTGTGGCTCAGACTCAGTCTCCACCTGAGTGATCTCCTCTGTGTTCTTTCCATTCTGGCCTGAACAAAGACAAACTTCAAAGTGGTCTCAGATGGGGTTCCTACCCAGGATCAACATGTAGGGAAAAGAGCACTGACCTCTGGGTTGGAAGTCTTGGCTTAAATTTCTTTTTTAAAATAATTTTTTATTTTTTCCAATTACACATAAAGACAATTTTAATATTCATTTTTTGAATTCCAAATTTTCTCCCTCCCCCTCCCCTCCCTAAGAAGGTAAAAATTTTAAATAGGTTATATATGTGCAATCATGTAAAACATATATCTATATTAATCATTGAAAGAAGAGAGAGACCAAAAGGAAAAATTGGTTTAAAGTTCTGATTGCCATTTGCTAGTGGGTGACCTTAGGCAAGTTATTTGGGTTTTCTGAGCCTTAGCTTTCTCATCTGTAAAAAGAAGTTAATAAAATCATCTTTAAGGTCCATTTTAGCTCCAATGTTCCAGTAACTTTTTCTAGGACTTTGTTTGTGGTGGGGGGGAAGAATTCATAGGATCATAGATTTTGGGATGAAAATGATGCTTTGAAGTCATTTCACCTAATTCCTCTTTTCACAGATAAGGGAAATGAGTTCCAGGAAAAGCTCACAGAAAAATGGATGTTGGAGCAAAATACCCAGAAGTAATTACCTTTCTTTCTAGCCTCACATCACAACTTAGGGCTTTAGGGAATTTCTCTCCAAGAAAATCTTGGGGGCATTTTCCCCATTTTGATGGGAAGGAAGAGGGGATGGTGGGACAGACTCATAGAAAAATTAAATGTTTCCACTTTCTGTGAGGAAAACAGGAAGTATCACCTGGAAAGGGGCAAAGTGTGCCTATTCTGCTGCTGGCAGGGAGTTAGTCATCTGTTTGGGTGAGTCTGCATCTTTCTTGATTCTCATATCCCATTGGCTTTCAGTAAACTTTGCCAGGTCCCTTAGTCAGTCAGTCAAAAAGCATTTATGAAAGAAAATAAATTCTAGAATTTAGTATGCATACACATATAAAGAATAAAGTATTAATTTTTCTTTTCCAAGGGTATACCAAAAATGCTGTTCCGTGATAAGCTTCTCAAGTGCCCAGGAGGTCTGTGCAACCCAGGCTGGGAACCATAAATCTCCATCTTTCTTCTTTTACCGCAAAGCTGAGAATCAGATGGGTTCTGGCTTTTTATAAATGAAATATTGGTAATAAGAGCATGGGGTGCTTACTGCATTGTCAATACGGGCAAATTGTCACTTTTCCCCCAGGGGACAGCATTGAGTAAAAGGTGCAGCAAGCTTCTGGTGGTGAGAGATGAGCTCTTGAGGTGACAGTGGAGGTGCTTTTTTGGTGAGGAAAAGAAGATAGCTAAGGGAATAAGTGATTATTGATCTCTGGATCAGATGGAGTTGATGTTTTCCCGCACGTGACTGCTGTGGACCTGGCATCTGTCCCTTAGCTACAGGCTGAAGGACGTCAATAGGTGCTTGCCCCATTCCTTCTCCTTTTCACACCTGTGGCCATGTCCGTCACTACCCTGTACTTCTGTCTCTTCTTTCTGGCACATTCAAGGTCTATCAGATATTCCTTGTCCAGACTCAGCTGAGAGCAAGCAGCTCTCAACAGCAAACTGGTTCTTTTTGGCTGGTCTGAGCACTCTGTGTGCACCGGGAACAATTAACTCCGACAATAACAATAGGTCTCTCCTGTCCTCATTTACTGTTGTTCAGTCACTTAAGTCACGTCCAATTCTTTGCCACTCCATTTGGGCGGCTTTCTTGGCCAAGACACTGGAGTGGTTTGCCATTTCTTTCTCCAGCTCATTTTTGCAGATGAGGAAACTGAGGCAAATGGGGTTAAGTGACTTGTCCAGGGTCACACAGCTAGGAAGTGCCTGAGGCCCGATTTGAACTCAGGTCTTCCTGACTCCAGAATAGGCATTCCATCCACTCTGACCCCTACCTGCCCCAATCCTAAATGGGCTCATTTTGAACCTGCTACACCTCAAGTTTCATCTTAGCTTTTCGTTCCTTTTCAATGACAAACTTCTCAAAAGAAGTTTTACATTCACTACTTCCACTTCCTGGTTGTCCACTCAGTCTTTCAATCTGGCTTCCTTATCTGCCCTTCTGTTGCATCTGCTTTCTCCACCATTTTTGATGACTTCTTACTAAATCCAATGACCTTTCCTGCATTCTTATCTTCACTTTCGGCAGCCTTTGACACTTGCTCACGTGCTTATTCTTGATCCTTTCCCGTCCTTGGTTTCCATTGCTCACTTTGAACTTTACAATGTCTCTTTGAGCCCTTTTACTTGTTTGTCTCCCCAAACTTGGACTGTTGAAATAGTCTCCATTCTTAGCTTAGATTTTAGCTTCCACTCTCCTCCTTCTTTTATCTATCTTCCATTCAGCCATGAAAATCATCTTCTAAAAGCAGAAGAATGCTTTTGGAAGTCACTCCTCTGCTCAAGAACCTCCAAGGACTCCCTGTTCCCTCCAGAGCAAAATACAAACTCTTCTAATTGACATTTAAAGCCCACAACAGACTGACACAACTTGCCTTTCCTTCCTTATTTCACATAATTCCCCTACATGTGGGGGAATACTCTGCATTCCAGACAAACTTCCCAAATCAGAAAAGGTGTTCCCCAAATTCAAGATTCCATCTCCTGTACCCCCACCTTTGTACAGGTTATCCCCTATGGCTCAACTGCAAATCTTCACCTTCACTTCTTAGAAACTCTGACTTTCTTCCAGGTTCAACTCATGGGCTCCCTTCTACAGCTTTTCCTGGTACCTCTAACTGTCAATGTTCTCTCTGTTAAATAATTATGTGTATATTTGTATGTATGTATATTATATATATATTATGTGTGCATATATAGCATATATGTACATATATTTACATATATATGAATATGCAACATCTCTTTAGCTGTTGTATTCTACCACTCTCCACCCAGCAGAATGGAAGCTCCTTCAGGGCAGGAATGGTTTTATCTTTGTATAACCTTGTACCCTAGCAAAGTGCCTACATCATAACAGATACTTAACAAACATTGCCCAAAAAGGATTAAATTAAATTGCATTTATATTGTTCTTCTAATCACTCCACAGCACATTGAGATAAATTATACTTAAAAAAATTTTATCCATAACTTTGGAAAGGAAAGGGAAGAGGGAAGGGAATAGAATAAACTTGTTTTAGGTGCCTACTATGTGCCATGCACAGTGTTAAGAGCTTTATAAATATAATCTCATGTGATATTTCTGACTTTTTAATAAAATAATATTATAGTGAAAGATAGGTGAAGGTTTATCCTGACTCAATGAAATTTGGGATCCCTTTTTGTCATTCTCTACAATATCTCTGGTCTATCAAGTCTCTGCTTGGAAAATTCCAGAATGGAAGACCTCCTACTCTCTGAAGCAATCAGTTTAGTTTTTGGACAGCTCTCTCTATATGTGTGTATACAGACAGATAGATAGATAGATAGATAGATAGATAGATAGATAGACAGATGGATAGATATGTGTATGTATATATACAACACATATATACACACATATACACGTATAAATACACATATAAATGTATGTGTATGCATTGTTTATATATGTATATACATGTATGCATGTGTGTATATTCATGTACACAACTTTAATTCCATATAATTGGGTGCCTTTGTAAGCCTAGGTATTTTATTCTATGTATTTAAAAATATTCTTCTGAGAAGGGGTCAACAGACTTCATCACCAGACCAAAAGGGACATGACACAAAAGAGATTTAAAATTCCTGGTTTAGTAAAAAAGGCAAAAGATTTATATTTATAATACAAAATAGAACATAAGTTCCAAAGAAAAGTATAATGGGCAAAGACTCTGTTGTGGCTATACTGTGTTTGAAAAATAAACTAAGCCTAATGGAAGTAATCTCTTCACACAGTGTATGGTATTTGTTTTTAGTCAATCAGTCAAATAACATTTATTAAGAGGCCACTATGTGCCAGGCACTATGCTAAAAGCTGGAGATGCAAAAAAAAAAAAAAAAGCATGGGCCCTGCCCTCAAGGAGCTCACAGTCTAATGAAGGAAACAACGTGCAGACAGCCATATATAAACAAGCTCTGTACAGGATAAATTGGAAATAATCTAAAAGAGAAGGCACCAACATTGGGGTGTGGGGGTGGGCAGGCTTCTTGCAGAAGGTGAGATTTTAACTGAGACCTGGAGGAAACCAGAAAAGCCAGGAGGCATCAAGTCAACAAGAATTTTTAGGTGCCTCCTATGTGCCAGGCACTGTGCTAAACATTCAGGATCCAAGAAAGGCAAAAACTAGTGTTCCTGCCCTCAAGGACCCCAAAGTCTAAAGGGAGAGACACTATGCAAAAACTATGTGCATAGAAGAGCTATATCAGATAAATTGGATCTAAACCAAATAAACCTCAGTGGAAAAGCTGAGACAAAGGTGGCCCAGGAAAGGCTTCTTGCTGAAGGTGGGATTTTAGCTGGGACTGGAAGGGAAACTGGGAGGCACAGACATAAAGGGAGAGAATTCCAGGAGTGGGAAAGAGCCAGAGCAAATGCCCCAAGTCTGGAGATGGCACATCTTTTCCAAAGAACAACAAGGCCCCAGTGTGACTGGATTGCAGAATACATGAAGAGGAGTAAGGTGTAAGAAGACTGCAAAGGTGGGAAGGATCCAGGTTATAAAGGATTCAGAAAGCTAAATGGGATTTTATTAATTAAGTTAAGTCACAGACACCTACTGATTAAGGAAGCCTTCTTTGCCTAGTGTCTGGAAATAGCCACACTCCAGTTTTGCAATGGCCTGGGTTTCTGCTGGTACCCTTAGGAATTCTTCTTCCTAAAAATAAACAGGGTTATTTTTATGGATATTTAATTTGGGTGGGTAATAGGTTAGCCAAATAGCTACATGAGGTTCACTAGAGAAAAAGTCCTGGGGGATGAATCTTACTCAAATTACCACCCATTGGAAAATGGTTGAAATGTTTATTCCTGACTCCAAGCATGACACTTTCCTCATTGGTGGAGAGTGGTGACTCAATACCACATGCCTGCCTGAGCTGAGTGGTTACCATTTGAGAATGGGAGAGGAGAGACAGTATTCCCACTTTGAGACAGAACAGGTATGATTCCACATTCTTTTTTTTTTGAAGCAATTGAGATTAAGTGACTTGTCCAGGGTCACACAGCTAAGTAAATGTCTGAGACTGGATTTGACCTGAGGTCCTCCTAACTCCAGGGCCAGTGCTCTATCCATGGTGCCATGTAGCTGCCCCTCCATATTCTCTTAAGAGAGAGACCCATGGAGAGAGAGAGAACAGGCTTTGAAAGGCAGACCACTGATTTACAAAATCTGTTATTTCTCCACGGGCTTTTCTCTTAAGACAGTCTGGAATCACATGTGCCCTCTCTTAAAGGAGGAAGAAGGAAGAAGGTCTCTCCTCTCTCAAGCTCATGTGCCAGCTCGTTATTGAGTCATCATTCCCTCCACCAATGAGGAGATTGTGAGGCAAATGCAGCAGGCTTGAAGCCAAGGTTACAAATGTAAACTTTTTTCCATTACAGCTTTGTTTTTCTTTCTTCAGCCAAAATTCTAAGTCAAAGGAAGAAATTCCCAAAGAAGTCAATGGAGTAAGTTCTGATGCCTTCTCCTGACCCTATGCTGTTTCCATCAGTATGGAGGGATGATAGTAGTGGCTTGGAAAGTGAGTCTTGTTGGCAGAGGAAACAAACCAATATGGCCAAGGAAAATTATAGTCTAAACTTTGATGTAGCAATCATTTCATTGATTCACTGATTATTCTGTGGTACCTACCCGGTGGCCATAGCATTCTTTGGGGTTTTCTGTTTTGCGGCATCTATCCAGTAGTTTTTCATACATCTCAACTATGCTTAAAAGCACTGTAAGAGGAAACCCTGGATGTCATCTTAAATATTCATACAGAAACCTGTGAGATATTTTTGTACATTAAGCTGTATGAATGAGGGAATAAAGCATGTTAATTTTCACACTTTACTAATTGCATAAAATGAACATAAGCCCATATTTTTGTGGGACCTTGGCCAAGTTGCTTAACCTTTTGGGGATCCAGGCAATTCTAAGACTCAAGGTGGCAGAAAAAGTGTCAAGATCTGCATCAGTGAAGAGAATATACCTATTTGGGAGTCTCATTCCTATCCCTACTCCTGTGATTCTAACAACTTGATTCCTCCTCTTATTAGAATACTCAAGAAGATGCAACGTGGTCTGATCACTCCATGACACTTCAAGCATCCACATTTTCATTAGCATACCTCCTCCACCAATGCTGATCACAACACAATGGCTCACCCTTGTGAGTCACTGTGGTAGGCCATTTTACTACCCTAAGTCCAGCCTGTGGTTAAACCTCTACAAACTCATCCAGGCTGTTCGTCAGAAGACAGGCTGCAATTACTTGGAGGCCCCATATTTAAAGCTTTTCTGCCTTTGTGGGATGGACCCGCTCATGTACTCCTTAGGTATAGCTGTCAAGATCCTAACGTGCCATTCATGCCATAATGAAACATGGCCCAGATTAGTACTCCAGGGAATGTGGCTGACTGAAGAAAATGGAAAGGAGAATTGATGGATGTTGGTAAATGATTGGATAGGCAAGGGAAGATTATGCATCAGCGAGACAAGAAAGACAATGCTGGAGCATTTCTTTCAACTATTTTGAAATCCAATCCAATAAATATATACTAAGCACCTACTATATGCAGGACACTGTGCTAAGCACTGAGAATGTAATAAATAAAAAAAGAAAGACAGTTCCTGCCTTCAAGTTGCTTACAAGGTATGAAGGACTTCTTGATTGGTGGAGTTGAAACTAAGCAGTGCAGCCATTCAGAGAAGAAATCAACTTTCCTTAAGTCCTGGGCACACAACCATGCACAGCATTCTTTCTTTGGCTATAATGAATTCTAAGAGGTGATATGACCACCTTCTGCCATGTCTCTTATAGCTCACCATCACCACTAACCAAAATTTTTGGTCCCTCTTCACTAATTTGGAGTTTGATGTCATTTTACCTGTAGTGAGCAGGAGTTGACTTAGCCAGTTCAAATATTATTGAGGGAGAAAAGGAGGATTTCTTAGGAAATTCAAGAATAGAAACAAAATTGCAGAAGGGATATTTAACCTGTTTAAGAGAAATTCCATTTCACTTGTATTAGCATTATTAATTAGATTTCATAAGTCTTACATGGGTAGAGCCAAGACGGTGGAGAAAGGACAGCAACTCACCTGAGCTCTCCCCAAAACCCACAAAAGGACAAGATGAAATAATTCCCCAGGCAAAGACAACTTAGAAGGTCAGCTGGTAAGATGTGCCATACCTGGGTGAAAGTGGAGCACAGTCCAGGACAGATAGTGCCAGCACAGACCGGGCCACCAGCAAATCAGGAGCAGTCCTTTGGAATCACTGAATCAGCAGTGACATTGACTGCCTCTGGAGCTCTTAGCCCACAGAGGGTAAGGGGATTGAACAACTGATCAGAAGGAATTTACAGGGATCTCTTTGCTACCACTGAAGCAGGATTCTATTGCTTTTCCCATAGCAGGATCTGGGTCACAGTCCTTGATGGCAGTCCCAGGATAAGGAGGAGCACTAGCATAGCAGAGCTCATGGACCATAGTGGAACAAGGAGCCCTGTCACAGTTCCAGGGCAGAAGAGAGTGCTTATGGTCACTCACAGACCAGAGCACAGGCCAGAAGAGTAGTAAACACATCTCTCCTTAGATCATACCACCTTGGAAGAACTGAAAATTACAGGTCCCCAGAAGTATCTCTGAAAACAGCTGCACAAAACTTCTCCCTGAAGCTTGGGACAGTTCACCCTCCACCCTGGAAGCAGAGCCCCACTTTAATAAAGAGTTAAAAATCAAGAAATAGGCTGGGAAAATGGGCAAACAACAGAAAAAAATTCTGACCATAGAAAGTTACAGTTGTGACAAGGCAGATCAAGATGCATACTCAGAAGAAGATAACAAAGCCACAGCTCCTACATCCAAAGCCTCCAAGAAAAATATGAATTGGTCTCAGGCCATTGAAGGGCTCAAAAAGGATTTTGAAAATCAAGTAAGAGAGGTAAAGGAAAAATTGGGTAGAGAAATGAGAGTGATGCAAGAAAATCACGAAAAACAAGTCAACAGCTTGATAAAGGAGACACACACAACAAAATACTGAAGGTATGAGTTGAATATGAAAGGATGATATCTAAAAAAATTAAATTAAGGGGTGAGAGAGGAATGTACTGGGAGAAAGGGAAAGGGAGAGGTAGAAAGAGGTAAATTATCTCAAATAAAAGAAACAAGAAAAAGCTTTTACAGTGGAGGGGAAGAGGGGAAAGGTAAAGAAGGGTGAGTGAACCTTACTCTCATCAGAGTGGGCTCAAAGAGGAAATAACATACATACTCAATTGGGTGTAGAAATCTATCATACCTACAGGAAAGTAGGAGGTGAAGAAGATAAGAGAAGGGGCAGGGAAGGGTGGAAAGATAGAAGGGAGGCAAATTGGGGGAGGGGTAGTCAGAGGCAAAACACTTTTGGGAAGGGACAAGGTGAAAAAAGAGAGAGAATAGAATAAACAGGACTGGGGATAGCATGGAGGGAAATACAATTAGCAATAGTAACTGTGGGAAAAAATATCGAAGCAAGTTTCTCTGATAGAGGCTTCTTTTCTCAAACATATAGAGAACTGAATCAAATTTATAAAAAATAAGAGCCACTCCCCAATTGATAAATGATCAAAAGATATGAACAGTCTTCAGATGAAATAATCAAAGCTATCTATAGCCATATGAAAAAAATGCTCTAATTCACTGTTGATTAGAGAAATGCAAATTAAAACAATTCTGAGGTACTACCTCATATCTATTAGATTGGCTAACAGGACAGAAAAGGAAAATGATAAATGTTGGAGGGGATGTGGGAAAAATGAGACATTAATGCACTGTTGGTGGAATTGTGAACTGATTCAACATTCTGTAAAGCAGTTTGGAACTATGCTCAAAGGGCTATAAAACCATGCATACCCTTTGACCTAGCAATACCTCTACTAGGTCTGTATCCCCATAGAGATTTAAAAAAAAAGAAAAAGACATATATGTGCAAAAATATTTATAGCAATTCTTCTGCTGGCAAAGAATTGGAAAATGAGGCGATGTCCATCAATTGGGGAATGGATGAAGGAATTGTGGTATATGATTGTGATGGAATACCATTGTGCTGTAAGAAATGATGAGCAGGATGCTCTCAGTAAAACCTGGGAAGACTTATGTGAGCTGATACAAAGTGACACATACTGTGTACAAAGTAATAGCAATATTTTAAGATCACCAGCTGTAAATGACTTAGCTATTCTCAGCAATACAACGATCCAAGACAACTCTAAAAGACTTATAATGAAAAATGCTATCCATCACCAGAGAAAGAGCTGATGGTGTCTAAATGCAGACTGAAGCATACTTTTTTAACTGTCTTTATTTTTCTTAAGCTTTTTTTTTATTTTTGGTCTACGTTTTCTTTCACAACAGGACTAATATGGAAATGTTTTGCATGATGACACATGTATAATCTATAAGGAATTGCTTGCCTTCTCAATGGGAGGGGGGGTTGGAGGAAAGGAGAAAATTTGGAACTCAAAGTTCTAAAAACGAATGTTAAAATTTGTTTTTACATATGACTGGGGAAAAATAAAATAATAATTCCAAAAAGAAAAAGAAAAAAATAGTTCATAAGTCTGTTAGGTGGTGCAGTGGACAGAGCACTAGATTTGGATATAAGAAAATCTGAGTTCAAATTTGGCCTCAGACACTTACTAGCTCTGTGACCGTGGGTGAGTCATCTAACCTTTCTTTGACTCAGTTTCTTCATCTGCAAAATAAGGATAATAGTACCTACTTCCTGATATTTTTGTAAAGAGCAAATAAGATAATATTTGAGGTTTTTTTTTTTGTGGTTAGACAATGGGGTTAAGTAACTTGCCCATGGTCACACATCTATTAAGTATTATGTGTCTGTGGCCTGATGTGAACACAGGTCCTCCTGAATCCAGGGCCGGTACTCTATCCACTGCACCACCTAGCTGCCCCAAGTTTTTTAAAGCATACTTCTACATTAGTCACGTTGTGAAAGAAGAAACAGAACAAAAGAGGAAACCGCCAAAACAAACAAACAAAAAGTGAAAATAGTGTGCTTCGCTCGGCATTCAGACTCCATAGTCCTTTCTTTGGATGTGGATAGCATTTTCCGTCATGAGTCTTTTGGAATTGTCTTGGATCATTGTATTGCTGAGAAGAGCTAAGTTAATCAAAGTTGATTATCACACAATGTTGCTGTTACTATGTACAGTGTTCTCCCAGTTCTGCTCACTTCACTCAGCTCACTCATCAGTTCATTTAAGTCTTTCCAGGTTTTTTTGAAATCCGCCTGCTCATCATTTCTTATAGCACAATAGTATCCCATTACATTCATATACCACAACTTGTTCAGCCATTCCCCAATTGATGAGCATCCCCTCAATTTCCAATTCTTTGCTACCATGAAAAGAGCTGAAATAAGTAGTTTTGTATATGTGGGTCTTTTTCCCTTTTTTATGATCTCTTTGGATACAGACCTAGTAATGGTATTGCTGGATCAAAGGGTATGCCCAGTTTGGTTGCCTTTTGGGCATAGTTCCAAACTGCTTTCCAGAATGGTTGGATCAGTTCACAAATGAGATAATATTTGTAAAGAGCTTTGCAAATCATCCTTATAGCACTACCTTATGCTAGCTATTATGATTACCAATTACAAATGAAACTTTTCTAGCTATTAAAACAAATCTAATAAAGCTTCATTTTGGCAATTGTGGGGGGAGATTATTTGGTTGGAATCGTTTCGTGTATGGGAACGCAACATAGGATCATTGCACTGGTATATAGTCTCAGATACCATCTAGTCCAAAATCCTCATTTTCAGACCAACTTAAGTGACTTACTCAAGGTCACACAGATAGCAGAAGCAGGACTTGTATCCAGGTCATCCAACTCCTGAGTTAATGATTTTTCTATTATACTATGTTGTCCACCCCAACATAACTTGATTTCTTTAAAAATCTGCCATTCTCTCAATTGGTTTCCCACCCACCCCTTTTTCCCATCCAATTTAATACAAGCTGGTGAGATTTTCTTGAGTTGTTTTCTATGTTCATTTTAAGAGTTAGTAAAGTTACATTACTCAGCCAGGAAGTTATCTTTGTGTTCATGCAGATGTTGGCAAACATCATCCCCTTCTATAAAGATCTCTGCTCTTAGAGATAAATCCTCTGGTTTACCACCACTATCTGAGTGAACAAAGACGCATTCACCCCTCTGGGGTACTGTGAGTTGACAACAGTCTCTAATTTTGCTGGAGATGGAGTCTGGTTTTGAACAGATGTAGTTTATGATCTTGGCCTATATAAGGTCAAACAGAAATTACTTTTCATATTTGTCTCATTTGTTTGATTTCCTTTCATAAGCATAGCCTGTGAGTAAGGTGAGCCTGTGACTATCATCTGGAAATTATTGAATCAATAGGTCTCCTATTTAATGGCTACAGAAGTTCTGGTTTTAACTCCATAATGAGAGGATTCTTGACTTGAGGTGGGCTTTATTCCTCAGAACTCGTAATGGCGCAATTTAAGAAGAAACACATCTCCTAAATTTCCAACAATTCTGAATTACAGGAAAGCCGATTTGCTAGTTTTTTTCATTATTGCCCTCCTAAGCCTCAGAAATGTTGGAATCCCATGACCTTAATGGAGATCCATTTCCACAACAGATAAGAACAATATTTTGGTCTAACGTTTCTATCATTTACTAAGTATCTCATACAAGTCATCCACGAGTCAAGACATCACCCCATGATGTCACTGATTCTCTTTGAAAATGAAGGACAAAAAGCGGGGGCAGCTAGGTGGTGCAGTGGATGGAGCACGGGACCTGAGTTCAAATCCAGTCTCAGACCAGACACTAGACACTTAATAACTGTGTGACCCTGGGCAAGTCATTTAACCTCAATTGCCTCGCCCAAAAAAAGAAAATGAAGGACAAACAACAATAACAATTCTCACACTGATTTCATTCGAGATACAACTAGCTTTGCCCTCCGTTGACAGGTTATATTATTATCTAGGGTTCAGAGGGCTTTCTTTCACATGGACTGATTCTTTGTGAGCTTGGATAATATAACAGCTGTTTCAAGCTTACAAAATGCTATGAGGACAAATAGTATAAGTATTAAGATCCTCCTGTTCTAGCTGAGAGAACTGAGTTATAGAGAAATGAAGTGATGTGTTAACAAGGAGAAGAGCTGAGTTTTGAAGTCAGATCTTTCCTCACTCAAGACCAGCACTTTCCAACATAGCATGCTTGTCTCTTTGAGACTAAGGCATTTCAATAGTGCTGCCCAATGAAAAGTTATCAGAGAAAGAGCTCACAATATAGTTCTATGTATGACATTATTTTCTTACATAGTTCAACTTTTTGGAATGCAAGCTTCAATAAACACTCTCTTTGAATGCCCAATTCAGTTTAAAAGCAATCTGTTTATATTATTTGAAAAGACCAAATTATAGAAAAAATTTGGAACATGTGCAGCTTTCGGACTTTCTGGTACAGACAGCAACTCCAAGCAGGCTAACAAAATGTTACCTAGGAAATTTCATTCATGAATAGAAAAGAATGATTTGAAATTAGCAGTATTTAAATTGATAATCTTAAAAATTTAAGAGCAATATTTTCATTAATTGTTATGCTAATTATTAAATAAATAATTTTAAATATTTTTTTTATTTCTAGGACTTTTAGGGGGAGGGTTTGCTAACCAAAGGGAAACTTTCTCCCTAGCCTGTTGTAATTTACCAAAATTCCAAGTTAGTAAAGTCTTATTTGATAAAGATTTAACTATATATGAAATCCAACCGATAGAGACAGCATGGCATAGTATATAGTGTTGGACTTGGAGTCATGGAGACCTGGATTTGAATCTTATCTCTGTCATTTACTAGCTATGTGACCCTGAATAAGTCACTTAACTTTTCTGAGCTTCAGAACTCCTCAGGATTTACCTACTAAGTCATGGAGGGTTTGCTATCTGCCCCTTGATGAAACTCCTTCCTTGGTGAATGGCATTCCCGTAAACATAGTCCACAAGCTGCCATAAAATACAAGCTGTTTCAAAGCATGGAAGGACATGAAGAGGAAGAATCACAAGTCTACACAGCAATAAGCACCCCATGGTTGGCCCAGGCCCCAGCAGACCACCAAGGTTTCCCTTACTTGGCAGAAGATGGCTGTCTCAAACCAAGGAAAACATTGTTCTCCAAAATACATGTGTTGTTAGTGACTATTTACCTCACTATGGAAACAGTGAACTACATCCCCTTGGCAGCACCCATCGATCATGGTCGGAATACCTTTCAAGAGTATGTCAAGTTCTTTAAAGTCAATCTTGGGGAATTTTTGGCTGATTTCCACAACTTTCCTGTGAAGACAATCAATAAATATTGGTTGATTAATTAAATAAAACACGAAAGTTATTTGAAACAGGACAGGTGGTAAAATCTACATTGCTTTGTTAATGTAGCTGTTGGCCAATAATATCAATGATGACAACAACAATGCCAGCTAAGGGGTGCAATGGAGGGACAGAGGGCTTACAGCTGGGAAGACTATTATTATTGTTAAAAATATCAAAGCCCAACCCATCCTCTCTGTCATGGGAAGGAACACAAGCCAAGGATGATATATAGCAGGACTTTGTGGCCTGAGGTCACTAACGTCACTGTGGAGACCTGGCAGGAGCCCTGAAATGATGACCCATTGGGCCCTGGCCATACCACTGATCAGATTAGTAGCCCCCTGTGTGATGCAACTGCTCCTAGGAATCTAAGAAATAAAGGAGATGGAGCCTACTCCAAACTTTCATAATGATTGGTTTGACATAGAAGATACAGAGCAGGGTGCTACTCCTTGCTGTTCTGGTATCAAAAGAAGGGAAGATACACCAGTACAAACAAAACTGACAATATCTGTCCCACTTTGCAGGTAATGCTTCAGTGTAGATGGCGCTGTCCACTAAAAGCAGGCAAACCATGCATGTTCATGAAATGGGTTGAAGATATAAATGCTGTCATTAGGCTCCAATGTTAGATCAGAACAAAACCTTGCCTATTATAGGCAAAGATTTCTTATTACTTTTTGCTAATGGTACCCTTGGGTTCAAGTCACACGATACCATATTGCTGATCAATGCAGGGCAAATGTCAAAAATAATTTCCTCTCTTAGCCTAGAATTGGTTAAATAAGAGAGAATCAAGGCCCTACTAAAATGTGAAGAGATGAAAACTGAAGACCACAATCGCATGTAAGGGAAAATCTTCCTTTAATGCAAAATCCACTGCTGACAGTAAACATTTAGTACTTACTGAAAACTTAGCAAAGCATATTTGCTATCTGGAACAACTTGCTAACTTAAAGAGAGACTAGAATTAAACTCAGAATCTCATGTGCTGACAGATGACAACCCCTCATACTATGAGTAGAGGCCACAATATACCCAGCTGAGCTCATCCAATAAATTGTGCTGGAAGGAGACCATTAGCATAGGCTGAACTGTTGCCTACAATCGGCTGGACATAACATAGATCCATTCATTTAAATACAATCGTTTTTTTAATTAGACATCATCATACCAAATACACATAATCTTCAAGCTACATTGAATGAGAAGCTTTCAAAGTCTAGGAATCTGGCTAAGACATATATAATCTATATATCAAATTGCTTAACATCATAGGGAGGGAAGAGGGGAAGGAGTGAGGGAGAAAATTTGGAACTCAAAAGAGTTTGTTTAATGAATGTTAAAAATTTTCACATGTAATTGTAAAAATAAAATAATTCTTTTTTTTAAAGAATCTGGCTAAAGAGATCAAAATCTCTGTCTCCTTTTCTCTATTTCTGTACTATACACACCCTCTCCCTTCTCTCTAGTTTCTCATTCCCTACAGCAAAAACAAATCTATCAAAAACTGTTGGCATTAATCACATTCATCTAATCCTTAACTCAGTTATCTCTCACTGAAATCATCCCTTTTTTGGAGAACAAGCAGCTGCTTCCTCTTCAGAGAGTGCAGCTCCCCCCTCTTTGGAAAGATCCTCACATCAGAGATGGCACATTGGTCTGAGGTAACCCATTGTCTCTCCTCTGATACCAGCTGTATCCTCTTATGTCTACCATCCCTAGTCCGTACTTCATGTTAGTCTTCTCTCTCCCTCTTTAACCCCCATGTACTCCAGTTGTCTGCATCTGCTTTCACCTTCTCTCTGCTGTTAAAGAGGAGAAATCAAGAATTGAGAGAAGTGTTAGATTTATATGTAAACAAGAAAACCAGAGACATAAACCAAAAACTCACTGAAGTTTCACTCCTTTGGGTCTAAATTGCCTCAATACCCCACAGAGGTTTTGCTGCTTGGCAGAGATTTCTTTTCAATCATTTGCAATAATTGTTGCCTGGAGGAGGAAGATGAAAATATGGCAAAGTAACCAAAAGACCAAAAAAAATCATCCATACTTGAAACTTTTACCTATTACCTCTTATGCAAAATAAGATTTCTCTATTCTCATTAAAAAGAAATAAAGGTATTCTAAATCTGATTAGAATCACAGAAAATGCTTAGAATTTTGCCTTAGAAAAGTGACACATAAAAAGATGTTAACTGTGGCATATGATTTATGTCTGGCTCACCACCTCTGCTGCAGGGCCTGGCCATTTCTGTTAATCATATAGGAAGGGCAGTTGAGGACTACAGATGGAATAGTCACCTTTCCACCCCCTCCCCCCAAGTTATCTGCTTCCTGGGGTTTGATTCTAGTTTAGAGGGACATAGGAGCCAGAAAATGTCAATGGAAATGAATGTCTGTGGCACACAAAGCTCATTTCAGACCATAAGAAGATATGGTCAGCAGCTGGCAGCCAATAGATTTATCGACTAATGAAACAAGCCATTGGGATTGTAGAGTAATAAATGTAGAACTCTGGCAACCAGAGAGGACAACGTCCTTATTTTCTATACAGGGAAATTTAAATCCAAAGAGGAAAGATGACTTGTCCAAGATGAAGTAAGTAGTAAATAGGAGAGAATGGATTTGAACCCATGTTCTCTGACTCCAAATCCAGTTGTCTTGCCATGATGCATTAGCAAGAAAAATAGTGTCATAAATGAGAAGTAGTTTAACACTTATCATTTTAGACTGAAGAACTTGAAGGCTATTAATTTTAGCTGAAAAGAAAAATACTATACCTTTGTGTGGAAGCATTCATGTTTGTTTTCTTCTTGACAACAACTAGCGCTGACTTCTTTGTAGTGAGCAGCCAGAGACAAGAGTGTGAGGGCAAAGATGAATGGGTTCTGTCTGGCTATTTCATAGATATATCTGAAGGGAAGGAAGAAAGGAAGGAAGGAAGGAAGGAAGGAAGGAAGGAAGGAAGGAAGGAAGGAAGGAAGGGAGGGAGGGAGGGAGGAAAGAAAGAAAGAATAGAAAGGGTGAGGAAGGAAAGAGGGAGAGGGAGTGAAGAAAGGAAGGAAATAAGAGAAAGAAGGAAGGAAGAGAGGGAGAGGGGAAAAAGGGAGGGAGGAGTGATGGAGGGATGGAGAGAAGAAAAGAAGGAAGGAATTAAGAGAAAGGAAGGAAGAAAAGAAAGGGAAAGGAAGGAAGGGAGAGAGGGAGGGAGGAAGGGAGGGAAGAAAAAAAATAAGAAATTTTCCAGTTTTAGTCAACAGTAGAGCTGCATGATATCATTTTTTCTGATTCATTGAGCAGATAGGGAGGGTAGAGCTCAATCATCCTGAGAAGAGCCTGCATTAGGTTAGAAGAGGATTGGAGTTAAATGACCTTTCTATGCTTCCAGACATGCTCTTCCCCTGTGCAGATCTTATCATCATTGTCACGTCACTGAGAACAAATCACGCTTTTCACACCTGGAAACACAACCCTTTCCTTTTTCAAAACTGATGGCTGCTTAATCCTTGTGAGTGTCCTTGAATGTCAGATCAAGGCTAAGGCACCTCTCCTGGGAGGTTTTCTAGTGACAATATCCCTTACTGATTTAGAAAAGTTTCCTGATGTTCTCCATACTCCTGACACCCCTTCTCTGGATCTGGGACTTGGAAAGGAGTCAGAAAACTGACATCAGCATGTTTGCGTTGAAAGAAACACAATCGTCTCCCGGAAGCATCTTTTGCGCAACATTCTGAAAGTCCGTACTTGTTGGAAAGTTCCTTTACCCACATATTTTATCCTGCATTACATGGATCTAAACAAGAGAGAGAAAAACATTAGCCAAGGGCCCAATCCTTCTTTCTTTCCCCTGATGATGAGGAATCAATTCAATAAACAGTTAGGACATTAGACCTAAACAAGAGAGAGAAAAACATTAGCCAAGGACCCAATTCTTCTTTCTTTCCCGTGATGATGAGGAATCAATTCAATAAACAGTTAGGACAATCACCACCACCACCACCACCATCATCATCATCATTGTCGTCATTGTAATAGCTAATAATTATATAGCATTTACTATGTGCAGGCACTGTGCTTAGCTTTAGAATTATTATCTCATTTGATCCTCACAACAATCCTGAGAGGGAAGTTCTTTTATTATCTCCATTTTACAGGTGACAAAATTGAGACAAAGAGAGGTTAAGTGACTTATCCAGGGTCACTCAGTTACTAAGTGTTTGAAGCTGGGTTTGAACTCAGGTCTTCCTAATTCCAGGCCCTGTACTCTGTCCACAGTGTCACCAAGCCACCATCTTTCTACTTTGTTGGACAGTAGTCCATGCTTTGGGTCGGGCCTAAGCAAAATTGTTCTTTTTCTACCTGCACCGGTCTGGCACTGGTTTCCTCCCTTTGAGAACTCCCATCCCTAGTATTCAAATACCCAGAGGTCTTATGCTGCCTCCTCACTGCTGACAGGGGCTCTCACTGTGTTGCCATCCTTTCTTACCTCCCCAGTCCTTATCTTTTATTCCAATGCATCAGTGCTATACCCACTTTACAAGGTAACAATTTTAGTGGGGGGGGGGGGGCCAGACAGTGGCTAATGGTGTCATCTACTCCCTTCCAGGGAACATTTGAATAGGGACCTTCTGGAGGCACAATACTGGGGAGGAGAAAAAATACTAGGATTCGAGTCAGACAATATGGACTGGACATCTGACCCTGCTTCCTTACTATCTGTAAGCAGGACACAGCATTAACATATCTTAGCCTCAGTTTCCTCATCTATAAAATGAGGAAGCTGGTCTAGTTGGGCCCTAACTTCTCAAGCTATGATCCTTTGATTCTGCCTACCCTGCAGGATTACTGGGAGTAACTAGATAATATTATTAAATAACAATAAATAATAAAGTAATAATACAATTGCATTTTGCTAACAATAAAGTGCAGCTAGGTGGTGCTGTGGACAGAGTGCTGGACCTGAAGTCAAGAAGACTCATCTTTCTGAGTTCAAATCTGGCCTTAGACACTTACTAGCTGTGTGACCCTGGGCAAGTCCCTTAACCCCATTTGCCTCAGTTTCCTCATCTCTAAAATGAGCTAGAGAAGGAAATGGCAGACCATTCCAGTGTCTTTGCCAAGAAAACCCCAAATGGGGTCACAACGACAACCACAAAGCAATAAAGTGCTTTAAAAAAATGAGGATGGAAGGGCTGAGGCATATTGACTAGTCAGTGGAAGAGAGGCTGTTTGCCAGGTGTCCCCCACACCCAATGGTGTAGACAGACTCTGCGGCGTATCTACAGGGGTTGCAAGCTTCACATCCATAGCAAAGAGTTATTCCTGGGGCATCCCAAAATGGAACAGAACTTTCCCAGGGAAGGTGCCTTTTCAATGATAAATGTAGAAGCAATGTGTATAAAAACAGCAAGGTAATATGCTGTGGACATCCTAGAAGGCATTTGCTGTTGTGACACCTTCCTCCAGGGGGAAAACGGGCAAGCAAAAGAAGTCCTCATTCACTCACTGCCATCTATGAACATTCAGGGAGCTGCATGTTGGCCATGCATTTGTCTCTATAGTGGACGATCTGTTCAACCAATGCGGTGAACATTGTGGCTTCATATGTGGCTTCTTGAACGAACTGAGCAAATGCAATGGTGGCCCTGGAACAGACATCACAGCAAGAAAGGCATTTAAGGTTTTGGATCTCAAACCTTGTTCACCAAGCCAATCGTGGGCATCATTCCTATTGTTAATCCCAGAAAAATTTCAAAGTAATGATTATGAGCAAGCAAACTTCAGCCAAATTTAATATGATTTGAAATGGAAAAAGCTTAAATTCTAGCTCCAGGTATAACAAAAATAGAACATAAGCTCCTTAAGGACAGGGACTAACTCATCTTGGACTTTGTATCCTGAGCTACTAACGAAGTCCCTGGCATAGAGTAGGCACTTGAGTAAATAATAATAATAATAATAGTGAGCATTTACATAAAGCCAGGCACAGTGTTAAGAGCTTTGAAAATATCATCTCTTAGTTTATCTTCACAATAACCTTGAGAGGTAAGCGTAATTATTATCCCTACTTTACATCTGAGGAAACTGAGGCAAGTAGAGGTTAAGTGACTTGCCTGGGGTCACACAGCTAGTAAATTTCTGGGGCGGGATTTGAGCTCAGGTCTTTCTTGCCCAGGATTATTGTTATACTACCTGCTATAGTGGCTGCCCACTACTTGTAGCTTGATGAATGAATGAATGAATGAATGAATGAATGAAGTGACATACCTTACTAACTGTTCAGTTTCTTCATCTGTGAGATTTAGTTCAATCCAATTAAGACATTCAACAAGCATTTATTGAACACTTACTATGTTCCGGCCACAGTGGTAAATACTAAGGATACCCATGAAAAGACCAAAACAGTTCCTATCCTCAAGGAGCCCATGTTCTAATGAAGAAGAGACATAAGTAAGCTAGGTATATACAGTATAAATGAAAGAGAATCTCTGAGGAAAAGGCACAAGCATTTATTAACCACCTGTTGTAAGTGAGACATAAAAGCAGTGTGGAAAAAATGGGGACAGAGAACTGGTCTCATAGCTAGGTCAATCTTGGGCTATAGGATCTAATCCATACCACCTGGGTATGGGGATACAGTGATATCTCCACCACAGGATATGACCGTGGGCAAGTCACTTGACCTCTGATTGCTCTAGAACTTCCTGAAGACTAATTGTAAAGAAGATGCCATCCTTGGTAAAGAGAATGTCCTAATCACGAAGGAAAGAAAGGAGGATGGAAGAGAGAGAAGGAAGAAGGGAGAAGAGGGAAGGAAGGAAGGAAGGAAGGAAGGAAGGAAGGAAGGAAGGAAGGA
>NW_020950239.1:6730189-6898884 GCF_900497805.2 Vombatus ursinus | reverse complement strand
GGAAGGAAGGAAGGAAGGAAGGAAGGAAGGAAGGAAGGAAGGAAGGAAGGAAGGAAGGAAGGAAGGAAGGAAGGAAGTGAGGGAGTGATAGAAAAAGGAAGGAAACGAGCTGGAACTCAGGGGGTAGAGGCTTGAAGAGAGTTGAAGGTCATGTGTTCAAGGTCACAACTTCAAAAGGAACAAGCAATGAAGGAAAAGTTGATAAATAGGATCTGGCTCTCTTGACTAAGGTTACAGAGCACTTTCCATGGTCTCCATTGACAATTAGCATTCTTGGGACTAGGTTCTAAAGTATTTAAGAAATGGAAATGAGTAAGAAAGAAAGTTAAAACATTTCTTGGAAGAGAGTATTACAAATTAACGTCACTGAGAGAGAAGAATGAATCAGGTAGAGGCAAAGATGGCGGGAAGGATTACATACCACAACTATACTGTGAAAGGGAAGAATGAAACAAAAAAGAAAGAATAACAATAAACTAAACTTTAAAAAATGGGATAAGGGGTAGAAGACAGAAGGAAGAAGAGGGAATGAAGAAGCCAGAATTGGATTAGTGTAAGAAAAAATTACAGACTAAATGTAAACTTGAAAGAGCATTTGTAAAAGAAAAGATCTATAAATACACACACACATCTATATATAGATATATAGCTAGGGAAAGAAAATAGAAACTTACCAATTATAACTATAAATGTGAATGGACTAAATTTCTCAATAAAAAAAGAGAACGGAAGAATGAATTACAAATATAAAATGCAATAATTTTTGCATACAAAAAATACATTAAAAACCTACGGATACAATACAGAATAAAACTTTTTGTTGTTCAGTATTGTCCAACTCTTCATGACCCCATTCGGGGCAAATGGCCAGGGTCATACAGCTAAATGTGTCAGAGTAAAGGCCAAAGGAAGGTTCTGAACCTTGGTCTGCCTGCCTGCAAGCCAAGCATACTCTCCAAAGGCAATATTGCCTTTATGCTGCAATAATAGTTAACCAACTAAAATCCTCTTGCAAGTATTGAATGGTTTGAAGATAATGCATCGGTTGAACTTTTAATATCAATAATCAACTCACACGTCTCTAATGTTGTTCTCCCAAAATTTCTGGGTGACATTTAAATACTCTGAAAACAAAGAATAGTTAGTTTTTATAAAACATGTTATTAACCAAAAACAAACAAACATTTACCAAAGAAGGAATGTGAGTGACCTAATAACAGTGTCCAAAACAAATCATGGGAAACTAATGGTGGAAGAAAGATCTCCAGTGTCAGCAGTGAAGAGAAAGAAGGAAGACCAATGGATCAAGCCTGGCTCCTGGCAGGCCATTTGTTGTCCACAGCCAAGCATTTATCTCCAGCAAGTATAGAATTTAATCTCTGACTCATTCAGGAGAGGCATCTGGCCTCATTTTACATTTTCTAATCTCCTCCCTTCCGTATGACCAAAAAACATCCTCGCCCTGCATGCCTCTGTCCCAGAATTAAAGATGCCAAACTCAAGCCAGATTCTTAATTTTTTGGCCTTAGTTTCTCCATCGCTAAAATGACATGATGGCTATGATTTCTATAAAATATGGTCATACCAGCACTGAATGGAATGTGTTGATATGCTTCAATAAAATTAAAACTGGATTTTAACCCCCAAAATTTGGCTTTGAATTCAGGCTCTGCTGCTTATTATCTGTGTGACCATGGGCAAGTCACTTCATTTTTCAAGGTCTCAATTTCCTTCTCTGTAATAATAACAACAACAATGACAATAACTATTATTTATATAGCACTTAGTAGGTGCCGAGCACTGTGCTAATCACTTTACAACTATCATCTTATTTGATCTTCACAACAACCCTGGGAGGTGGGTGCTATTATTATCCCCACTTTACAGATGAAGAAACTGAGGCAAACTGAGGGTAAGTGACCCGCCCAAGGTCAAACAGCTAGTAAGTGGCTGAGGCTGGATTTGAACAGAGGTCTTCCTGATCCCAGGCCCAGCGCTCTGTATACTGTGGCCCCCCTACCCTAGCTGCTCCATCTGTACGATGAGGATACTAGACTAAATGCTTCTGTAGATCTTTCCAGCTCAAAATACTTTAAAGAGTCTATAAAATGACATAACAACATATGTAAAAAAGAGATTATTCTACCACCTCTTTTCCACTCCCACTCTCACTTGTTCAGACCCGCATCATCTCTTGCCTAGACTGTTGTAATAGCCTCCTAACTCATCTTCCTGTCCCTGGTCTCTTCTCTCTGTCTCCCATTTTCTTTCATTCAGCTGTCAAAATAATCTTCCTAAAGCATGTCTGCCTATGTCTTCCCTATTGACTATAGGGTGGAATATGAACTTCGTAACCTGGTATCTAAATCTCTCTAACCTCCCTTCACAGGGTTATTTCATGTCACCCCCTCTAAACACTCTCTGTTCCCTTCAGGCTACTCCCTGACCTTAACCTAGAGTCTCCAAGCCCTGTGAAGTTTCTTTAAAGTGAGTGTTTGGACTCAAGTGACCTTTAAGCTGCCTCCTACCTCTCAATCTATGAGGGAATATTTGCATCAGCTCCCCTACACCAGGTACACATTCCCTCTTCATATTTGCCTATTAAAATTCTTCTCTTCCTTCAAGACACAACTCCATGAAAGTTTCCCTGACCACTCCAGTTAAAAGTGCTCTCAATTTTTTAATTTTAATTTAATTAAAATTCTTCAAATTTTCTGAGTGCTTTGGCTGCATTATCTCCTTTGCACCTGACACATTTAATTTCCTTCATACTTATAAGTTGTTCTTCTTTCCTCTCTCCATTTATAAGCTTCTTATAAGGGAATGTTTTGCTTTTTATCTTTGTGTTTTATCCCAGTACCTAGCAGAGTATATTACGCATAGTAGGCATTTAATATTGATCAAATTGAACTACTTCTGGTTACCATATCAGGTGTGTGATACTGGTCAAATACAGATGCTCATAAGCCAACCAGTCAGTCAATAAACATTTATTAAGTGTCCACCATGTGCCAGATGTTGTGCTAAGTGCGGGGGATACAAAAAAGAAGCAAAAGACGGTCCCTCCCCTCTAGGTGCTCATAGTCTAATTGTAGGCCAATATAAAGACCTTGGTGTTCATCACCGAGTTTTGCTATTGATGGATATTGATAATATAGGCAGGAGTACTGGTTAGGACAGTGAAGAACATGGAGCTTGCTTCTTTTACCTCACCTAAGCCAGAAAGGATCTTGGGAGTAGCTAACCCAAAATTAGACAGTTTTCTGTGACACAGAAGGTTTTGATTTCTGCCATCTATAGGATGGGGAAAGAGAGAGAGAATTAATCTTGCCCTGGTAGTACTTTGCCTGACTTTTCTTAGCTAGGTGAAATGTCTATGGCTAAAGATCTGTCAAGTTTTCCCTGATCAGGGAGGGGTTCTAGCCATTGTGACCTAAAACACTGTAGTTGAGATGGCTTGAGTGTCTTTGAAGGGAAGAACCCTGAAGCAGGGAACAATTCCTAGAAGAGAATGTATACCCAGCAGCCACCAGAGTTATACTCTCCTGAGACTACATACCCAATAGTTAACACAAGGAGCCAACAGAAAAACATGACCTGTTGAGATGCCATACTCCATAGGGATCAGAGAGAACAGTGAGATGATGGACATCAGAAAACATATCATATGTCCTTCTTTCCGGTGTGTACCCATGGAGGCCCTGAAGGTAGCTCACACCAGTTCAAAAGAGCCAATTGTAAAATTTTCAGTGTGAGCATTTAAACCTCAGGATCAGCAATCACTAGAAATCAGGACATGATTTCTTGTTTTGCTGTTTGTCTAGACTTAAGAAAGTAATACATAAGATATTAATAATTCAGGTTAAACTTGAAAGTATGTCATAAGTAATTTTTCCCCATACAGCTGGTTGTTAAACCTTTACAGCATACTGCTATGTACACCTCATACTTAATCACATATTTTTCTTATATCAAACCTAATTCTGGCTATGCTACAACTTCTATCCAATGGTCCTGAGTCTCACCTCTGGAGCCAAAGACCACAAACCTGTCCATCTTCCATGTGACAGCCCTTCAGACACCTGATAATAGGTACCATTCCCTCATACACACACTCTGCTTTAAGCCTAGTCTTATTCTTAATGCAATTGGGGTTAAGTGACTTGCCCAGGGTCACACAGCTAGTAAGTGTCAAGCATTTGTTCTGAGGTCGGATTTGAACTCAGATCCTCCTGACTTCAGGGCCGGTGCTCTATCCTCTGCACCACCTAACTGCCCCTTTAAGCCTAGTCTTCCTTCAGACCAACTAACCCCATTGCAATCTTCATTTGGCATGATCTCAAGGCCCTTCACCATTCTGTTTACCTTCCTCTGAATTCTTTCCAGTTTGTGAGTGTCTTTCCAAATTCATGACCCCACACTAGTTGTCAGCTGCCAAAGGGTGGGCAATGTCCTGGACATTGTGTCTCTCTTACTATTACCTAAGGTCACAGTGGTATATTTCTCTGCCATATCCATGGTACATTCATGCCATAGCTAATATGTAAGAATGTTACAACCTTACCTTCCTGCTGAGGTGCTTTCGGTAGTGTTAGGGATTCAATCAAGGAGAACAAAATGACAGGACCAATGGACCTTATTGACACCGTGGCTCCAGTGTTGGCTTTCATTAGAGGAAGAAATATAGTGAGGAAGAAGGAAACTTTTATACCTTTCTCTAATAGTGCCTGTTAAAAAAAATAACCTGTTCCCAGTATATTGTATTATTTCCATCTGGTCCACCAATAAAAATAAAAGAATGAGATAATCTTTTTGCGAATTATTAACTAGCTGAAAACTATCTCTAAATCTTGTTGAAGAAATCAACACTGATGTCTGTAAAATCTCACAAGTTAATGTTGTACAATGTTTAAATCAAATAGACTTTGTTTAAAAAAAAAAAAACTACTGAAAATGCAAGTCTAAAAAAAAGCCACAATCCTTTGTGCGTCTGCTGCTCAGTTTCATTATTTTGAAGCCCAAGCACTGTACTGAAAGGGTACTCCAAGGGTATTGGGTTAAGTTGTGGCCAGACCAATCTGAAGGAAGAGACATTCTCTGCTCTCAAGGAAGAGGGAATGAATGCAACATTCCATGGAACATGCACAGATAATATAAGGAAAGGCAGTATATTATCAGCCTGGAAGAAGGTTCATGAAAATGTAGGGAATTGCAGGATGCAACTGGGCACATCTAATAGTCTGGTTTTGTTGGAATGGAAAATGTATGAAGGGAAGTAATGTGAAGTGAGTATAATGATGGGCAAGTGAAGCCAGAGTATTCTCACTACATAAGCCTACAAAGGTAGCTTGGATCCAGGATATGGAAGATCTCAAAAGTCATACTAGGTAATACAAGCTCTGCATTTTTGTGTTGTGGGCAATAGGAAAACACTGAAAGTTGTTTTTTCATTTGCTTGCTTTTCCCCAGGGATGTACCACGGTGAGGCCTTTGCATTGGGAAAATGCTTGCCAAATTTGTAGATGGTGACAAGCATAGAGGGATGACTAATACATAGGATGGAAGAATTAGAAGCCAAAATGATCTTGACAGGGCAGCTAGGTGGCATACTGGACAGAGCACCAGCCCTGGAGTCAGGATGACCTGAGTTCAGATCTGATCTCAGACACTGGCTGTGTGACCCTGGACAAATCACTTAACCCTGACTGCCTCTTAAAAAACTATCTTGACAACCTAGAACAATTGTTACTATTGTACATTCATTCAGCCATGTCCGGCTCTTCATGACCTCATAGACCATAGTACACCAGGCACTTCTATTCTCCACTATCTCCCAAAGTCTGCCCAAGTTCATGTTCATTGCTTCTATGATACTATCTATCCATCTTATCCTTTGCCACTACCTTTTCCTTTTGCCTTCAATCTTTCCCAACATCAATATCTTTTCCAATGAGCCTTGTCTTCTTATTAGATGGCCAAAGTATTTAAGCTTCAAATTCAATATTTGACCTTCCAATGAGTAGTCTGAATTAATTTCTTTAAGTATTGACTGATTTGATCTCCTTGCTATCCAAGAGACTCACAAAAGTCTTCTCAAGCACCACAATTTGAAAACATTGATTCTGTGGTGCTCAGCTTTCCTTATAGTCCAACTTTCACAGCCATACCTTGCCACTGGGAAAACCATAGCTGTGATTATATGGACCTTTGTCAGCAAGGTACTCTGCTTTTGAGTACACTGTCCAGATTTGTCATAGCTTTCCTTCCAAGAAGCAAGTATCTTTTAATTTCATGACCGCAGTTGCTGTCTGCAGTGATCCCTGAGTCCAAGAATATAAAATCTGACACTGACTACATTTCTTCTCCCTCTATTTGCCAGTAATTGATGGGACCAGTTGCCAAGATCTTAGTTGTTCTTTTTTTATGCCTCAAGCCAGCTTTTACACTGTCTTCTTTCATTCCCATCAAGAGGCTTCTTAATTCTTCTTCACTTTCTGTCATCACAGTGGTATCATCTGCATATCTGAGATGGTTGATATTTCTCCTGGCAACCTTAATTCCAGCTTTTAATTCATACAGTCTGGCATTTTGTGTAATGTACTCTGAATATAAGCTAAATATATAAGGTGACAATATACAGCCTTGTAGTACTCCTTTTTCCATCTTAAACCAATCAGTTGTTTTGTGTTCAGTTTTATCTGTTGCTTCTTGGTATGCATACAAGTTCCTCAGGAGACAAGTAAGATGATCTGGTACTCCCATATCTTTGAGGACTTGCCACATTTTGTTGTGATCTGCACAATCAAAGACTTGGATAGTCAATGGAGCAGAAGTAGATGTTCGTTCTGGAACTCCCTTGCTTTCTCCATAATCAAATGAATGTTGGCAATTTGGTCTCTGGTTCCTCTGCCTCTTCAAAAACTAGCCTCCTCTTCTGATAATTCTCAGTTCACATATTGCTAAAGCTTAGCTTGCAGAATCTTAAGTATAAACTTGCTGACCTGCAAAATAAGCATAATTGTTCAGTAATTTGAACGTTCCTTGGCATTTTCCTTTTTTAGGATTGGGACATAAACCGATCTTTTCCAATCCAGTGGCCACTATTGGGTTTTTCAAATTTCCTGGCATATTGAGTGCAATACTTTAACAGCATCATCTTTTAGGATCTTAAATAGACCAGGTAGAATTCCATCACTTCCGCTAGCTTTTTTGTTATCAATGCTTCTTAAGGCCCAATTGATTTCACTCTCTGACATGTTTGGCTCTAGATCAGTAACCACCCCATCATGGTTATCAATGATAAGAGCTTTCTAATATAGTTCTGTGTATTCTTGCCATCTCTTCTTGATCTCTTCTACTTCTGTTAAGTCCCTACCATTTTTGTCTTTTATTATGCCCATTTTTGCATGAAACCTTCCCTTGACATCTTTAATTCTCTTGAAGAAATCTTGTCTTTCCTGTTCTGTTATTTTCTTCCATTTCTTTGCATTGTCCATTAAAGAAAATCTTCTTATCCCTCCTTCTATTTTCTGGAGTTCTACATTCAGTCAGGTATATCTTTCCCTTTCTCCTTTCCCTTTCACTTTTTTTTCTTTCCTCAGCTTCTTGTAAAGCCTTATCAAACAGCAATTTTGCTTTCTTACTCTTCTTTTTCTTTGGTATTTTTTTGTTGTGGTTGTTGCTGCCTCCTATAAAATATTTTGAACCCCTGTTTATAGTTCTTCAGGCACTCTATATAAATTTCATTTCATTTGATCCTGACTAAAACAATGGGAAGAATCAAAGAAGATGAAATTTAACACAAGTAATTCAATAGAGATAAATAAATCTTCTACTTGGGTAGAAAAAAATCAGCTTGATAATGACAAAATGGGGGGCTAGACAATCATTTATAGGGAAAAGATATAGGAGTTCTAGTGGACTGAAAGCTCCAAATGAATTAGCAGTAGAATATGGCAACCATAAAAGTGAAATCAAGTATGAACTATAATTGAGAGGCATAAATTATATCCAGAAAGAGAACCATGATTGTCCCATTGTCCTCTGTTGTGTTTGACTACACTTAGAAGTCTGTATTCAGTTCTGTACACCATATTTTAGGAAGAATGGTGAAGAATATTCAGAGTGGGTGGACAAGGATGTTTAGGGGCCTCAATGACATATCATACAAGGGTTGTTTGAAGAAACTGTGGGTAACCTGGAAAATCAAAGTCTGGATGTTTGTGGTGGTGTGTGAGAGAAAGGGAAAAAGGTAATGATAAATAAAAATCTTCAAATATTTGATGGGCTGTCTTGTGAAAGTATTACTTAGCCTTATTTAGCTTCTTTCTTGAGGGGAGAAATAGAAACAATGGGTAGAAGTTTCACAGAGGCAGTGAAAATAAATTGGATTTTTTTTTTGTGGAGCTGTCCAAAAGTGGAAGGGATTGCCTCAGGAGGTGGCAGGTTCCTTTTCAATAGAGAGTCACAAAGAGAAAAGCTCTTGTTGAGGATGTTATAAATTAGATTCTTATACAGGCATAGGTTGAACTAGATGGTCTCTGAGATCCCTTCCAACCTCAGCTGATTTTGTAAAGAGTAATTTAGCAACTATAAGAAGGATAGGCAGAAAAAGGGAGATTCTAAAAGAAGGGGAACCAATTTGGAGGCCATTGAAATAGCCTCTGGGAAGGAGACCTGGACTAAGAAGGCAGCTATATTAGAGAAGAAATGTGGACCTGACTGGGAGAGATGCTGCATTGTAGAATCAGTAAGAGTTGGAAACTGACTGGGTGCTGGAGGGAGTTGAGGAAAAAGAGGACAAAAGACAAAGATACTTCTGAGATTTCAAGCCTGACTGGGTTTAATCAACCAATAGAGAAGTTAGAAGGAGAATCAGATTGGAGGGAAAAGGTAAAGAGTTCACGTTTGAATACATTGAGATCAATGTGTCAATGGAACACTAAGGAGGAAATGAGGGCCCAGCTAATTAACGATCAATAGCAGATGTGAGACCATGTCACTCCAGGACTTCTCTGATCCTTATAAATGGATTATCATGCTTTTAATAGGCAGTTGTGTGGTACAATGGATAGAGCGTGGGGACTGGAGTTAGGAAGATTCATGTTCCTGAATTCAAATCTAGACTCAGATACTTATTAATTATGGGACCCTGGGGAAGTCATTTAACCCTGTTTGCCTCAGTTCTTCATCTGTAAAATGAGCTGGAGAAGAAAATGTCAAACCACTCCAGTATCTTTGCCAAAAATACCCTAAATGGGGTCATGAAGAGTCAGACATGACTAAAGCAACTGAGCAAAAAATATTTTTTAAATAATTCTTGCTTTTATCTCCTATTTAGTAAATATTCTGAATATTCTTAATCAATTTACCTTGAGAATAAAATAAAAATCCTCTGTTTATCATTTGAAGACCTACATGACTTGACTCCAATCTGCTTTTTTTTTTTCTTTTTCCCGAGACAATTGGGGTAAAGTGACTTGCCCAGGGTCACATAGCTAGTGAGTCTCATGTCTGAGGCCAGATTTGAACCCAGGTCCTCCTGATGCCAAGACTGGAGCTCTATCCACTGCACCCCCTTGCTGCCCCTCCAACCTGCTTTTATGGGCTCATTAAACATTATTCTGCATGAATTCTGCAATCTAGTCAAGCTGGTCTTCTCTCTGTTTCTCATATACAACATTCTATGTCCTGTCTCCATGACTTTGCACTGGCTCTCCAATATTCCCAGAATGAATTCTCTCCTTACTTTTGCTTCACAGAGTTTGTCTCTTCCTTTAAGAACCAACTCATTAGGGAATGGCCAAGCAAATTGTGGTGCATGAATGTAATAGAATATTATTGTGCTACAAGAAAAAAAAAACCAAATATGATGAATTTAGAGAAGCATGGAAAGATTTACATGAACTGATGCGAGTAAAGTCAGCAGAACCGAGCAAACAATATTTACAATGACTGCAACAATGTCAATGCAAAGAACAACCATAAAACAATGAACAGTGAGTGTTGCAAAATTACAAAGAACAAACACGTCCCCTAAGGAGAAATATGAGGAGACGCTCTGGCCCTTCTCCTTTGTAGAGGTGAAAGGTTCACAGATATGGAACAATACATATATTTTCTGACTTTTTTATGCATTGAACTTTTTAGCTATATCCCTAGACCTGAACTTGTAGAAGGCTCAGCTCAGCTCTCAGCTTCCCAAGTTCCATGAATTATCTTCATACTGCAGGAATCTCCATAGCTAAAATTCTAGGCATGAACACTGCTTCCACTGGGTTCAGTCCTCTCCTTCTGTGTCTCTACTGTTTCTTCTCAGTTTAAGGCAACATTGATAGGTCACCATAGAATGCTAGAACCTGGAGCCAGGACATTGTTGCTGTTGGTATCGTTTAGTCAGTTCAGTCACGTTTAACCCTTCCTGACCTCATTTGGGATTTTCTTGGCAAGAATACTGGAGTGGTTTGCCATTTTCTTCTCCAGGATCCATTTTGTTAGGCAATCAGAGATTAAGTGACTTGCCCAGGGTCACACTAAAAAAATCTTTGGGGCTGGATTTGAATTCAAGTCTTCCTGACTCTGTTCTTTCTACTGAGCCACCAGCTGCCCCTTGGTCAGGAAGCCAGGCAGACCTAAATCCAAATCTGGCCTCAAACACTCACTGGCTATGTGTCTCCAAGCAAGTGACTCAATTTCTGTTTGACTCAGTTTCCTCAACTGTAAAATATAAATAATAATAGCACCTACCTCCTAGGGTCTGTGTGAGGATCCAAAGAGATAATACTAATAAAAGCACTTAGCACAGTGCCTGACATATAGTAGGCACTTAACAAATGCTTGTTCCCTTCTCCTCGCCAACTTTGCTTGAAATGTTACTTTCTAAGCTCCGTTACACGCCAATAAAATTGACAACCCCACTTCCAATTTCTCTCTCTTCCTTCAACTCTCCCATGTGGCAACTATCACTTCCTCAATAGACTTCTTGTCAGGATGTGCCTTTATTCAGACCCTGGGAGAAATGATGACCTGTAACCCCTGGCTACCTTTTCTGTTCCATTTATTTCCTAAGTATGATGTTCCTGAGACAAACCTGCCCAGCCTTGAAGGCCATCCTATGTTTAAGACATCTAGAGACCCTGGGTACCTTGGTCAGAGGTGAGTTGATGGGAGAGTTTCTGCATCAGGGAGAAGGATCACTGACAGGGTGAGGAACACCACTTCTGGGTTGGCTTGCAGAAGAAGAGTTGAAGGGAATTATCTGGACAGTCCCACAAGCTGCTTCATGCTTTGAAATTTAACTATCAACTTTCTGGGAATCCAACGTTCATTCCAAATGACTCTGTCCTGCTGTATTTTATAAATGCACACTCGTGGGTCTTTTATTAAGAGAAAGTAAGTCGCTATCCTATACCTTATCCACAGTCTCCCTGGAGTACTTTCCCCCAACTAACATTTTAAATTGATAGAATGTGAATGAAAGGTAATACTTTAAACAATTTCCCCCAGGTTTTCAGTATTGGAGTGCAAAGAACCAAAGAGTTTGAGAGGAAAAAGTTTGACCCCTGTTTTAGGTGGTCAGGACTGAACCCGGACTCTTTATGCATGGGTCAAGTGCTGAGAGAGGTCCCTTAGTGGAGATGGAGACAGAGCCATAATCCCCTGGACCTAGGAGTGGCTCCAACTGTTAGATGCACAAATGCTAACGCTTTTGTGTGTTTGTCAAATGTCTGTGAATACTGTTACTGCTAGCTTTGAATTTTTTTTCTGATTATGGTTATTTTCTTGTGTATCATCTAGGCAGGTGGATGGTGCAATGGTCCTGAAGTCAGGAAAACCCAAGTCAAATTCTGCCTCAAATTCTTACCAGCTGTGTGACCCTGGGCAAGTCAGCTAGCCTGTGTCTGTCTCAGTTTCTTCATCTGTAAATGAGGGATAATAATCACATTTATCCACCAGGGTTGTTTTGAAGATGAAATTAAATATTTGTAAAGCACTAAATAAAGACTGACTATTATTATTATTGTTACTACTATTGCCAGGGGCAGCTAGGTGGTACTGTGGGCAAAGTGACAGACTTAGAGACAGGAAGACCTGAGTCTAAGTCTTGTCTTATACATTTACTAGCTGTGTGATTCTGGACAAGTCACTTAATGTCTGTTTATGTCCATTTCTTCATCTACAGAATAGAGATAATAATGGCACCCACCAGCCTAGATTGTTGTGAGGATCAAATCAAATATTTATGAAGTGCTTAGCACAGTGCCTGGAACACAATAGGCATAATACAGATGCTATTTCTACTACTACTACTACTACTACTACTACTACTACTACTACTACTACTACTACTACTACTACTACTACTACTGATATGCATGTACCATTAGGATATACATATTCTAAGTCCTGAATGTAATTTAGACATTTAATGACTGAAGTACAATGTCAAGTGATGCTCTGCATTTTGGTACATCTGATACATATACTATTAATGTGTATTTACTATGAATGGTACCATGTTTTACTTGTTTTGTTGGGATAATCACTCCTTTCCTTTTAAGTGCTAATGAGTCTTTGGATAATTATGGCGTGTATTTGTACATTTCAAGTATACCTTGGCTGATTTTGCAAAGGATAGGACTGCAAATTTTGTAACTCAAGGGGAAAATGTAGTAAGCCTTTCCCCCAAGAGGCAAGTTCCTAAGTGTCACCCACTCCTTCAAGACTGCACTAGCAGTGCCAAGGGAACCCTTTTTCAAAAAGGTTCTATCTCTGGATCCACATGGACTGTGTTTAGCCTTGGAGGAACCTAATTTCTACTATAAGGGATTTGAGCTTTTTTCTCATATTCTCTAGCTCATCACATCTTTACCATGGAATTTCAGGAAAAATCTCTTAAATAAAATGTAGGCAGAATTCATGGCTAGGATCTCATCTAAATGAGCATGAAATAGAAGAAGAAAGAGATGTGGAGACTTTGTCCTCTATTTTTAAGGACTACTGAGTCAGTGACTCTTCCTGGCCCACTCTCCAATCATCTTTAACACAGGTGCCCACCATCATCCCCACACACACACTTTCTTTCATAGGGACTGGGGGACTTCTTGTTAGGAGCCACTGGTCTCTCATATCCTTTATCAGGAGGCCAGGATACAGGCCTATATCCACCCACACATTTTCCATAGAGAACCCCTATTATATATACATTCTTCAGATCAAATAGCAGTTTGGAATTTCTGGCTTATGTATGGTATCCTTTTATTTTTAAGTCTATGCTGACTTAAATGTTGGCTTTTCTTGATGATAACTAAGTTAGTGATATGATAATAATAATAACTATAACAACAAAAACAATAATCTCCTAAAGTGTAACAAGTTATTATATTTCAACATGATGGACCAAACCATAAACTGAAACTTATGTGTTTTTATCACTTTCTATTATTATATCTAACATATTCAGAATCATCAGGTGCATGAGAGAGTCGTGGAATAGGAAGGCAAATGGGAAATACTGAACAGTGGAGCTGAAAAGGAAATTCCATTTGGTTCACTCAACTATGTCCTTAGGGTTTGTCTCTAAGGTTAAACTTGAGGCAATCATATTGCACCAGAGCAGGGGCCCAGGGGATGTCTGTCACTGAGAGATGCCT
Organism: Vombatus ursinus; assembly: GCF_900497805.2. Taxonomy (NCBI): domain Eukaryota; kingdom Metazoa; phylum Chordata; class Mammalia; order Diprotodontia; family Vombatidae; genus Vombatus; species Vombatus ursinus. The sequence continues at coordinate 6,885,232 of NW_020950239.1, read as the reverse complement.
ATTCAAAGTGTTTGCAGAAATGTTGGGGGGCTGGTGGCCCATTTAAATAAATATAGTGAGGTTAGCATTCCTTTTGAAAGTTGTGTGATGGCTGCCCAAATGGCAGGAGAGGAAACAATGGTCCCAGGAGACCTGCCTCCTCTCCCCACTCCCCTTTGATGGGATTAGACATAGGTTAGATTAGACATTGATGACATTAGACATAGGATCTTAGTTTTGGAGTTGAAAAGTCCCTTAGAAGCCATCAAGTCCAAACATCATTTTACAGATGGGAAAACTGAGGATGAAAGAGGTGAGATGACTTGTCCAGGGTCATATAGTTAGTAAATATCAGAAATAAGATTTGAACCCAGTCTTCCTGACCCCATATTACATCCACTACTTCAATATGGTGTCTCTTCATACTGGTAACACTCTGTCAGTTCCAATCCAGGGGATCCTCTGGGTAATTTTATCAGTGTTCCATTTCAAACTTCCACATCCCGATGAGTATCATTTCCAAGCCCTTAGAGCTGTTATCCTGCTGTCCTTTTCACCTGTGCTGCTACAACCATGAGAATCACTGAAATTTCTTCAATGCTGTCTAAATTAGTCCTGAGTTAACTACAAGTAACCCCCCCTGCTCCCCGGGGGCAAGTCACTTAACTTTTCAGTGTCCTCCATAACTATTCAAGATTATAAGTTACAGAGAAAGCGTCAACCTGGTTTAGGAAAAAGTTTCCTCATCCAGGAGGTCTCTATTTCAAAGAAACCAAAACTCCAGTCCCTTCTATATCACTGTTGATAGAATTAGCTATCCCAGTTGTAAACTTAATCTTTAATTCTAATACCATTTTGATGAATGGCCCAATGCCATTCTGTCATTTTTATTCTAAGAAAACCTGTTAACATAAGGGTAGAAAATTGTCTCTAGGCAAATGTAAAGGGTTGTGTTTTTGTTTTTTAAATAGAGTAGACTAGGAGAAGAGAGGATTTGAGCATGCTTTATTTCCATACAGAAATTTCATGGAAAAAAAAGACTCTGCTTCTTTAACTGACAATATGGAAATATCACTAAAATAACCATGACTATATAAGATATAGAGAGAGAAACAGCACATCTTAGTGATCCCATTTCATCTTCATCTCTTCCCCCTGCAACAAAGAGGCAAAATTAGCAAAATAATTAACACCAAACAGATAGACAACTGAAGAAACTTATTATTTTCTCTCTAAGCATACTGTGGAGAGTTTAGAATTTTCTGTGAACTATTAGAAAAAAACCAACAGATTTTGTAAAAAGCAAAAACACCAAGAACACCAGAGTCACTCAAAGAATAAGTTCTGAGTGGATCTGATAGAATCCAAGATAGATTTTTTTAAAATAATGAGATTCAGTGGCTCTACCAATTCCTTAGAGACATAAGGAGTTAGATAACTCATTCCATTTAGCACCCTGGGAATAATTTGGTTTCTCTGTCTATTTACAAATAATGGATTTAGAAGTATGAGGGATGGTAGGCCACTCCTTCATTTTATAGATGAGGGAACTAAGGCTCAGAAAGGCAAGATAACTTTCTCAGCATCCCACAACTAGTATCCCAGGCAGGATTTAAATCCAGGTCTTTCTGACTTCAAGACCAGCCCTGTATGCACTAAGTGATAATGGAGATCTTGATTAACTAATTAACATTTGTGGAGTATCAGGAGCTTTCTCTTGTCTTCTTCTCTTACTATCAAAGTTGAAATTACCTGAAGTAGCTTAAGCTCCCAAAGTCCCTTGGGTTTTTGCAATCAATTTTGGACCCTGCAAAAAAAGAACACAAATGTATATGAAAAGGAATCATAGAAAGGAATGAGTGATTTTGTCAACAATATAAGGCTGAAAAGTGTTCCCTTTGAAGTACACAGAGAGAAATTTGTGTATATTTTTAGTTCATATGTACAATGTAATAAGGGTAGGGATTATCTTTCTTTATATTTGTATTTCTAGTTCCCAGTACAATACATGGTCCATAGTAGGTGCTTAATAAATGTTTGTTAATTGGTGGATGCAGGTTTTAGAGTGACAAAAGACCTGGGTTCAATTTCTACTCTTGACCCTTAATACTTCAGAAAGACCTTAGCTTAAAAGGGCCAAGGTCTCCCACTGCATCCTGGGCCATCTCCAGTTGTCCTGATCTATATCTGGCCACTGGACCCAGATAGCTCCAGAGGAGAAAATGAGGCTGGTGACTTTGCACAGCCCTCCCTCATTCAAATCCAATTCACTTGAAAGTCATGACATCATCTTCCTGATGTCATAGTCCTTGTCAAGAATGAAGGACAAACAACACAGTAAACTCACTTAATCCCTTTGGGACTTTCCTCATCTGTAAAGTGACAGTGTTAGACCACATGGTGCCTAGTTTTCTTTCCAGCTCTAGAGCCACAATTTCTAATTATTAAGGTTTCCTAAGCTGCACCCATTAAAATCTGATTGGAAAAAAATTAATTATATGCTATTTTTAAAGACATACTTAATTACTTTTGAGTGTCTTCATAGAATCATCAAAGGTTTAAAGATCTGGAGTAGAAACAGTCTTATAGTTTGACTGAATGATCAGTCATTTTCTTTTACAGATGGGGAAACTGAAGAAAAGTGACTTAATCCAGATCACATACCTAGGAAGTACCATAAGTGAGATTCAAACCCAGGTCTTCTGACTCCAGATCCAGTGCTCAGATTAGAAATTTCAAGTTTTAACAGTCTGTGGTCACTGGCAGTTAGCAAGCTTTTTGCATAGGAAAGTATTCTCCAGAAAAGCTAGAGAACTTTTATTGCCTGAGGCAAGATGAACATCTACCACACTCCTCCCCATAATAACCCTGGTTACAGTATTCATTTGTTTAGCAAATTCTTCTCCAGAGTCTTACAAAGGTCAACTCCTGTACATCAGCTGAATAATTACAATTATTTGAATATTCAAAATTCAAATAAATGACCTTTTATTGTATATCTTTAAGGTACTGCCTTTTCAAAAGGAGAAGTTGCAGTTGGAAAAAACCTTAAAAATTACTTTTGTATAAAGAAAAAGTTATATCAACTACTAAAAGATGTCAGCAATTGCTTCTTTTATAGAGGACAGATTGATGCCTAGAAAGAGCAGGAAAAGAACCTTGGTCTAATTTTAAAAAATTAAAATATATTTATAAAAGCCACAGTTTTCAGATGAGAGTTGGCCCTTTGGAATAAAAAATGAACTAGGGTATAAATATGTAAGTTTAAATCACCTTGTACAAGATATAGAGGGTGTGATTCCTCATTTCATGTCAGTAACTCAACAAGCATTCATTAAGCCCCGATTATGTGCCTAGCATTGTGGTAACAACTGGGGAGACCAAGAAAGGCAAAAATAAGGTCTCTGCCCTCAAAGAGCTTACATTTGAAGCAGGGAGATAATATGTAAATAAATATGTAGGTCGAAGACACAGTAACCAAAAAGGAAGGAACCAGGAAAGACCTGTACAGGAGGAGTGTGGAGAGAGGAAAAAATTATAAGAAAATTAAAAAGGTAAGAAGGCTACAGCTTGTGAAAAAACTTGATATGCCAAAGGATTTTATATTTGATCCTCGAGGTCAAAGGGAACCACTGGAGTTTACTGAGCTGGGGGATAAGGGCAACATGACTGGGCATGTACTTTCAGAAAATCACATTGGCAGCTAAGTGGAAGACAGAGTGAAGTAGGGAGAGACTTGAGGCAGGCAGACCCACTAGAAAGCTACTGAAAGAATTCAGGTGTGCACTAGAGTGGTGGCAGTGTCAGAGGAGAGAAGGGGATGTTCAGTAACATATTATGTAGATAAAAACAACAAGCTGACAACAGACTGATGAGTGGGAGGAGTGAGAATGAGGAGATAAAGGGGGTACCTATGTTGTAAGCTTGGTTGGCTAAGAGGAAGGTGGTTCCTTTGATAGCAATAGGAAAGTTGAGAAAAAAGGAAGGGTTTAGGACAGGGAGTGGGGAATCAGCAGCTTTGAGGTCACATGTGGCCCTCTAGGTCCTCAAGGACTGCCCTTTGACTGAATCTGCACTTAAGAACCTAGAGGGCTACACGTGACCTCGAGGCCAAAGGCTCCCCACCCCTGGTTTAGGGCAAAAAATAATGCGTTCAATTTGGGACGTATCGAGTTTGAGATATCTACGGTGTATCCTAATCAAAATGTCCTAATGACAGGCAGTGATATAGGACTAGGGCTCAGAAGGGAGAACAGAGCTTGCTCTACATATGTAGAAATTATCTGCATAAAGATGATCATTGCATCCATGGGAGCTGAGAAGAGCACCAGGTGAGAAAAGAGGGCCCAGTACAGAGCCTTGTCTTTCCCCATAGTGCCACGTTCCTCCCCAATATCTGGAGTATACAGGGTTCTCATTTCTTAGGGGCAGGACTATAAGCCACTGGTGTTTTCTTTCTATTGTCCCAATGTCTTTAAATCTGCTGATTCTCACATGACTGTGTGGGAGAGCAGGTCTGTGCTTTCAAAATGGCAATAAGCAATGAGTGGTTTTGGCTGGTGTATTATCTCATTTTTATTAGCTGGGAAGAATGTATGGTATGTTCAAACTGGGAATTTATGACTAGCACAGTAGATATCTGTACTATGGTGGGGATTGTTGAATGATGCTGGTCCTAAAACATGTCAGCCTGAATGGAACAACTCCAGAAAAGAGATAAGAAGTGCCCATTGTCATTCCATAGTGGGACCTCTAGGCACTCTCTCTTCCTCTCTCTTCCTCTCTCTCTCTCTCTCTCTCTCTCTCTCTCTCTCTCTCTCTTTCACACACACACACACACACACACACACACACACACACAAAACACACACATTTTCTACATTTCCCTATGTGCCATCTCCTTTTTCACGGAGATTATGAACAGGTCCATATCTCCCTCATCCCTAAAAAATCTTCACTTGACCCTACCACTCCTACTATCATCTACTATTTCTTTTCTATAGACTCCTGAGAAAGCCATCTAAACTAGGTGCCTCCATTTAGAAGTGAAAGATGAGTTCGTGAATCCCAGGAGGCCCTAATTTAAGGCATTGAGTGTGCAGAGTCTCAAGCTAAAAAGATGTAATGGTAGAGAAATTGAAGAAATTCAAAAAGCAATTTTGCTGCCCCTTTCTGGAAGAAACCATTAGATTAACATGATGCCTACAGCTGCTAATTCCTGATGGGCTGAATAAAGATTGAAGCTCAATGGAATATAGCTTTGGTTCCAGCCATTGCCCTTTAGCACCACCTAGAGTTTAAGAGAGGGAAAGCTTTTGAGAAATTCCTCTTGCTCTTTGCTGTCCCCTTCTGGTATGACAGGAAAAAGCAGAAAGAGGAAAGGGGTTTTGCACTTATTTTGCTTAATAGGAAGAGATGCTAAGGTCTAACTGAATGATGTAAAATATGTGAATGAAGTCTAGGTTAGTTTGCCTTGCCCAAAGAGTCAACCTGAGCCGTTATGCTGAAAGCTCTGTTTCCTATAATCTGATTGGCCAGCACAGGATCCTAGTGAGTGAATCACTGGCTGGTCTGTTCTGTACTGCCCAGCCTGCGGAACTTTTTGCTTTTCTAACTTAAAGGGCACTACTTTCCAAATTAAGAGGCAACATCCTTTTAACGGTGATTATAAGTTGAAAGCATTTGAAAATCCTACTTCAGTTTGAGAAGAGAAGAGAGGTTTACCCAGCTGGGGAATGATGAGGATTAGAAGCCAAGTAGTTAGCAGAAAAATAGTTTTCATGTGGTACAAATGTTCATGAATGGATCTGTAGCCCAGAATTGTGCATTACTTTGAGCGAATAAGTTTTCTTCCCTCAGGTACATCCCTGCCAGGTTACTGTAAATGTGAGCCAATTTTCCTCCTTGAAAACTGAGTGTATTGGTGGGACAGTGTGATCCCAAATGAGTACCTGGGATGCTTTTTTGCCTTATTTGTAGGGAAATGGTCATGTGCAAGATCAAAAAGAATCACCATTGTAAGGGTCTGGTTGTGTTTAAGGGCTGAAGAGCAAAAGTAACAAATAAGGGAAAATGCATTGTCCCTCAACAGGGTTACCCCTAGAATGCTGAGAGTTTGAGCAGAACTGAGTGGTAGTGATCCTTCTCTGGGACCTATCCCTGTCAACATAAGGGCAGTTTGGAGTAATGGAGCCAGCTCAGAGAATGAAAAATGTCCAAACACCCGGTATGATGTGTATGAGAAACCACTATGTATACATATCATAAGCATATTACATATATATATGTGATACTTTCCACTAAAATAATAATGATAATACTGATTCAGTAACTGATCATTTTAAATTGTTCTTCCTACTTTTACTTCCTATTTCTTCCTATTTTTTAAATTTTCCCAGGGGAAAATTTGTAGTTAGTAAGAAACAAAATCATCAGTCTTTGTTTTAATTGAAAATAAAATACAAGGCATTGCAAAAAGCCACCTGATCTGCTTTCACACCTCCCTGTTCTGCAATCATGCCTCTATTTTCATATCAGAAAACATCCAACCAGTCATGCTAAGGATAAGGGGGAGCCACATATACATACCTCTTCTGCAAAACAGATTTCCGGTTTTCCTTTGCAGCACTTCTCCAGTAGACCCGTGAAGTCTGCAGTGACTGCTTTCAACTGTTCCTCTGTTATGTGTGGCTTTTGCTTGACAAGATTAATCAGAAACCTACGACCAAAACAAATCCACCCACATGTAGGAATTATTTCCTTTTCTGAAATCTCCCTAGATAATAGTAGGTAATATTTGTATATGATCAACTTTCTTCTGTCTTTGTCTGACTTCGGATCTTGGATCTAAATCAGTAACTTTGAGCCTACCTAGATAGCTCTAAGTACAAATAACACCCAAAAAACCACTGACTTGGCCAAGTGCTCACTATAATTGGTTGATTATTTAAAAGCACTTACATCCTCTGGTCTTATTATGAACATCATTGATCCTCCTGCTTTGCCTGGTGGGCACTTTGAGGAACAGATGCTCTGTCCCCTTTCCCAACTGAAATGCCCTTCCTCTTCTTCCCTTCTAAGATTTTCCCATACATGAAGGACACAATTCAAGTCCAGTGTCCTCTGTGAAGCCTTCCCAAATCATCCTAATTCCCTTCCTCTGAAACGCTGCAGCACTCAGAACCAGAAAATTATAGAATCTCAAAGTCGGAAGGAAATTCACAAGTCATCTGGTTCCAGCCCATTCCCAAAATATTCATGCCCTCTACAACTTCCTCAACCAGTGGTCCTGCAGCCTCCATTTTAAGACTTCCAAGGAGAAGGGTATTATCCATCTCGGTCATGGGTATAGGAGAAAGCACACTGGACTTTGGATCAACAAGTCTGGCTTTGGATTCCAATTTTTTGTTGTTGTTGTTGTTGTTCAGTCACATCTGACTCTTCATGACCCATTTGGGGTTTTCTTGGCAAAGATACTGGAGTGGTTTGCCATTTCCTTCTCCAGCTCATTTCACAGATGGGGAACTGAGGCAAAAAGGGTGAAGTGACTTGCCCAGAGTCACACAACTAGTAATGTCTGAGGCCAGATTTGAACTCAGAAAGAGGAGTCTTCCTGACTCCAGGGCTGGCACTCTATCCACCACACTACCTAGGTAGCCAAGCCTGCATTCCAATCCTGACCTTTACTAGCTATGTGACCCTGAACAAGTCACTTAACCAAATGGAGCCACTGTTCCTTCATCTGTAAAATGAGGACAATAATACCTATACTACAATGGTCACCCAGTCAAGGGTCAGATCTATACCATCTACCTCACAAGGGAGGTATGAGGGATATATTTTGTAAACCCTACAGTGCAATCCAAATGTGAGCTATTCCTCCCATAAGCTAACTTATATTCTTAATGACTTTGTGCACAGAGATTCTTTCTTCCCACCCAAATCTCTGAGAGCAAAAAATATGTCTGATGCATCTTGATATCCTTGGTACATTAGGCAGGGCTTTCATGGCCTCAATAAATCATGCTGATGATGGTGTGGCCATCCCAGGATTAGGCTTTCTTACCTACATTACTACCTTATTGCATTAGTCAGGGCATTCCTTTAGCCTTATAGAAGAAGGTAGTATATGGCCCTCTTGATCTCAGCACTGACTGTGAACCCAGAGTGAAAAACTGTGTCCCTTTTTCTATACCCTATACCAGAATGGATGGATAGCTTTAGATCTGGTATAAAGTGGGCAGCAACATGAATACCAGGAACCAGAGTTGACTGCCTTTCCCATACAAAAAAAAAATGGTCTCTTCACAAGGATGCTGTGAAGACAACTGAACACATATAAAGAAGGGATTTTTGAGCACTTTTGAGGACAAATGCTCCAACGATTCTAAGGGGGGGATGAGAGACGTCCATGAAGACTGATCTGTGCTTCATCACTTGGGTTGGGGTTTTTCCCTACACAAGCCCTTAGTAATTGCTTACTCTTGTTTCTTCCTCTGAAGCTCTTCCCCTTTAGTCTGGCAAAGTTCTTGACCGAACTTGAATTGTTCATGAGAGAATGGGGGAGGAACGTATTTTTCATCCTTCACCAAGTTGCTGAAACAGGGTCTCCTGTGGGCATAGGAAGAATCACAGCAATGGCCCACGCCATCATTTATTGGTTGGACTTCATGCCTTGCACATAACTGTCCAATAATCAGGTCAGCCTGGAAGGGAGAATGAGAGAAAAAGGAAAGATAAGAAAAGCAATAAGAGATTGTGCATTAGTCTCAAAAGTGATGCCATTTTTCAGAAAATAGTAACCAGAACTTAAATTTTCTGCTTAATTTCTAAGAATTATACCTAAATATGTAACATATTTGCATATGTGTGTGATACAGCAATTTATGTTTATGTCTTATTTCTACTAGTAGACTATGAGCCCCATGTGGGCAGGGACTATGTTTTATCTAAATTTTAATCATTTCCAGCCCCCAGACTAATGCTCTGTATACAGAAGTTGTTTAATAAATGTCTATTGAAATTAAAGAAAATCCATTTGGATTTCTTGCTATGTCCTCATGTCTTTCCATTCCATTACTTCACGTGTTTCAGAATTACCTCAGTTTATGCAACTATGACTATGCATCTCTAAATGGAGATAGTTAGGTGGCACAGTGGATAACGTTGGACCTGGAGTCAGGAAGACTTGAGTTCAAATCCTGCTTCAGACACCCAACAAATATGTGACCCTGAGCAAGTCACTTCAGCTCCCTCAGGCTCAGGGTCCTCATCTGCAAAACTAGGATTGTTTGTAAAGCACCTAACTCACAGGATTGTCGATGACATGGGATAAAGTGTTCTACAAACCCTAAGGGGCTATCAAAATGCTCGCTCTGATTAGTTGTTACTATAGAAGAGCACAGGGCTCTCAACAATGTGCATCTTGCTGAATCTCAGAGTTAATGTCAAGGGATCCGATGCACTTGTAATAGCATTAGAAAATAAAGGTGATTAAGACCTAAAGCCCCGAAGAAAAAAAAAGAAAGTGAGTATAGCTGAAAACACAAGAATCACTTTCCTTCTGTCAGGACAAAACAGGATTTCTTTCAAATGTTAAAATAAATATTTGGTGAACATAAAAAAGAGGTCATGAAATGAACATTTTGTTGGCTAATCTGTTAGACCACACTGCCGTTCCTGAATGGAGAACCGGTGGGTACATGGCAGGGTATACATACGTAAACCAAAGCCTCCACCTTGAAGAAATGAAATCAGGGTCTCAAGCAGAAGACTTGGGGAAGGGACAGAGGAGGCTGGCCTCTAGCTCTGACTTTGTGCCTCCTGTGTGGGCCAACTTGGGCAAAGGTTTTCTGGTTTTGCTACTTCTGTAAACCTTAAAATTCCCTACATGTAAATTACATAACTGTCTGCCTGTTGAAGGAATAAAAAAAAAAGTCAGATCAGAAATGATAGAGCAATGAAATCAGCCACTCACCGCCCCCTCTCCACAGGCCAGTTGTTTATCTTCGCTGAGCTGGCAGCATAAAGATGCAGTAGCTGCCATTTTCTTAGTGTAGCCAATCAGCTCTTGAGGGGTCAACTGTGGGGCTTTCTTGGTGTAAGCCACAAGAAATCTGGAGGGAAAAAAGAATTCCCAATGATAACCCTGTTTATTCATGGATCATTCTGTGACTTACTCTTCTTCAAAGACCCTCCAGGCCAACTGAAACAATGGTAACATTTGAACTATGGGTACCATTATAAATAATCAATCAATAAATATTTACTAAGCACCTACTATATGCCACACTGAGCTAAGTGGTGGGGATACAAAAAGAGTCAAAAGGCAATTCCTGACCTGAAGGAGCTCGCAATCTAACGGAGGAAACAATATGCAAACAAATATATACCAAGCAAACTAAATACAGGATGGATAGGAAATAATTAACAGAGGGAGGGCACTAGAATTAAGAAAGATTGGGAGTGGAGCACTTATGTGGTATAGTAGATAGAGCACCCACCCTGGAGTCAGAAGGACCCAAGTTCAAATTTGACCTCAGATACTTACTAGCTGTATGCCCCTGGGCAAGTCAGTTAACCCTGATTGCCTGAAAAGGGGGTTGGGTGAGGAAAGGTTCCTGTAGAAAGTGAGATTTTTGTTGGGACAGGAATCCATGGAAGTTAGTAGGTGAATTTGAAGAGGTAGAGCATTTCAAGTATGAGGGACAGACAGAGAAAATGCCCTGAGCTGAGAAATGGAGTGTCTTGGTGGAATAGCCAGAAGGTCAGTATCACTGGATCAAAGAAAATGTATCAGGGAGTAAGATGTAAAAAGATTAGAAAGATAGGAAGGGGCTAAATTATGAAAAGTTTTGAATGCCAAATAGCATTTTGTATGTGATCTCTAGAGATGATAGGGAGCCACAGAAGTTTATTCAGTAAGTTGAGTGACATAGACGTGCTTTAGGAAAATCATTGTGGTGGTTGAATTGGAGTGGGGAGAGACTTGAAGCAAGCAGATCCACCAACAGGCTGCTACAATAATCCAGGTGTGAGGTAATGAGGGCCTGCCCCAGAGAAGGGGCAGTGTCAGAGGAGAGAATGGGGCATAGATGAAAGATGGTGCAGAGAAAAAAACAGAACTTGGCCACAGATTAGACATGGAAGGTTGAGAGATAGTGAGGAGTCCAGGATGATTCCTAGGGTGTGAGCCTGAAGAACTGGGAGAATGGTGTTGTCCTCTACAGTAATAGGGAAGGTAGGAAGGAACCTACCTTAGGGAGGAAAATAATGAATTCAGTTTGGGACATGTTTAGTTTAAGACATCTATGGGACATTCAATTCAAGATGTCTGAAAGACAGTTGGAGGTGTGAGATTAGAGGTCAGCAGAGAGGTGGGAGCAGGATAAGGTAGATCTGAGAATCATCAGCACAGAAATGGTGATTAAATCCATGAGAGCTGATGAAATAACCAAATGAAGTAGTATAGGGGGAGAAGAAAAGAGGACCCAGGATAGAGCCCTGTGGGACACCTATGGTTAGAAGCCATAGTTTGGATCTCAATCCAACAAAGACTAAGAAGGAGCAATCCTATAGGTAGGAGAAGACCCAGGAGAGAGTGGTGTCCCAAAAACCTAGGGAGAAGAGAGTATCAAGGAGGAGAGGGTGATCAACAATGTCAAAGGCTGCAGACAGGTCAAAGAGAATGGGGAGAAGAATAATAATGATAACAATAAGAATAGTTAACATTTATCTAGTGCTTTACAAATCTTAAATCTTTTTGTCCTCCTAATATCCCTGAAAGAAGGGGACCAGAAAGGAAGAGAAGGAAGAGTGGAGAGATAATATTTGTAAGTGTTTAGCACAGAACTGGCACATAGTTGGCTCTTAATCAGATAGAAGATACGTAGAAGGAGTAGGCAACATTTTCATCCTGAACTATGGTCCCCAGATTTGCCAACCTTAGAGTTGGATTCTGATTAATAAGGTGAGCTTTACTTTCATCTCTCATGTTACTGTCAGACTCCGAAAATACATACACGTTTTGCAAGTGATACTCTCCTAATTTCTGGAAGAGCCCACAGCTCCGCTTGGCCAGTGCTTGGCTGTCCTGAATGTGTTTGTTTAGTTCTTCCTCCTGAAAAAGTAAAAAATATCATCTGGATTATTTTTTTCTCCTTGGATATTTCACCTTTCATACACCATCAAACAATTCTATTCCATACTACTGTGAAAATCACCTTAGGAATAGGAGATAGAGATAGGGTCTGAAGCTAAGGAATCATGGATGAGGAAACCATCCACCAATGTAGGCCAGCACCTTCTCATCAGCATATAGTAAAAATAGCTAGCATTTATTAAGTGCCTAGTACAAGCTGGGCACTATATAATTTTACAACTATTTTCTTATTTAGGCCTCACAACACTGGAAGGCAGCACTATCATTATCCCCATTTTATAGTTGAGGAAACTGAGGCAGATAGAGGTTAAACGACTTGCACAACTTCACACAGCTCGTAAGTGTCTGAGGATGGATTTGAATTCAGATTTTTCCTGTCTCCAGACCCAACACTCTAACCACTGTACTACCTAACTCCCTCCTATAGTTGTCTAGAATAGTGGGGAGCTGTCCAAAGTACTAAGAGGTTGTGACTTGCCGAGGGTACCCAAGACTTCTTTTACTGACATGTATAGACTGTCTTAAAGTTTGCAAAGAGTATACAAATTGATCTTCACAATCCTCACAACTATGAGGTTAGCTTTACAGGCATTTTTTAATCTCCATTTTAGATGAGAAAACCAAGGTGGTGACTTGCCCAAGGTCACACAATAAGGAGCCAAAGGAGAGGTACCAATCTAGGTCTCTCTAGACCTCAAATCCAGGCCTTTTTCCATTATTACACTACACTACCTGCTTACATCTGATCTCAGAGACTGAAAAGCAAATTGAAATATATGGGGATTATGTTTAAACTTCAGGAGTCAAAAATCGTTTTCAATATAAAACTCAATATTTAGTTTACAACAAGTCAATCAGTCAAGAAGCATTTATTAAGCACTTAGAATGTACCAGGCATTGTGATAATTGTTGTACTCATTCTGCACATCAATATTGCTGTCTTAAGGGTGCTGAGTGCCTCAGTCTACATAAACCCAACATGCCTTGGCCAGTATCAGGGGTGGGAAACCTGTGACCTCAAGGTCACATGAGGCCTCTAGGTCCTTGGGTGCGGTCTTTTGACTGAGTCCAAGTTTTAGAGAACAAATTTTTTATTAAAAAGATTTGTTCTGTGACATTTGGATTCAGTCAAAGGGCCACACTTGAGGACTTAGAGGGCCACATGTGACATTGATGCCACAAGTTCCCACTCCTGGCCAATATGCTGCAGAGGTGAGCACCAGAAATTCAAAATTTTGAAAAAGAACATGAGAAAAATGGCATACATGCATAAACAGACTCAGTCACTGGAATCAATCAATAAATAAGCATTTATTAAGTGCCTACTATTTGCCAAACACTTCGCTAAGTGCTGGGGATATAAAAAGAGGCAAAAGACAGCCCCTATCCTTAAGGAGTTTATGATCTAATGAAAGCATAAAGAACATTTTTGTTACTGCATCCAAAGACCATACCTCTTTGTCCTGACACTCCAAAGGATTCTCAGTTTTGGAGCACTTTTCCAACGCTTCCTGGTACCCTTTCGCAACCCTCAAAATCACTGGGACAGCAAGCTCCTGGTGTCGCCTTGAATATTCATACACAAACCTAAATGCCCAAAAGTGACATTAGCTTGTAGTTGATTTACAACTGTTTCCCATCATGTTTCTTCTGTGCATTTTAATGAGCAGCATGGGAGAGGATCTCATAGGAAACTTAGGAACCCACTAGAATACAAATGGAGCACAGTGATGTCTCCTGGAAACTGTTTATTGAGGGGTATGTTGAGATCAGCCCTAAATAGTCTTCTAACAAGCAATGCATCCACTTGAGAGAGGCATTTACACATGACCTAATACTGGCTATACTTTCAGAAATGAGGGGCATTCACACCAAGCATATAAGAGAAGGACAATCAACTTGGTCATACATGATCCCTTTCAAGTAATGAAAATATAATGTGAGATGATTCTTCATATAGAATAGTCTGCAAACCTTGTTTCTCACCCTTGAGGTAAGAGTAAGGGGGTACAGATGGACAGTCAGTGTGCTACATTGGTTCTCACAGATGTCCATGAACTTACCTCTTCCTTCAAGGCCCAACTCAAATTCTATCACTTCTAGGAAGCCTTCCCTTTCTATCTTCATCATCATCATCATGGTCATCACCATTAAGTTACACAGCGCTTCTAGGCTTGCAAAGCACTTAAAAATATCTCACTTGATACAACAACCCCGTAAGGTAGGTGTTATTATTATAATACCCATTTTACAAATGGGGAAGCTGAGACTAAAAAGGGAAAGTCACTTGCCCAGAGTCACACAAGGAAGAGGCAGAATTTGTATGTAGGTCTCCCTGACTTCAAGTCCAGCACCCTAACTACCACACCATCTAACTATCTCCCAAATACTATTCCAAAGTGATTTCTCACTCTAACACATCCTGGGTAGCCACTATCTTAAGATTTATGATTTATTTCTTTGTTAGTTATCCTTTCAAATATGTGTATCTTCTCTTCCCATCCATATTATGAGTGTCTTAAAGGCAAGAACCCTTAATGCCTAGGATGGAACCATCACACATCCTTAATAATTATTCCTGGATTGACTACTTCATGCATTTATTATATAAATATTAAATTTATTAAACTAAATAACTTTCACTTTTCTGTTCAAAGATATTTGTCTGCCATGCTTTATGCCTTGATCACAGGCTTTAGGATATGGAAGTGTTGATTAAACTTGACTTCCTGGTATAAAATGTGTAACCTGTGAATGCAAATATATGTGGGAAACCCAAATGGTCTTCCACATATTCATTGCCACTAAAGGCTTATGACCTAGACAGGTGCTTCAAATTAAATAATCAACTTTGGAAATTAAAGTGTAAACAGAACAAGAATCATTCCCTTGTGTTTGCTTTTCATATGTCTTCTTGTTATCATTGAGTTGTTTCTGTCATGTCTGACTTTTTGTGACTTCATTTGGGATTTTCTTGGAAAAGATACTGGAGTGGTTTGCCATTTTCTTTTCCAGATCATGTTTATAGATGTGCAATTGAGGGAAACAGGGTTAAATGACTTGTCCAGAGTCACACAGCTAGTAAGTGTCTGAGGTCAGATTTGAACTCATGAAGATCAGTCTTCCTGACTCAAGGCCTAGCTTGATCCACTGTGCCACCTAGCTGCTCCCTTTAACATGTCTAGTGTATTTCTATATGTAAATCTTGTCTCACTCCACGGAATGCAAACTCCTTGAGGGTAAACACCATTTCATTTTTGACTTTGTATTCCTCAATGACTAGTATAGCGCCTGGCACATAGTAGGGGTTTAATAAGTACTTGCTGATTGATTGTCAGATTTGCTAATTGTTTTTCCCCATTTAAGGAACTAATTATTCATTTTTCAGTTTGGCACTATATTGTCACTTTTCATACTAGTATACTGATTGTGAATGTTTGTTAAGTCTAACTGGTCAGAAACCTGGTGTCATAGGAACATCACTGAACTTGAATTCAGAAACCAGGGTTCTCAACTTGACCACTTACTATGTAATCTCAGATAAACATCTGATGTCTCTGAACTCTATCCCATCTATAATACTAGGATGGCAGTATTTAAATTACATATAACAACAAGATATTCTGACAAAAGTGCTTTGTAAAGCAAGACAGAAATGTGACCTATTACTTTTACTAATATTAATTCTAGACTTTGTTCCTGTTAAGCTCAATACATGTTATTAAATTATATTTAAGAGTGTGCAAAATGTGTGAATGCCTATTTATATTGTAATAATAGAGAAGGGTTGCTAGATCTTGTACCAATGTTCTTGTTAAGTTGTATGATATGAGAAATCAAATGAAAATTATACAGCAAGAATTTGGCCCAACTAGATTTATAACAGAGTACTGTCTGTAGAATGTCTGTAAAGACATTGTGTTTTGCCTTTTGGATTTGCATTCCTCAGAGCCTAGCACGGTGTCCAATAGGTACTTAATAAAAATTGATCAGTTGCTTGATTGATAGGCAAATTTGTGAGCCCCCTCCTTCTATCAATCAATAAACATTTATTAAGTACCTACTATGTGCCAGGCACTCTGCTATCAATAAACATTTATCAAGCACCTACTATGTTCCAGGAACTGTGCTAAGTGCTAGGGATGTAAAAAGAGGCAAAGTTCCTGCCTTCCAGGAGCTTATAGTCTAATAGAGGAGCTTACAATCTAAATACCAAGTATGAAACTGTTGCTAACGCCCCTTGCTTCCAGTGGAAAAGAAACCAAAGTAATGGTCTTTCATAAGCTCCATAACTCTCTAATCACAACAGAGAAAGCAACAAAAACCATATTCTTCCTTTGTCTCAGAGCTCCTACCCACATCCACTTGGACAAAGTGCATTCTAACAGCACCTCCTGGTGCTTCGGCCTAAAATTGCAGTCACCATGCATCCATTTCATAGAACACTTGAATGTCAAAGCTCTTGTGAAGAACAGCAATGTTGGCTGGAGCTATGAATATATGAAGTTCAATGCTTGTTCCCCAATACCATGGATTCAAGGTCATCAAATCAAATTTACCTAATATAAACATATATTTATAAAGCACGCTACCTTGCCAGGAAGAGATCTTTTTCCTCTGAAGAGTATAGGTGGAACTTCCTTTCTCCTAAAAATCTTCTCAGGTCAGGAGATAAGCCTTCTGGTCGGTCATCATTTTCCGCAGTAACTATGCATGAGCCCTGATCTCGTAAAGGCAATGTACAGCATTCTTGGATTTTACTTGACAGGCTATCTTTTTGAGAACAGATGTAGGACATAATTTCATTCTGTAAAAGATAAAATGACATCAGCTTTCACATTTTAGTTGGCAATATCTATTCTCTAGGTCAGCCTGAGGAAGGAGTCAGTGTGGCTAGCAGGCACTACATCAGAAATCAGGAGACCTGTGTTATACTCATGAAGTAAATAGGCGACACTGGTCTTAGAGGCAGGAAGAGCTCCCTTCAAATTCCATATTAGACGTTCAATAAGTATGTGACCCTGGGCCAGTCACTTAATTTTTCTCAACCTCCATTTCCTCATCTGCAAAATGGGGATGATAATAGCACCTACTTCCCAGGGTGGTTGTGAGAATCAAATGAAATAATACAAACCTTTTCAAAAAGTTCTATATAGATGCTAGCTAGAGAATAACTCTTTGGACTCCAGTTTACTCATCTGTAAAATGGGGGAGTCTGTCTAGTTGGTCTCTGTGATGCCTTGTAGTGCTAATATTCTGTGATTCCGAATCAGTTTTGGTATACCCTCTCTTCCTCTTTCCTTCTTTTTGGTCCCCCTCCACTAGGAATTTGTATTTTGTCTTCTTCTTTCTCTTATCTGGCAATCAATTAACCTTGTAAAAGTATTGATTGAGAACCCAAGGGGTGACCCCCTCATATGGCTATTTGAAATTTCATAAGATCATTATTAAGTGTTAGTATTAACAAAGTCATTGAGCCCCAACAAATGTAACTCTAATTGTAGAATTTCAAGCAACATAAAGGGAAGAGAGGATTTGGAATCCCTACCCATTAATTCCTCAGATTACGGAGATATATGGATAGACAGATAGACAGACAGATAGACAGACAGACAGACAGACAGACAGACAGATAGATAGATAGATAGATAGAAAGTAGCTTAGTTAACCTCAAAATCACAATTACAACAACCCTTCTTTGTCCCTAGCATCAGAAAACTACCATAGTCGATTTTAGGCTTTGCTTTGGTGATGTAGAAAAAATTGCAGTGACCCTCTTTGGCCACAAGAGTGCCCAGCGCTGGGCACCTGAGGTATGCGCAATAAATGAACATTTGTTGCTTCATGTGGTGAACTAAGCAAGTTTACAGAGCAAGAAATGGAACCAATTTGAAATGGGTATGTCTTGAAAAGAAATTCACAACCTGGAAGATAGACTAATACCTGGAAGATATGAAAATAACAATTTCACTGCATTCACTACTATATTCACAAAAATTGGAAAAAGTACAAAAATATCCATGATATCAAGTCAGGACATGAGGTACACATCTGAGTAGAAAATAGAATAAAACAATGCACTCTGCTCCAGTCCTGGACTTCACACTCTGGAAGCAGCCCCGTTCCTGGGGGCCTCACCCTGTGATTGGTTGGTTCCTCCTAAAACCTCCATTTTGAAGAGAACTAGGATAACCATGTCTTCATTCCTTTCCGGGCTTCACTCTTGACTCTTCCTGGACCATTTCTACAATGCCCTCCATATCAGATACCTTCATCTTTTCCTCACCCACCACTCACTCCACTCCATGTTTTCAGCTTCCATACATAGGGCTTTTTTAGTTTCCATAGTGTAGGGTTCTCCCTACGTTAGAGGGTAAGTTCTTTGAGGGCAGGGAATGTCTTTCTTTCTGTTAGCATTTGTATCCCCAGTGCTTAGCACATTCCCTGGCACATAGTAAGCCCTTAATAATTGCTTGTTGACTTGACTTAATTTTCTCTCCCTAGTCCCCAAGAAATAATGAAGCAATACTCACAGGGACAGCTTACTTTTTAAATTCCTGAATTGTAAAAATGGGACAAGACCAGTCTTGGGCAAAGCTAAAAAGTGACAGAGTTTGCCTTGTGTGTTTTCACCTCATTTTACAGTTGCCTGGTTCGTCCCCAGTGCAACCAGCTGCAGTTGCCTAGGCCTGCCTGCTCTGGTTGGTTCCCTCAGGCTAAACACATTATGTGTGACCCACTCACATACCCAGTTCCCATGGGACTTGACTTGTCTTCCATCTGGCCCCAAGCTATCCACTAGCTAGTCTGACACACCAAGTCATCCTAACATGCTGGTGGACAAGTCCACCACATGACAAAGCTCCATTCAAGCTAAGACCCAGAGAAGATTTTAGGATTTGGAGCTCCAGCAGACTCACCTTCTCGTTTTACAGGTGAGAAATTCCAAAGGGACAAAGTAAATGACCCAATGGGCCTCAGTTAATGACTAGGACTGCCTGGAAATAAACCCTGCTCCATGCCCGGAACCACAGATCCAGTGGTTCTCTCCAATAGGCTGTATGATGACATAAGATTGAAAGATTTGAGAGAAATTATCTCTTACTGTCCCCAAATGGAAGCTGGCTATAAGCAAGTAAAAGTGACTTGGCCTAAATTATTACTGAAAAGAATATGGTCAAAAATTGGATGAATGAAAATAATCTAATTATGTAAAAGCCCCATAGGTGCCCTTACAACTACTGCCTTCCCTCTGTCGATTATGTCCAATTTGTCCTGTCTATATCTTGTTTGTACATAGTTGTTTGTATGTTGTCTTCCCCATTCAATTGTAAGCTCCTTGAGAGCAGGGACTGGGTTTTTCTTTGCCTTCCTTTGTATCCCCACTTTTTTAATACAGTGCCTGGCATATAGTTAGCACTTAATGAGTGGTTACTGACTGACTATAGTCGGAGGTGGAAACAAGCCATCATCTGATCCAAAAACCTCACTTTACTGATGAGCAAATTAACCAGAGATTGAGTGACTAACCCAAGGATATATGAGTCCTAGATGACCATGCCAGGATTTGAAACAAAGTCCTCTGATTATTAACCTAGCACCTTTCCACTGCATCACTCTGTTTCTCACTAACTTCAGACTAGGTGTCCCAGAACTTATCTCTCCTCTTAGAGACATCAGCAAAATTTGTAGTGGCCACTGAAGGAATCAGTTTAGTCAAAAATATAGGCGTGGTGCTTAGATAATGGAGAGAGAAACAGAAAAGAAACTAACATTTATTAAGAGCCTACTATGTGTCAATCAGTCAATAAATATTTATTAAGTGCCAGACCCTGAACTAAGTACCGGGGACAAAAAAAAAAAAGAGGCAAAAGACAATCCCTGCCCTCAAGGAGCCCACATCTAATGGAGGAATTCACTCACTATGCTAAACATTTTGCGAATATTATCTCATTCAATCTTTATAAAAACCCTTTGAGGTAGGTGCTATTATCATCTCCATTTTACAATTGAGAAAACTGAGGCAGACAAAGGTGAAGTGATTTGCCCAGTTACATGGCTCATGAATACCTGAGGCTGGATTCAAACTCAGGTCCCACAATATAATTAGACTACCCTCATTCTGCTCGTTCTTGAACATTCTCTTTTCCGAAATAATATAGACCAAATCAGCTTCCTGCCTCCAGGCAGAGTATGCTGTCCGTCGCACCACCTGGCTGCCTCTGAGGCAAGATGGTGTAAAGGCTAGATTGCTGGTCTTAAAGCCAAAAAGACAAGAGTTTGAATCCTGCCTCTGATACTAACTATATGTCTCTGGGCAAGTCACTCCAACCTTTGGTTAAGTATTCTTCAGTGGAATAATAAGATTGATTCTGGGTCATTTTTTTTATTGATACTATTTATAGCTGATTGATTTTGTCCTAAGTCATTATTCTTTGTCTCTGAACTTAGTTCCAAAATTCAGTCATCTTGTAATGAGTTAGGTTTAGAAATCCAGTTCTTCTGCTCCTTACTATTCCATTCTTGTGACTACGTGGACTTCAGACAGTCCCTAACATTGATTCCCCTCAATCATAGACAAGTTGTCAGTTGGTAGATTGTAAATGTGGAATTCCCCCTCAATGGGGAAATTGTGGATCTTCCTACTGTCATCCATGGACAATGTGGCTACCTACCATGTCCTGCACGCACTCTGGGCCATTGCCATCACAACATTCCACGTGGGCATGGGCACCATCCAACACCAGATTCTGAATTACAGTAAAGTTGGCCTTCGGGAACTTTTGACTCAACTTGGTAAGCATTCTGGAAAGAAAGAGAATCAACAACGAACATTCACTCCTCAGAATCCAATGGTATTTGCAGTTAAGTATCTCCATAGCCTAAAAAAATGTAAAATGAAATGCCTCGTGCACGTTTAGGGGGATCCACACCGTGCATTATCTGGTATATTCTAATCTGTCTCATGTCTCCAATATCTATTTGCTATTTGTTTCTATAGGTGGTGCAGTGGGGAAGAGTTTGGATCCTGACACAGACGCTTACTAGTTGTGTGACCCTGAGAGAGCCATATAACCTCTTTGTGCTTCCGTTTCCTCATCTGTAAAATGGCAACAATAACAGTATCTACCTCACAGGGTTGTTTTGAAGATTAAATGAAATTACATGTATAGCACTTTGCAAACCTTTAGAATGCTATATAAATTTTAGGTAATGTTATCATTATAAACTGAGTTTATTTGCTGTTTGCTACTTGTGATGGTGTTTTGTGTAATCGTGATTTGATTGGAAGGGGCCAAGCCCCCTAAGAGCAATTGGAGAAATAGCTTTCCATATGAATCCCTAAAAATTGTACCCCTAGATATGTAATATTTGAGAGGTGAAATAGATACAAATTTAACCTGATATCCTTCTTAGAAATAGATGGGGAAGGAACCCTTTTCATATTCTCCTCAGGAGAGAAATCGTAATCTCCCTTGGAGAGGGGTGGGCCAGATCCCAAAGAACTCTATCCATGCTGCCCAGAGCTGCATTTCGATCACCCTCGTGGACATCAATATGGGTATTTTTGTTGGCATTGTTGGATCATTTTTGGTTGTGTCCAAGTCTTCGTGACCCCATTTGAGATTTTCTTGGCACAGATACCGGTTTGCCATTTCCTTCCCCATCCCATTTTACAGACGAGGAAACTGAAGCAAACAGGGATAAGTGACTTGCCCAAGGTGATACTCCAGGAAATGTCTGAGGCCAGGTTTGAACAAAGGAAGATGATTCTTCCTGATTTGAGACCTGGCATTCTATCCACCGCATCATCTAGCCACCCTATATGGGTATACACATATCTTATAGGATTTTTCCATCAACTCTAATCTGAAACTCCCTGATGGCCCTGAAATCATTTATGATGTCTATGTCACTTCCTACCATCATTCCCTAGAATAAGAAAGACTATCCGTACACCCTGTCTCTCCAATCCTCACTTCTAATGCAGAGGATCTGGGCCAACTGTAGCATGTGACTGAAACGAACTGAGAAACTTAAAATGAAGAAAGGGCAACAAAGAAAGGAAAGGAGAGGGGGATGATAACCACATCTGCCCTTGGAGGGCAAGCTGCTTCAGAAAGTTACTATGTGCAAACAAGAGGCTGCTAAGTGATCTCCTTATGTGTAGCCTCTCTCTTCTCCAGTCCAGCCCACACCCCACCATCAGATTTATCATCTTCATGAACAGACATCAACGCATCAGTCTTCTCGATCTGGATCTAATTTATCTTTTCTTTCTTATTTTATGTTCTTCCCAAGCTCTTACCTCTTGGCTGCCCTCCAGTCTCACATCTCCAGCTACATTAGACACCTCATGTCCTATAGTAATCTGAAACTCAACATGTCCAAAATTGAACCCATCACCTTTCCCCAAAAATCTCTTCCCCCTTCCAAACTTCCCTATTTCAGTTGAGGAAATTATTATTCTCATACTCCCCAGACTTGGAACCTAGATGTCATCCTCCAAACCCTATTTTCTCATTACCTCATACCCACATTTAATCTGTTGCCAAGGTCTGCAAATTTGACTTTATAACAGCTCTCAAATACCCGCTTCAGTCCTCAGATATGGCCACCACTTTTGTGCAGTTCCTTATCACTTCTCACCTGGACTACTGCTATAGCTGCTCTTGGAGTCTGCCTGCTACAATACTAGTCTCTCTCCACTCCAGCTCATCCTCCACTCAGCCTTCAAAGTGATTTTCTTAAATTGAATGTCCAACCACATCACCACTCCACCATCCCACCCCAGCAATAAACTCCAATGGCTCCCTATGGATTCCAGGATCAAATACGAAATCCTCCGGCGTTCAAAGCTATTCATAATCAATATTCCCCCCACACAAATCCATACACCTTCTAATCTTACACCTTACATCTCACCACTATGTGATCTGGTGACACTGCCCCCTTTAATGTTCCTCCTTGGACAAGACACACCATCTCTGAACTTCAGGCATTTTTTCTGGTGGTCCCCTCATTCAGGAAATGCTCTACCTCTTCATCTGTACCTCCTCCTTTTCTCTGCCTTCCTTAAAGTCCCAGATAAAATTTCACCTTCTACAGGAAGCTCTTTCCAATCCCTCTTAATTCTAGTGCCTTCCCTCTGTTAATTGTTTCCTATTTATCCTGCATATAACTCGCTCTGTATATATTTGCTTTCAGGTTGTCTCTCCCATTAGAATTAAGCTCCTTGAGGGCAGTGACTGTCTTACCTCTTTTTATATCCCCAGCACTTAGTACAGCACCAAGAATATAGATAAGAAAGAAATGCTTATTAATTGACTCCACCAAAAATGGAGTAGTTTTCCTTTTCCTGAACTGGTCCAATGTTTTCCCACCAATGGATATTTGTTCCTCTGATCCCCTTTGCCTGGTATGCATTTCTTTCCCATCTCTGCTGACTGAAACCCACTCTGTGAAGCCCAGCTTAGGCACCCCTTCTACCATAAAGCATTCCCTGATTCTCCTCACCATAAATCATCTCTCTATTCTTAAGTGTTTCTTTTTGGACCTCCCTGAAGTAGTATCATGGCACCGTCAAATGGAGATAACAGCCCCTATCTCTTAGGTTTATAGGGAGGATCAAATGAGATTTTACACACACACACACACACACACACACACACACACACACACACACAGCCTTATATAGCCTTACAGGGCTATATAAATGATAGCTATCAGTAGTAATTGGCGGTGAGTCATTTCAGTCATGTCCAACTTTTTGGGTGTTTTCTTGGCAAAGATACTGGAGTGGTTTGCCATTTCCTTCTCCAACTTATTTGATAGATGAGGAAACTGAGGCAAACAGGGTTTAAATGATTTGCCCAGGGTCACACAGCTAGTGTCTGAGCCCATATTTGAACTCAGGAAGATGACAGGCATGACACTCTACCCACTGCACCACCTAGTTGTGCCACTAGTAGTAATAATATTTAATTGCATGCTTACAAGCTTATTATGCCATTTTTTCCTCTCTAAATTAAAATTTCCTTATAGAATGGGTATAGGAACAGGACTGATAAATATTTCTGATTTTATATATGTGTGTGTATTACCAGCTAGTTAATTATCATCAATCAACCAATCAATTCACAAGCATTTATGAAATGCATATAATGTGTCCCCCACTTTGGTAAGGCAAAGGGAGAGAAAAAAAGAAATAAGCGTTTGTTAAGAGTCTGGAATGTGCCACTTTACAAATATGATCTTTTGACCCTCACAACAACCTTAGGAGGTAGATGTTATCCCCATATTATGGTTTAGGAAACTGAGACAGATATGGGTAAGTAACTCACTCAGAGTCACACAACTCGTAACTGAGGCAGATTTGAACTTAGTTCTTCCTTATTCCAGAGAAAGCTATATGGTGCAGTGCATAGAACACTGGCCCTGGATTCAGGAAGAATTGAGTTGGAATCTGGCCTTAGACACTTATTAGCTGTATGACCCTGGGAAAGTCACTTAATTCTGTTTGCCTCAGTTTCCTCATCTATCAAACCAGCTGGAGAAGGAAATGGCAAACCACTTCATTATCTTTGCCATGAAAACCCCAAATGGGGTCAAGAAGAGTCAGACATGACCGAAAACAACTGAGTGAAAAATGAAGGGAATGATTCTAGTCTAAGAAATTGGCAGTCATCAGAGTAACCAGAGCTCCTACACATTGTGACGACCAAAGCTAATGCTTTCAGCATGCAGTCAGTGAAGAATCCACTCTTTGCTATCCAGAACCCTGAGCTAGATACTCACATGGCCTTAAAAGTCCGTTCTCCAAACTTCCTCAGGACCCCACATATGTGTTGGCTGACTGAACTGCTTTCTCTTAATTCTTTTGTGACCGGTGCTGCCTGGATTCGAAAGACACGGGATATCAAAAGAATATACTTTCAAGGACAAGAATAATGAGCAAACAAAAAGTCACATTTTAAAATATGGAATGTCTATGTAGAAAAATAGCCAGTATGTCCTTTTTGCAAGTTACTTTTTAAATTGAAATACCAATGTTATAGGAATGTAGCATGGCACAGTGGGGAGAGTGGAGAGGGAAAACTAAGTGGCTCAGTGGACATTCAAGAAACTCCAAGTTCAAATCCAGCCTCAGATATTTACTAGCTCTGTGACCCTGGTCAAGTCACTTAACCTTGGTTTTCCTCAATTTCCTCATCCCTAAAATGGGGATACTAATAGTACCTACCTCACAGGTTGTGAGGATTGAATGGGATAATATTTGTAAAGTGCTTTGCAAATCTCAGAATGCTATATAAAACTAGTCCCACTCTACCCCCTTCCCAAGAAAGTGCTGGCTCTGGAATAAGGTGACACTGCCCTCTAGGCATCAGATTACTCCCCAGTAAAGATTGGGGGTTGGATCAGATCCTCTCTAAGGTCCCTACTAGCTCTGAATTGCAATAATAAACTGAGCACTTATAAGCTCATGTTTTTTTTTTGTTGTTCAGTCGAGTGCAACTCTTTGTGACTGGCAAAGATACTGGAGTAGTTTGCCGTTTCCTTCTCCAACTCATTTTATAGATAAAGAAACTGAGGCAAACTGGGTGAAGTGATTTGCCCAGGGCCACACAGCTAATAAGTGTCTGAGGCTGAATTTGAACCCAGAAAGATGAGTCTTCCTGACTCCAAGCCTGGTACTCCAACCACTACACCACCTAGCTGCCCCTTATAAGCTAATGACCTAAAGTAAAAATCCACTATAGAATGGTCATGAGGATAAGATTAATCCTTTAATAAGCATTTCTGACTCATGATACATGCCCCTAGTGGGTCAATTGTCATCAATCACTCAATCAGAATGTATTTTGACTAAATCCCATGTTTTCTTTCAGGCCCAATCTGTCTCATTTCGACAAACTGTCCATGCTCTGATGGTAATTCTCCCTTGTGCGTCAGATCCTTCTCATCTGTTCTCCCTCCTGTCTCAGCTCCAGAGCTGATTGCTATTTCCATGTTTTTGATCTCAGAGATGGAAGGTCACTCGGGCCCATCTGAGCAAGAACCCAGCCTTCCCAATCTAACACTTGAGCTGCCCTGGAGCATGAGCCCAGAAGCCCCAGGAAGAGCTGGGAGTGACCATGCACAGAGTGTTGGGAGTACCCTCTTAAAAGATCATCACACTCTCCCTACACCCCTCTGCCATGGCCTGAAGAGCACTGTACCAATGTGAGAGAACCAGGTCTGAGAACATACCTGTTTTTATCCCTGCCCTGCCCATTGCCAAGTCTCCTTTGGAGGTGTCATTCAATCAATCACTAAACATTTATTAAGGGCCTATCAAGAGTGAGATAAAACTTGCCCTCAATGAGCTCACATTCTAACAACAACAACAACAATACAGTAATCATAACTTGCATGTATATAGTGCTTAAAGTTTTGTAAAATGCTTTTTATATTTTATCTCATTTGATGACAGCCCTCTGAGGTCCGAGCTCTTATTCTCCCCATTCTAGAGTTGAGAAAATAAAGTTACAGCTAATAAAAAACATATACATGACAGCCCTCTTTATGACAGCCCTCTGAGGTCCTAGCTCTTATTCTTCCCCTTCTAGAGATGAGAAAATAAAGTTACAGCTAATAAAAAATATATACATGACAGCCCTCTTTATGACAGCCCTCTGAGGTCCTACCTCTTATGAGATGAGAAAATAAAGTTACAGTTAATAAAAAATATATACAAAATAAATGCATAGTGATGGAGGGGGAAGAGAGGAAAGGGAAGGACCAACAACCGAAAAGAATTGGAAAAAGCCTATTGAAAGAAAGAAATGGGACTTGACTGAGTCTTGAAGGGAGCTAGAGCTTCCAAGATGTAGATGATAAGAAGGCAGCATAACCATGGCATGGGAGCCAGCCTGTACAAAGATACAAAGACTGGAGATATAGAACGTCATGGACAGGTTTGGATGGAATACCTAGAGGAGGGGAAGGAAGGTGGGATCAGCCTCAAAGGAGATGGAACCAAACTGGGAAGGGTTCTTAATGACAGTCGGAGAAGTTTGGATTTGTTCCTGAAGACAATGGGAAGCCACTGAATCTTCTTGAGGAGGGGAGTGGCATGATAAGTCCTGTGCTTTATGAATATCACTTTGGCAGAGGTTTGGAGACAGGAGGGGGCCGAGACAGGGAGACTGATTAGAAGACAATTACAATTGTCAAGGTGAGGGGTGGTGAGAGCTGAGGTGAAGGGAGCGAGTGTGAGTGGAGGAGACAGATAATAGAAGATATTGAGGAGGAGGGATTGACAAAACTTGCCAGCTGATTGACCATAGTGAGAGTGAAGATATGAGGATGATTCTCGGTTGTGAACCCAAGAGACTGGAAGAATGGGGATGTCCTCAACAGAGATAGGTATGTTAGGAGCAGCAATGGGTTTAGGAGAAATGATCAGGGATCCTGTTTTGGATACGTTGAGATTGTCTACCAGATATGCAAGTGGACATGTCTAGCAGAGAGTCAGTGGAGCTGGGCTGTTGCTCAGGAGAGAGATGAGGGCTGGGTATATAGATCTTGGATTCATCTGCACAGAGATGATAATTGAACCCATGGAAGCTGATGAGATCACAGAGAGAGAGAGAGACTAGAGAAAAAGGAGAAGAGAGGACCCAGCAGAGCCATGGGCTACATACAAGAGGGTTGGACAAGAGTTCTCCTGAACCTCGAAAGTGACCAAGAAAAATAGGTCTGACAAACAGAAAGTGAACCATAAGAGAGAAGTTTTATAAAGAAAAAAACAAAACAAAACAAAAAAAACCAGGAAGAAAATAATAATGGTTAAGTATTATAGAAAAGTTAAGAAGGAAGACTAAGAAAATGCCATAGGATTTAGCAGTAAAGATCCAAGGTGATTTTAGAGAGGAGAGGTTCAGTCAAGTGATGGGGGACAGAATCTAGATTGCAATGAATTGAGAAGAGAGTGGGAGGGAATGAAATGGAAGCAATGAGTGTAGAGAGATTTTTCAAGTTTACTTGTGAAGGCAAGAAGAGTCAAGCAAAGGTTTTTTTTAAAGGTTGGGAAGATCTGGGCATGTCTGTGGGCAGCAGAGGAGCCAATAAATTGGGGATAGATAAGGGATAACAGAAGGGACAAGTTCCTGGAAGAAATGAGAGAATATGGCATGGAGATCAGAAGTAGATAGGTTACTACTGGCAACTTTACCCTCTGAGACTGGAGCAAAGCAGAAAAGGATTAGGGGGAGGGGGTTAGTGATGCTTAGATCATTCAAAACATGGAACTAGGGAAGAGAGGGATATTGGGATGGTTTCAGATTTTTTTTTAATGAAGTATGAGGTAAGGACCAAGAATAGAGAGAGGTGGTGTGGGTGTCCTGAGAAAAGAGAAGGTTTGGAACAGCAGTTGAGATGTGCTATAGAGCGATAGTCAGGGAAGAGGAAACACGTTGATGTTCAACACTGAGGGTCCAACTGAGACTGGATAATGGAGAATTGTGGTGTCTGACTTCTTCGATGATTTTTTTCCAACTGTGTTTGGCTGAAGAGAAGCAGAGGTCAATAAGGTGAATGGTGGAAATCAGACAGAGTTGGTGTTTGAAAGGAATGGGCAGTGGTAGGACAAAGAGATGAGGAATTCGAGGGTTAAGGACAGTATACAATTGAACTGGTTAACCAAGGGTTCAAGACTTTGGAAGGAAGAAAGTTGCCCAGAGTAGAAATGATTAGAGGTTGCAGTGACAACAGGTTTTAGCAGGAATAAAACATAGGGAAAGCTGAAAGGAGAGAATCTCTGGGGAATTTTTTCCCAGCCATTCAGTGCTGAAAGCACTAACCTGTGCAAGCCCTTCCTATTCCTGGTCCTGATCTGGCTCTCAGCCCTGGATCTTACTTCATACTTCACTGAAAAAGTCTCAAGACACCCCAATGTCAGCTCCCTCTACTCCCCAGTTCCATACTTTGAATCATTGAAGCATCATACCCCCCATCTTTTCCTGCTTTGCCTCAGGCTCAGAGGATGAGGTTGCCAATGGCAACCCATCCACTTGTGCCCTCCATCTCATCTTCCCCCATCTCTTCCTTCCATCTTTTTGTCCCTATTATCCTCTCTCTCTCTCTCTCTCTCTCTTTCTCTCTCTCTCCCTCTCCCTCTCCCTCTCCCTCTCTTCTCTGTCTCCCTCTCTCCCCTCTGTCTCTCTCTCTCTGTGTCTTTCTCTCCCTTTGGCTCTCTCTCCTCTTTGTCTCTCTCTCTTCCTCCCTCCCTCTCTCTCTATCCCTCCCTCTGTCTATCTTTCTCCCTTTTCCCCTAAATCTTCTTTTCCCTCTCCTTCACCCTCTCCTTTCAGGCTCCATTTTCCTTCTTTCCCCTTTCTTACTTATCCCTTCCATTTTCTCTAATTTCTCAAACCCTCTCAGTCATTTAGTAAAAAAAAGATCCAAATGCTGGAACAAGCATGACTCCTGGAAAGGTACTGATGATTCAAAAGGAGTATTCTCATTTTATCTTTAAACTTCTCTTTGATAAGTATCAAGCCAGGGGCATTCATCAACCACAATATCGAGTCATGTAGACACAACAAAGCCATACCTTGTTATGAAAGCATTCAACTGCATTTTCAGCTTGGCAACAATTGAAGATTATCTTGTCATATCGGGAGGCCAAAGAAAGGATTGTGGGTGCATAGAGGAATGGGTGCCTTCTGGAAATTTCATAGATATATCTGTAATCAAGCACACATGGCAACAAGATAAACAATCACATATGAAAGGGGAAGATGAATTCAGTCAGTTCTGGGATTTGTTTTAAAGATTCTGATCCAGAAATGTAGATAATTTCAACTTTAATGCCTATCATGGAGCAAGGGAAGAAACAAGCTTATTTTCTCTCTAGATCCCACTGGTAAGTTTATGTTCCCTGATTTTTTTTTTAAATGAAAGCAAAGTAACTTAAAAATTCAGATGATGTTTCTTATTCATTCAATAAATATTAAGCATCTACTATTTGTGTTATACTCTGCCAGGATTATAAAGTTCACAATCTAGTGTGAAGAGGGGGAAATAAGACACTAATATAGATAACTATAATACATAATGGGCAGCTGAGTGGTACAGTAGATAGAACACCTGGACTGGAGTCAGGAAGATCTGAGTTCAAATCCTGCCTCAAACATTTGCTAGCTGTGTAACCCTGGGCAAGTCACTTAGCTCCTATTTGCCTCAGTTCTGTATCTGTAAAATGGAGACACACTGGAGAAGGAAATAGCAAACCACTTCAGCATATTTTCCAAGAAAACCCACAAAGTCCATGGGATTGCATAGAGTCAGACCCTACTGAATAACAACAATGACAGCAGCACCAACAAATAATGCGTAAGTGTAGCCAACCGGTAAAATAGAGAAGTGTAAAATTCAATTCTACGTGAGCCTGCGTAGGAAAGATGATTGTCACTAACTACGTCACTCTCTCTAGCAAGGCTTTGGAACAAAGAATCGGAAATCAAGGACATGCTTCATGGTCCACCAAGCTCAGGCTTCTGATAAAGAAATAAAGAGTTGAATTGGCATATTCAGTACAGGACATGAATATCTAGCCTTTCCAGAGATAGGACTCTGTAGAGTCGGGAGGCAGGCATAAATACAAAGCATAGGCTGGGGGAGGCTCGCCCCCTCGGACGCTAACCCCAAGAATTCTTAACCTGTGTCTGTGAACTGGCTTTAGGGGTTTTTTTGGTTCCTAAATATTTTGATAACAATTTCAGTATAATTTGCTTCCTTATGTTACTCTATGTATCTTATTTTATACATTTAAAAATGATTCTAAGAAGAGGTCTGTAGGCTTTACCAGATTACAAAAAAAAAAAAAAAGGTTAAGAATCCCTGACTTACACTGAAGCCAGGAAAGACCTACAGTGAGAAGGAGTTTAAAGACTGGGAGCTCCTTGGGATGAAGGATTGGTTTCCTTTTCTTCTTGGATTTCCAACCCTCAGCACAATGCTTTATACGTCGTAAGTGCTTAAAAAATGCTTTACTCATTCATGGCGTAGGACCTTCGTCTAGGCAATCTGAGCATGCCAGAGAGCATCCAGGACATAGAGCATGAGTAATTTGGTGTCCGGAGGAGATAAGTCTTGATGGTAATGGGAAAGCATTGGGTGAAAGGGAGAACTAGACAAAACCGATTGAGAAAAAGAGTCTCAAAAGGGATTTGTGCTATCCCATAGTTTACGGTCTCTGGCAGGAGGAGATGTCCACAGTCATCTATATCAATTAAGCCCTTGGTTTATGCTGCTCAAATCCCCAGCTACAATGGGACTGGGGAACCATGTCATGTTATAGTTATGACCCAGCCTGACAGTACTTATCTGAATGCACTAGGAATTCTTAACACAAATTGACGGTTGGTCTTGTTTTTGGACCCACCACAGAGGAGTTCCAACCTACTTTTTCATTCCCACCTGTCACTGTTGCTCTTCATGATTCAACACTACTGTCCAACTGGACTATTTACCATTCACCATCCATGCCCAATTCACCTTCAACTCCCACTCATCCCTTTGTCCACAATGGCATTCCCCTACCTAACATGACATGACCCCCTATGCCCATGAAGCCCAGCCTGCTGAATTCCTATCATACCCTTCTAGGCTTGGCTCCAAAGTTCTCCAGGAAGGCCCCTTTCCCTCCTCATCTCTACTTTTTAGAAGCCCTACCTCCGTTTGAGGCTTAGTTCAAGTATCATCTCTTATTTCATGCCTTCCTTATCTCCCCTCTCCATTCCAAAATACATATTTTTGTTACTGTTCAGTCATTTCAGTTTTGTCTGACCCTTCATGACCCCATTTTGGAGTTTTCTTGGCAAAGATACTGGTAGTGGTTTGGCATTTCCTTCTCCAGCTCATTTTTACAGATGAGGAACTAAGGCAAATAGGGTTAAATAACTTGCCCAGGTCACACAGATAAGAAGCATCTGAGGCTGGATTTGAGCTCAGAAAGATGAGTCTTCCTGACTTCAAGCCCAGGGCTCTATGCATTATACTACCTGGCTGCCCTATATGTGTATGCATATCGATATACACACATATATATGTGTACAAATATGTATGTTTATATATATTTGAATATATAGTGTCTTTAGCTATCATAGTACATGTTGCTTGTTCTCTTGCTCTCCTCACTTAGAATTCAAGCCCCTTGAGGGCAGGAACTGTTTTGTTTTTGTTTTTCTTTCTGTCCCCAGTACCTAACAGTGCCTGGCCTATACTATTGAAGGCATCATAATAAATGCCCATCAAATTGACTACGGTGAAATCAAAGGCCTCCAACCACAAGCAACCTCTTTTTCCTTGGAATTCCCTGGCACAGCTCACCTCTTAAATTTAGCATGACGATTATTGGAATCCATTTTATCTTCTCCAATAGTGTGTAAGGACAAAGAGCCTGACTTAGTAATTTTTGCATCCATTAATGGTAATGTCCCGCCCCCATATTGCCTTGTATGTAGATGGTCAGTAAACATTTGTTGAATGAATAAATTTAATAAAGTGCCATTTCTTCACTTGCTCCCAGAAACCTTTCCTGATATACCTTAATTCTAATGCCTTCCCTCTGTTGAATATCTCCAATTTATCATATGTGTGTACATATTGTTTGTACTAATTTGTGTGCATGTTGTCTCACCCACTAGACTCTGGGCTCCCTGAGAACAAGGAATTTTTTTTGCCTTTTTTTGTATCCTCAGTTCTTAGCACAGTGCCTGAAATACAGTAGGTACTTAATAAATGCTTGTCGACAGACTGATATTTCACTGGCCCCAGAAGGCTAATTTAATACTATTACATCTCCAGCACTTCATTTATTTATATTTTATATTTATTATGTTATATTATAGCTTATTATTTAGTATTATATTATTGTTTATATATTATATTATTTATATTTTTATATAGTATATATTATTGTTTATATATATAGTTTATATATTGTATATTGTTTATATTTATATTGTTTATATATATAATTTACATATTATATTTTTCTTTTTGTGGGCAATTTTGTGAACACAAAGCTGATCCATGATTCAATCCTTAAGGAGGTTTCCCTTATTATCTCTAGCACCTCAGAGAGTGCCTGGCATAGAGTTGGCTTTTCATAACCACTTATTGATTGCCTGAATTATTTTTATGGCACCTTAGTATCTGGCACCTAAAAACAAGAGAAGAAAATAGAGGATGGCCATTTTAGCTCACTTTTACATATGCTTTATAACTTGCAAGGACTTTCTTCACTCGAGCCTCACACCAACCCTGAGACATTGACCTGCTAACTCTTCCTCACATAAGACACTCCATCCCTGAGTTCTGGGATTTTCCCTGGCTGTCTGCCACACCTGCATCTCTGTCCCTCCTCATTCCACCTCCTAGATTCCCCAGCCTCCTTCAAGTCTCAGCAAAAACATCACGTTCTGCAAGATATTTTTCCCAGTCCTCCTTCGTCTTTATGCTTTCCCTCTGACACTACCTCCAATTTATCTTATGTCTTGTTTGCACATGGTTGTTTGCACGCTCTCTCCCCCACTAGCCTGTAAGCTTCCTAAGAAATGGGATTGGGTTTTTGTTTTATTCTGATTTGACTTTTGCTTTTAACTTTCTCTGTATTCTCAGTGCTTAGCACAGTGCTGGAAACATAGTAGCTGACTGTTGACTTGACTTGATTTATCCCCATTTAGAAATGAGGGGACTGAGTCTCAGAGACGTCACTCAACTTACCCAGAGTCACTTAGCTAATAAATGAGCAAAGCGTAGAGAATCAGGTCTTCTCGGCTCCAAAGCAAATTGCCCCTGTAAGGAAAGAGCCCTCCCTAATGTTTTTATGTTTGGTGTATTACTCAGAGGCTGGTAAAACAAAGAACCACCAAAATATTTTAGAGTGTGAGATGACAGCCTTCCTGCTGCCTTCCCTTTGGGGAAGCGTGCAATAATTTGGGACGAGTCTTACGCGCTAAGCAGAGCGTTTGGCTGTGCTTTTCCAGAGGACTCAGCAGCATCTCTGCAAGCGAGCAAACCTGGCTCCTCACCTGTTCATGAAAGTCACTGAGTTCTCTTGGTGAGCTGTGCAGCTCTGGGCAGCTTCTGGAATTTGGAATTCTGGGATGGATGCTGCATTGCCCAGCCTCTTGTGAGCCAGCAAACATTCTAATCTGTCCCTTCCAGCTTTGCCGCAGCAGCCCGCAAGCCCGTGCTTTTCAGAGATGTCTTTATCGTGACAGATTTCTTCCAAGAAGGCAGGTAGCTTATACAATTAAAAGGGGGTGGGGAGATGGGGAGAGAAGCATCTTGAAGTGGAGAGTCTACAAAGCTCATTAAAAACATATGATACCACCTGCCACCCCGCACCCCCAACCAAATGAGACTGGGAAAATAGAGAGGAAAAAAAAAGGAGTTGTGGTCATTCCAATCTGTTGGTTTCCTCTCTACCTGTTTGGGCACAGGTGTGGCTGAGCTCAGGGAGCCCAGGTGAGGAGGCTGGGGGCGGGGGCGGCATGGGCATGGGGGACTTTTAATAGGTCTGGAATCACCCCTTCAGTGATGCTCCCAGTGCTCCTGAGCCAGCTGGAAGCTGGGGACCTAGGAGGGATGCCTGTGATGCCCCCTGCATACAGCATTCCGCACTCGTGGCCAGTTCCTGTCAAATGGGAAAGAGCTCCAACCGAAGACGGTGGGAGCAGCAAGGATGTGGAAAGAGTGAACAATTTTTGCCGGGACTCGGAAAGGAGTGGGAGGGGGAAGGGAAGGACAATTGTGATTGACTTTGAAAAGATATGTGATGTATAATGGGTATTGCTTGCCTTCACCATGGGTGGAGGAGTGGCTGTAGAGAGGGAGAGAATTTGGCAATCAAAATTTTTAAAAAAGAATGTTAAAAATCGATCAAAAAAGAAAAGGGATGTGACTGTCTCCCTATTTTCTTTGCAGAGATTGGGAACTATGGGCATGGAATATTGTGGATACTCTCAGACATCGTAGATCAGGGGTGGGGAAGCTTCACAGTTTGGAATCAGTCAAAGGGCCACACCTGAGGACCTTAGAGGGCTACACGTGGCCTCTGGCCCCCACCCTTGACGTAGATCTTTTGATTGGTTTTGCTGAACTGTTCTTTTTTTCTTCTCTTTCTTTTTTCTATTTATTACCAAATGTGGCTCATTTGGTAGAAGAAAGATATATCTGGAAATGAAAGTGTTGTAAAAACAAGACATCAATAATATTTTTTAAAGATAATGTTACTCCAGAAAAAAATAGAGAGATGGGTATTGAAGCTTTAGCCACCACAAAACCTATGATTCAGAAGGGCACTCAGTTCCAAAAATAGTTCTGAACCTGAATATGCAGACAGGACAACTAGAGAGCACCAAAGATCGTAGAATCATAGGATGAAAATTACCTTGCTCATCTAGGTCAACCTCTTCATTTTGCCTATATGGAAACTGAGGCACAGAGAATGAATGAGATTTTCCAAGGTCACTTAGAAAAGCAACTGGAAGAAGCAGGATGTGAAACCATGACTCACTTCCATCTTGTGTCACAGTCTTACAAATGACTAGTAATATCACCCCAAAAGGCAGCTTCATCAAAAAAACCTTGACTTCTGATTTTAAAAAATCTAAAGACTTTTGACTAGACTTGAGGCTAAGGGGGTGGAGGGGGGAAATTAATATAGAAGAGAAATAGAAAGCAGCTCTTTTCTTGTTAGGGACAAAGGAGATATTCGGAATTCTTTACCTACTTTATACAGCAGAAAGACACTGTAAGTCATACCTACCTGTTTTTCTAAACAGTCTTTGGGCTTTTCAGTCACAAGTTTCTTGAAATCAGCTAAGAAATCTTTAACTAGTTTGCCTATTTCCTGGTAAGTGGCTTCTGGAATAAACTGGGCAAAAAATATGGTGGCCCTGAAATAAAAAGACAAAAAATCAAAGAGATAAAAGAATAAACGTTCTGTTTTCTCGAGATGCCTGACTTTCTAATGACTAGGTGATTTCTAATGACTCAGGTGAATGAGGATCTCTAGGCCTTCAAACAAACCTTCAGAAACCACACTGCCCTTTCCCCCAATGAGCCTTTTGCTAAAATGCAAAATGAGCGGAGAGTGAAGATTGGCTTCTCTTTTGTGCCCTATTGGCCCCCCTGAAAAGCAAGTTTCCTTCTGCCTTTGACTCAGTTGGCCTCTGAAATTGGCCCCTTGGCAAAATCTGTCATGAACAGGACCAAATTCAGCCTTCCAGAAGAGTGCCTTGTTCAACGCCAGGTGAACTTCCTGGTTCAAATGTAGAGCATTAATTGCCTTAAGAAAAGTTCTGGAGAGCGAAGGAAATAATTGGAATGTTCTGTCCCCACCCTCCCCCCACCTCAGAGCTCACACCTTCCTGAAATGGGGCCAGCAACCAAAAGAGTAATTTATAATCCCAAGTAACAGGAAATGGCATCTCATTTCCTTTGAAAATTATTTGCAAAATTTTAAATGTCTATAAAGAGAGAATGTGGCTATTGTCATCCAATTGAATCGGGTGCCAAAAACCCTTAATTTTTCACCTAATAAGTCACAGTTGATTAGACACTCAGTGGTCCTGAATTTTTAAAATTAAATTGGACTACAAAAAACAAAAATACAACTACTAGGTTGTATAAAAAAAGGGTAAGGTATATGCAGATACAAAAATATTTATGGCCCAGCTAGGTGGCACAGTGGATAGAGCACCCTGAAGTCAGGAGGACCTGAGTTCAAATCTAGCCTCAGACCAAACATTTGTCATTTACTAGCTGTGTGACCCAGGGCAAGTCACTTAACCCCAATTGCCTGAAAAAAAATAATAAATTGGACTCTTCTACAGAACAAAGAATTGAATGGCATTTAACTGACTGCAAGGGTCATTTGGCCTATTCAAGGGTGCCTTGAACTTGAGTTTCAAGAAGTCTTGCATCTGTCATCTGAAGCAAGAACTGTCAAGTTACCCTTTACGTGATCATTTCATTTGACCTAGGTGCTAAAATCTTATGAAATTCTATAGTTAGAATTCTATAGTTGTTTTGCAAACCAATCAAAGGATATCTCAAAAGTCTCAGTCTGATTTTAAGCCTTAAGGGACATCAAGTAACATAACATAGTAAGCTCTAGGAAATTTAAACTGCACCAAGACTTTTGGGACATTCTGTGTATTGATAATTCACAGATATATTGCATTTAAAATAATACGAACAAAACTCACGTATCAAGTAAGTTTCCTTCTGTTGTGCATTGGGGAGAATTTGGTGTTGAATCTGGAAAACAAGATTTATATGTTGTAAAAAATGGCATTTTAGACATCATACTGCAACTGGAAAAACAATATTAATTATAGACAAATGGGCATGAACAAATGTGGAAAAATGTTAGAGTTCATCCAGTCTAAACCTTCTCATTTTATAAATGGGGGAACTCAGGCCTGGGGACATTAAAGGATTTGTCCAAAGGCATGTGGCAAATTAGCAGAAGAGTCAAGTCTAGAAGCCAGGTCCCCAAGGTTCTAGACCAATGCTAAGCTATCCTAATGTCCATGCAGAATGGATATTCAAAGAGCAATCTCAGGTGCCTTTTTGGACAGAAGAATTCACAGCTCTTTGAGGAAATGTGAGCATAAACAGAGCTGGAAAGGACCCTGGGCTTCATCTACCCCTATCCTTTCATTTAATAGAAGAAGAAACCAAGACCCAAAGAGGTTCTAACTTGACTAATGTAGTCAACAAGGCAGAGGAAAGAGCAGTGACTGTGGGGTAAGAAGAGCTGGGCTCAAATCCCATCTTGGCCACTTACTACTTGAGGGACCCTGGTTAAGACCTTTGGCCTGAGTTTCCTCTTCTGTAAGATGTTAGAGATCTGGGTGGTTCTGATCATATCCAGATCTATTGAATATGCTATGAATAGCTAGTGAGAGGCAGAGCCGAGATCTACTCTACAGAGCTTTTTCTATCAGGGTCAAATCCTACTGCTGCTACCCCTACTCAGTTTATCTTTAAGACCCACAGGAAATAGAGGAATAGGACAATGGTGTTGGCTAGTCTGCATTTCCCTAGTTGCCTTCTTTCTTTCTTTTTGCCCTTCTTTCTAGTTTTCCCTTCTCTATTCTCGTTGTGTTCTCTCCTCCCCTTCCCCCCATAAACACACACCCCTAGTTTTAATTCTTGGTTTCCCTATATTTAGCTAGAGAATTTCATCTGCCACCAAGGAATTTATTTAGATGGGGGCAGGAAGAAAAAGGGGGAGAAAGAAATTTACATGACAACTTCATTATATATTTAAAATGAATAACAGGTTGTATACAGTAGATTTGTAGCTTCATATGCAATCATCTTTTTTATTATACTATGCTATAGAAATGCTTATTTTATTCATAAATTAAAAGTGAAATATATAAAATTTAAAAATAGTAAAATAGAATTCCAAAGTTTTCATCCAAAAGAGAACTAGAAAACCTTTTGAGACTCTGGAGGTTTTTTTCCCAGATATGTAAATTGATTTACATGGGGCCAAGGTCACTAGAAGCATTCAAACAGAGATCTGTCAAGGATAGGATAAACTCAAAGTATGATTGTCCCCTAAATTACCCCAGTCCCTGACACAGAAGAGGAGACATGTAGCAAGTGTTTGTCAAATTATATCATGTGCAGGACTGTCCAAGGTAACCTCAAAAATCCCTTCCAAGTTTTGGATTCCATAGGTCTATGCAATTTAAGAATTGTTGTTATTGTTCATTGTACTGTTCTGGAGAGTCAATTAACAACAACAAAAACAGCAAAAAGCTGGAATTTTGTATTGACAACTTCGATGTGCTTCCCAAGGAGAAAACGTACTGTTAATCAAATAATCAACCAGTGAGCCTTTGTGTGCACCCACTAAATGCTAGGCTTTAGGGATACAAAGAGTGAAACAATCCCTCCTTTTGAAGAACTTCTAACAGATGAGTCAATAAGTACATATTTCAATGCATTCAGAATTGATATAAAGAGAATAAAGACAAATCAGTACAAAGTAGTTAAATGCAAGGGCATTTGGGAGTAAGGGCACTGAAAGTAATTTGAAAAGTTTCATGTAGAAAGTTGTACTTGGGCTGACTCTGGAAGGAAGAGAGGAATTCTATTAAAAGAAAACTATGGAAAAAAACCACTGGATCTGGAATCAGAATTTTGAACAGGATTCGAATTCCACTTCTAACACCTATAGCCTACATGACCCTGGGCAAGCCAATTAACTTCCTTGGCCTCAGTTTACTCATCTGTAAAATGAGAGGATTGGTTTAAATGGCTTCCAAAGTCCCTACCAACTAGAGATCCATGAACCTATGTGTTTGAAATAGGATCAACATGGAATCTATAGTGAACCCAGCTTCATAATTATCATAAATCTTCTCCAGAGTTTGGTGTGTTATGTACTTCCAGTTTACACAAGGAAAGAATTTAGCAGTTCTCCAAGTCCATTCATGTCTGGATGATTATTTTTTCTGTTATGTTAACACATTTAAATGTCTGCAGTTTGCACACAGGATAAATAGAGTCACAGAACCCTGGAGCTGCAAGTGACCTTAGAGGTTATAGTCACAGTGATAGGAACTCACATTTCTATATTAATTTAACATTTGCAAAGGGCTGAGGGAGGTCCTGAGGCTAGTAAACCAAATGGGATAATACGTGTTAAGCACTTCACAAATCTTAAAGCACCATACAAATGCAAGCTGTTATTAGCTATTACAGTAGCAAAAGTCTTACCAGCCTCATTTTTACAGGTGAAGAAACTCAGAGAGATTGAACAACTTGGCCATGGTTACCCAGGGAGTTAAGTGGCAGCTTCATAATTAGATCTTCTGAGTCAAGGCCAGTGGCCCCTCCATTGCTTTGCAGGGATAGGGACTAGACCTCTGATCTCATTGATTTCATTGGTACTCCAGGGGGAGGAAAATTCCTCTACCAATGCAGGTCAGCACCTCCTCTGCCACTTACATTCTTAGAGAGTTACATGGGACACTGAGAAGTTAAGTGATTTTTCCCAGGGTCCCACAGCCAATATATGTCATGGCAGGACTAAAACCCAGCTCTCTCTGGCTTCAAGGCCAGCTCAATATCAACTATATCATGTCACTCAAAATCCCCCTACTCCTGTTATCATGATGTTTATTCATTTTACAGGGAGAAAACTGAGACCACAAACATGCAAAATGCCCGAACTGTGCTACTCTTATGTAAAATGTCTTTCTAACTCCAAGAGTGGTTTATTACATTTTCATCATTCTAAACTGAGTAGTAACTGTATCTGTAAGATATCTTATATTACAACAATCTTTCTTGGGTAAGCTTCCTTATTATTACCTGAAGCTAATTCTGCTGGAAAAAAATTTCATCAAA
This sequence comes from Vombatus ursinus, assembly GCF_900497805.2. NCBI lineage: Eukaryota > Metazoa > Chordata > Mammalia > Diprotodontia > Vombatidae > Vombatus > Vombatus ursinus. The sequence goes on along the minus strand of NW_020950239.1, from coordinate 6,844,659 downwards.
AATACAAAAAAAAATGGTGGCTTACCTATACCAGAGGCACTTGTGTGTAGTATTTTTGATTCAGCAAAACCTACTAGAACCAGCAAGAGTATAGAAGTTGCCCACTTCATGATGTCAATTGTTCCTTCCAGAGGACTTGCTGCTCATGTTGAAAGTCAACCCGAAATCCTTTTATACTCTTCAAAAGTGATGCCTGTTAATCATTAACGATTTGTTAGCCTAGACTTCTTTTTTTTTCCTTAGCCTGTTGGTTGAAAATTGGACAATATGACAATAATTAACAGCCTAAATATTATTTGCATGTTATTTTCAAGGACAAAGGCCTCTTCTTGGCAAAAGAAGACCTTGAAAAATCCATTCAATTTTTAGGATATGGACAAATATTCTTATCACACTACACAATATTCAAATAGATATTGGTCATTTCTCTCTTCTAAAGGGAATGGCCCTATTCTCAGAAGACCTGACTCGTGCCTAAAGTGCTTAGTAATTCTTTTTTATTTTTTGCAAAGATACTGAAAAGATAGTGTATTGTGTGTTTGGGAGATGCCAGATTGTGAATAAAGTCTGAACGGCAAAATTGCTTTACCTGCTGAAAATTCTTGCCAAGAATCCCATAGGACCATTTCATTTGTTCAGTCGGTATGGATCATATTCTTGGAGAAATGTAAGCAAGTAACATTTAGCATGTTATTATTGGCTAAACACCAAAAATATTAGGCACCCAGTATACATCCTTTTGATGTCAAGTGAAGCACCCAATTTATCTGCCCCTAATTAGTTGAATTATTCAACTCGTAGTTTTTGAATCTACAGGGTTTAAGTAACTAATTTCTATTTTAAAGCAAGTAACTAAGACCTAAATGACAACTTACTGTCATTTCTTTACATTTAACCTATGACCCAGAACTGAAGACCATGTGTTTACACAGGCAAGGTTCAAACTTGGGGGCCTCTCTAACAAATATCTCTTTGACTCATGCCCCTATACAAACACAAGGTTTCCTTTGGAAACAGCAGATTTTGGTTCTTCTCTAGATCTCTTAGAAAAAAAGGAAAAGGAAAAGAGGGAAGAAAGAAAGGCTACTCGACTCCAAAGCAAACACTCAAAATAACAATAAATCAAATATAAGAGGTTATGTGGTATAATAAATAGACCCCTGGATTTGAAGCTAAGAAACCTTTGGTTTAAATCCTGCCTCGGACACTTATTATCTGCGTAACCTTTGTCATGTCACTTTATCTCTAGACTTCACTTCTATTTGACTCTGTTTCCTATCTTGTAATGAGAGGGTTAGACTTAATGGCTTCTACATTTCCTTTCAACTGACCCTATGAGCAAAATGCAAAAATAAGGAGGACTGACATCCAAGCCCATGAAAATTGAAAAACAACCACCCACCATCATTACATCTAGTAGAGCTGTCCAATCTTCTAGAGACCCACTTATATCACTGCACTGATTGAGATTATTCCCCAAAAGAAGAAAGCACCTTGGTTCACTAAAGAGTTGATCCCTCTCCCTCTGTTATCCACATTGCCTAGGGACAAGTTACCTCCATACTTACAGTACTACACTGATTGTGATCCTCACCTACCCTGTCCCCTTCCTAAAAGAAGGAAAGTCACTCAGGCTTACTAGTGAGTTAAGCAAATCCCCTTTCCAGGTATTCCCTAACTTCCAAGAGTATAGACGTGTCCAGATTTGAAGTACTACCCTGACTGAGGGTGCTCCTTTCCATAAGCCCCATATTTCCAGGTAACTAAATAGTCCTCCAGATTTATTTTACAACTTTGTCTGTGCTCCAATATCCTTCCACCCTCAATCAGGATTGAAAGAAAGTCTACTCTTTTCTTCTCAGCCTGCAGAGTCCATACAATTCACAATTGCCCTATGAGTTGAAATAGCCAAGGTATGAAACTGCTCTTCCATATTATGACTCCATTCCTCAATGCTCCTTGACTCTAGATTCTATATGGTCCATTAACTCCTTCTTTATTGCCATTCTACAGCTCTTGGCTTGGCTTCATCCCTCTACCCCTACCTCTGGCTACTCTCCTCTCTTAGAATCATGTGGTTCCTCCTTTCTTTGGAGCCTTGTGGTTTCTCATCTGCTGATGCCATGCGTTTTCTCCTCTCCTGGAGAGGCCTTTGAAGAAGTGCATGCTTCTCCTTCAGGGATAGGATATGAGTCAAAGTCTGCCATCCATTCCTGGTGCCTCTCAACTATTGTTATCTATCTAACTCCTATTAAAAGCCTAGTACAAGAGAGTAGCCCATATGCTGGAACAATCCATAAATGGTTCATTTCTAATGGTTCAAACATGTTATCAATGACTCAAACAACACCCCAGGCAAGGAACAGTCACACCCCTCAGGGAGGCATCGAGTCCAGAACAAAGTCTTAGACGTGGTCTGAATGGAGATGTTGAAAGTTTTGTGTTAGAAGCCACAACTTTCAGAACCTAGAAGAGAGTATTCATCTACCTTGTGCTCTGGTTTCCCAGTAGATGGTAGTTTCTGAAGCTACACCAGTGGGAAAATGGCCACTGCTAGGAGAATAAGGCATCATGTCCAGGCTGGTCAGAAGACCTGGAATTTGGGTTACTGCTCAGACAATGCGGACTGAGACGCAAGTGAAATCTCTTTGGCAGACCCACAGACTCCTGAGAGTCCAGTTATGTCCAGACTACAATACTTAAGGCACCTCTTTCCACAAGTTCCACCTTCTCGAGGATCTAAACAATCCCTGGGAGACTACCTCCTGTGAGAGCAAAATAGATATGATGGATTACAGGTTATTTCAAGTATGCATTAATTTGCATTTAAGAATCGCCTGATTTTGGTATTTCTTTAATGAGGGTGGCAATAAATAATTGTCTTTTACTTAATATCCACTACTTTGTACTTTGGTTAACTTTTTTAGAAGGGACCCTATTTGATCCCTTTTGGAGAAATCCTAGATATAAGCAAACTTAAGATTTATTTAAGGATTTTTTCCCCTGGAGCTATGAAGTGAGAATCAATGAGCATGAGAAAAACATAATAATCTCTCTTTAGGATCAGGTGTCCTGAGGACTGAACATGACTGCAGAGCTCTTGTGGGTAGAAGGTTTCCCCTCCTCTGCCCTCATCCATGAGTGACAATAAACTATGATGTGAGATCTTTGCTTGGCAATTGCTAGCCATCATTTACTTTCCTTGATACACCTGAGGTACTGGATCTCTTTCTGAATTTTTGCCTCTCACTCCTTTCCTCCTAACAAAATGCTTTCATCATTTTTAATGAGTTGATAATGAATTTCTACCAAGGAAAGGTCTTTCCCACTAAAAATAGAATCAAGATGTACACCTCCGTTGAAGCCCACATCTGAAAGCAAGTAAGTAACCTGTTTTCCAAGAAGAGCAAAAGATGTTTACTACTCATCTTTTTGCCCATTTCCAAGAAAATATTGACCAACCAACAGTAAGAGGCCTAGTAAACTTTTAGAACAGTTCCCAAATATAAAGTAAAACTGGTGTCTTCAAAAACCATCCTGATGCCTTGAGCTTGCCTGAGGTGTCTGCTGCTCACTAGAAAACCAAAGGTGCTCTATCTTAGGATGGCTATTGTACTCTTGCCTCCTTTTGTTATTCACATTTTACATTCCTGTTCAATCAATCAGTGGACAAATGTGTAGACATGGTTCCCAGGCTGCTGCCAGGAAAATGCCAGGAAAGAAGTCAGACTCCAGAAATGATAGTGAATGGACTGTGTTCCAGAGTTCACCATGGGGAATTTTTCTTGAATTTGACTTCGGAGATTTGTGGGAGAGAAAAGCTGGAAGGAATTGTCCATCTTGCATTCTATGTGGGAGGAAGTACAGCCAGCAGAGTCGAGCATTGCATCTGGCATTTGGATGCCCACTCCCTTGTCTCCTTCCTCCTGCTTTCTAGTGGATTGCTGTTGCAAGACCATGGTAATTGGAACAGAGGGTACATTCACTATACTTCCTGTTCAGTTAGGAGAAGATGAGACAAAAGGAGAAACAGAAGGCTGACTGTTGGCCAGAGGGAGCCACTGTTCATTTATTCTTTTACTTTCCAACCTTTCACTTTATCATATGTGTCTTTGTATGTGATTATAAGCAAAACAAAGTTGTTGCTTTTTTAAATCACCTGCACACTTGTATATTTAATGGCAACACAGACAGAGATTTGGGAGGAGGTTTTGAACCTTTTAAAACAAGGCTTTTTAAACTCTTTTGTGTCCTTGATCCTTTGGCAGTCTAGTGAAAGCTAAGGACCCTTTCTCAGAATATTGTTTAATTCATAATTGAAGGAAATGCTCAATTTTAGTTAGAATATGAAAATAAAGATGCAACTTATTTCTATTCAAGTTCATGGATCCCCTGAAATCTTTCCACATATCCCTTGGGCATCTGTGGACCCCCAGGTTAAAAATCTCTGTTTTAAAGAGAAAGAGATGATCCCTCCTTTGATGTAAGCTAAGGGACTGGTAGAGAAGTTGACACTGATCTTGTTGGCTTTCTGACAAGCAAGAGATATACTATGTTCACACCCCTAAGCAAATGTAAATGTCTCATAAATAAAAGTGCATATAAGCAGATATCATAACTTACTTAAACTTTGACCTAACATAGTTAAGCCTTTGGGGCAAATAATAGTGGGAAAAGCTTCATGCGAGAAGAATTTTGAGCTAACCTTCCTTTGTCCAGCCTCATGTGGAGCAGCAATGGGGTTTCTTTACCCAAGAGCCCTTTCAAAAAAAAAAAAGGATTTATTTAGCTCCTATGACGTGCCAGGAACTGGACCAAGCACTTTACAAATATTATCTCATTTGATCCTCACAAAAACCCTGGGAGGTAGGTACTATTTTTACCCCCATTTTACAGAGGAGGAAACTGAGGTGGACTGTGCTTAAGTGACTTGCCCAGAGTCACACAGCTAGTAAGTGTCTGAGGTCAAATTTGAATTCAAGTCCTCCTTACTCCAGACCCAGCACTCTATGAGCTGCACCATCTACCTGCCTTCTCCTCATCCTTAACCTCTTCTGTCCTACTTTTTTTCTTTCCTGCCTTTAGAGCAAGAAGTATTAGAGACAGCAATATCTGTTGAGCTTTGTAAGGTCATAATGATAAGCCACCAGAAATCTGGGAGTCAAAGTTCATGCTGGGATTTTCTCAGAGCCAGACTGTGTGGACTCAAGTCTCAAGAGACCTGCTTTACCCAACCTGGTGATGGCAAGCTGCCGCTTTCCCTGGGCTATGGTGCATTTAGAAGTGAATCTGTAGGGCAGATGCAATATAGAAAGTCTGTTAAATTTGAGCCCAAACTGCTCAGGGACTAAGGTAGTAGAGGAGAGAGTGTACCCCACCCAGATGTTGGAAGGAAAGGGATGGTACTTGTTTACTACCGCCCCATCTTGTTTTTAGCTCTGGGAAGATAATTCAAATAAGTACACTGTTACACAATAAGTAATAGCATCTTTTTCGAGGTTTAGGATATTTATATTTAGGTGTGTTCAGAAAAGAAAAATCTATTGCTAGTCTGCATTTGGTTATGAGTAAAACTGTTGTAAGACCTTAGCTACTTTTAGATCACTTACGGTATTTGTCAGGTTATATGCCCAAGGTTACCATTTTACTACACCATTCCAAATCTAGACTTCTCTTGATAGTTGTTTCTCTTTGGGAAATGCCTGTTTCATGCTACCCTACCAACTTCCTCTCCTAGGTTGGGTCCCCTAGGACATAACTATACCAGGTCCATACTCTGTGGGTATGCACTCCTAAAACCATATTTCATAAGCCCCCACCAGTAAGTTTATTTACTTTTAATTATTAACCTGACACAATTAGCTCAAAGCAAAATTATTTACTGGAATTGTTCAGGAAGAACAACAGTAAGAGAAAGCATCTCCCCCACAAGTCTGAGATCCACTTTGTCATGAACACACGCAAGACTTACTAGAATGAAAAAAAGTTTTTAAATTTAAAAATAATTAAAAAATTTAAAAAGGAATTACTAGAATGAATGAGCACATATAAAGAGTATATTAGTAGAGAGGAACACTTAGGGAAAACACATGAGCAGGGCAACACAAGCCTCCAATACTACAGAGCCCTAATGTCTTTTATCGTTCCATAATGTCATCATCTCCTCCCATTGGGGTAAGGTGTATTTGCGGGGTGTGTTGGTCTGTTGGGCTCTTTCGGCCCACTCCTTTCCATAGTTCAACTCTATAACTGGACTCTCTTCTTGACTGCCAGAGACCCTCTCTCAGATAACTCCTTAGAGGGTGCCATGTCTGCAGAGCAGGCTGGATTAAGAAAACCCATCAAGGAACATGGCTAATTCTTCAGCCATGAAATGGTTAACTTTCCTACCATTCCTTTGAATTGATGGAGAAATTTGTCTGTATTTCCTAAAGATGTGTAAAGAAGTGTAAACATGTTATATTAAAATTAAAATGTAAACATACTATAATTTCTGTACTAGCTAATTAAAAAAAGAGGAAGGAAAATCAAATAACCAAAAAATTGAAAATAATTAGATGAAATCACACTAGAGTAAAAAAAAAGAATCTGCTAGACACAGTCATATGCCAGTTAAGCTAAGAATTTGGACGATCACTACCTATAAAAATCAAATACCCAAATTTGATGATATGATGATGTAATGATAACATAATGAACATGAAATGATAATGTAAATCTAATTTCAGAAAATAAAATTGGGCTAGTTGCAAAGAAATGACCAATGAGGAGGGTAGGGAGGGTAGGAAAGGCCCTGCTCCATTACACATGAATTCTATCAAACATTTATTGATCAAATGATGCCTATACTTCATAAATTATTCTCAAATTTCGAAAAAGCGAACACCACTAAACTCCTTTTATGTTACAAATATAATCATAAGGGAGCAGCTAGGTGGTGCAGTGGATAGGGCACCAGCCCTGAAGTCAGGAGGACCTGAGTTCAAATCTGGCCTTGGACCAAACACTTGACACTTACTAGCTGTGTGACCCTGGGCAAGTCACTTAACCCCAATTGCCTAAAAAAATAATAATAATAATCATAATACCTAAACTAGAGAAGGTTAAAGCAAAGAAAGAGAACATCAGTAATGAATATTGATTTTTAAATTTTGGATAAAATCATAGCAAAAAACATTTTATAAAAAAAATTATTCACTATGATTTAGCTAGATTTATACCTGGAATGCAAAGATAGTACATTACAAAATAAATAACCTGTTTAATCATATAAAAACAAAAGCATCCCATACTGTATGATTATCTCAATAGATATGGGGGGGGGGGAAACCTTTGACAAAGTTGAGCACTTATTTATGCACCCAACCCTGCAAAGCAGTACATCTGCCTAACTCACAGATGGGTTTGAGGCCTGTCAACCTGCTTTAGCCTGTCTGTGACATGGTTTTACTGGAGTGTGCTACACCTAAATTCCCAGTTGAGCATGGAGGAATGCCTCCCCTCCTCAGGCTGGGAAGCAGGAGACCCATAATGCAACATCCAAGCATGCAGGAGTCCCCCACAATTGGGACTAGCCCAGCACCATATTGCAGGATGGGAGAAGTCAGAGCCAGGCAGCTCCTCTTCCCATGACCTGTCCCAACACAGTGGGTGGCTGCCCATCCCACCTCTCAGCCCCACCTTCCCTTCACAGGGACACCATCCAACCTTTGCCATTCACCAGGCATCCCACTCCATCTAGATTTGTGCTGGAGTCAGCTCACATTGGGTTCAAAAAAGCCAATTGCTAAATTCTCAGTGTGGACATTGACACCTTGGAAATGAGCAAACACTGTAAATAAGGGCTTGGTTTATTATTTTGTTGAGGTAGTATAGATTTAAGCAAGTGATGAGGAAGTTCTTAATAGTGCATATTAAATTTAAAAGTATGTCCTAAGTACATTTATTTGGAGACTTGTTAAACATTAATATGAATTAATATATCTAAGTGACTTTGTTTCTGTTCAGTCATACAGTCGTGTCTGACTCTTCATGACCCTGTGGACCACAGCACACTTGGCCCTTCTATCCTTCACTGTCTCTTGAAGTCTGTCCAAGTTTATATTCATTATTTCCATGATACTACTCATCCATCTCATCTTCTGCCATCTCCTTTTCCTTTTTCCTTCAATCTTTCCCCACGTCAGCGTCTTTTCCAATGCGTCCTGTCTCCTCATTATGGGGCTGAAGTATTCCAGCTTCAGTATTTGACCTCCCAGTAAGTAAAAAAAAGGCCAAGGTCTCCTACTGCATCTGGGGCCATCTTCAGTCATTATGATCTATAGCTTGCCACTGGACACAGATGGCTGTGGAGGACAGAGTGAGGCTAGTCACCTTGCACAGCCCTGCCTCACTTAAATCTAATTCACTTGCAAGTCAAGACATCACTTTCCTGATATCTTCTTTAAAATCCTCTTTAAATGAAGGACAAACAACAACAATCCAGTGAATAGCCTGAGTTAATTTCTTTAAGTATTGACTGATTTAGTCTCCTTGCTGTCCAAGTCTCCAACACCACGATTCAAAACTATCGATTCTGTGGCACTTAGCTTTCTTTAGAGTCCAATTCTCACAGTCGTACATTGCTACTGGAAAAATTATAGCTGTGACTATATAGACCTTTGTCCACAAGATGATATCTCTGCTTTTTAGTATGCTGTCCAGAGTTGCCATAAAGTTCATTGGGATTCAACTTGATGATGCCTTTAAACCCAAACCAGTGTGGTTTGCACTGACTGGCCAATAATATGCCCCAGCCTCAGCCTCAATTGCTCATTGTTTGGATTTGGATGGCTTAGAGTGAAAATAAATAGCAATGTTTCTATTCTGGCCAGAAACTCTGAGGGTCTTCCTCTCCCTGATTGATTCTTCTGAGAAGGCAAAATGCACCATCTTTTACCTCAATTCTTACCTAGTTTTTAACTACTGAATGGGTGTTACCTCTCTGAGAAAGACGTTAGCTTAAGAAAGCCGAGGTCTCTCACTGCATCTTGGACCATTGCCAGTCATCCTGACCTATATCTTGCCGCTAGACTCCAATGACTCTGGAGGAGAAAGTGAGGCCAATGGCTTTGCACAGATCTGGCTCACTTAAATTCAATTCACTTGTAAGTTAAGACATCACCTTGTACCGGCCGCGCCGACCTTCTGCCGGCCGCTCTGTACCCTCTCCTCCTATAAGGAGCAGGCTGCCAGAGTCATACTCACTCTCGAGTCTTCGGTCCTCAGCCGGATAAACACACAGAGATGAGCCATCGGGAGGTGCCAACACCAGAGCTTTATTCAGAGGCCATCACAGCAAGCCATCACAGCAAGCCCAAGCAGCAAGGCCAGAGCAACAGAGCAGGAGCCGAGAGAGAGAGCGTGTGATCTGACCACGCTCATTCCTAAATACCTACCTAGCCCCTCCTCCCCAGCCCGCTTACTAACCAATGATTGTAGGGTTAGATACCGGAAGGGGCTGTCTGAGTTTAGCACACCAAGGAAGAGGGAGTGACGTAAGAGGCTAGGACCGGATACAGGGAGGAGGCGTCTGGGATTAGTGCATAGACAGAGTACGTGACCTAGGAAGTCAGACTCAGATACTGGGAGGAGGCGTCTGGGGTCAGTGCTACACAAAGGGACCCAGGAAGTCAGGAAGGTCACAAGATGGAGGCGTCTGGGGTTGATGTTGCATATAGGGAGGGGACTAAGCAAAGGGAACTCAGTCCTCTGCCATCCCACTCCCACGTGGCACCGCCCCTTGCCTCAGGAGCACAAGCTCCAGCTATTTCCTTGCACCCAGCTTATCTTACATAGCACTGCCCACTGCCTCAGGGCTTCTCCGTACCCAGCCCATCCCAGTTCACCACGACTCCGCCTACCACAGCCCCTGCCTCGACTTCCAAAAATACCCAGATCTTACCCTAATCTTGCCACAGCACCCACCTGGTAGTTGCCAACATCAGACAGTCCCTCACATCACCTTCTTGATGTCATTGTTCCTCTTTGAGAACAAAGGACAAACAACAACAGCTTTCCCTCCAAGGAGCAAGCCTCTTTTAATTTCATGGCTGCAGTTGCTGTCTGCAGTGATCTTTAAGTCTAAGAATATAAAGTCTGACACAGCTTTGATTTCTTCTCCTTCTACTTGCTAGGAAGTGATGAGACCAGTCACCAAGATCTTGGTTGTTGGTTTTTTTATTATTTTATGTTAAGTTTCAAGCCAGCTTGTACACTCTCCTCTTTCACCCTCATTAAGAGGTTTCTTAATTCCTCTTCACTTTCTGATATTACTCCTGGCAACCTTAATGTTGGCTTTTGATTCATCCAGCCTGGCATTTTGCATGATGTAATCTGAATATAAGCTAAATAAATAAGGTGACAATATATAGCCTTGTTGTACTTCTTTTCCAATCTTAAACCAATCAACTCTTTCATGTTCAGTTCTAATGGTTGCTTCTTGGCCCATGTACAGGTTCCTCAGGAAGTAAGTAAGATGATCTGGTTCTCCCATCTCTTTGAGGACTTACCACATTTTGTTGTGATCCACCCAATCAAAGGCTTTAGGATAGTCAATAAAGCAGAAGTAGATGTGTTTTTTTTCTGGAACTCCCTTGCTTTCTCCATAATCTCATGGATGTTGGCAATTTGGTCTCTTGTTCCTCTGCCTCTTCAAAAGCCTACCTGCTCTTGTGGTAATTTCTCAGTTCACATATTTCTGAAGTCTGGCTTAAAGAATCTTTAGGCGTAACCTTGCTAACATGTGAAATAAGCACAATTGTTCAATGATTTGAACATTCATTGGCATTGGCATGCTTTAGGATTGGGACATAAATTGATTTTTCCAATCCAGTGGCCGCTGTTGTGTGTTTTCCAAATTTGTCAGCATGTTGAGTGCAGCACTTTAATGGCATTTTCTTTTCTTATTCAATTTACTGTATCCTCAACTTAAATATAACAAGCATTTCCATAACATAGCCAAATAGGGGGAAAAAAGGTGATTACATATGAAACTACAAATCTGTTATATACAACTTGCTATTCCTTTTAATATGTAAAAAAGTCATCATGTAACTTTTTTCTTCTTTCCCTCTTCCCTAGAGATGGGTACCATTAGAAACAAATATAGAGATGTGTGTATATGTATGTACATAAAATTATTCTATACATACTTCTATTTATCAGTTTTTTCTCCAGATACAGATAGCATCTTCCTTCATAGGTTCTTTGTAGTTAATATGGGTGTTTATAATAGTCAAAATGACTTTGTCACTCAAAGTTTTCCTTAATGCAATATTGCTATTATGTATACAACATTACAAAATTCATTTGGGAGATCATAAAAAATGAAAAAGTATTCACATGTACAAAAATATGTATAGCAGCTCTTTTTGTGGTGGCAAAGAATTGGAAGTGGAGGGGATGCCCATTAGTTGGGGGATGGTTGAACAAGTTGTGTTATATGGATGTAATGGGTATTATGTTATAAGATATGATGAGCAGGCAGACTTCAGAAAAACCTGGAAAGACTTACATGAACTGATGCTGACTGAAGGGAGCAGAACCAGAAGAACATTGTACACAGTAACAATAACATTATATAATGATCATCTGTGATAACCTTAGCTCTTCTCAGCAATACTATGATCTAAGACAATTCCAAAAGACTCATGATGGAAAATGCTATCCACATCCAGAGAAAGAACCTTGGAGTCTTCATGCAGATGGAAATATACTAATTTTTCTTTTTTGTTGTTGTTTTGTTTTTTTCTTTCTCATGGTTTTTTTCCCTTTTGTTCTGATTCATCATCTTTTAAGGTTTTAAATAGCCTTAGCTGGAATTCCATCATCTCCACTATACTTATTGTTAGCAATGTTTCCTAAGGCCCACTTGACTTCATTCTCTAGGATGTCAGGTTCTAGATCAGTAACCAAAAGTGGGTATCAGTGATGTTAAGATCTTTCTTGTGTAGTTCTTTCGTGTATTCTTGCCACCTTTTCTTAATCTCTTCTGCTTCTATTAAGTCCCTGCCATTTTTGTCTTTTATCATGCCCATTTTTTGCATGCAGCTTTCCCTTGATATCTCCTATTCTTGAAGAGAGCCTTTGTCGTTCCCATTCTGTTGTTTTCTTCTGTTTCTTTGCATTCTTCATTCAGGAAAACCTTATCTCTCCCTGTGACTAGAACTTGCCTATTGATCATCTTGGTCACAGGACTCTCACCTCGATATTTTTTTCAGATATATGATAAAATTTAAGAGAAAAGGGAACCCAAAAGTCCATATCCATATAACCCATTTAAAATTAATGCTGATGATCATGAATTCTCAAATATGAAGTTGAAGATCTTGGTCTGGAGAAAACTACTTAAGGTAGGAAAGAAAGTCTAATTCAGGCACCAGTAGATCTAGGAAGATAACATCCTCTGGTACAAGTGATCATCACACAACATAGAAAGATCAGTACTAGACCACTGCCATGATACTTTATTCTTTTCTTTGTTATTTATTGCAACACTGGAGAAGGATAAAAAAAATAAAGCAAAATTAATGTTTTCTTAACTCTGCTAGTTTGACACCAACAGAAAAACAAAACAGATGACTTTGTTTCCTCAGTTCTGTCTCTATCTTCTACCTCTGGTCATTTAGAATAGATATATAGAATTTATATATATACATATATACATATATAATTTATATATATATACATATAGAATTTATATATATACATTATTATACATATAGAATTTTTATATATATATATATGGGAAAAGGTGATGAAGCAAAAAGCGTAGTTTGATATTCCCCCATCCCTTTTGAAAAATAATACTGATATCTTCTCTTTTTACATCACCTACATTTCCCAGTATATCCCTCCCTCCACCCCTTCCTAGAAAAATCTTCTTTATATGGGTAATTGAAAGAAGAAAGTTCAACTAAATTAACACATCAGGGGCAGCTAGATGGCACAGTGGATAGGGCACCAGCCCTGAAGTCAAGAGGACCTGAGTTTAAATCCAGCCTCAGACCAAAACATTTGACACTTACTAGCCGTGTGACCCTGGGCAAGTCACTTAACCTCAAATGCCTAAAAAGTAAAAAAAAAAAAAAAAAGGATCTCCCCAAAAATTAATTAATTAATTAATTAACACATCAACTAGGTCCAATTATATATAGAAGGTTCCATACCCATAGTCTCCCTTCCTTGGTAAAGAGGCCTCTCCTAATTTAAATGACAATGAATTGATTGATTGAATCAAAAAAAACTACAAAGCAGTAATGAATTCAGCAAGTACAAAGAAAACAGTTATACATAAAGATCTGAAATTTAAAGTGAGTCTTGTCTTCCTGAGGTGAGAAATCCTGAACAAATTTCATATGTACCCACCTTGTGTGCATAGTACAATGCTACATCATGTCAGTTATAGTAAGATTCAGTACAAAACAGATCCCTTTCAGCCTCTATCCTAAGAAGGATGATTTTTCTAGGACCAACAACCACTTTGACTAAGGCAGCCCAGTGGTATAGAGTTAAGTTCAGGCTTCAGTATTGCCCATAAGCCAAGCAACATGGCACAGGGCACAGAGTGACAGACTTTGAGCCAAGATTTGGATTGGTACCCCACCTCTGACACTTATCAGCTCTGTATGAGCAAGTCACTTAAACTCAACTAAGACTGAGGTATCCATCAGCTCTGTAATGTCAGTGGAGTGTGGTCCCATAAATTTGAAATCCCAGATACTTGACATATCAACCTATTGCCAATGAAATGCCCAAAGAGAGTGACCTAAAATGCTAGTGATGGCCTGTCCATCTGGTGTTTAAACTAAGGCAGTTTGGGCTAAAGCAACCAGTTTGGGACCCTACATGCAAAGAAATTACAATTTTGTGAGAAAGAGATTCCAGACAGCCCAAGCCAAAGGTCCCTGAAAGGGGTTTCTGTGAGTATTATCCATTAAGATCTAACATGAAGCATTCTGGGAAGGTGGCAGAGTAGGTAAGAAATTTCCAAGCTCTCCAAATTTCTTCAGCAAATGGACAGAATATCACCACAAAAATGAACATAGAGCAGCAGAAATAAAGGGGTAAATCAGTTATCTTCCTAAGACAACTTGAGAGGACTTCAAGAAAGAAACAACCTCCAGGGGCTGCAGTTTGGCCTGAGTGAAGTGTAAACACTTGCAGGCCAACTCATTGAATCAACAAACAGCAAGCCCTGTGGGCAGCTTCCGCAGGAAGTGGACTAAGCTTCATGCCCAAGCTTTCAGAGCCTCAGGAACTTTTATCTCAAGAATTTTCACCTCACAAAGATGACTGAGTAGGGGAAGATTGAGGGACCACTCCCCTCCCCTATGTCTAGAAACCAGGCTTTGTGGTGCTGACCAGTCATGATCTCAGGCTGTGACTCTGGATGAGGAAGAGCAAGTGCATGCCCAGTGCGTGTGGTACCATAGGGAGCAATAACATTTTCAGGACAGCATAGCTGGGGGGCAGGGCCTAACTGTGATGTGGGGGAGGAGAAGAGGGCCTGAGGTTGATCCCCCAGACAGAATTTGGAAATTAATAGTAAGGAGGATTTGAGGTTTAGGCACCATTAACCACAATTTGGATTAAAACCTGATTACAATAATAAGCTGTTAAAAATAAAATAAAACAAAATAAAAATGAGTAAGCAAAGAAAAAGAACTCAAAAATAGATAGCTCCTGTGGTGTTAAAAGATCTGGGTTTATATTCAGAAGAAGATAATGAAGTTTAAAAAAAAAGCTACTTCTACCCCAAAGAGTAATGTCAAATAGTCACAAGCTCAAAAAGAGTTCTTGGAAGAACTTAAAAAGGAATTGAAAAATCAAATAAGAGAGATCAAGGAAAAATCAGGAAAAAAATAAAATCAATCCAAGAAAATTATGAAAAAAATTAACCAATTGGAAAAAGAGGTTCAGAATCTTTTTTAGTATCATTTTTCCCTAGTTACGTGTTAAAACAACTTCTAACATTCATTTTTAAAACCTTGAGTTCCAACTTCTTTCTCTTCCTCCCTCCCACCCCACCCCATTGAGAAGGCAAGCAACTTGATATAGGTTATACATCTGTGGTCATGTAAAACATATCCATAATAGTCATGCTGTGAAAGAAAACATAGACAAAAAAACCTCAAGAAAAATAAAGTTAAAAAAAAGTATACTTCAATCTGTATTCAGACATGAGGTTCAAAATCTTAAGGAAGAAAACAACTCCTTAAAAACTAGAATTTGGCAAGAGGAATTGAATGATATTATAAGACACCAAAAATAATAAAACTGGAAAAAATAGAAGAAAATCTGAAACATCTTGTTAGAAAAACAACTGATTTGGAGAACAGATTGAGAAGAGACAATATAAGAATTATTGGACTACCTGAAAGTTATGGTCAAAAATATTGATGTATTATTACAAGAAATTATTGAGGAAAATTGCCCTGAAATTCTAGAACAAGGTGATAGAGTAGACATAGAAAAAAAAATCTGACATTTACCACCAAAAGTGATCCCAGGAGGAATACTTACAAGAATGTTATAGCCAAGTTTCAAAACTCCTAGGTTAAGAAGAAAATATTGCAAGCAACAAGAGAAAAATAATTTAAATACTGCAGAGATACAGTCAGGATTTCACAAAATCTAGCAGCTTCTATACTAAAAGACTGTAGGTCTTGGAACATTATATTTTGATGAGCAAAAGATCTGGGGTTCGACCAAGAATAATTTACCCATCAAAGTTGAATATAATATAATATAATATGATTCTGAATGAAAAAGTGGACATTTGACAAGCTGAAAGACTTTCAGGCATTTGTGACAAAAAAAAAAAGACCAAAAGATCCAAAAGAAATATAAGGAAAACATTAAAGACTAATTATAAGGGACTCATTAAGATCAAACTGTTTACTTCTTATATATGAAAATGTTGTAAGTATTCTTAAGACTATCATTTTTGCTAGGTAGTTTGAAAGAAAAGTTGAGGCTGAGCTGTGTATTGATTCTAAAAAGCAAAATTGGGGAGGAAAAGGTACAGAAGAGTATCTGGAGAGGTGTAGAAGTCTTATGGACTTGTAGAGAGGTAAGAGGATGGGGACAGGGTGGGTAAGGGACTTTTATAAGGCTATATAGATCAAATTTAGGAGCATGGTGGGGTGAGAATAAGGGAGGAGCTCAGTGGGGTGGGTAGAATAAGGAATAAAAGGGTAAGATGAAAGGATAAGTTAAAAAGAATAATGTAAAAAGAGGCTAAGAAGGACAATAGTGAGTAAAAATAAGGTGGATGGAAATTCACAAATATTAACTGTAACTCTGAATGTGAATGGGATGAATTCACCCATAAAACAGAAACAGATAGCAGAATGGATTAAAATCAGAATCCGACAGTACATTGTTTACAAGAAAGACATTTAAGAACAAGAAATGCACACAGAGTTAAAATAGAGGGTTAGAATAGAATTTAATATACTTCAGCCGATGCAAAAAAGGCAGGGGTAGCAAGTATGATATCAGACAAAGTTATGGCTAAAATGGATTTAATTAAAAGAGATAAACAGGGTAACTACATTTTGATAAAAGGTACCATAGACAATGAAGCAATATCAATACTGAACCTACATATACCAAATACTATGGTATCTAAATTTTTTAAAGAAAAGTTAGAATTACACATAGAAATAAATAATAGTATCATAATAGTGGGGGACTTTAATCTTCCCTTCTCAGAACTAACTCTAACATAAAAAACTCTAACAAAACTCTAACAAAAAAAAATAAGAAAGAAGTCAAGGAAGTAAATAGAATTTTAGATGAGCTAGATATGATAGATATCTGGAGAGAATTGAATAGAAATAGAAAGAGATATACCTTTTTCTTGGCAGTTTATGATGGCTTTACAATGATTAACCATATATTAGGACATAAAAATTTTATAGTTAAAAGCAGAACTATTACAATGTGATAAAAATTTTATTTAATAAGGGACCACAGAAACATAGATTAAAAATTAATTGGAGATAAACAACCTAATCATAAAGAATGAATGGGTTGAAAAACAAATCACAGAATCAATCAATAATTTCATTAAAGAGAATGACATAATGAGAAAACATATTAATTCCTACAGGATACAGCAAAAGCAGTGGTCAGAGGAAAATTTGTATCTTTAAATGCTTACATCAATAAAATAAAGAGCAGACCAATAAATTGGGTATGCAATTTAAGAAACTAGAAAAAGAACTAAAAATTCCCAATTTAACACTAATTGGAAATCCTAAAAATTAAAGTGAAATTAATAAAATTGAGTGTAAAAAAATTGAATTAAGAAATAAAGCTAGGGGTTGGTTTTATGAAAAAAATAAAATAGATAAACCACTAGTTAATTTGATTTTTAAAAAGAGAGAAGAAAACCAAATCACTAGTATTAAAAATGAAAAAGGTGACTATGCCACTAATGAAGATGAAATTAATTATAAGGAGTTATTTTGCCAAATTATATGCCAATAAATTCAACAATTTAAGTAAAATGGAAGAATATTTACAAAAAATATAAATTACCTAGATTAGCAGAAGAGGAAATAGAATATCTAAATAGACCTATTTTAGAAAAAGTAATTGAATAGGCCATAAATATACTTCCTAAGAAAAAAAAAGCACCACAACCAGGTAGATTTACAAGTGAATTCTATCAAGTAAAGATCAACTAACTACAACATTACATAAGTTATTTAGAATAAAAGGCAAAGAAGGGATCCTACCAAACTCCTTTCATGAAACAAATATGATACTGATACTTAAACAAAGAAGAACAAAAACAGAGAAAGAAAATTATAGACCAATTTCATTAATGAATATGGATGCAAAAATCCTAAATTGAATACTAGCTAAAAGATTACAATAATATATTACAGAGATTCTAAATTATGATGAAATGGGATTCACATCAGGAATGCAGGGGTAGTTTAACATAAAGAAAATTATTAATATAGTTGATGTTATCAAAATTAAAAATTTTAAAAATCATAGATTATATCAATAGATGCAGGAAAAGCTTATGATAAAATAAAACATTCATTTCTATTTTTAAAAAGTTTGCAAATATAGGCATAAATTTATAAAAAGCATTTATCTACAACCATCAGCAGGCATTATTTGTGATGAGGATAAGTTAGAAGCCTGCCCAGTAAAATCAGGTATGAAACAAGGATGCCCACTGTCACCAATATTATTCAATATTGTATTGGAAATCTTAGCAATAGCAATAAGAGAAGAAAAATAGAAGAATCACAATAGGGAATGAAGTAATAAAATTCTCTTTTTTTAGACAATATGATGGTATCCTTTTTTTGCAGATGATATGAAGATATACTTGGAAAATCCCCAAGACTAAACTAAAAAGTTATTTGAAATAGCAATTTTAGCAAAGTAGCAGAATATAAAGTAAATCCACATAAATCATCAGCATTTCCATATATCACAAACAAACCCTACAAGAAGAAATAGCAAGAAATACCCTATTTAAAATAACTCTAGACAGTATAAAATACCTGGGAGTACACCTGCCAAAACAAACCCAGGAACTATATAAACAAAATTATTTTTTTAAAAACTTTTTATATTCATATTTTTATAATTTTTTTTATATTTTAAAAACTAAAATAAGATTTAAATAATTGGAGAAATATTAACTGTTCATGAATGGGCAGGGCCAATATAACAAGAATGACAATGTTACCCAAACTAATTTATATATTCAACAGCATCTCTATTAAATTACCAAAAGCAAATATTTAACTGAATTTGAAAAAATAATAACAAAAGTCATTTGGAAGAACAAAAAGTCAAGAATGTGACAGGAATTAGTGAAAAAAATATAAAAGATGGAGGTTTAGCAGTACCAGATCCTAAACTATATTGTAAGGCAGTAATTATCAAAACTATCTGGTATAGGCTAAGAACTAGAATCAATGGAACAGAGTAAACATACAATTTACAGCAGCAAAAAATATAGTAACTTTGTATTTGACAAGCGTAAAGACTTAAGATTTTGGGATAGGAATTCATTATTTGGTTAAAAAAACAATAATTGTTGGGAAGAGTGGAAAGCAGCATGGCAGGAATTGGGCATAGAGCAATATCTTATACCATTTACCAAGATAAGGTCAAAAAGGATATACGACCTAGATACAAAAAGAGATATTATAAAAAACGAAAAATGTGGAACACATGACCTATCAGAATTATGGATAGGCAAACAATTTATGAATAAATGAGAGAGAGAAGAATGAAGTATAAAATGGATAATTTTGATTATATTAAATTAAAAAGTTTTAACAAATAAAACAAATGTAGCCAAGATTAGAAGGGAAACAGAAAAAGAAAAGAAAAAGAAGAGATTAAAAAAAACCCTCTATCAAAGAGTATGGAAAGATATTTGTGCATAAACATCCTCAAATGTTGGATTTCCTCTAAAGGATGAGGTGCTTATCTGTATATACATCTGGTTTTGAAACTATAGGAAAGCCTGTTCTGTGAAAGAGGTATTAGACTGCTTTTGCTAGGTCCTGTATGATGCTAGAACCTGGAGAAGCCCAACCTTATTCACCACCTTGATTTAATTTCAGCCAGTGAGTTTTTAAACCTCAATTCCATGAGCAATTAGAAGCTTCTTAAAGTGTAGGGATTAAAAAAAAAATTTAAGGCTTGTTCTGGGATTTTTTTTAGGTGCTATACTTAAAAGGAGGAGCAACCAATGTTCATATAGGGCAGTCCTCTGCCAGACATTTTTTTAATTGGCACCTCAAGGCAAAAACTCACAACAATAGTATTAAAGTAGAAAAGAAAAGAAAAAATTCACACACAACTCAATTTAATTTACAACATTTAGAGTCAACTTCTGCTATGTTATGTGCATGGATGACCATTGTTAGGATTGACATGAGGCATTTTCTTGGTGAAATGGATCAGCAATCTGTAATGACAATATTCCAAATGTTTGTAGTCAGACAAAGAATCACTTTTTAGTTAAAAAAAAAACAACAAATAAATAAATAATGAATTGCATCAAAATTTCTAAAGCAACAAACACCAACTCAGAGTCACCTTGACATCATTAAACTGACCATCCCTGGCAGTCAATATGGCCCTTCCATTTTCCTCTGTCCCCGGTCTTTTGCTATCATGGCCTCCCCCATTGATCCATTCTACCCAATACTTTATTTTACATTGTGGCAACAAGAACATTTTACGAGGCTGTCTAGATCCCCTCAAGGATGGAAGCTTTACAAATATCCCAGTTTCCGACAAAATTAATCTGTCATACATGGGTCTTTCTTAAACATTGAACTTATATAAGGTGATAGTCTCTATCACCTCTTGGTATTCAAGTTTACTCTCCATTACAAAGAGTAGTCCAACCATTTCTTTCTCCTAAACCATTTTGTTTAAATTTCAAATGGTGTCCCAATCTTCATGTTTGCTGAAACAAATCTGGTTATTCTCTGCTTTTTTTCTTCCTTTCAGTTTTTTTTTTAAATTTTTAGGATTTGATCATATCGCCTGTCAAGCTTCAATTTCAATTCGTGCTGAAGAATCTTATTTAGTTCAACATTGTATCATAGACTTAGAACTGGAAAGGATCTTGGAAGCCATTGAGTCTAACACCTTATAGAGAAGGAAACTGAGTCTCAGTGACTTACCCAAGATCAAACAGCTGGCAAATGTCAAAATCGGTCAAACTCAGGTCTTCCTGACTCCAAACCCAGTGCTCTCTTCAGTCCCCCATGCTGCCTCAGTCTATGAGTAATAGCTAACCAATGGACAGCCCAAGTGCTGCGCTTGCAACCCCAAAGTATTAAAAGAACTGGAGGCTTTCAGAGCACTTTGAAATGAAAAGTTGTAGCTTTTCTGTTTTATAAGACCTTTTATAAGAAACAGTCCTTTAATCTTATTAAACCTAAATGTTAAAAACTGAGCAAGCAGAGAGGTTCCACTTACACATTTTCAAAGTCATTCTCCAACTTTCTCAAAAATATCACAGTTTTCCTTGATTAAATGGTTGTTTTCCTCAATAAGAGTTTCCCAATCTTTAGCCTGAAAGAATAAAAATGGTGCTTATGGTATGTCCTCCAGGGACATATTGCATATATATATATTTTCACTGATTATACTCAGATAAGAAATTCTTTTAAAATTAGCCCTCAAAAGTCATTCCCTCTGATGCTAATACACTGTTCTTCAAGTTGTGAACTGATTCAACCATTCTGGAAAACAATTTGGAACTATGATGAAAGGGCTATAAAACTGTGCATACCCTTGGGCCTAACAATACCATGACTAGGTCTGTATCCTCAAAACAGCAACGAAAAAGTTAAAGGACTTTTATGTATAAAAATATTTATAGCACCTCTTTTGTGGTGGCAAAGAATAAGAAATTGAGGGGATGGCCATCAATGGTGGAGTGGCTAATAAGTTGCAGTATATAATTGTGATGGAATATTATTGTGCTATAAGAAATGATGATCAGGATGCTTTCGGAAAAACCTGGAAATGCTTCCTGAACTGATGCAAAGTAAAGTGTAGAACATGGTACATAGTAACACCAATATTGTACAATAATCAGCTGTGAATGATAGCTATTTTCAGCAATACAGTGATCCAAGACAATTCTGAAGGACTCATGATGGAAAATGTTATCCACCTCCAGAGAAAAAACTGATGGAGTATGAATGCAGATCAAAGCATACTTTTTAAACTTTCTTTATATTTCTTGGCTTGTTAAGGGGGGGTTGATCTGTGTTTTCTTTCAGAACATGGTTAAAGTGAAAATGTTTTTGAATGGCTGCACATGTATAACCTATATCAAATTGCTTGCCTTCTCTATGATGGGAGAGGGTGCAGAGGAAGGGAGAGAATTTGGAACTTGAAATCCAGAAAAATTAATTTTAAAATTATTTTTACACACAATTTAAAAAATAAAATAGTATTTTTAAAAGTATCTTTAAAAAAAATCATTCCCTCCAGCACACTTACAACTTCACACAAAAACACACCTAAAACATTAAAGAAAGGTTTTCAAGATTTCTATACAAGGACATTCCAGCTCCAATGCCTAATGGTCCTTGTATTCTGGAAAATTTGAAAATCCTTCTGTAGGGCTAAATTGAGTCTCTTTTAAATTGCACTTGTCAGAATGCATTTTCTCATCTGTCTTCAGTGGAAATGGAAAAAGGCAAATCCTTCTCCTTTGTCAAAGAGCTGCTCTAGAATGACAGTCTCATTTGCAACCTTCCCATCTCTAAGGCAGATCTTTAAATTTAATTTAAACATTGCTTGTAATAATCTGATTTGAAAGACCAGAATGAGACAAGAGTCCCAAGGAAGGGTCTAATTAGATTCATATGGCTTCACATATATATGTGTGTGTATATGTGTGTGTTTTTGTGTGTGTGTATGTGGTATGTATTATGTATATTGTGCTATCATTTCCAGATCAAGCAATACCAAGCACATGGTATTCTCAAGAATGTAGTTTGATTTTTTTTCTTTCTCATGAGAAACCTACCACTTTGGCATAGCAAGCAGGAGGGTCAGCTGTGGCACAGCACTCCTCAAGGGTGTGTTCATTGCTCCTTGGCAAGCCTTAGCAGTGTGGTAACAGCAAGCTGAGGGTGCCTTCTGCTGCTGTCATACAAATAGCTGAAGAATGAAGATCAAACACATGTGAGCACAGTAAGGACCAGGATCAGCCCCCAGCATTGTTCCTCTGGCCTAAGGTTCCACAAATTTTGTAAAATTACAACAACAAAAACTTCTGACATAAAATATTTAGACAACTTTTCCTATTGGTCTTTATATTGATGGATTCACCAGATGGTGTTAAACTTTCCTTTTTTCAAAAAAATCACTTGTGAGGAGGCCTATTGTATAATATCATAACATATCACTGTGTCCAGAGGCAGCGGAAATATATCTCACAGTTCCACACTTATAGTGCTTAACTCCATGCTGCCTTCTACTATTACTTAGTGGTCGTATGCCTGGATGGCTATCAATTTCTCAATTAGTTTGTACATCCCTGGAATGTTAACATTTTATCTTATACTTCTTTGTATCCCTTACAGTGTCTTGCTCAGAACAAATGGGAGTAAATGAATGGATGGAGAGATGGCTGGATACACGGATGGATAAAGAACAGCTCAGCAGACAGGAGACAATGTAGTTTCCCTTTCTTACCAAATAAGCTGAAGTTGCAGAGTCATTGACCCGGATTCCATGACTAAGGACGTCAGAAGGTACAACGAAGAAGCTTCTCTCTATTTCTGCCTAAAAGGCTTGGGAGAGGAATAGGATGCAAAATGAGGAAAAGGCAAGGAGGCCAACATCTCTATAGAGGTGAAGCAAGTAGAGTCTCAAGGAAATGGTATTAGGCATATGAAAGATATGCAGGAAGAATATTAAAAGTTTAATTAACTGGCCAAGAGGAGATCTTCTGTGCCTGCAAAGTGGTAGCAAATATTCTTGGTTTCCACATATTCAACAAGGAAGTTAGGGAGGTCACCAGGAATGGCATCATTCCCCAAATCGGCAATATATTCACTGGCTTTTCTCTACTAGACACTTGTCACAGCATTCTCTTAGATGAGCTGTCTGTTCCATTAGAATTTGAGCTCCTTGGGAACAGGGACTGTTTTGCTTTTCTATTTGTGTGTACTACCACACAGTGTTTAATGCATGCCTTTTCATTCATTCACTCTACAAGAATCAATGTATATTATCTCTTCCTCACTGCTCATACCAAAGGAAGTGAGGGGTAGAGAACAAGTATTTATAGAGTACCAACTGTGTGCCAGGCACTGTGCTCAGCACTTACAAATATTGTCTCATTTGATTCTTACAACTCTGTACAGTAAGGGCTATTATTATTCCCACTTTACACATGGGGAAACTAAGGTTGACTTTAAATGACTTGCCTGGGGTCATACACCTAGGAAGTCTGGAAGGTCAGATTTGAACTCAAGTCTTTCTGTCTGCAGGACCAGGGCTCCATCCGCTGAGTCACCTTGTTGCCTATGATGTAAACTTTGTCAGAGCCAACCTCAGTTTTTAAAAAAAAGAAAAAAAATTTCAACCCGTTCCTTGTGATGTTCCCTTTTCCCTCTTCTTGGATCCTTTTGTCTTCCCCACACTCCAGGTTCCCCATTCCCTAGTGCCTCCATTCCCTCTCATCAGAAAAACCTGGCTCTCCAAATCTCTGGTCACACTACATGATAAGTGATAAGTGTAAAGTGGTGTTTAGCCCAAAGGCATTTATTTTTTTTAATTTATTTATTAATTTATTTTTAAAATTTTTAATTTTCAACATTTACTTCCACAAGATTTTGAGTTCCAAATTTTTGCCCCATCTTGCCCCTCTCCCCACCCTGGGATGGCATGCATTCTGAATATCCCTTCCCCTAGTCTGCTTTCCCTCCTATCTCTCCCCCACTTCCCCTGCTATTTTCCTGTAGGGCAGGATAGATTTCTGTACCCCATTTCCTGTATTTCTTATTTCCCAGTTGCATGTGAAAACATTTTTTTAAACATGTGTTTTTAAAACTTTGGGTTCCAGATTTTCTCCCTTCCTCCCTCCTCACCCACCCTCATTGAGAAGGCAAGCAGTTCTATACAGGTTATACATGTGTGGTCATGCAAAACACTTTCATAGTAGACATGCTGTGAAAAACTAACTCTGTTTCCCTTACTCCTATCCCCCCCCCAATTTATTCTATTCTTTCTTTTGACCCTGTCCCTCCTCAGAAGTATTTGTTTCTGATTACCCCCTTTCCCAATCTGCCCTCCTCTCTATCATCCCCCTACTCTCTTGTCCCCTTGCCCTCCTATTTTCCTGTAGGGTAAGACAGATTTCCATACCCAATTGAATGTGTATGTTATTCCCTCCTTAATTCAAATCCTATGAGAATAAGATTCACTCATTCCCTCTCACCTTCCCTCATTTCCTCTCCACTATAAGAGCCTTTTCTGGTTTTTTTTGTGAGATAATTTACCCCGTTCCACCTTTCCCTTTCTTCTTCTCCTAGTACAATCCTCTCTCACCCCTTAATTTTATTCTCCAGATATGACCCCTTCATCTTCAACTCACCCTATGCCTTCTATCTATCTATCTATCTATCTATCTATCTATCTATCTATCTATCTATCTATCTATCTATACATATATATAATTTTTTCCCTCCAACTACTCTAATACTGACAAAGGTCTCATGAGTTACAAATATCATCTTTCCATGCAGGAATGTAAACAGTTCAACCTTAATAAGTCTCTTATGATTTCTCTTTCCTGTTTACCTCTTCACATTTCACTTGAGTCTTGTATTGGAAAGTCAAATTTTCTATTCAGCTCTGGTCTTTTCATCAAGAATGCTTGAAAGTCCTCTGTTTCACTGAATGACCATTTTTTTCCCCTGAAGGATTATACTCAGTTTTGCTGGGTAGGTGATTCTTGGTTGTAATCCTGTCTCCTTTGCCCTCTGGAATATTATATTCCATGCCCTGTGGTCCCTTAATGTAGAAGCAGCTAAATCTTGTGTTGTCCTGATTGTGTTTCCACAATACTTGAATTGTTTCTTTCTGACTGCTTGTAATATTTTCTCCTTGACCTGGGAACTCTGGAATTTGGCTACAATATTCTGAGGAGATTTCCTTTGGGTATCTCTTTCAGGAGGAAATCAGTGGGTTTTTCAATTTCTATTTTGCCCTCTGGTTCTGAAATATCAGGGCAGTTTTCCTTAATCATTTCTTGAAAGATGATATCTAGGCTCTTTTTTTGATCATGGCTTTCACATAGTCCAATCATTTTTAAATTCTCTCTCCTGGATCTATTTTCCAGGTCAGTTGTTTTTCCAATGAGATATTTCACATTGTTTTCTAATTTTTCATTCTTTTGGATTTATTTTACAGTGTCTTGATTTCTCATAAAGTCACTAGCTTCCAAGTGCTCTATTCTAATTTTTAAGGAAGTATTTTCTTCAGTAATCTTTTGGACTTCCTTTTCCATTTGTCCAATTTTTCTCTCTAGGGCATTCTTCTCTTCATTGGCTTTTTGGACCTCTTTTGCCATTTGGGTTAGGCCATTTTTTAAGGTGTTATTTTCTTCAGCATTTTTTTGGATCTCCTTTAGCAAGCTGTTAACTTGCGTTTCATGATTTTCTTGCATCACTCTCATTTCTCTTCCCAGTTTTTCCTCTACTTCTCTTACTTGCTTCTCAAAATCCCTTTTGAGCTCTTCCAAGGCCTGGGACTGATTTATATTTTTCTTGGAAGTTTTGGATGTAGGAGCTTTGACTTTGTTTTCTTCTTCTGGTTGTATGTTTTGATCTTCTTTGTCACCAAAGTAAGATAATATAGTCTGACTCTTTTTTGCACTGCTTACTCATGATCCTGGCCAATTACTTGAGTTTTAACTCTTTGTTAAGGTAAGAGTCTGTTTCCAATGTGGAGAATGTACTGTCCCAAGCTTTGGGGGTTTGTACAGCTGTTTTCAGAGATACTTCTAGGGACCTGGAAAGTGTCAGTTCTTCCAAGGTGCTATGATAAGGGGTAAGGTATTTCATCTCCACCACCACAACAAGCTCCACCACACCAGCATTCCTCCTCACCCCAGGACCACCCCTCAGAACTGTGACCCAGATCCAAGCACAGGCAAAGCAAGAGATTCCTGCCTCAGCACTGGCCTAGAGATCCTTGCAATCCCCCTCTGATCAGCCACTCGATTCCCCCTCAGACTGTGGGCCAAAAGCTCAGAAGGCAGCCGCTGCCCTCAGGGCGGCTAAGATCTAACTTCTTCTCTCACCACCGCAGTCACAGACTTTTCCCACTGACCTTCTAAGTTGTCTGTGGCGTTCATGGGTTGAGAAGTCTGGAAACTGCCACAGCTGCCCACGATTCAGTCTTCTGAGGCCTGCTCCAGGGTCGCTGTGTTCTCCGCGCCCACGCCAAACTGCACTCCTCTCCCATCCCGGTGTGATATACCTTTCCAATCAGCCATCCAAGTTGTCTTGGGCTGGAAATTTGTTTTACTCTGTTTTTTTGTGAGTTCTACCACTTTAGAATTTGTTTAGAGCCATTTTTTATAGATATTTGGAGGGGTTTGAGGGAGCGCTCTAGCAAGTCACTGCTTTCCCTCCGCCATCTTGGCTCCGCCCCCTTCAGGCATTTATAGTTTAACAGTTAAACAAATGGGATCAAGTCTTAAGGTAGAACTTCAGGCATTAGCCAGTGGATGAGGATTTTGTGGAGAGAGGAGATGATCTTCCTAGATCCCAGAAATCATTCTATGTTGAAGGTAACCCCTACATATAAGACAATCACTAGTAACTGGAATCAATTCAATTAATTAGGTGGTGCAGTGAATAGAGCACTTGACCTAAAGTCTAGGAGATGAGTACAAAGTCTGCCTTTGACACTTATTACATCACCAATTACCAGACATGTGACCCAGGGGAAGTCATTCAACCACTGTATGCCTCAGTTTCCTTATCTGCAAAAATGGGGATAACAACAGCACCCACCTCTCAGGGTTGTTGTGAAAAAAAATGAGATATTTGTCAAGCACTTTGCAAACCTTAAAGCAATATGTAAATACTAGTTATTACTGTTAATTTCACAAATGCAATTAAATGCCCACCATATGCTACGTTCCAGCAACTTCACAGCCTAGTCTGAGGTATTGCATATGCTTCTCAGCAGCATTCCTGTAGCAATATACATGACATCACATCAAGGATGCTCATGGAGAGGGGCAACTAGGTGACACAGTGGATAGAACACCTGCCCTGGAGTCAGAAGGACCTGAGTTCAAATCTGGCCTCAGACACTTAGTAGCTGTGTGACCCTGAGCAAATCACTTAACCCCAATTGACTCCAAAAAAAAATGCTCATAGAGAGAAAGCAGTGCAATCCTTGATGCTAAGCTCAGGTGTAATGAACAACAGACAAACACAGCCCCAACTTGTTCTGCTCCTGACAGATCACTGCTTAGGTAAATACAGAATATCATCTGTTAGATTTCAGGATGGAGTACTGATTTAAACAATGTATAAGATATGATCTTACTTGGGGCAGCTAGGTGGTTCAGTGGCTAAAGTGTCAGTCCTGAAGTCAGGAACACTCTGTTTTCTTCCACTAGTCAACTAGAAGACTCATCTGAGAGTTCAAATCTGACCTCAGATACTTAATAGCTGGGTGACTCTGAGCAATTCTCTTAACCCTATTTGCCTCAGTTTCCTCATCTGTCAAATGAGCTGGAAAAGGAAATGGCAAACCATTCCAGTATCTTTGTCAAAAAAAAAACCCTAAATGGGATCACAAAAGAGTCTGAAATGACTGAACAAAAACAATAACAAAGATATGATGTTTTCAAAAGCAGGCTCTTTTCTAAGTTTTGCATTTCCCAATAATTTATTTTAATGACTGTAGCACTTTGGAGCTTTGTGATCATATCATATTCCATCCACAGGCTGTGAAATCACTTCAATACCAAAAGAACCATGTTATAGAGCAATCACAAACTGCCCTATCTACAGGAGATATCCTTAAAGCAGACGTGTAAGTGTAATGATACCCTTCCACTCCCCATAGAGCATGTTCAGCTGCTATTCCTAGTGACCTTGTGGAAATGTGGGGTGCCTACCTCCAGCCATAAGTGACATCAGGGTTTCATAGGGGAGATGTTGAAAAGTTCTTGAATTAGCTACTGAGCCACAAACCCATGGCAACTGGGTATGTTCCATGGGGGTGGTGGCAGAAAGAGAAGAAAGTAACCCACTATATAAGGTATCAAGGGATAATGTCACAATCAATATTAATGGGAAAATGAACCCAAATTTTCAATAACTATACTTACAGGGCTTTCACATTGTCTTCACTTAAATCTCTATACCATTTGGCAATCTCACTCTTAGCTAGGAAGAAAAAAAAGAATGCTGATTTATTTTTTAACTATCAACTGAAAAATTTCTCCTCTGTCTGGGCATGGTTTATCTATACATCCAATTCAAAAGATGGTGCCTGCACCAGCCAGAAAAATTTGGGGAGAATAGTCAAACTCAGTTCAATATAACTCCAGGAGAACTGATAAGTGACAAAGATATTTCTTGAACCATCATTTGAACTTTACAATTTCTTTTTTTCTCTCTCAAATCTAAAGTAGGTTTAGTTCTTATATGGCTTCTTTGGAGGAGTGATGGTAGGTCTGCCTGAAATGCAAGTGCATTAAACCCAAACTCTACTTATAAAATTTGTCTAATGGTTCTAGATTTCTGTATGCTGAGGCAGAGCTGATGATGTCATAGCTGAGGAGGTGGGAGGAATAAGTTCCCTTTCTTTTTTGGGGATTGTACAACTTTAAGAAGTCAAGGTGGCTACATTTTCTCCATCTGCAAAAGAAGATTACAGAAACTATCCTGTCTAGCTCATTGACAATATTAGACAGACTAATGGCATAACTTCTTTGACATTATATAGATACAACCATTCTGATGATTATTTTTGATCTCCAAAGGAAAATATTCAAGACGGGACCACAAATCCCCAAAGATTTAATCTTAATTTAGCCTCTCTTTCTACATTAAAGCAAATGATGAATAGAAAGAGTCTTATGAGTATCTCAATGAAAGAGTTTTCTGGAATAAATATAGCTGAAGAGGAAAACAAGGGATATAAAGGTGACCCACTTCATCTTGTCAACAATTTGTGGAAATTTGTGGAAGAGAAAAGGTAGGAGGTTGAGAGGAAAAAGGCACTAATATAATTTTTAAACCAATAATTGTAGATTATTAACTTTGCATTTCATTCCCTCCCACAGATTTCAAAATTCAGAATATTCTTGCCAAAACTGTGTTTGCCCAAATTCCTTGCATATATTTGCCATCTGGAACTCTCTTCTCACAAAGACCTTGTAAATTCATTAAATTCATGTAAAATACCTTATGTAGTTATAAACAAGACCTAAATTATTTGTACTATTTATTACCACATCTTTTATCCAAGATATCCATTAGGACATTTTAGTTTGTAATAGGTGTAAAACTTTAAGTAAGTCAAAGGTTCATGTTGCAAAGCTTCATGATGAGGGACCCAAATGGGTCTAGGCAACCCATTTACAATTTTGAACTTAACCTAATGATGAGAGCTAGGGGAAAAAATTACTAAATGAAGAGGATTGGAGTGCTTCTATGCCATCCATTCCTACCTTTACTCAGGAAGTGTTGAAGTTCAAAAAGTCCTCATACAGCCCAGAATGCAACAAGGAGTGTGGCATCTGGAAATCTAGAATACAGATAGATGTCCAAGATTTTGGATCATCAATCTCAGGCCTGACCCTGAAAAGCAATTGCCCTTTCTGTAGTTCACTTTAATTCTTGAATTTGGCTTCACTTGTGATTCTTAGAAATGTTAGTAGAAAATAATTGAAGTGATTGATAGTAATAATGATCTTAGCAACACTGAGGTACATATCGAACGCTTGAGGCGACATGATCAGTTGGCACCTCCTGTAACCTTGAAAATGGATACCCCTCATTAGACTAAAGCAACCTGAGTATTCATGAGTATTCACAGCAACACAGGTAGACATAGACACTAAGATCATATTCTTGAGGAGTCATGGATAGATATAGGCTAGAGATAAATGGGAGGAGAAGAAAAGGAGATAAGGAAAGAAGAAGGAGGATAGGGAGAAGGATGAGAAGAAGAAATGTGAAATAAACTTGAGTGGCCAATTCAATCAGCATCATCAGTCAAATTATTCTACCTAAACAAAGATATGTTTCTAGTAAACGTCTCTCTCTCAAAAAGAAAAAAAGGGATTGTTTCCCTACTTGCTCTTTTTTCCCTCCATACTCTTACACCCCTAAGGAAAATACCATTTATTTTTAAGCCAATTGCTAACTCTAGCAGACTATCCCTCCACAAGGAGTTTAAATTCACTCTGGGAGACCTAATCACAGAGTCCCAGAATCTGAGTTCAGAGGCTACCTGGTCTAATTTGTATCTGACTAAGAATATCATTTACAACATCAGACAAGTGATCATCTAGCCCCTGCTTAAAGACCTCTGATGACAGGGGAACCACCATCTTCCAAGTCAATCCATTCCATTTCCAGTCAGCTCCAATTGGTAAGAAGCTTTCCCTTTCCTTGAGCCTAAACCTACCATTTTGAATTTCCATACATTCTCCCTATTTTGGGCCACTGGCACCAAATATAATAAGATGAATCTGACATTAACATGAAAACCTTTCAAAGACTTGTAGTCACTATCACTAGCCTCATAAGTTTTTTTCCAGTTTCTTCAGTCAATTCCCTCACCATCATTGTTGCCCACTTTTAGAAAGATTCTCACTTTCCTAGTGTAGTGAAAAGAGCACTGGACTTGCAGTTAGGAAGTTCTGGGTGTGAATCTCACCTCTATCACATGCTGGCTGTCTACTCTATGGACCAGGCATTTAACCTCTCTGAAATTTGGCTCCCTTTTCTGTAAAATGGAAATAACAAGACCTATAGCATCTATCGTAAGTGATTATTATATCAAATGATTTATGCATAGCACTTTGCAAATGTTGAAGTGTGATATAAATGTCAATTATTTTGCTTATTACAATTATTGCAGTCCTAACAAACTCCTTTTATGAAACAAATATGGTGCTGATACATAAACCAGGAAGAGCAAAAGCAGAGAAAGAAAAGTATAGACCAATTTCACTCATGAATATTGATGCAAAAAAATCCTAAATACAATAGTAGCTAGTTGACTATAGCAATACATCACAAAGATTATACAGTGTGACCAAATGGGATTTATACAAGGAATGCGTGGCTCATTCAATATGAGGGAAACTATTAGCATAATTGATTATATTAATAACAAAACCAACAAAAGTCATGTGATTAAATTAAAAGACGCAGAAAATGCTTTTGACAAAACACAACACTCCTTATTTAAAAAAAAACACTTGAAAGGATAGGTATAAATGGACTTATTTCCTTAAAATGATAAGAAACATCTACCTAATGCCATCAACAAGCATTATCTGTAATGAGGATCAGCTATAAGCCTTCTCAGTAAGATTGAGAGTGAAACAAAGATGTCCATTATCACTACTATGGTTCAATATTGCACTGGAAATGCTAGCAAAGGCAATAGGAGAAGAAAAATATATTGAGGGAATCAGAATGCACAATGAGGAAATACAACTATCTCTTTCTGCAGATAATATGATTGTATACTTGGAAAATACTAGAGTTTCAACTAAAACTTAGTTAAAACAATAATTATAGCAAAGTAGCAGGATATAAAATAAACCCACATAAATCATCAGTATTTCTATATATCACCAACAAAGCTTGCAATAAGAGATAATAAGAAATATTTTGTTTAAAATAACCATTGGCAATATAGAATAACTGGGAGTATGCTTGCAAAGACAAACCCAAAAACCATGTGAAATAATCATAAAACACTTTTTATACACATAAAGTCAGATTTAAATGATTGGAGAAATTTTAGTTGTTCATGAGTAGGCCAAGCCAATATAATAAAAATGACAAGTCTACCTATATTAATTTATTTATTCAGTGCCATCCCAATTAAACTACCAAAAAATTATTTTACTGAGCTAGAAAAAAGAATAAAAAAATTCATTTGAAAAGCAAAAGGTCAAGATATCAAAGGAATTAATGGGGGGGGAATAAAGGAAGGGAGTCTACAAGTAGCAGATCTTAAATTATATTATAAGGAGGTAATTACCAAAACTATTTGGTACTGGCTAAAAAATAGAATGATGGATCCATGGAATAGAGTAGGTTTACAATGCCCAATAGTAAATGATAATAGTAAGTTCATGTTTGATAAACACCAAGAACTAAACTTTGGGGAAAAAAATCCACTGTTTGGTAAAAAAAAAAAAATTTCTTGGAAAACTGGAAAGCAATATGACAAAAACTAAATATAGACCAATATATTGTACCATTTACCAAGGAAAGGTCAAAATAGATTCACGACCTAGTTCTAAAGGGTAATATCATAAGTAAATTAGAAGAGTATGGAGTCTATTATCTACCAGACTTATGGATAAGAAAACAATCTAGGACTAAACAAGAGATAGAAAGCACTATGGCATGTAAAATGAATAATTTTGATTACATTAAATTAAAAAGGGTTTATACAAATAAAACCAATATAGCCAAGATTTAAAAAAAAGTAGAAAGTTAGAGAAATTTTTTTTAATAATCAATTTCTCAGATAAAGGCCTTATACCTCAAATATATACAAAACAGAGCCAGATTAATAAGAATGTGAGCCAAATGATAAGTGGTCAAAGGATATGAATAAGTAGTTTTGAGGAAAAGAAATCAAAGATATATATAATCGCATAAAAAAATACTCTGTCATTGTTGATTAAAGAAATTCGAATTGAAACAACTATGAGGTATCATCAGACACCTATCAGAGTGGCTAAACTGATAGGGGGAAATGCCAAATGTTGGAGGGGATGTGAAAAAATTGGAGTGCTAATACACTGTTGGCAGAATTGTGAACTGATCCAACCATTCTGGAGAGCAATCAAGAATTACACCCAAAAAGTTATAAAATTGTGTATACCCTTTGACTTGGCAATAAAATAGAACTATTATGTCTGTTTCCCAAAGTAATCAGGGAAAAAAGAAAAGAACATACATTCTAAAATATTTATAGCAGCTGTATTTGTGGTGGAAAGGAATTGGAACTGGAGCTTATACCCATCAAATAAGGAATAGCTAAACAAGTTGTGGTATATGATTTTGATGGAATACTACTATACGGTGAGAAATGATAGACAGGTTTTTTAGAAAAGCATGAAAAAACTTGCATGAACTAATGCACAGAGAAACGAGCAGAACCAAGAGAATGTTGTATACAATAACAGCAACATTTTTTGAAGAGTGACTATGAATGACTAAGCTATTTTGAATAATATGATCATTTGAATCAACTACAAAGGACTGGTGAAGGAAAATGCTATCCAACTCCAAAGAAAGAACTAATATGTAGATATAGGTATATAGTATGGATTCACAAATATATATACATACACATATATTTACATACACATTGACATAGATATATGTGTATATACATATATGCATTATACACATATACACATGTGTATATGTATGTATGTATAAAATGTTGGCCTTCTTTAACGTGGGGATGGGAGGGAAGGAGGAAGACAGCTCAGGACTCAAAATGTAACAAAATAAATAAACCATAATAAGAAGAGGCATTACCATTTGTTTTGCCACTGTATCCTAACAATCATGACATTGCCAACTGACACCCAGATGAAACCTTCCATGTGTGTTCATATTCTCATTAGAATGTGAGCTCCTAGGAAAAAGGGACTGAATCACTTTTCCATTTGCATTTCCAGTGCTTTATGCAGGATAAGCATTTCATAAGTACTTCATTCATTCATCCAATTGAGTTTAGAGTCCACTGAACTCCCAAGGTGCTTATCTGAATGAACTTCTATATAACCACCCCTCCATCTTATACTTAGGAGACTGAATTTTTTATCCCAAGGGAAAAGTTCCATATCAGTCCATGTCATCTTATTAGATTAAACCTATCATTCAAGCCTACTGAGTTAACTGTGGAGTCTAACTTTGTCATCTAACATATGAATTTTCCATTTCAGCTTCCCATCATGTGAAATTTCATGAGAATCACCTCTATGGCTTTAGCTGAGTCATTGATAAAAATGTTGAACAGCACAGTACCAAGGACAGATCCCTGGGGCACTCTTCCACAAGACCCGCTTTTTTTTTCTTTTTTATCTCTTTTAAGGCAATTGGGGTTAAGTGACTTGCCCAGGGTCACACAGCTAGTAAGTGTTAAGTGTTTGGTCTAAGACCGCTCCTGACTTCAGGGCCGCTGCTCTATCCACTGTACCACCTAGCTGCCCCTTCAAGACCCCCTTTGAAATTCATATTGACTCTTTGGGTCTGGTTATTCAACCAGCTCTGAATCCACCTAGTCCACATTTTTTTCATCTGTTCACAAGAATACTATGGCAGACTTTGTCAACGGCTTTGCTGAATATCAAATGTGAAGCCTTCACAATAATTTAGATATCTGTTGTAGTTACATAAAGATAGACTTATTGATTATGATGATGATGATGATGATGATGATGATGATGATGTTGGCTAGCATATGCTTAAGGTTTATAAAGTACTTGACAATTATTGTCTCATTTTATCCTCACGACAATCCTGACAAGTAAGTGCTATTATTTGTCCCATTTTACAAATGACAAAACTGAGGCTTAGAGAGGTTAACTGACTTGCCCAGGGTCACACAGCCACTAAGAGTCTGAGGAATAATTTGAACTCAGGTATTTCTGACTCCAGATCCAGAGCTCTATCCACTGTACCATCCACATATACTCCCTAAATGCTGGTTGCACAGGATAGAAAATAAACCATGGCCTCTCAAGCAATAATATACTTTAATGCAGTGATTCTAACTTCAGAGGAGAAAAAAAATCCAAATCTTTAGGTCCAAACAGGATACACAAAGATGATTTTCTTCCTATTCCCACAAAACATCAAAGTAACTTTGGAGTAGCTTTGATATTCTAGAACTGAACATACCTGAAAAAAATAAATTACATTATTTTATCAGATGCCTATAGTTCCAAGTAAGGTACTGTCTGCACAGAAGGTGCTAAACACAGGTTATTTAATGAACAAAGGCCTGGGATTCGGAGAATCCAGCCCTCTGTTTAGTGGTCATAATGATCACAAGACAGCCTTTTCTTCTATCTACATGTCCGAATGGGGCTTTCCCAAATGGTTGGACTATTTAAATGACCTGAGCAACCTCCTTAAAGATGATACTCCATGGAGAAACTTCACTGATACAATTGGCCCTCCCAGGAGAGGTCCTGGCTCTTGCTTTTTAATCTATCGATCAAATGGCATTTCTTAAATGCCCACTGAATGACAGGCACGGTGCTACGTACGGAGACTACCAAGACAATAAAATGAAAAGGAATTTACATTCTAATAGAAGAAACTGTGTACACAGACAAGCATAAGCATACAGAGGATTGTGTGTAGGGTGGAATCAGTAGTAGCAGGGGGCCTCAGGGATCAAGAAATTCCTCATGAAGGAGATGGCCTTGGTGCTAAAGTTTGATGGAAAATAGAGATCTGAGGAGATAGAAGTGAGGAGGAAGGAATACCAGGAATAGGGCACAGCCTGTGCAAAGGCCCAGAGATGGAAAACTGTGTGTAAGGAAAC
Organism: Vombatus ursinus; assembly: GCF_900497805.2. NCBI lineage: Eukaryota > Metazoa > Chordata > Mammalia > Diprotodontia > Vombatidae > Vombatus > Vombatus ursinus. The sequence continues at coordinate 6,808,284 of NW_020950239.1, read as the reverse complement.
ACGAGGAAGGCTAGTTTAACTGGACTAGAAAGAGAATGAAGGCAAACAATGGAGACTAAGCACAGAAAGGAAGGTCAGAGCCATGTTGTCATAGGCTTCAAGGCCAGACAGGAGAAGGCCTGTTTGAATCTAAAGGCAAAAGGAGCCAGCGGAGGTTATGGAACAGAGAAGTGCCATGATCCAACTTCAGCATCTTCACTTTGATGGTGATGTGGTGAAGACATTGAAGAGAAGAGAAATTGAATACAAGGATACCATTTAGAAGAGTTCCCATTTTGTATTGGACTTTAATTTGCTTCCCTGTCAGATTCTCTCATTCCAACCTGGTTCATTGACTATACATCTGTTGACCAGCTTCATTCCTACTACTACTACTAGTACTAGTACTACTGCTGCTTCTGCTGCTGCTGCTGCTACTATTACTACTACTACAATACAATAATAATAATAATAACCAAAAATATTGATGTAGTGCTCACAATGTGCCAGGAACTGTGCTAAGTACTTCTTAATTATTTTGATATTTGGTTCTCACAAAAACCCTGGGAGGTAGGTGCTATTACTATCCCCATTTTACAATGGAATAAATTGAGGCCAGAGGATCTTAAATGACCTGCCCAGGGTTACCCAGCTACTAAATGTCTGAGACTGGATTTGAAATCAGTTCTCCCTCACTCCAGATCCAGGGCTCTATCCACTGCATCACCTAGCTTCCTCTCCTCTTTAACAAATCAGTTTGACTCCTGAAGTGAAAAGGCTTAGTTCCCATCATTATGTCTCCCTCTCTGACTAGTTTTCATCATAACCTCACCCTGGATCCCTTAGTATGGTGTCAAACTCCTCATCCAGCCTGGCCCTAAATATTCAGTTGCAATATCCATGCTATGGTTTTACACTTTTGCCATATTTTCTATTGATGAGGACACTTGTTAATATATCTACTAACTAGAACTTGCCTACTGACCATCCAGGTCCCAGAATTCACCCCAATATTTTTAGACATATTATCAAATTAAAAAGAAAAAAGAATGCAAAAACCATATCCTTATAACCCATTCAAAAGTAATGCTGATGTCCATGAATTTGCAAGTATAGAGTTAAGGATCTTTGTGTGGAGAAAACTTGTTAAGGTAGGAGAGAAAGTCTAATTCAGGCACCTGCAGATCTAGGAAGGTAACACCCTCTGGTACAAATCATCATCACACACCACAGAAAGATCAGTCCTAGACAACTGCCATGATAATTATAATTTTCTTTATTATTTATTGTGACACTGGGAAAGGATAAAAAATTTAAGGCAAAATTGATGTTTTCTTAACTCTGTTGCTTTGACACCAACAGAGAAACAAAACAGATGCTGAATTTTGGGTCCTCAATTTCATCTCTGTTTTCTTCCACTAGTCAACTAGAAGACAAAAAAAAAATATGTTAAGCCAAAATGACTTTAAAATCTCTTAATATCTTATTTTCCAAATTATATATAAAAAAGAATTTTTACATTTATTTTTTAATTTTGCATTACAAATTCTCTCCCTCTGTCCCTCCTCACCTTCCCTGAGACAGTAAGCCGTTTGATATATTATACATGTGCAATCATGCAGAATATATCAAATATTAATCATGTTGGAAAAGAAAACACAGGTTCCCCCCAAAAAAAGAAGCCATAAAAATATAGAAAGTAAAAAATATATGCTTCAATCTACATTCTGACTCCATGAGATATTTCTGGGGACATGGATAGAATTTTTCATCATGAGTCCTTTGGAAATGTCTCAGATCATTGTATTGCTGAGAATAGCAAAGTTATTCATAGTAGAACATCACATAACATTGCTGTTTCTCAGTATAGTGCCTTCCTGGTTCTACCCATTTCACTTTGTATCAGCTCATGTAAGTCTTTCCAGGTTTTTAGGAGAGCATCCTGTTCATAATTTTTATAGCACAATAATATTCCATCAAAATGATAAACAACTTGCTAGACCTCTCTCCTATTGATGGACATCCCCTCAATTTCCAATTCTTTGCTGCCACAAAAAAAGAGCTGCCATAAATATTATTGCATAAATAGGTCCTTTTCCTTCTCAAAAAATCTAATTCAAACGCAGACCTACTGGTATTGCTGCATCAAATGGTTTGCATGATTTTTCAAATTACTAAGCAAACACAATATTTTAATATTTCCCTCTCCCTTTTGAAAAAAAGGATAGTAATTTTTTTAACTTCACATCACCTACTTTTCCCAATATATCCCTGCCTCCACCCCTTCCTAGAGAGACATTCTTTATATTGGCAATTAAAAAAAAGAAAGTTCTACTAAATTAATGCATTTACTAAGTCCAATTCTATATGAAGGTTCTATACCCATAATCTTCCTTCCTCTATATAAAGGCTTCTCTATATTTAAAAGACAATGGATTGATTGAAGGAATCCAAAAAAAAAGTACAAAGTAGTAATGAATTCAGCAAGTGCAGGAAAAAGAATTTATCCATAAAGATTTGAAATGGAAAGTGGGTCCTTTCTTCCTGAAGTGAGAAATCCTCAATATACTTCATATGTATACTGCCTTGGATTTTAATACAATGCTATCTCATGTCAAGTAGAGTAAGATTCAGTACAAAACAGATCCCCTTCAGCCTCCATCCTAAGAGGGATCATTTCTCAAGGAACACCAGCCCCACTGACTAAGGCAGCCTGGTAGTGTAGAGTTAAATTCAGGCCCCAGTATTGACCACATGCCAGGCAACACAGCATAGAGTGCTGGACATTGAGTCAGCAGGATTTAGATTGGTACCCAACCTCTGATGCTTATCCTCAATCATTTAAACTCAGCTAAGACTGAGGTATCCATCAGCTGTGAAATGTGTCAGTGCAAGGTGGTCTCACAAAGCTGAAATCCCAGATACTTGACATATCAACCTATTGCCAATGAAATATCCAAAAAGAGTTACCTGAAATGCTAGTGGTGGCTTGTCCATCTGGTCTTTAAGCTAAGGCAGCTTGAGCTGAAGCAACCAGTTTGGGACCCTGCATGCAAAATCACAGATTGGTGAGAAAGAGATTCCAGAGAGCCCAAGCCAAACGTCCCTGAAAGGGGGCTCTATGAGTATTATCCATTTCCCGTGAATATACAAAACCATCTCTATCAAAGAACATGGGAAGATATTTATGCGTAAACATCCTTGAATGTTAGATTCCTGCTCAAGGAAAAGTGGCCTGTCTGTATATTCATCTGGTCTTGAAACTATAGGAAAGATTCATTTGTGAAGAGGGTTTTGACTTCTTTGTTGGGCCCTAGATGGTGGCAAAACCTGGAGGAGGAATGGGTAGATGTTAAAGAGAGAAGCAGTGAATTCTTCTCCACTACCAGGCTGCCTCAAGGTCTTCAAGTGAAACCTAGATGACAAATTGTCAGGTAGCGAACAGGGAGAATTCTGGGGTAGGGATTAAAATACAACTGGGGTCCTTAATTTGGTTTATATTGGTAATTGTTTTTTAATATGATTGGTTTCCGTGTATGTAATTTTCTGTATTTCAAAAACATTATTCTTAAAAGGGGGCCATAGGATTGAACAGGCTGCCGAAGAGGTCCATGAAACAAAAAATTTAAGAAACCCTGGCCAAGGTGGTCTCTGAGGTCCCTTCCATCCCTAAGATTCTGGATTCAGTGACTGGGTGAAACTGGGGCTGTTTCTCTACCCGTGCACAAGGACAGGTTACACCTGGGTTCCAGCCAAAAAGATGGCCAGCTAAAGGAATTCTACTACTAAATCTTATGCATACCTCAAAAGCTACACGTGTATGATTTTCATTCATCCTGACACATAGGAGACAGGGGAGACTGATAACCATTTGACAAGTGAAAGAAAACTACAAATGCACAACAAAAACCAAGCTTTCAATGGACACATAGGAATATTTTAGTCAACGGGGAAAAGGGAATAGCCTTTTGCTTTAAGAATGACCAGTGATGGCTGTGAAGGAAGCTAAGGTAAGAAACATAAACACTCCTGGCTAAGCCCCCATTAGAGGTATCACCAAAGACTGCCAAAGGTAGATGCAATAAAAAGAAAGGAGAAGTCCGTACGTCTTCAAGAAAGCAGGCTTCCTGGTTGGCAGCTTTGCAGCACTTGTCCACAAATGCAGTGAAATCAGTAATTACACCCTTGAGTTGGTCATCAGTGATTTTGGGCTTGTGTTTCACAAGTTCCACCAGTATACTGGAATGAAAGAAAACACAGAAATGCTCATGAAAGTCAAGGAGTAACCAGGCTGGACAACCATGCCTCATCTGGCCTTAGTCCTAGGTCACAAATTAGAGGAGAGATCCTGACATTGAAGCCTGAAGTTTGGAGAAAGACATGAGTAAAGATGATCCTTTTGGAGGCATTAGGGTTGCCTTAGGATATTTTCCTGCCTTCCCTTCAGGGATCCTAGACATCTTACCATGGGCTTCATCACATCTAACCAGAGAAAGATGGTCATTTAGTTTGCATTATCCAAAATGATAGATCCTCCAAAGAGTGACCTAGCTCTCTGTTTGACTGTCTATTGAATGGCAGTGGACTTAGATGGATGGCTAGGTGCCATGGTGGATACACTGCTGGATTTGAAGTCAGGAAGACCTGAGTTCAAACACTGCCTCAGATTCTCACTAGCTGTGTGACTCTGGGCTACTTGCTTTATCTTTTTCAGCCTCTGTTTTCTCATCTGTAAAAAGGGGATCATAATAACCCATACCACTCAGGGTTGTTGTAAATATCAAAGGGGATAATATACGTAAATGTAGTTTGAAAATTTTAAAATCTGTATAAATACTAGTAGCAATCATTGGTATTAGATACCACTCATTTATAACCATTTACCCCACAGGTTTCTTCTGAGTGACTTGCACTTGAATCACTTTCTAAATTCTTTTCCCTAACAGATTCTTGCCCTAAAACAGAAAGGTTTACTCATGTTGTCAGTAGAATGTCTTCCTCATTCTCAAGGAGGAAGCAAGTGAGTTTGAGGAAAGCAGGAGACCAAATGCTCCTGACCTTTGCTTCTTCTTCTGTTTCTCCTCGTCAGGAAGTGTGCACAGGTCAGCGTGGAAGGTGAATGTGTCTGGAGAAAATGCCTTGGGTTCATATGTGTCATCAGCTTTCAAGCCAGTGAGGCAGGGCCTGCGGTCCACCAAGGATTCTGTGCAGCATTTGGTGATTCTCTCACTCACTGGGGTCTTCTCATGAAGGCGACACAGTTTGTCAAATACAAAAGCCAGCTGAAGCAAAAGGAAACATTGGGTGAATTCACCAAAGGAGTAGGGTGAACATATTAGTATTTCACAGACTAAATTAAACTGCTATGTTGAAGTCCGCCCTTACTCATAGCCTCAGTCCAATTTTGGCCATGGAATTTTTAGCCTCAGCAACATGAGCAATTTGAAGCTTTTGAAAATGTGGGTTTTTTTTTTAAATAAATCAATAAAGGCGTTTTGATTTGGGATTTTTAGGTGCTCTGCTTAAGAGGAGAAGTAACCAACATTTTTAAAGGGCACTCCTTTGCCACAAAATTATTTATTTTGTCATCTCAAGGCAAAAACTCACAACAGTAGTATTAAAGTAGCAAAGAAAATAAAAACTCACATAACGCTCAGAACAGGCCGTTTTTTCTTGGTCACCGAGCTTACAGCATTTAGTGGCAACTCTTCCAAACTTATGTGCAAGGTTGACCAATGTTGGGGTTGACACTTGAGGTAAGTTCTTGGTATACTTGACCAACAATCTGTAATTACAATGTTCCAAATGTTTGTAGTCAGTCAAAGAATCACTCTTTAGTAAAATAATAATAATAATAGCATTAAAAACTTGTTAGGCAACAAACATCTACTCAGAGTCAGTTTGACAGCGTTAAACTGAGCATCCCTGGCAGTCAATATGGCCCTTCCCTTTTTCTCTCTCATTAGGCCTCTCCTGTCATGGCCTCCACCACTCATCCATTCTTCCCAATACCATATTTTGCATAGTGGTGACAAGGACATTTTCTGAGGCTTCCTCGATCCCTTCAATGATGTTCACATTTTCAATGATGGAAGTTTGCCAAATATCCCAATTTTCCCCAGGATTAATCTGTCACACATGGGTCTTTCTTAAACATTGAACTTACATAACTCTTTAGTCTCCGCCACCTCTTGGTATTCTAAAAGTTTACTCTCCATTACAGAGAGTAGTCCAATCATTTATTTTGCCTGAAGCATTTTGTTTACATTTCAAATGGGGTCCCAAGCCTCATGTTTGCCTGAACAAGTCTGGCATTCCTTGCTCTGTTACCTCCTTCCATAGTTTATAAGCATTGGATCATATCACCTTTCAAACTTCAACTTTCCATGCGGAAGAATCTTATTTACTTCAACATTGAATAAAAGACTTAGTACTGGAAAGAATCTTGGAGGTCATTGAGTCCAACAACCTCATCTTAAAAAGAAGGAAACTGGGTCCTATTGACTTGCCCAAAACTACACAACTGGCAAGTGTCAGAGTCAGGTCACAACCAGATGTCAAACTCAAGGGTTCCTTATTCAGAGCCCAGAGCTCCCTTCACTGCCCCAGGGTGCCTCAGTCTATGAATAATAGCAAACCAGTGGACAGCCTAAGTGCTGCCCTTGCAACTCCAAAGTATTGAAGGAACCAGAGGCTTGCAGAGCACTTTGAAATGGAAAGTTGAAGCTTTTTGTGTTTTATGGCCTTTTATAAGAGACTGTCCTTCCATCCTACTAAACTCTAAATACTAAAAACTGATCAAGCTGTGAAGTCCCACTTACACGTTTTCATAACCGTATTCTCCAATTTTTTCAAAAAGATCACATCTTTCCTTGAATAAATGGCTGCTCTCATCAATAAGAGCTTTCCGATGTTCAGCCTGAAGGAGAATAAAATGGTGTTTATAGTAAGTCCTCTATGGAGTCATTACATATAAATGTCCCCTGTGGATACATCATATATAGTGCTTATTATTTTTTGCTGTTTATACCAATTTTAGAAATCATATTAGCATTAGCCCATAGCAGTCATTCCATCCAGCTCACTTAATTGCATGCAAAAGCATACCTAAAAGATCAAACAAGGGTTTTCAAGACTTCTATACAGGGACATTCCAATTCCATCGCCTAATGACCCTCATGCTCAGGAAAACTCCGAAATTCTTCTGTCCAACTAAATTGCACCTCTCACAATGCTTTTTCTCATTCTGTATTAGTGGAAATGGAGACAAGCAAAACTTTCTCCTTTCTCAAAGAGCTGATCTAAAATCACAGAGTCTCATTTGCAACTTTCACATCTCTAGGGTACTCGTAAAAACCTGATTTGAAAGCCCAGAAGGAGAGGAGTGCCAAGGTAAGGTTCAATGAACATTCATATGACTTTACTTCCTGTCCTTTTTTATTCACTGTGCTATCATTTCCAGATCAAGCAATTAAAGTACTTTGATTTGGTTTTGTTTTTTTTTTTTTGTCATGAGAAACCTACCACTTTGGCATAGCAAGCAGGAGGGTCAGCTGTGGCACAGCACTCCTCAAGGGTATGTTCATAGTCCTTGGCAAGCCTTAGCAGTGTGATAACAGCAAGCTCAGGGTGCCTTCTTCCGCTGTCATACAAATAGCTGAAGAATGAAGATCAAACACATGAGCACAATAAGGAACAAGATCAGCCCCCAGCATTGTTCCTCTGGCCTAAGGCTCCACAAATTTTGTAAAATTACAACAAAATTTCTCAGATAAAATGTTTAGAGTTAACTTTGCCTATTGGTCTTTGTATTAATGGATTCAGCAGATGGTGTTAAATTTTCCTTTTTTTTTTTCAAAAGTTCAGTTCTGTGCAGCCCTACTGTATAATATTACAACATATCAGTCAGTCCAGAGGACACCAGAAATACATCTCCCAGTTCCACACTTGTAGCACTTAACTCCATACTGCCTTCTACTCTTGCTTAGTGGTCACATGTCTGGATGCCTACCAACTTCTCAATTAGTCTGTACATTTCTGGAATGCTAGCATTCTATCTTACACTTCTTTGTATCCCGGACAGTGCCTTGTTCAGAACGACGAGAGTAATATGGATCTCAACACATATTTGTCCTATGAATGAGAGTGAATGAATGGGTGGATCAGTATATGGTGGGATGCATTGATGGACAAAGAAAAGCTCAGCAGACAGAGGATAATGCAAAGTTTCCCTTTCTCCCCTAATTAATGAATGGTAATTTCATCAAGCCTCAAGGCCACAAGTGGGTAGATTCAGAGTAAAAGGGGCCATTGCACTCCTTCTTACTCCTCCAAATAGCACATGTCCAAAACTATCTCCAGTGTCCTAGATATCTGTCCTCTCTGGGTCAAGCTGGGAAATTATGACTTCCTGCCATCATTGCTGTCTTCTTGAGGTTGAAAGAAAGAGAGTATAATGTATGGAGCCAAAGATGAGGTATAATCAAGCTGAAGTTCCAGAGTCCTTGCCCTGATAAGTACAGCAGAAGGCATGAAGAAGAACTTTCTCTCTATTTCTGCCTAAAACACTTGGGAGAGGAAAAGGCAAGGAGTAGCCAATAGCTCTGCAACTGTGAAGCAAGTAGAGTATCAGGTGAATGGTATTAAGCATATGAAAGGAACACAAGAATAAGATGAAAAGTTGAATTACTTGGCTAAGTAGAGATCTTTTGCTTCTTTGTAGTGTTGGCAGGCATCCTTGGTTTCTACGTATTCAGCAAGGAAGTTAGGGAGGTCAGCAGGAATGTCATCATTCTCCAGATCAGCAATGCACTGGCTCTTCTCAATTATAGGCTTGCCACAGCATTTTTCGAGTTTGGAGGAGATTGCATCTTTGTCCTTACAAACGTAGTCAGAAAGAGCCACCTACAAGCCATGAGATAGAAGCAGGTCAACACAGGGCTCAATAGTCTAAGGTTCTAGGCACTCCAATCCAATCTGCCTTTCCCTTCCAGAATGCCCTTGGACCCTCCTTATTGTTAACAAACTGTTCTTCACTTGAGCTCCTTCCTCTGAAGCTCCTTCCATATCCTTGCAGGCTCGGAAAGCTGACCTTGTCCTGGAGACATTTCATCCCTGCCACCCTCACCAGAATGGGATGTTCCTTCTCTCATACTTTATATCTGTTCCTCCCACCCCCACACACACACATACATACATACATACATAAAGACACTGGGCCAAGAGAGGATGGGAGGGGGATTTCCTTGCCCCCCTCACTGCCATTTTCAAGCCCTTCCCTTACCACCTGAACTCACTATCTTTCTTTGAAATTTAACCAAAACAGATTTATCAACCTGTCCACACTCTACTGGGTTTTACCAACCTCCCCTGGTTCATTCTCCCTGCTTTCTCCTGCACTCCAATACTTGGTTGCAGCTCAAGTCTCCCCCCCCTCCACTTAGTGAACTCAATGGGTCCTTAGTACCTCCAGGATCAAATATAACTTCTCTGTTTGATATCCAAACTGCTCCATAGCCTGTCCGCTTCCTCCTTTGCTGGTCCTCTTACCCCTTACTCCATTCCATAAGCTCTCCAATCTAGGGACCCTGGTCTACTTTGCACTGTCTGTCCCCCATGCCTCAATGCTCTGTCCCTCTCGCCTTTGCATCTTAGACTCCCTGGCTATTTTAAGATAGATGAAGAGGTCTTCCAGCTGTAAGAGCTTTCCCTCCTCAGATTACCTCCCCTGTACTTTATGTATATCTTCATATTCATTATGTATTTGCATGTGGTCTCCTCCCAGCAGAATGCAAGCTTTTTGAGAACAAGGACTATTGCTGTCTTTCTTAGCATCCCCAAAGTAAATAGCACAGTGTCTGGCACATAGGAGGTGCTTGATAAATGCTTATTGACTGTCTGACCAACCTGCTAGCAGCCAAGTTTACCTTAGCCTCACTGAATTTTTTTACAAGATAACAACCAATAACAATAATAATAATATTAAGAACTAATTTGGGTAAAGAAAATAATAAAGAGAGTTTGAGGTTGCTAGGAACAACAGGGCTAGAGGGAGTGGCAAAATTTCTTAAAACAGGAGACTGAGAAGCAATGACAACATTAGCAAGAAACCTTGTGTACTGTATTTCACCATCTTGCTAATGAACTCTCTTATTTTATACAGCAGCAAGTAATTAAGTGCCTTCCACTTGTAAGGTCCTACGCTACACCCCCAGGAATTCAAAGGCAAAAACTGCTTATCCTCTAACAACTCATATTCTATCCAGGCAAATAACAAATATATACATAAGTTTTATAGAAATATACACAAGTCATTACGTGGTAATTTTCGGCTGGAAGAAATGAGAGGCTGAGGAGATTAGAAAAGGCTTCCTATAGAGAGGGACACAAGCTTAGCCTACTGCCTGGCATACAGTAGGTGCTTAATAATGCTACTTGACTGGCTGGCTGACAGAATAAGCTGATGTTTGAAAAAAAACTGTAGATTCAAATTTATTCATTATGATCTCGCTGATTCTAAATTTCTTATATTTGGGTTTTTAAAAAACTCAGACAAGTACATTATAGAGAAGCTTATATAAAAACAATGTGGGGTAATACCAATAAATACTGACCCTATCATCAGCACACTCCAACAGGTCACCGTGGCAACATTCCTTATGAATGTTGGCAAGATCATCCACTATTTTATGAAGTTCAGCAAATTCAATCTTAGGGAATTTCTGACTTAGCCGAGCTATGAGCCTAGGAAGAAAATCCACAAAAGGTCAATCATTAGAAATTAAAACTCACAAGAAAATTTCCTGGAAATTATTTTTCAAATTTCTGTGAAATTCTTGAATGAGTTGACTTATAGAATATATCAGATACAGGCCCTGAAGCCAAGTTTTTATTCTGACTCAGAGAACAGCACTCTATACACTCTGCCATACTTTCTCAGCATTAATCTTTGGGAAGGGGAAGGATTGTCCAATCCTTTGTATTAGCAGTGGCCATCATTATTAACTTTTGATGGCCTTAGAAGGCATTGGCCATCTCTATCACTCTTTGTGCAAATTCTAAGCACTTAATCAACATGGTTACCTAGAGACTCTATGGGGTGCTTTGGGGACTCCACTGCACTGAGGTACTTTGGGCAGTCAAACCCAAGGTGGATTGGCACTTCTACAATGAAAAGAGAATCAGGGCTTAGCTGGGCTGAACGACACCGCATCATGAGCCAAACTGGTAGATAGAGCGTTAGAGAGAACCAGAGCCCCTCACCAATATGGCGGGAGGAGGAATTGGAGTATTAATCTGAGTCAAGCAGGGATGCAGTGAGAGTGGGGTTGTGGGAAAAACCCCTCCCAAAAAGCCTCTCTAATACTCCAGATTGGAGGATAAACATTTCTAGACTTTACTTATAAAACTAGAATGGAAATGCCTGCCACTTTTATCACAAAGACTAAACAGGAAATGTTCGATTCTGAGATAATTAAATTGAATCTGTATCATTTTTCACTGATCCTATTTACAGCTGATTGAGTTTGTCCTGTAACTGCCTAAGTCATGGCTCTTTGTCCCTGAAGTCAGTGCAGAAATACACTCATCTATAAAGAGTTAAGGTTAGAAATCCAGTTCTCCTGCTAATCACTGTTCTATTATTGCCTCAAGGACTTGTGCTATCTTTGGGGCATGAAGGTGGACACAAGGCAGGCTTTCTTTCAAGGATGTCTGGTTTGTTATCCAAGGAAGACTGACCCACTTTTGTTTTGCTTTTTTGGTGAAACAATAGGGGTTAAGAGACTTTCCCAGCATCGAGCAGCAAGTAAGCGTCAGGGGTCTCAGGCCACATTTGAACTCAGGTCCTCCTGACTCCAAGGCCAGAACTCTATCTACTGTGCCACCTAGCTGTCCCTAGAAGGACTGTCTTTTGCCTCTCTTTTTCTTTCTTTTTTTTTTTTTTGGCTAGGCAATGGGGTTAAGTGACTTGCCCAGGGTCACACAGCTAGTAAGGGTCAAGTGTCAGAGGTCAAATTTGAACTCAGGTCCCCCTGACTCCAGGGCCTGTGCTCTACCCATTGCATCAGCTAGCTGCCCCTGGCCCACTTTCTTTTAACCTTGAAAGTAGACTCAAAGAACTTTTCTTAGTCACAGGAAAGAAGAAGGGAGCTGTTTCCTTCTTCCATTCAATTTCCAACTTCCTACCAATCAAATTGTTGCCTGTGCTTCAGCTATGTAACCAATCATGTTGTCCTCAACCCCATGATGTCACCTACTCAGTTCTATACTTTGTTCTATGCTTATAAAAATGAGCTGCATCTTCAATTCTTTGTCTTTTGGCTAACTGAGGCAGTCATTAGGCCCATTCTACTGCCAGGTAATGCCCTGGTAATGTTACCTTGCTTAGAGAAAAAGACTCAGTTGATCTTTTTGTTGAATTTCACTTGCCACAGATTTTTTTTACTTTTTGGAAGTCATGAAATTAACATCAAAAAGTGGTGTTAGCTATAGGTATTGGAATCCCAGGCTTTTTTTCTATCTTTGCTTCTTTAACAAATACAGAGGTTTTTAGGCAAATAGAACTTAGAGACTTACCCAGCTTTGACAGGTCTCTCTCCAAACTTGTCTAAACTGGAACATCGGAATCTCTGTCTTACACCTGCAAATACTACTTTTTCTTTTAAAGCAGAGAGCTGTAGAAAGAATTCACATTTTTCAAAAATAATTTCCCTATTTTCATTATTATTAAAAATAAATTCCCTACAAAATCCTCACAAATTAATTCTACGTTTTCTTCATAATTTAAGAGGTTTAATCTGGGTTCCATGGCAGAGAGAGAGACAGAGACAGAGAGATAGAGAGAGACAGAGAAAGTTAAGAGACCCTACTTTATATGAAGATTACTCACCCACCAATAATAATGTATGCACTTGGGCTGGTTTTCTTAGTAGCAGTGATAGAATTTTGGACTAAGCCCTTAATGGCCACTTTCCTAGTGCCTCTTATGACCAAGGCGACACAATTAGAAGACACTTATTCAGATTTGGGAATGGTCAGTGATAATCTCACCAGTATGTAATTCATTGTAAGTTCCAAGAGGGCAGGGGTTATTTTGGCTTTTCTCTTGGTCCCCCTAGGTCTTTAATGTTATCTAATATGGGACTGATTAATGCTTGTTGGATGGGAATTGTAGTGGGACATTCATTTCTATTAACATAATGAGTGAATCCATCAAGCTAATTAGCCACAAGCACAGTAATTAAGAATTAGGAATGCTCTCTAGACCTCAGTCTCCTCACCTGTGATCAAATTAGTAAATACAAGGTTCTCCAAGGTCCCTCCCAGCTCTCTTTTGGTGCTCTTAACTGCAATATGAAATCTTTAACTTTCCATAACCTGATGGAACAAGTCCTTATCTTTGCTAAGCAGGATATAGGCTCCCTATTTGGAAAATTATATAGCATATATAATTGATGAGGACAGGGTATATTTTGATAGGAGAGGGGCCTTTTGCAGGAGAGTGGACTTGGGAGTGTTACTGCAATGGGGTGCTTGGGACAGTGAAGAGTACTATAAGGGTACCACATACCTCCTGGGGCTTGGGAAGGAGCCTAAGAGAACCAAGAAGACAAACTTCACCTGCTTCCCAATTTTCTGTAGGGCCAACTATGTCATCAGGCAGCTAGCTGGCCCAGTGGATAGAGTACTAAGCTTAGAATCAGGAAGACTCATCTTCATGAGTTCAAATCTCGTTTCAGACACTTACTAACTGTGTGACCCTAGACAAGTCATTTATCCCAATTTGCCTCAGTTCTTCATCTATGAAAGGCCCTGGAGAGGGAAATGGCAAAATACTCCAGGATCTTTCCCAAGAAAACCCCAAATGGGATCAGGAAAAGTCAGATATGACTGAAAAGGACTGGACAACAACACAACTACGTGGTCAACTGCATCTTCAGTCCTGCCTAATGTTCCCAATATCATCAGTCAGCAAAACTCACTCTTCTGCCTACAGTAGATTCTGTCCACTCCAAATTCCTCCACACATATACATTTACATGCTTGCACATATGCGCGCAAACACACACACACACACATACACACACAATGCTGACACCAGGATGCAGAGAGTTCTCAATACCATTATCACAAATAATGAAATGATTCAGGGGATTGGAAAGTTTAAACAATACAGAGGCAGACTCTATCACCCTACCCTTCACGGAAGTGAGGACAGTACTGAAGAAGAACAAAGGAAGGATCATGTATATAGAGCTGGAAAGAGCACCAAGTACCACCCCCTCAGATTACAGATTAGAAAACTGAGGCCAGGAGAAATGAAGTGACTTGCACAGGGTCGCACAACTAGTAAGCATCTGAGATGGGACTTCAACCCAAGTCTTCATGACTTCACCCCACCCCACCCTGGGTCTCTGTCTCTCTGTCTCTCTCTTTATCTCTATCTCTATCTCTGTCTCTGTTTCTCTTTCTCATTCTCTTTCTCTCTCCGCTTCTCAAATACCTTTTCTTTGAGGCACGCGGCTTTGTCAGCACCCTGGCAACATTCTTTCACTTCCTCCTTATATTGACGAGCGTAGACAAGGAGTGCTGGGGCATAGAAGTAGGGGTGTCTTCTGGCAACTTCGTACAGGTAGCTGAAATTGGCAAAGACAACCAAGTGGTCACTTTTGAGTAGCTATGAATAACAAATGTCCTCAACCTTGTACCCACATCAACCAGAACCAGGTGTTAGCAGTTTACTCCTCCAACTGAACCGAACTAGTTTTGACTTCTGCTGCCCCCTCTAATCTGGAGCTGTAAGTTCATTGGCATTCGTTCACTCTAAATAGGAATTGGTGTGTCTAGGGCAACCACTACCACCAAGGCCAAGGGCAAATGATGTAAAAGCCCCCTTCGGGTGAGGAGTGAAGAGCCAGACCCCCTGAGAGGGCAGCAAAAGTCTTGGGGAAGACCATGCTTAGGGAATGATTCACCAAAGCCCAGCATCTTCTTATCAAAGTTAGTTATTCCTACTAACTCAGGGCTGAATGCTGCTATTTCCACACTGATCAAAGTGCTATAAATGTATTTAGCTTTCTCTGAGTCTACCACCCTCAGAATCCTAAATCTAGGTCAGCTATGAGCATAGGAAATTCTGAGCAGGGAAACTCCCTCTATCTCTGCAGATTGGCCACTTTTCAATAACATAGTACTCTTTGCCAGGCTGCCTGGGACACTCAGACCACAGAATTCTAGAGCTACAGAGGGGAACGAAGATCATCTGTCCAGCCTCCTCAGTTCATAGATGAGGAAACTGTGGCCCAAGGAGCATAAATGACCTGCCATTGCCAACTAGATGGCACAGTGGATAAAACATTAGGCCTGGATGAAGGAAGATGTGAAACACTTAGTAGCTATGAGACACTTGGAATGTCACATAATCTGTCTGCCTCAGTTGCTTCATCCATAAAATGGGAATCATACCAACATCTAAATGATTTATTGTGGGAATCAAATAAAAGAGTATTTGTAACCTCCTTAGCACAGGGCCTGGCACATAGTGCCATCATCAATATTTATCAATATTTATTCATCAATATTTATTCCCCTTCCCCCTCAGTCCCACGCAGTTAGTATGTATGACCTATGCCAGAGTTCCTTGTCTCCTACAGTGGCCCACCAGCCCCTACACTCACTTTCTGATCTCACTTACTATGCTCCCACTTTGTTTTCATCATCGTGGATGGCTTGGCACTGAGCATCAGGTTCAGGGTATGTGATTTCAGGGAGGTCTGGGTGGTCATCTTTGTGACTCAGGAAACAGTGATTTCTCTCAGGTTCCTCTTTAGTGCAGCAGTCTGCCTTTTCAGGATACATCTCCCGAAAATTTGCCAAACTACATAACTTATCCCCGAATAGTTGGTGCTAGGAGGGAAAAAAATAGGTGGTTAGTCACTGACCCATTTAAGGCTCTGGACATACTCGTCTTTCTCTTTCGGAAAGAACAAGACTCAGGAGACAGGAAGTTAGGAGAGGCAGCTGCCTTGACATTCTTCTGCTCCTCTCAAATTATCTGACTTTCTCTTAGTTCAGAACAATTCCTTGCATTTTTTTAATGAAAGGAAACACTTCTGGACTGGTCTTTGTGTGAGAAGTCCAAGAACAAAGAGAGAAATGGCCTTCTTGGTGGGACACATTACTGTTGACTCTGATCTCCTATCTGAAATGAAATGAAGAGAGAAGGTCAAACTCAACCACAGGGTCGATACTCACAAGGGATTTGCCACAATTTTCTGCTGTCTCATCAGCAGCACAGCCTTTTGCGAATTCCACAACCTCACCCACTAATTTGGCGTGATGTTCGAATGGACATTTCTGGAGGTACTGAGCAAATGTGATCAACAGTCTGAAACAAAGAATTCTTATGGTTATTGAAAGCAAAGATGAAACTAAATATTAAAGACCCCATCATCAAGTATTTGCTATTTTGCTATTGTACCCTAAGGGCCATGGGATTTTTTCCATCTGCCTTGTAGCTGCATTCTCCTAGATAGGTTCTCCTTGAGAATAGGGACTGCTTTGCTTTTCTATTTGTGTGTACCTCCAGCCCTTAGCACAGTGTTTAATGCATGCTTTTTCAGTCATTCACTCTACAAGGATCAATGTATACTATCTCTTCCTCACTGCTCTGACCAAAGGTGGGGGAAGAGAACAAGCATTTATACAGCACCTACTATGTGCCAGGCACTGTGTTCAACACTTTACTAATATTCTCTAATTTGATCCTCACAATCTCATACAAACTCTGATCTCAAAATCTCCAGTCACACTACATGCTTAGTGACTGATAAGTTTAAAGCGATATTCATCCCAAAGACACTTGTATTTAACAGTTAAACAAATGAGGACAAGTCTTCATGTAGAACTCCAAGCTTTAGCCAGTGGAAGAAGATTTTGAGGAGGAAGGAGACGATCTTCCTAACCCCCAAAAACCATTCTCTGTGGAATATGTACATTCTATGTACGTTACGTGAAAGACAATCACTAAGTAACTGAAGTCAATTTAATTAGTCTTCTAGGACCTTATGTGTAGAAGTCTTGAGCACAAAGCCTGCCTTTGACACTGATTACATCACCAATTATAAAGTCTATGACCCAGGGGAAGTCATTCAACCACTCTCTCCCTCATTTTCCTTATCTGTTTGGTATCTGGCTCAGTAACTAATTAAAGAACTTTTAAACATCTTCCCTATAAAGCCCTGATGTCACTTATGGTTGAAGTAGGCACCCCACATTTCCACATGGTCACCAGGGATGACTGGAATAACAATAGCACCCACCTTGCAGGGTTGTTGTGAGAATAAAAGAGATATTATTTCTCGAGCACTTTGCAAACCTTAAAGCACTATGTAAACACTAGCTATTATTTTTAATTCCACAACTATAATTATTTGTATGCTGTGTACTAGCAACCCAACAGCACAGTCTGAAGTATTCATGTGTTTCTCAGCAGCATTCCTGTAGCAATATACATGACCTTACATCAAGAATGCTCACAGAGAGACAGCAGTCACCAGTCCATGGTGCTAAGCTTCAGGTGACTGTATCGGATGCAGACATAGTCCCAAATTGTTGCACTCCTAACAGCTCCCCTTCTGTCTCTCCAATCAATGCCAGGCTAATAGACTTGGGCCTGCCTAGGTCAATACAGAATGTGCTCTGGTAGATTTCTGAGCATCTCCATGGAACTCAGTATCTCACTGAGTATCTCTGAAGGTCAAGACTCTAGTGTAGACCTTCCATAGACCAGAAAAGCCAGGACGGATGTGATTTAAAGAACACGCAAGAGAAGAGCTTTTCAAAAGCAGGCTCTTTTCTAAGTTTTGAATTTCTCAATAATTTACTTTAATGGCAATAGCCCTTTGGAGCTTCATGGTCATATCATATTCCATTCCACAGGCTGGGAAATTACTTCAGTACCAAAAGAATCATGCTATAGAGCAATCACAAGCTACCCTGTCCCTTGGAAAGGGTCACCACAGGGGAGATCCAGAAAGCAAACTTATGAGTGTAATGATGCCCTTCCTCTGCACAGAGAGCATGCCCAGCTGCCATCCCTGGTGACCATGTGGAAATGTGGGGTGCCCACTTCAACCAGAAGTGACATCAGGGCTTCATAAGGGAGATGTTGAAAAGGTCTTTAATTAACTACTGAGCCAGAAACTAATGGCAACTGAGCATGTTCCATGTTGGGGTGGCAGAAAGACAAGAAAGGAATCCACTATGTAAGGTATCAAGGGATAATGTCACAATCAATATTAATGGAAAAATGAACACACATTTTCAATAATCATACTTACAGGGCTTTCACGTTATCTTCACCCAAATCCCTATATCGTTTCGCAATCTCACTCTTAGCTAGAAATAAAACAAAGAACATTGATTTTTATATGTGTCTATATATTTTAAACTTCCAGGTGAAGAACTCATCCTCAATCTAGGCATAGTTTATCTATCTAAATAACTCAAAAGATGGTGCCTCTACCAGCACAGACAAATCTTTGTAGAACAGTGAAACTCAGTTCAGTATAACACTTAGAGAATTGTTGATTGGCAAAGATACTTCTTGAACTACTGTTTGAACTTTACAATTTTTTCCCTCAAATCTAAAGTAGGATTTTTATGGTTTATTTTTTTTTACTGAAACTTAAATGCACAGTAAGAAAAAAAATATTGTAAATTTAGATATTGAAGCTTAAATAGAAAATAAGAAAAGAAATAAAAGCTTTCATATACACAGCAGAATGTAAGAGAGGATTCAAAATATATAGCAATAAATTTCTATTTCTAGAAAGCCTATATAATAAACCATCTTTTCTTTGTTTCTTTGTAAGTTTTCTTTTGTTCTCTGCCAGGCATTATTTACTTTGTTCTTTTTTCTGCCTTCCTCCACTTGTCCCCTAGAAAGCTACAATTGAGCATGTATATATTTATATAGAGAGATAGGGATATACATACATGTATACATATGTACACATAAATATATACGTACATGTATACATATATAGACATATACTTTCCCTAGCAAATTCTACTCCTGATTTTTATTTTATGTTTGTGTGTATCTCTTATTTCCTATCCCTCCTAACTCCTCTACTTTACTTCTACCCACTACCTTACCCTTTTAATAATTAACCTATCCCCCACACAAGGAACCCTTCCTTATCCTCCCATTCTCATAAATCTAAACACCCTTCTATACCCACATTTGACTTATTCCCTCACCCTCCCCTCTAGAAATCCCTCCCTTATTCTCTCCCCTCTCCCTATCCCCTTACTGTTTTATTTCTTTCTGAATTTACAAGACTTTTATACTCTTTCAGATATATATGTATTGTTCCCTCTTGAACCCCTTCCTGATGAAAAGAGGCTTACAGAACTACCAGCTCTCCTCCCCCACCTAATTCCCTGTGTTCATTCTTCCTCTTGCCCCTCATTTGTATAAAATAATTACTCTCTTTAGCTTTTCCTAAATGATTTTATTTTTAAAGTCATATCTTACTCAGGTCTACCCCAATCTTTCTTATGAACTACCCAATTACTAATAGCAAACTTAAACATACATTTTACACACACAAAAGGTAAACAGTCTGTCCTTATTGAGTCCCTTGTAATTAGTCTTTGGTGTATACCTTATATTTCTCTTGGTTCTTGTATGTCAAATCTTCTACGAAGGTCAGGGTTTTGTTTTAACAAAGTCCTGAAAGTATGACAATTCATTGAATGTCCATTTTTTCATTCAGGATTATGCTTAGCTTTACTGGGTATAATATTTTCAGCTGGAACCCCAGTTCTTTTGCTCTTCAATATATAATGTACCAAGACCTGGAGTCTTTTAGTGTCACCATTACTATGTCTTGTGTGATTCTAATTGTGACATCACCATATTTAAATTTTGGGGTTTTTTTTTCCTTGTTGCTTGTAATATTTTATCCTTGAGCTGGGAATTTCAGAATTTGACTATAACATTTCTGTGGGTTTTCCTCATAGAATCTCTTTTAGGTGGCAATCAGTGGATTTTTTTCTTTTTCTTTTTTTAAGGCAACTGGGGTTAAGTGACTTGCCCAGGGTCACACAGCTAGTAAGTGTCAAGTATTTGGTCTGAGGCTGGATTTGAACTCATATCCTCCTGACTTCAGGGCCAGTGCTCTAGCCACTGTGCCACCTAGCTGCCCCTTGGTTTTTTTTTTCTATTTCTACTTTCCCTCTTGTTCTAAAGTTTGAGAATAGTTTTCTTTAATTTTTTCTTGTATTATTGTGTCAAGATTCTTTTTTTTTTTGATCATAGCTTTCAGGTAGTCCAATTATTCTTATGTTTTCTCTTCTTGATCTGTTCTCCAAATCAGTTGTTTTTCTTATGAGATGTTTTATGTACTCTTCTATGTTTTTCATTATTTATATTTTGTTTTATTATTTCTTGATCTCTTACAACTTCACTGGCTTCCCCTTGCCCTGTTCTAATTTTCAAGGAGCCATTTTCTTCCATAAGATTCTGGATCTCCATTTCTAATTGGTTGACTTTCTTTTCATAATCTTCTTGTTTTTCTTGTATTGTTCTTTTTTTCTTTGTTTTTTCACAATCACTCTCATTGGATTTTTAAAGTCTTTCTAAAGTTCTGTGATTTTTTTTGGGAAGGTGATCATTTGACATTTGGGTAGAGGAGGGTTTCTTTGTTTCAGTATCTGCCTCTGAAGTTGAACCGCAGTCTTCGCTATTTCCATAGTAACTCTCTGTGGTTGGATTCTTTCTCCTTTACTTGTACATTTTTTTAAGTTTGTAGTAGCTTAGTTTTTGCATCACCTCTAGTCCTGGAGTATGGGGGATGGTGGCTCTGGCCTCAGAATCTCCTTCAGCACTCTCCTCTACCCTGGAACCTAAAACCAAGACCTCCAGCCTCCTGTAAGTGCCCACAGCCAGTGATATCCCTGAACCACTGCTTCTGCACTCACTGGAACATGTGCTGGTTCTTTCTCACCCCCGGCTGCTTCTCCACAGTACAGCTGGGTCTGGCATTCCTTGTCATCAGAGGTTCCCTCAATCTTCCCTGGATCAGATGCACAACTTAACTCACTGTCCCAAGGATAAAAGTTCCTATGCCTGGGGGCAAGGCAGCCTACCAACCCAGATAATCCCAGGGCTTGCGTCTTGTTGTTTAAGAAGGCCTAGGACCTGGACTTGGGGTGTTTACTCTTCACAGAGACCAAACCTTGTCCTGAGAGTTTTCTTCAAATCTTCTCTGATTGTCCCAGGAGGATCCCTGTTCTGCCCCTACTTTTAACTATTTTTACTGCTCTGTGTTCGCCCTAAGGTGTTATTTCATCTCTTTTGTGGGGGGAAATATTTTTTTAATTAATTTATTTGGATTTAGCAACAATCACTTCCATATGCTTTTGAGTTTAAAATTTTTCTTCCCCTTCCTTCCCCCCACCCTCCCCAAGATGGCGCACAATCTGATTTAGGCTATACATATATATTCCTATTAAATATTTTTTCACATTAGCATTGTTTTAAGTAAGAATTAGAACCAATAGGAAGAACCACCAGAAGGAGGAAACAAAACTCAACAGAAGAAAAACAAATGGCAAATAGTATGCTTTGATCAGCATTCCAAATCCATAGTACTTTCTTTGGATATGGATAGCATTTTCCATCATGAGACTTTTGGAGATGTCTTAGATCCTTGTATTGCTGGGAAGGGTTAAGTTTATCAATATTAGTCATCACACAAAGTGGCTGCTATTGTGTACAATGCTCCCCTGGCTCCACTCACCTCACTCAGCACCAGACCACACAAGTCCCCCCAGGCTCCCCTGAAGTCACCCTGCCCATCACTTCCCACAGCACAATAGTATTCCGCTACATTCATACGCCACAACCCATTCAGTCACTACCCAAATGATGGGCATCCCCTCAACCTCCAACTCTTTGCCACCACAAAAAGAGTGGCTACAAATATTTTTGTACATGTGGGTCCTTTTCCCATTTATATGATCTCCTTGGAATAGAGCCCTAGAAGTGCTATTGCTGGGTCAAAGGGCATGCACATTTCTATAGCCCTTTGGGCATAGCTCCAAACTGCTCTCCAAAATGGTTGGATCAACCCACAACTCCACCAACAGTGCACCAGTGCTCCAATTTTCTGTGGGGGAAAATCTTGAGAGCTTGGAATTTTCTGACCCACTCCCCCATCTTCCCAGAATCATCTCATTTTTATCATTTATTAGGTCATTTTCAGGCATGTCTGACCCTTCATGACCCTTCATGGGTTGTTAAATGGTTATTTGGTTTTTTTGGCAAAGATACTGAAGTAGATTTCCATTTCCTTCTCCAGCTCATTTTACAAATGAGGAAACAGAAGCAAACAGGGTTAATTGACTTGCCAAAAGTCACACAAATTAATAAGTGGCAGAAACTAGATGTGAACTCAGGTGTTCCTGACTCCAGGTCCAGCACTCTATTCACCTAGTTGCCAAAATAGGATTACTTCTTCTATATATCCTTCAGAGGAATGATGGGAGGTCTTCCTGAAATGCAAGTTCGATAAAGCCAAATTCTAAATATAAAACTTATCTAAGGGTTCTAGATTTCTAGATGCTGAAGCAGAGCTGATAAAGTCCCAGCTGAGGAGGTGGAGGAGGAATAAGTTCCTTTTCTTTCTTTGGAATTACACAACTTTAGAAAGTCTTGGTGCCTACATTTTCTCCATCTGCAAGAGAAGATTACAGAAAACTATCCTGTCTAGCTCATTGACAATATTAGACAAATGACTACTTTGACACTATAGAGATACAGTCATCCTGATAAATATTATTCACCTTTAAAGGAAAATAAAAATAATAGTAACACAAATCAATAAAGATTCAATATTCATTTAACCTCTCTTTCTGCATTAAAAGAGGCCATGACTGAAAAGATTCTTACGTGCATCTCGACGGATGATTCTTCTGGAATGAACAGAGCTGAAGAGGAAAATAAGGGAAAAAAAGGTGACCCACTTCATCTTGTCAATTGTTGGTGGGAATTGATGGAGGAGAGAAGGTCAGATATTGAGAAGAGAAATGCATTAATATACATTTTTAACCAATAATTGTAGATTATTAACTCGACATTTCATTTCCTCCCACTGATTTCAAAATTCAGGCTATTCATGCCAAAACTGTGTTTGCTTAAATTTCTTAGCACAGGTTTTCCATTTGGAACTCTCTTCTCAAAAAGACCTTGTAAATTCATTAAACTTATGTAAAATACCTTATCAGATTCTAAACAAGGATCCAAACTATGTGTACTTTTTATCCTGTACCATGTCCTTTATCCTAGATTCCCCATTTGGACATTTTAGTTTGTGACGGTTGTAAAATTTTAACCAACCTGGAAGCTAGGTTTGGAGAGTTGAATAAACTGGGGATCTAAGTTCAGAAATGAGCCTTGGAAACCCATTTGCACTGCTGAACTTACCTAATGGTTAAGAGAATCTGGGGGGGAGAGAAGTTACTAAAATAAAAGGATTAGGATTCTTCCATTTCATTCATTCCTACCTTTACACAGAAAGGGTTGAAGTCCCCATATGGCCCAGAATGCAACAGATGGAGAGAACAGAATCTAGAACATGAAGAATACAGCTAGATGTCCAACAACTTTGCATCATCAGTCTCAGGCCTGACCTTCAAGAGCAATTGCCCTTTCTGTAGTTGTCTTTAATTCTTGAATTTGGCATCACTTATTTTTCTTAGAAATGATAGTAGATAATAATTGAAATAATTGGTAGCAATAATGATCTCAGTGATATTGAGCTACAAATCAAAAGCTTGAAGCTACATGAGCAGGTGGCACCTCCTATAACCTTGAAAATGTTGGGATTCCCCTCTTGAGACTGAAGGAACCTGGGTATTCATGGGAGACAGAACAACAAAGGTAGAGATAGACACTAAGCCCATGTTCTCAGGGAGTTGTGGATATGTATAGGCCAGAGAGGAAGGGAAGGAAAAGAGAAGGTAGGGAAAGAGAAGGAAGAAGGAGGAGACAGAACCAGGATGGTGGAGTAAAGGCAGGGACTTGCCTGAGCTCTCCCCTAAACCACTGAAAATGCCTTTTAAAAGGACTCTAAATAAATTCTTGAGTAGCAGAACCCACAAAAAGATGAAGTGCCACATATTTCCAGCCCAAGACACCTTGGTAGGTAGTCAGGAAAAGTCTGTTACCTTAGGGTGAGAGAGAAGCACAGGCCAGCACAGGCCACACCAGCACAACCCGGGCCCCAGCAAAATTGAAACAGTGACTGAATATATGGGAGTGACTGAATAAGCAGTGGCAATGGCTACTTCCGGAGCTCTCAGCCCACAGACAGTAATGGGGTCAAACAACTAGTCAAAAGGAGACTACAGGGGTCTTTTTGCTAGCACTGAGACAGAATTCTCTTACTTTGCCCATACTCAGATCTAGATCATGGCCCTGGATGGCAGTCTCGGGGTGAGGAGGACCACTAGCATAGCAGAGTTTGAAGCCACAGCAGAGGGGTAGACCCTCCTCACAGTTCCAAGGCAGAAAAGAATGCTTGTGGTCACTCATAGACCAGATGACAGGCCAAGAAAGGAATAAACACTTTGTCTTTGACCATACCACCTTGGAAGAACTGAAAATTTATAGGTCCCTAGAAATACCTCTGAAAACAGCTGCACAAACCCCTTGAAACATTGGACAGTGTGCCCTCTGCCCTGGAAGCAGAGCCCAACTTTAATAATGACTTAAAATCAACAAGCTGGGGAAATGAGCAAACAATGGAAAAAACTCTGACTATTGAATGTTATTATGGTGACAAAGAAGATCAAAACACACACTCAAAAGAAGACAACAAAATCAAAGTTCCGACATCCAAAGACTCCAAGAAAAATATAAATTGGTCTCAGGCTGTGGAAAAGCTCAAAAAGGATTTTTAAAATCAATTGATAGAGGTAGAGGAAAAAAATGGGAAAAGAAATGAGAGAGATGCAAGAAAATCATGAAAAACAAGTCAATATCTTGCTAAAGGAGATACAAAAAAAAATGAAGAAAATAACATCATAAAAAATAGCCCAACCCAAAAGAGAGAAGAGGTCCAAAAAGCCAATGAGAAGAAGAATGCCTTAAAAAGCAGAATTGACCAAATTTAAAAGGAGGTCCAAAATCTCATCGAAGAAAATAATTCCTTGAAAATTAGAATGGAACAAATGGAAGTTAATGACTTTATGAGAAATCAAGAAATAATAAAACAAAACCAAAGAATGAAAAAATAGAAGACTATGTAAAATATATCACTGGAACAAAAACTGATCTGGAAAATAAATTCAAGAGAGATAATTTTGAAATTATTGGACTACCTGAAAGCCATGATAAAAAAAAAAGCCTAGACATTTCAAGAAATTATCAAGGAAAACTGCCTTGATATTCTAGATCCAGAAGGTAAAATAGAAATTGAAAGAATCTACCAATCACCTCCTGAAAGAGATCCCAGAATGAAAACTGCCAGTAATATTATAGCCAAATTCCAGACTTCCCACATCAAGGAGAAAATATTGCCAGCAGCCAGAAAGAAACAATCCAAGTATTGTGAAGCCACAGTCAGGATATCACAAGTTTTAGCACCTTCTGCATTAAAGGATCTTAGGGCTCACAACATGATATTCCAGAAGGCAAAGGAGCTACAATTACAACCAACAATCATCTACCCAGCAAAATTGAGTATAATCCTCTGGGGGGCAAATGGATATTCAATGAGATTGAAGACTTTCAAGCATCCTTGATGAAAAGACCAGAGCCGAATAGAAAATTTGACTTTCAAATACAAGACTCAAAAGAAGCCAAAAAGGTAAACAGGAAAGGGAAATCATAAGGGACTTAATAATTTTAAATTGTTTACATTCCTACATGGGAAGATGATACTTGTAACTCATAAAATCTTTCTCATTATTAGGGTAGTTAGATGGAGTATATATAGATAGAGGGCACAAGTGTGACTTAAATATGAAGGGATGATATCTAAAAAAATAAAATTAAAAGGAGAAAGAGAAAGAAAGAGGTACAATGGAGTAAATTATCTCACATGAAAGAGGAAAGAAAAAACTTTTATAATGGAGGGGAAGAAGGGGAAGGTGAGGGGTAGTGAGGGAACCTTACTCTCATCAGAATTGACTCAAAGAGAGAATAAATACACATTCAAATGGGTATAGAAATCTATCTTACTTACCTTGCAGATAAGTAGGAGGGGAAGAGGATAAGGGGGGAGGGGTGATAGAGGGGAGGGCAGATTGGGGGAGGGGTAGTAAAGAACACTTTTGAGGAGGGACAGGGTGAAAATAGAGAGAGAATGGAACAGGCAGGAGGGAATAGGTAGAGAGAAATACAGTTAGCAATATTAACTGGGAAAAAAAGTTTTGAAGCAAGTTTCTCTGATAAAGGTCTCATTTCTCAAACATATAAAGAACTGAGTCAAATTTGTAAAAATAAGAGCCATTCCCCAACTGATAAATGATCAAAAGATATGAACAGTTTTCAGATGAAGTAACTAAAGCTGTTTATAGCCATATGAACAATACTCTAACTCACTATTAATTGGAGAAATGCAAATTAAAGTAATTCTGAGGCACTACTTCATACCTATTAGATTGGCTAATAGGACAGATAAGGGAAATAATAAATGTTGGAGGGAACATGGGAAAAATAAGACTTTAATGCACTTTTGGGGAACTTGTGAATTGATTCAACCATTCTATAGAGCAATTTGGAAGTCTGCCCAAAGGGCTATAAAACCATGCAATGCAATTGCAACCAGGTAGCAATACCACTACTGGGTCTGTGCACCAAAAACAGATGAAAAACAAAACGGGAAAGGACCAAAATGCACAAAAACAGTTATAGCAGCTCTTTTCTGGGGGTCAAGAATTAGAAGTTGAGGGGATGCCTATCAATTGGGAAATGGCTGAACAAATTGTGGCGTGTGATTGTGATGGGAATACTATAGGACTATAAGAAATGATGAGCAAGATGCTCTCAGGAAAAGCTGGAAAGACATGCATGAGTTGATGCAAAGTGAAATGTACTGTGTACAAAATAACAGCAATATTGTAAGATGATCAGCCATGAATGACTTAGCTATTCTCAGCAATACAATGACCTATGACAACTCTGGAGGGCAAATGCTGAAGGGGATGTGGAAAAATTGGACCACTAATACACTGATGGTAGAATGGTGAACTGATCCAACCATTCTGGAGAGCAACTGAAATTATGCCCAAAGTTATAAAATTGTGTATACCCTTTGACCCAGCAATCTCACTATTAGGTCTGTTTCCCAAGGTAATCAGGAAAAAAAGGAAAAGAACTTATATGTTCTAAGATATTGATAACAGCTTGTTTTGTGGTGGCAAACAATTGGAACTGGAGTATATGTCCATCAAATGAGGAATAGCTGAATATGATTGTGATGGAATACTACTGTGCCATAAGAAACAACAAGCAGGTTGGTTTTAGAAAAGCATGGGAAGCTTGAATGGACTAATGCATAGTAAAATGAGCAAAACCAGGAAAATGTTGTATATAGTAACAGCAATATTGTTCAAAGAGTAACTATGAATGACTAAGCTACTTTGAGTAATGTGATCATTTGAATCAACCACAAAGGACCTGTGAAGCAAAATGCTATCCAATTCCAGAGAAAGAACTGTGATATATGGATGTATGTGTTGTATAGTTTCACGTATTTGTGTGTGTATATATATATATATATATATGCACACATGCTTGAAGACATAGACATATGTGTGTACATATATACACAAACTCACATACACACATAAAAGATTGGCCTTCTCTAATGTGGGGATAGCAGGGAAGGAGGGAGACAGCTCAGCACTCAAAATATAACAAAATAAATGAGTCATAGATAGAAGAGGCATTACTATTTGCTTTGCCATTGTATCCTGAGGACCATGGAACCTTTCCAACTGACACCCAGATGAAACCTTCCATGTGTGTTCTCATTCTAATTAGAATGTGAGCTCCTTAGAAAAAGGGACTGAATCACTTTTCCATTTGTTTTTCCCATACATTACACAAGATAAGCATTTCCTAAGTGCTTCCTTCATTCATCCAGTTGAGTTTAGAGTACATGGAAGACCACAGATATTTATCCAAATGAACTTCTGGATAATCACACCACCATCGTGTACTTAGGAGACTTACATTTTTAACCCAAGGAAAGAGTTTGATATCAGTCCATGGTAAGTGTCATCCTATTAGATTCAACCTATCATTCAAGCCTGCCAACTAGATCGTGAAGCCTGACTGTGTCATCTAACATATCAGTTCTCCATCTCAGCTTCACATCATCTGAAATTTCATGAAAATCTCTTCTATGACTTTAGCTAAGTCATTGATAAAAATGATAAAAACCACAGGACCAAGGACAGATCCCTGGGGCACTCCTCCACAAGACCTCCTTTGAAGTTGACATTGATGTCTTGGGCCAGGTCATTCAACTAGTTCTGAATCCACCTACCCCACATTTCTTTTATCTGTTCACAAGAAAACTGTGACAGACTTTGCCTAAAGTTTTGCTGAATATCAAACATGTGGCCTTTACAAGGATTTAGATGTCTGTTGTAGTTACATAAACAAAGACTTTTTGAAAATGATGATGATGATGATGATGATGATGATGTTGGCTAGCATATGCTTAAGGTTTATAAAGCACTTGACAATTATTGCCTCATTTTACCCTCACAACAATCCTGAGAAGTAAGTGCTATTATTTCCTCCATTTTACAGATGACAAAACTGATGCTTAGAGTGGTTAACTGACTTGCCCAGAATCACACAACCACTAAGGGTCTGAGGAAGAATTTGAAATCAGGTGTTTCTGACTCCAGATCCAGGAGATAGAGGTGAGGAGGAAGAAATATCAGGAGCAGGGCACAGCCTGCGCTAAGGCTCAGAGATGGAAAGTTGTGTGTAAGAAAACACTAGGAAGGCCAGTTTGGCTGGACTAAAGAGTGAATGAGGGAGAGCAATGGAGACTCAGTCCAGAAAGGAAGGTCAGAGCCATGTTGTCACAGGCTTCAAGGCCAGACAGGAGAAGACTTATTTGAATCTAAAGGCAAAAGGAGCTTCATTCTTTATAATGGAGGGGATAATCTACTACTCTGACAACAATGATGATGAAGATTACTACTACCACTGCTACCACCACCACTACTACCACTACTACTACTTCTAGCACTACCACTACCACTACCACTACTACTATAACTACTACAATACAATAATAACAATAATGATGATAATAACCAAAAATAACCAGAAAAGCATTTATATAGTGCTTACAATATTGTGGGAACTGTGCTAAGGGCTTCTTAATTACTTTGACATTTGGTCCTCACAAAACCCTTGGAGGTAGGTGCT
Organism: Vombatus ursinus; assembly: GCF_900497805.2. Classification (NCBI taxonomy): domain Eukaryota; kingdom Metazoa; phylum Chordata; class Mammalia; order Diprotodontia; family Vombatidae; genus Vombatus; species Vombatus ursinus. Next base: position 6,778,832 of record NW_020950239.1, on the reverse strand, counting down.
ATTACAATCCCCATTTTTCAATGGAGTAAATTGAGGCCAGATGAGCTTAAATGACCTGCCCAGGGTTACCCTGCTAGTAAATGTCTGAGACTGGATTTGAAATCAGCTCTCCCTCACTCCAGATCCAGGGCTCTATCCACTGCATCACCTAGCTTCCTCTCCTCTTTAACAAACCAATTTAACTGCTGAAGTGAAAAGGCTTAGTTCCCATCATTATGTCTCCCTTGCTGACTAGTTGTCACAATAACCTCACCCTGGATCCCTTAGCATGGGTCTCAAACCCCTTATCCAGCCTGGCCCTAAATATTCAGTTGCAATATCCATGCTGTGGCTTTACACTTTGGCCATATTTTCTATCGATGAGGACACTTGTTAATATATCTACTAACTACAACCTGCCTACTGACCATCCAGGTCCCAGGACTTACCCCAATATTTTTAGACATATTATCAAATTAAAAAGAATAAAAGAACCCAGAAACCACATCCTTATAACTCATTCAAAATTAATGCTGATATCCATGAATTTGCAAGTATAGAGCTGAGGATCTTTGTCTGGAGAAAACTGCCTAAGGTAGGAAAGTCTAATTCAGGCACTTGCAGACCTAGTAGGGTAACACCCTCTGGTACAAGTCATCATCACACACCACAGAAAGATCAGTCCTAGACAACTGCCATTATTATAATTTTCTTTATTATTTATTCTGGCACTGGGAAGGGATAAAAAATTTAAGACAAAATTGATGTTTTCTTGACTCGGTTGCTTTGACACTAACAGAGAAACAAAATAGATGCTGAATTTTGGGTCCTTGATTTCACCTCTGTTTTTTTTCTACTGGTCAACTAGAAGGAAAAAAATATGTTAAGCAAAAATGATTTTAAAATCTCTTAAAATTTTGTTATTCCCAATTATATATAAAAACCACTTGAACATTCATTTTTTAAATTTTGCATTATGCGTTCTTTCCCTCTTACTCTCTTCACCCTTCCCTGAGACAGTTTGATATAAGTTATACATGAGCAATCATCCAAAACATATTAAATATTTGTCATGTTGGGAAAGAAAACAACAACCCCCAAAAAAAGAAACCATAAAAAATATAGAAAGTGAAAAATAATATGCTTCAATCTGCATTCAGACTCCATTAGCTCTTTCTATGGAGGTGGATAGCATTTTTCATCATGAGTCCTTTGGAAATGTCTTGGACTATTGTGTTGCTGAGAATAGCAAACATTCATAGTAGAATATCACTTAACATTGTTGTGCCTCGGTACAGTGCCCTCCTGGTTCTACTCATTTTGCTTTGTATCAGCTTATGTAAATATTTCCAGATTTTTAGGAAAGGATCCTGTTCATCCTTTATTATAGCATAATAATATTCATCAAAATCATAAACAACTTGTTTAACCACTCCCCTATTGATGGACATCCCCTTGACTTCCAATTCTTTGCCACCACAAAAAAAAAATCGTACTTCATATATATCTGTACAAATAGGTTCTTTTCCTTTTGATAAAATCTATTTCAGATACAGATATACTAATGGTATTGCTAAATCAAATGGTAGGCACAATAAACATGATTTTAAAAATTATTAAGCAAAAACAATATTTGAACATTTTCCCCTCCTTTTTAAAAAAAAGTATAGTGATTTTTTAATTTTACATCACCTATTTTTCTCAATATATCCTTGACTCCACCCCTTGCTAGAGAGATATTCTTTATATGGGTAATTTAAAAAAAAAAGTTCTACTAAATTAACACGTCTACTAAGTCCACTTCTATAAATGTGAGGTTCAATATCCATAGTCATCCTTCCTCAATATAGAGGCCTCTCCTTATTTAAAAGATGGTGGATTGATTGAAGGAATCCCCCAAAAAAGTACAAAGTACTGATGAATACAGCATGTGCAGGAAAAAAAACTTATCCATAAAGATCTGAAATGTAAAGTGGGTCTTTTCTTCCTGAGGTGAGAAATCCTGAATGGATTTCATATGTACCTGTCTTGGATTTTTAATACAATGCTACATCATGTCAAGAATAGTAAGATTAAGTACAAAACAGATCCCCTTCAGCCTCCATCCTATGAGGAATCATTTCTCAAGGATCACCATCCCCATTGACTAAGGCAGCCTGGTAGTGTAGAGTTAAATTCAGGCCCCAGTATTGACCATATGCCAGGCAACACGGCATAGAGTGCCGAACATTGAGTCAACAGGATTTGGATTGGTACCCAACCTCTGATGCTTATCCTCAATCATTTAAATTCAGCTGTGAAATGTGTCAGTGGAAGATGGTCTCACAAAATTTAAACCCCAGATACTTGACATATCAACCTATTGTCAATGAAATATCCAAAGAGAGTTAGCTGAAATACTAGTGGTGGCTTGTCCATCAGGTATTTAAGCTAAGGCAGCTTGAGCTGAAGCAATCAGTTTGGGACCCTGCAGGCAAAAAAATCACAGATTGGTGAGAAAGAGATTCCAGAGAGCCCAAGCCAAACGTCCCTGAAAGGGTGCTCTTTGAGTATTATCCATTGCCCTTGAATATACAAAACCATCTCTATCAAAGGACATGGGAAGATATTTGTGCATAAACATTCTTGAATGTTAAATTTCTGCTCGAGAAAAAGATGCCTATCTGTATATTCATCTGGTTTTGAAACTTTAGGAAAGATTATTTTGTGAAAGAGTTTTGACTTCTTTGTTGGACCCTAGATGGTGGCAAAACCTGGAGGAGGAATGGGTAGATGTTAAAGAGAGAAGAAGTGAATTCTTCTCCCTCTGTGCCAAGCACGGCAATTATGACTTCCTGCCATCATTGGTCTCTTCTTGAGGTTGAAGGAAAGAGAGTATATTGTATGGAGATGTACAATTAAGCTGAAGTCCCAGAGCCATTGGCCTAGATCCCATGGCTAAGTGCAGCAGAAGGCATGAAGAAGAACATTTGTCTTTATTTCTGCAAGGAGTGGCCAACAGCTCTGCAACTGTGAAGCTAGTAGAATAACAGGTAAATGGTATTGAATACATGAAAGGAACACAAGAATAAGATGAAAAGTTCAATTACTTGGCTAAGTAGAGATCTTTTGCTTCTTTGTAGTTTTGACAGGCATCCTTGCTTTCTACATATTCAGCAAGGAAGTTAGGGAGGTTAACAGGAATGTCATCATTCTCCAAATCAACAATGCACTGGCTCTTCTCAATCAGAGGCTTGTCACAGCATTTTGTAAGTTTAGTGGAGATTGCATCTTTGTATTTACAAATATAGTCAAAAAGAGCCATCTACAAGCAGTAAGATAGAAGAGTTTCAATGTATGTCTGGCATACTGTAGGTGCTTAATAATGCCAGTTGACTGGATGACTGACAGAATAAGCTGAGGTTTGAAAAAAAAACTACAGATTCAAATTTATTCATTATGATCTCTCTGATTCTAAATTTATTAATTTTTTGTTTAAAAAACTCAGACAAGCACATCATAGAGAAGCTTATATAACAACAATATGGGGTAATACCAATAAATACCGACCCTATCATCAGTACACTCTAACAGGTCACCGTGGCAACATTACTTATGAACCTTGGCAAGATTGTCCGCTATTTTATGAAGTTCAGCAAATTCAGTCATAGGAAGTTTCTGACTTAGCCTAGCTATGATCCTAGGAAGCAAATCCATAAGAGGTTAATCGTTAGAAATTAAAACTTACAAGAAAATTTCCTGGAAATTATTTCTTGAATTTCTGTGAAGTTCTTGAATGAGTTGACGTATTGAAAGTATCAGATACAGGCTCTGACCTCAAGTCATTCTGACTGAGAGGAGAACACTCTATACACTCTGCCATACTTTCTTAGCATTAATCTTTGGGAAGGGGAAGGATTGTCCAATCCTTTGTATTAGCAGTGGCCATCATTATTATATTTTGATGGCCTTAGAAGGCATTGGCCATCTCTATCACTATTTGTGCAAATTCTAAGCACTTAATCAACATGGTTACCTAGAGACTCTATGGGGTGCTTTGGGGACTCCACTGCACTGAGGTACTTTGGGCAGTCAAACCCAAGGTGGATCGGCACTTCTACAATGAAAAGAGAATCAGGGCTTAGCTGGGCTGAACGACACCGCATCATGAGCCAAACTGGTAGATAGAGCGTTAGAGAGAACCAGAGCCCCTCACCAATATGGCGGGAGGAGGAATTGGAGCATTAATCTGAGTCAAGCAGGGATGCAGTGAGAGTGGGGCTGTGGGAAAAACCCCTCCCAAAAAGCCTCTCTAATACTCCAGATTGGAGGACAAACATTTCTAGACTTTACTTATAAAACTAGAATGGAAATGTCTGCCACTTTTATCACAAAGACTAAACAGGAAATGTTTGATTCTGAGATGATTAAATTGATTCTGTATCGTTATTTTTACTGATCCTTTTTGCCTCTGAACTTAGTGCAGAAATATACTGACCTGTAATGAGTTACGTTTAGAAATCCAGTTCTCCTGCTAATCACTGTTCTATTATTGCCTCAAGGAATTGTGCTATCTTTGGGGCATGAGGGTGGACACAAGGCAGACTTTCCTTCAAGGATGTCTGGTTTATTATCCAAGGAAGACTGGCCCACTTTCTTTTGACCTTGAAAGTAGACTCAATGAACTTTTCTCAGTCACGGGAAAGAAGGGAGTTGTTTCCTTCTTCCATTCAATTTACAACTTCCAATCAATCAAATTGTTGCCCGTGCTTCAGCTATGTAGCCAATCATGTTGTCCTCAACCCCATGATGTCACCTACTCAGTTCTATATTTGTTCTATGCTTATAAAAATGAGTTGCATCTTCAATTCTTTGTCTTTTGGCTAACTGAGGCAGTCATTAGGCCCATTCTACTGGTAGGTAATGCCCTGATAATGTTACCTTGCTTGGAGAAAAATACTCAGTTGATCTTTTTGTTGAATTTCACTTGCAGCAGATATTTTGGCTTTTTGGCAGTGATAAAATTAACAATAAAAAGTGGTAATAGCTATAGATATTAGAATCCCAGGCCTTTTTACATCTTTTCTTCTTTAACAAATACAAAGGTTTTTAAATAAATGAAACTTAGAGACTTAACCAGCCTTGACAGCTCTCTCTCCAAACTTGTCTAAACTGGAACATTGGAATCTCTGTTTTACACCTGTACCTACTACTTTTTCTCTTAAAGCAGAGAGCTGTTGAAAGAAGAAATCACCTTTTTCAAAAAAAATTCCCTATTTTCACTAATATGAAAAATAAATTCCCCATATAGTCCTCAAAAATTAGTTCCACATTTTCTTCATAATTTAAGGGGTTTAACCTGGGTTCCATGACAGACAGAGAGAGGGAGAGAGAGAGACACAGAGAGAGAGAGAGAGAGAGAAATTTATTGATAGGTAGTTTCCTTTGTAATCCTATGTATTTCCTTTTACACATTGAAAGACATGATTCTGAGAATGGTCCATAGGCTTCAGTAGACTGCTCAAAGGGGTCCATGACACAAAAAAAGTTAAAAGACCCTGCTTTCTATGAAGAAATTGCTGACACACCAATAGTAAGGTTTGCACTTGGGCTTGTTTTCCCAGTAGTGGTGATAGATTTTTGGACTAAGCCCTTAATGATCACTTTCCTGGCACTTCTTATGACCAAGGTGACACAATTAAAAGAGAATTGTTCAGTTTATGAATAGTCAATGACAATCTCACCAGTATATAATACATTGTAAATTCCAAGAGGACAAAGGATATTTTCAATTTTTTCTTGGTGCCCTAGGACTTTATTGTTATCCAATAGGAGACTGATAATTGCTTGTTAGATTGGAACCTTCATTTCTATTAACATGAGTGAATCGACTGAACTAATCAGTCACCAGCACAGCAATTAGTTAATTGAATGCTTAACTTCTCTGGGCCTCAGTTTCCTCACCTGTGATGAAATTAGTAAATACAAGGATCTCCAAGGTCCATAATTCTCTCTCAATTGGTGCTCCTATATAGATTATGAAATCTTTAACATTCTATATCTCGATGGAATAAGCCATATATCTTTGCTATTCCCTGATTGGAAAATTATATAGCATATGTTGTTCTCAAAGAGAGTTTCAAGAGTATTTCAGACAAAATGTTTTGTCAATATATATCAAAGTTAAATTGCTTATGTACTAACCAACATTAGGCTTGGGAATAAAGTAAAAATGTATGGGATTTGAGGGGATCCAAAAGAAGCTCACATTCACATCTCTTTCACTGGCCTACTGTGCACATAAAATTTCACTCTTCACTACAAATTCACTCCTTGAGGTTAAGGAACTGTATCTCTTAGAATCTTCTTTAAAAAGAAAAACACAATTAGGGTAACAGAATTCAATTAAGAATTGAATGTGAATTACTTTACAAGATTGTTTTTCAAAGAGGACATGATGAGAGTGTGATGTCAAAGAGATAGGGAAGAGGACAGGGTATGTTTTGATAGGGGAGGAGCCTTTTGGGGGAGAGTGGACTTGGGAGTGTTACTACAGTGGGGTACTTGGGACAGTGAAGAGTCACTATAAGGGTAGCAAATACCTCCTGGGGCTTGGGAAAGAGCCTAAGGGAACCAAGAAGACAAACTTCACCTGCTTCCCAATTTTCCATAGGGCCAACTATGTCATCGGGCAGCTAAGTGGCCCAGGGTATAGAGTACAAAGCTTAGAATCAGGAAGACTCACCTTCATGAGTTCAAATCTGGCCTCAGACACTTACTAACTGTGTGAACCTGGGCTAGTCATTTATCCCTGTTTGCCTCAGTTCTCTATCTATGAAAGGGCCTGGAGAGGGAAATGGCAAACCACTCCAGTATCTTTGCCAGGAAAACTCCAACTGAAGTCAAAAGGGTTAATCATGACTGAAAAAGACTGGACAACGACAAAGCTATGTCGTCAACTCCATCTTTAGCTCTACCTAATGTTCCCAATATCATCAGTCAGCAAAACTCACTCTTCTGCCTACAATAGATTCTGTCCATTCCAAATTCCTCCACAAATATAAATTCACATGCTTGTACACGCACACACATACATATGCACACACACACACACACACACACACACACACACACACACACACACACACACACATACACAATGCTGACACCAGGATGCAGAAAGTTCTCAATAGCATTATCACAAATAACGGAATGATTCAGGGGATTGGAAAGTTTAAGCAACACAGAGGCAGACTCTATCACCCTACCCTTCGCAGAAGTGAGGACAGTAATGAAGAGGAACAAAGGAAGATTCACATATTTAGAGCTGGAAAGAGCACCAAGTACCACCCCCTCAGATTACAGATTAGAAAACTGAGGCCAGGAGAAATGAAGTGACTTGCAGAGAGTCACAAAACCAGTAAACATCTGAGATGGGACTTCAACCCAAGTTTTCCTGACTTCACCCCACCCCACCCCAAGGGCCTTCTCTACTGTACCACACTGCCTCTCAAGCCAAGGGCCAGGACTCAAGAAGGTGCTGATGGATGATCATAGTAAGGAAGGTGGGACTTCTTGGCTCCAGGTCAGGAATCCCACACTGATTCTCTCTCTCTCTCTCTCTCTCTCTCTCTCTCTCTCTCTGTCTGTCTCTGTCTCTGTCTCTGTCTCTGTCTCTCTCTCTCTCTCTCTCTCTCTCTGTCTCTCTCTCTCTCTCTCCCTCCCTCTCTCTCTTTCTCCTAGTTTAGATAGCGGTTTATGCCTGCAACTGAACCTAACCAGTTTTGACTTCTGCTGCCCCCTCTAATCTAGATCTCTGATTGGCATTCTTTCAGCTCTAACAAGGAATTGGTGTGTCTAGGGCAACCACCACCACCAAGATCGAGGGCAAACAATGTAAAAGCCCCCTTCAGGTGAGGAGTGAAAAGACAGGCCCCCTGAGAGGGCAGCAAAAGTCTCAGCACACATAGGAAGTGATTCACCAAGGCCCAGCATCTTCTTATTGAAGTTAGTTATTCCTACTAACTCAGAACTGAATGCTGCTATTTCCACACTGATCAAACACTACAAAAATGTTCAGCTTTCTCTGAGTCTACCACCCTTAGGACCTCAAAGGTAGGTCCTGTTTGGAGCATAGGAAATGCTGAGCAGGGAAACTCCCTCTATCTCTGCAGATTGGCCACTTTTCAATAACAGTAGTCTTTGTCAAGCTGCCTGGGGCACTCAGACCACAGAATTCTAGAGCTACAAAGGGGCACAAGATCATCTGATCCAACCTCCTCAGTTCATAGATGAGGAAACGGAGGCCCAAGGATCTTAAATGGCTTGCCCTTTCCAACTAGATGGCAGAGTGGATAAAACATTAGGCCTGGATGAAGGAAGACTTCAAACACTTAGTAGCTATGAGACACTGGGCATGTCACATAATCTCTGTCTGCCTCAGTTGCCTCATCCATAAAATGGGAATCATACCAACATCTAAATGATTTCTTGTGGGAATCAAATAAAATAATATTTATAAACCACTTAGCACAGGGCCTGGCACATAGTAGGTGCTTCATAAATGTGTATTCCCCTTCCCCCTCAGTCCCACACAGTTAGTATGTATGACCTATGCCAGGGTTCCTTGTCTCCTACAGTGGCCTACCAGCCCCTACACTCACTTTCTGATCTCACTTACTATGCTCCCTCTTTGTTTTCATTACCTTGGATGGCTTGGCACTGAACTTCAGGTTCAGGGTCTATGATTTTAGGGAGATCTGGGTGGTCATCTTTGTGACTCAGGAAACAGTGATTTCTCTCAGGTTCCTCTTCAGCGCAGCAGTCTGCCATTTCACCATACATCTCCCAAAAATTTGCCAAACTACATAAGTTATCACCAAATAGTTGATGCTAAGAGGGAAAAAATAGACAGTCACTGACCCATTTAAAGCTCTGGACATACTCGTCTTTCTCTTTTGGAAAGAACAAGACTTAGGAGACAAAAAGTTAGGAGAAGCAGCTGCCTTGACATTCTTCTGCTCCTCTCAAATTATCTGACTTTCTCTTAGTTCAGAACAATTCCTTGCATTTTTTTAATAAGAGGGAACACTTCTGGACTGGTCTTTGTGTGAGAAGTCCAAGAACAAAGAGAGAAATGGCCTTCTCAGTGGGACACATTACTGTTGACTCTGATCTCCTATCTGAAATGAAATGAAGAGAGAAGGTCAAACTCAACCACAGGGTCAATACTCACAAGGGATTTGCCACAATTTTCTGCTGTCTCATCAGGAGCACAGCCTTTTGCGAATTCCACAACCTCACCCACTAATCTGGCGTGATGTTCGAATGGACATTCCTGGAGGTACTGAGCAAATGTGATCAACAGTCTGAAACAAAGAATTCTTATGGTTATTGAAAGCAAAGATGAAACTAAATATTAAAAACCCCATCATAAAGTATTTGCTATTTTGCTATTGTACTCTAAGGACCATGGGATTTTTTTCCATCTGCCTTGTAGCTGCATTCTCCTAGATAGGTTCTCCTTGAGAATAGGGACTGCTTTGCTTTTCTATTTGTGTATATCTCCAGTCCTTAGCACAGTGTTTAATGCATGCTTTTTCAGTCATTCACTCTACAAGGATCAATGTATACTATCTCTTCCTCACTGCTCTGACCAAAGGTGGGGGAAGAGAACAAGCATTTATACAGCACCTACTATGTGCCAGGCACTGTGTTCAACACTTTACTAATATTCTCTAATTTGATCCTCACAATCTCATACAAACTTTGATCCCAGAATCTCCAGTCACACTACATGCTTAGTGACTGATAAGTTTAAAGTGATATTCATCCCAAAGACATTTGTATTTCAACAGTTAAACAAGTGAGGACAAGTCTTCATGTAGAACTCCAAGCTTTAGCCAGTGGAAGAAGATTTTGCGGAGGAAGGAGACGATCTTCCTAACCCCCAAAAACCATTCTCTGTGGAATATGTACATTCTATGTACGCTACGTGAAAGACAATCACTAAGTAACTGAAGTCAACTTAATTAGTCCTCTAGGACCTTATGTGTAGAAGACTTGAGCACAAAGCCTGCCTTTGACACTGATTACATCACCAATTATTAAGTCTATGACCCAGGGGAAGTCATTCAACCACTCTCTCCCTCACTTTCCTTATCTGTTTGGTATCTGGCTCAGTAGCTAATTAAAGAACTTTTAAACATCTTCCCTATAAAGCCCTGATGTCACTTATGGTTGGAGTAGGCACCCCACATTTCCACATGGTCACCAGGGATGGCAGCTGGGCATGCTCTCTAGGTATCGGAAGGCATCATTACACTCATAAGTTTGCTTTCTGGATCTCCCCTGTGGTGACCCTTTCCAAGGGACAGGGTAGCTTGTGATTGCTCTATAACATGATTCTTTTGGTACTGAAGTGATGTCCCAGCCTGTGGGATGGAATATGATATGATCATGAAGCTCCAAAGGGCTATTGCCATTAAAGTAAATTATTGAGAAATTCAAAACTTAGAAAAGAGCCTGCTTTTGAAAAGCTCTTCTCTTGCATGTTCTTTAAATCACATCCATCCTGGCTTTTCTGGCCTATGGAAGGTCTACACTAGAGTCTTGACCTTCAAAGATACTCAGTGAGATACTGAGTTCCATGGAGATGCTCAGAAATCTACCAGAGCACATTCTGTATTGACCTAGGCAGGCCCAAGTCTATTAGCCTGGCATTGACTGGAGAGACAGAAGGGGAGCTGTCAGGAGTGGAACAATTTGGGACTACGTTTGTCTGCATCCAGTACAGCCAACTGAAGCCATAAGTGACATCAGGGCTTCATAAGGGAGATGTTGAAAAGGTCTTTAATTAACTACTGAGCCAGAAACCAATGGCAACTGAGCATGTTCCATGGGGGTGGTGGCAGAAAGACAAGAAAGGGATCCACTATGTAAGGTTTCAAGGGATAATGCCACAATCAATATTAATGGAAAAATGAACCCAAATTTTCAATCATTATAGTTACAGGGCTTTCACATTGTCTTCACCCAAATCCCTATACCATTTGGCAATCTCACTCTTAGCTAGAAATAAAATAAAGAACACTGATTTATATATGTGTATATATGTATATATATATATATATATATATATATACATATATATCTTTTAAACTGCCAGGTGAAGAACCCCTCCTCAATCTAGGCACAGTTTCTCTTTCTAAATAACTCAAAAGATGGTACCTCTGCCAGGATACACAAATCTTTGTAGAATAGTCAATCTCAGTTCAGTATAACACCTGGAATCATTGATTGGCACAGATGCTTCTTGAACCATCATTTGAACTTCATGGTTTTTTTCCTCAAATCTAAGGTAAGAACTTTATTGTTTATTTAGTCATTTTTGGTCATGTTCAACTCTTCATGACCCTTTGGGGGTCTTTTTCGTAAAGATACTGATATAGTTTTCCATTTCCTTCACCAGCTTTTTTAACAGTTGAGGAAACTGAGGCAAACAGGAGCAAGAGGCTTGCCCAAAGTCACACAAACTAATAAATGGCTGAAGCCAGACTTGAACTCAGGTCTTTCTGACTCCAGGTCCAACACTCTATTCACCTAGCTGCCAAAGTAGGATTACTTCTGCTATACCTCCTTCAGAGGAGTGAAGGGAGGTCTGTCTGAAATGCAATTGTAATAAACCCAAACTCTAATTATAAAATTTGTCTAATGATTCTAGATTTCTGTATGCTGAGGCAGAGCTGATGATGTCATAGCTGAGGAGGTGAGAGGAGTAAATTCCCTTTCTTTCTTTGGGATTGTACAACTTTAAGAAATCATGGTGGCCACATTTTCTCCATCTGAAAAAGAAAACTACAGAAGCTATGCTGTCTAGCTCATTGACAATATTAGACAGACAAATGACTTCTTTGACACTATATAGATACAATCATCCTGATGATTGCTTTTTACCTCCAAAAGTAAATAAACACAATGGTACCACAAATCACCAGATTCAATCTTCAGCCTCTCTTTCTGCATTAAAAGAGACCATGAATAAAAAAATGCTTACATGCATCTCAACGGATGATTTCCCTAGGATGAACAGAGCTGAAGAGAAAAATAAGAGAAATATAGGAGACCCACTTCATGTTGTCAGTTGTTGGTGAGGATTGGTGGAGGAGAGAAGGTCGGATACTGACAGGAGAAATGCATTAATATACATTTTTAACCAATAATTTTAGATTATTAACTTGGCATTCCATTTCCTCCCACTGATTTCAAAATTCAGACTATTCTTGTGAAAACTGCGTTTACCCAAATTCCTTACACAGTTTTGCCATCTGGAACTCTCTTCTCAAAAAGACCTTGTAAATTCATTAAACTTATGTAAAATACCTTATCAAGTTCTAAACAAGGATTCAAACTATTTGCACTTTTTATCCAGTACCATGCCCTTTATCTTAGATTCCTGTTTGGACATTTTAGTTTGTGGCAGTAGTAAAATTTTAACCAACCTGGAAGCCAGGTTTGGAGAGTTGAATGAACTGGGGACCTAAGTTCAGAAATGAGCCTTGGAAACCCATTTGCACTGCTGAACTTACCTAACGATAATGAAAATCTGAGGAGGGGGGAAAGTTACTAAAATAAAAGGATTAGAATTCTTCCATTTCATTCATTCCTACCTTTACTCGGGAAGGGTTGAAGTCCCCATATGGCGCAGAATGCAACAGATGGAGACAACAGAATCTAGAACATCTAGAATACAGTTAGATGTCCGAGAACTTTGCATTATCAGTCTTGGGCCAGACCCTCAAAAGCAATTGCCCTTTCTGAAGTTCACTTTAATTCTTTTATTTGGCTTCATTTGTGTTTCTTAGAAATGATAGTAGAAAATAATTGAAATGATTAATAGTAATAATGATCTTGGCAATATTGAGATACAAATCAAAAGCTTGAAGCTACCAGATCAGGTGGCACCTTATGTAACCTTGAAAATGCTGAGATACCCCTCATTAGACTGAAGAAACCTGAGTATTCACGGGAGACAGAACAACAAAGGTAGACATAGACACTAAGCACATAGTCTCAGGGAACTGTGGATATGTATAGGCCATAGAAGAAGGAGAGAAGAAGAAAAGAGAGTATGGAAATAGAAGAAAGGATGAGAGGGAGACGGATGAGAAGAAGAAATTTAAAATAAACTTGAGTGGTCATTTCAAGCAGCATCATCAATCAAATTATTCTAAACAAATATGTTTCTGGTAGATTTCTCCCTCTCAAAAAGAGAAAAGGGATCCTTTCCCCACATTCTCTTGTACCCCTAAGGAAAATACCTTTCATTTTTAAGCTAATTGCTAACTCTAGCAGACTCTCACTCCACAAGGAGTTTAAATTCACTCTGGAAGACCTAATCACAGAGTCCTAGAATCTGAGTCCAGAGGCTACCTAGTCTAATTCGTGTCTGATTAAAAATATCATCTATGACATCACAGACAAGTGGTCATCCAGCCCCTGTTTAAAGACCTCTGATGACAGCGGAACCACCATCTTCCAAGTCAAACCATTTCATTTCCAGTCAGCTCTAATTGTTAAGAAGTTTGTCCTTTCCTTGAACCTAAACCTACCATTTTGAATTACCATCCATTCTTTCTATTTCAGACCATTGACACCCAACATAATAAGATGAATCCTGCATTGACATGAAAACCCTTCAAAGACTTGTAGTTGCTATCACTACACTCATAAGTCTCTTTTCCAGTTACTTCAGTCAATTCCCTCACTCAATATCCTCATTGTTGCCCACTTTTGGAAGGGTTCTCACATTCCTCCTGTAATGAAAAAAGCAGTGGAACTTGCAGTCAGGAAGTTCTGGGTTTAAATCTCACCTCCACCACACGGCTGTCTGCTCTATGGGCCAGGCATTTAACTTATCTGTGACTGAGTTTCCTTTCCTGTAAAATGGGAATAACAAGACCTATAGCACCTATCTTAAGCGATTATTATATCAAATGACATGATTTATGCATAGCACTTTGCAAATGTTGAAGTGTCACATAAATGTCACTTTATTTTGCCTATTACTTTTATTGCAGTCCTACCAAACTCCTTTTATGGAACAAATATGGTGCAGTGCTGATGCCTAAACCAGGAAGAGGAAAAAGAGAAAGAAAATTATAGCTCAATTTCACTCATGAATACCAATGCAAAAAATCCTAAATATATCCTAATAGCTAGTTGACTACCGTAATATATCACAAATTGTACGGTGTGACCAAATGGGATTTATACAAGAAATGCAGGGCTGCTTCAATATGAGGGTAACTATTAGCATAATTGATTATATTACTAAAAAAATCAACAAAAATAAAATGATTAAATTAAAAGATGCAAAAAAGATGCAAAAAAGGCTTTTGATGAAACAATACTCATTCTTATTAAAAAAAACACTTGAAAGGATATGTATAAATGATTTTTTCTTTAATATGATAAGAAACATCTGCCCAATGCCACCAGCAAACATCTGTATTAGGAATAAGCTAGAAGCTTTCTCAGAAAGATTGGGAGTGAAACAAGAATGTCCGTTATCACCACTATGATTCAATATTGTAGTAGAAAAACAATCAATAACAACAAGAAAAGGAAAAGATACTGGAGGAATCAGAATGTGCAAGGAGGAAATAAAACTATGCAGATGATAGGATAGTACACTCGGAAAATCCTAGAGATTCAAGTAAAAAAAATTAGTTAAAAAATAATTATATCAAAATAGCAGGATATAAAAAAAACCCACATAAATTTCTATATTCTATATATTCTGAAACCTTCCGTATCCCATATTTCTATTCTATTTATATATTCTACATACTTTCTATATGTATTTCTATATATTGCCAACAAAACCCTGCAAGAAGACATAGTAAGAAATATTTCATTTAAACTATCAATAGGTGGGAGCAGCTAGGTGGCACAGTGGATAGAGCACTGGCCCTGTAGTCAGGAGGACCTGAGTTCAAATCTGGCCTCAGACCATAGGTGATATAGGTGATATAAAATAACTGGAAATATATTTGCAAAGACAAAACCAAAAACTGTATGAACATAATTATAAAACATTATTTATACAAATAAAGTCAGATTTAAATGATTGGAGAAGCTTTAATTGTTCATGGGTAGGCCAAGTCAATATAATCAAATTGACAATTGTACCCAAATGGATCTATTTATTCACTGTCATCTCAATTAAACTACCAAAAAAATTATTCTATTAAGCTAGAAAACAATAAAAATTCATTTGGAAGTGCAAAAAGTCAAGATATCAATGGTATTATTGGAGGGGGAAAGCAAAGCAAGGGGGTCTAGCAGTACCAGATCTTAAACTGTATAATAAAGAGGTAATTATTAAAATGATTTGGTACTGGCTAAGAAATGGATGGATGGCTTAGAGGAATTGAGTAGGTATACAATGCACAATAGTAAATGATTGTAGTAAGTCCATGTTTGATAAACACAAAGATCTAAGCTTTGGGGATAAGAATTCACTATTTGGTAAAAAAAAAAAATTGCTTGGAAAACTGGAAAGCAGTATGACAAAAACTAAATATAGACTAATATCTTGTGCCATTTACCAAGAAAAGGTCAAAATGGATACATGACCTAGCTCTAAAGGGAAATATAATAAATAAATTAGAGGAGTATGGGGCATACTGCCTATCAGACAGATGGATAGGGAAACAATTTATGACTAAACAAGAAATAAAGAGCATAGTGGGGTGTAAAATGGATAATTTTGATTATATTAAATTAAAAAGGTTTTGTCCAAATAAAACCAATATAGCTGAGATCAAAAGGAAATCAGAATATTAGGGAAATTTTTTAATAACCAGTTTCTCAGATTAAGGCTTCATATCTCAAATATATAAAAAAGAGCCAAATTTATAAAAATGAGTCATTCCACAATTGATAAGTAGTCAAAGGACATGAACAGGCAGTTTTGGGGGAGAATAAATCAAAGTTAAATATAATCATATATATTGGGAAAAGTGGGGAAAGGCTCTAAGTCACTATTGATTAAAGAAATGCAAATTAAAACAATGATGAGATACTATCTCCCACCAATCAGATGGGCTAAAGTGATAGGCGGAAATGACGAATGTTGGAGAGGATATGGAAGAATTGGAACACTAAAACACTGTTGGCATAATTGTGAACTGATTCAACCATTCTGGAGGGTAATCTGGAATTATTCCCAAAGAGTTATAAAATTGAGTATGCCCTTTGGCCCAGCAATCCCACTATTAGGTCTGTTTCCCAAGGTAATCAGGAAAGAAAGGAAAAGAACTTACATGTTCTAAGATATTGATAACAGCTCTCCTTGTGGTGGCAAACAGTTGGAACTGGAGTATATGCCCATCAAATGGGGAACACCTAAACAAGTTGTGGTATATGATTGTGATGGAATACTACTGTGCTACAAGAAATGACAAGCAGTTTGGTTTTAGAAAAAGCATGGAAAGACTTACATGAACTAATGCATAGTAAAAAGAGCAGAACCAAGAGAATGTTGTACACAGTAACACACTATTGTTTAAAGAATAACTATGGATGACTAAGCTATTTTGAATAATATGATCATTTGAATCAACTACAAAGGACCTGTGAAGGAAAATGCTATCCAATTCCAGAGAAAGAACTGTGATATATGGACGTATGTATTGTATAGTTTCACATATATATGCATATATATATGCACACAAACACATAAACATAGACATATGTACATATATGCATATATACACATATATACATACACATATAGATGTGTGTGTGTATATATATACACATATACATATATATAAAATGTTGGCTTTCTCTAATGTGGGGATGGGAGAGAATGAGAGAAACAATACATCACTCAAACTGTAACAAAATAAATAAATCATAAACAGAAGAGGCATTACCATTTGCTTTGCCATTGTATTCTGAGAACCATGGAAACTTTCCAACTGACACCCAGATGAAACCTTCCATGTGTATTCTCATTCTCATTAGAATGTGAGTTCCTTGGGAAAAAGGACTGAATCACCTTTCCATTTGTATCTCTGGTACTTTCCACAGGATAAGTATTTCATAAGTGCTGCATTCATTCTTCTAATTGAGTTTAGAGTCCACTGAACAACCCCCTCCCCCATGTATTTATCTGAATTAATTTCCGTATAACCATCCCACCACCATGTAGGTAGGAGACTAATTTTTTTTTAATCCAAGGAAAAATTTCCATATCAGTCCACGCTAAATGTCATCATATTAGATTCCACCTATCATTCAAGCTTGCCAACTTGATTGTGGAGCCTGACTTTGTCATCTAAGATATGAATTCTCCATCTCAGTTTCACATCATCTGAAATTTCATGAGAATCTCTCCTATAATTTTAGCTAAGTCATTAATAAAAATGATAAACAGCACAAAACCAAGGACAGATCCCTGGGGTACTCCTCCACAAGACCTCCTTTGAAATTCACATTAACTCTTTGGGTCTGGTTATTCGTTATTTTTTTTTTTTTGGTAAGGTGATTGGGGTTAAGTAACTTGCCCAGAGTCACACAGCTAGGAAGTATCATGTGTGTGAGGCCAGATTTTTGTGTATGATTATTCAACCAGCTCTGAATCCACCTAGGCCACATTTTTTTTCATCTGTTCAAAAGAACAGTATGCAAGACTTGGTCAAAAACTTTGCCGAATATTAAATATGAGGCCTTCACAAGAATTTAGATGTCTGTTATAGTTACATAAACATAGACTTTTTGATGACGATCGTGATGACGATGATGATGATGATGATGATGATGATGATGATGATGATGATGATGGCTAGAATATGCTTAAGGTTTATAAAGCACTTGACAATTGTTGTCTCATTTTATCCTCACAATAATCCTGGGAAGTAAGTGCTATTATTTGCTCCGTTTTACAGATGACAAAACTGAGGCTTAGACAGGTTAACTGACTTGTCCAGGGTCACACAGCCACTAAGGCTGTATGAGTGAGAATTTGAACTCAGGTGTTTCTGACTTCAGATCCCAAACTCTATCCACTGCACCATCCATATATATTCCCTGAATTCTGGTAGCACAGGACAGAGAATAAGCCAAAGCGTCTCAAGCAATAATATGCTCTGATTCAGATTTTAACTTCAGAGAAGAAGAAAAAAATTCCAAATCTTTGGGTCGAAACAGGATACGCAGAGATAATGTTCCTCCTATTCCCACAAAACATCAAAGTAACTTTGGAGTAGCTTTGATAATCTAGAATTGAACACACCTGAAAAAATAAATTATATTATTTTATCTGACCCTTATAGTTTCAAGTAAGGTACTGTCTGCACAGAAGGTGCTAAGCACAGGTTATTTAATAGACAAAGGCCCGGGATTCTGAGAATCCAACCCTGTGGTTCGTGGTGACCATGAGAGCCCTTTCTTCTATCTACATGTCCATTAGTCCCTGGGTCTTTTCCACATGGTTGGACCATTTAAATGACCTGAGTCACCTCCTAAAACATGATAACCCATGGAGAACCTTCACTAAAACAACTCACCCTCCTAGGAGAGGTCTGGGCTATTACTTTTTAATCACTCAATCAAAGGGCATTTCCTTTTTATTACTATTAATTTTTTTGGTGAGGCAATTGGGGTTAAGTGACTTGCCCAGAGTCACACACAGCTAGTGAGTGTTATATGTCTGAGGCTGGATTTGAACCCAGGTCTTCCTAACTTCAGGGCTGCTGCTCTAGCCACTGCACCACCTAGCTGCACCCCAAAGGGCATTTCTTAAACACCTACTGCCTGACAGCCACTGTGCTATGTACAGGGATTACCAAGACAATAAAATGAAAAGGAGCTTACATTCTGTCAGAAGAAAAAACCATGTACCCAGACAAGCATACATGAAAGAAATGCAGAGGATTGTGTGTAGGGGAAAACATTAGTAGCAGGGGGTCTCAGGAATCAAGACAAGGCTGATGGAGGAAATGGCCTTGGTGCTGAAATTCGATGGAAAATAGAGATCCTAGAAGATAGAAATGAGGAGGAAGGAATACCAGGATAAGGGCACAACCTGCGCAAAGCTTCAGAGATGGAAAATTGTGTGTAAGGAAAGATGAGGAAGGCCAGTTTAACCAGAATAGAGAGAGAATGGAGGAGAGCAATGGAGACTCAGTCCAGAAAGGAAGGTCAGAGCCATGTTGTCACAGGCTTCAAGGCCGGACAGGAGAAGACCTATTTGAATCTAAAGGCAAAAGGAGCTTGTGGAACGGGGGAGTGCCATGATCAGACTTCAACATCTTCACTTTGATGGTGCTGCAGGGAAGAGACTGAAGAGGAGAGAGATTACATCCAAGGACACCTGGTAGGAGAGTTTACACTTTGTCTTGGATCTTACTTTGCTACACTGTCAGATTCTCTCATTCTAACCTGGCTCATTGACCATACATCTGTTGACCAGCTTCATTCCTCCTCGTCCTCTTCCTCTTCCTCTTCTTCCTCCTCCTTCTCCTCCTTTTCCTCCTCCTCCCCTTCCTCCTCCTACAACTACCACACCACAAGAACAACAATAATAATAATAACCAAAAACATTTATATAGTGCCTACAATGCGCCAGGAACTGTGCTATTTCTTAATTATTTTGACATTTGGTCCTCACAAAACCCTGGAAGGTAGGTGCTATTATTATCCCCATTTTACAGTGGAATAAATTGAGGCCAAAGGAGGTTAAATGACTTGCCCAGGGTTACCCAACTAGTAAATGTCTGAGACTGGATTTGAAATCAGTTCTTCCTCATTCCAGATCCAGGGCTCTATCCACTGCATCACCTAGCTTCCTCTCCTCTTTAACAATTTGGTTTGCCTCCTGAAGTGAAAAGACTTAGCCCCCATCATTATGTCTCCCTCTCTGACTAGCTGTCACCATAACCTCAGCTTGGATCCTCATTATGGGTCTCAAATCCCCTTATGCTGCCTGGCCCTAATTATTCAGCTGCAAACCTTACACTTTGGCCATATTTTCTATTGATGAAGATGCTTGTTAATGTATCTAGTAACTAGAACTTGCTTACTGACCATCCATGTCCCATGGCTCACCCCAATATTTTTAGACATATTATCAAATTAAAAAGAAAAAAAGAACCCAAAAGTCCATATCCTTTTAAGTCTTTCAAAAGTAATGCTGATGTTCATGAATTTGCAAGTATGGAGTTGCATATCTTTGTCTAGGGGAAACTCCTTAAGGTGGGAGAGAAAGTCTAATTCAGGCACCAGTAGATCTAGGAGGGTAACACCCGCTGGTACAAGTCATCATCACACACCAAAGAAAGATCAGTCCTAGACAACTGCCGCGATTGTTTATGCTTTCCTTTATTATTTATTGCAACACTGGGGAAGGATAAAAAAAAAATGTAAGGCGAAATTGATGTTTTCTTCACTGTTGGTTTGACACCAACAGAGAAACAAAACAGATGCATGAATTTGGGGTCCTCAGTTCTGTCTCTGTTTTCTTCCATTGGTCAACTAGAAGAAAAAAATATAAGCAAAAATGATATTAAAGTCTAGTATTTTATTTTTCCCAATTACATGTAAAGATAATTTTAACATTCACTTATCTAAAATTTTGAGTTCTAAATTTCTCCCTCCTTCCCTCCTCACCCTTCCCTAAGGCAGTAAACAATTTGACATGTTATACATGTGCAATCATGTAAAACATATTTCCATATTAATTGTGTTCTGAAAGAAGACACAGAACAAAAAAGAAAAGAAAAGAAACCAATAAAAATGCAGAAGGTGAAAAATAGTATGATCTAATCTGCATTCAGACTCCATTAGCTCTTTCTTTTAAGGTAGATAGCATTATTCATCATGAATCCTTAGAAATTTTCTTGGATCATCGTATTGCTAAGAATAGCTAAGTTATTCATAGTAGAACATCATATAATATTGCTCTTATTGTGTACAATGTTCTCTTGATTCTCCTCATTTCACTTTGTATCAGTTCATATAAGTCTTTCCAGGTTTTTCTGAAAGCATCCTGCTCATTATTTCTTATAGCATGATATTATTCCATCACAATCATATATAACAACTTTTTCAACCATTTCCAAAATGATGAACATCCCCTCAATATCCAATTCTTTACCACCAAAAAAAAAAAAGAGCAGCTATAAATACTTTTGGAGAAAGAGGTCTCTTTCCCTTTTTTAAAATGTCTTTAGGATACAGACATAGTAATGATTTACTGAATCAAATGATATGCAGAGTAAATATGATTTTAAAAATTACTAAGGAAAAACAATAGTTTAATATTTTCTCCTCCCTTTTGAAAAAAGTAGAGTAATTGTTTTTATTTTATGTCATATACTTTTCCCAATATATCCTTGCCCCTCCCCCTTCCTAGAAAGAAATTCCCTTTCCTATAGAGAAACTCTTTATATAATAAAAAAAGAAAGTTCAACTGAATTGACACATCTACTAAGTCCAATTCTATATGCAAAGTTCTGTACCCATAGTCTTCTTTCCACTATAAAGAGGCATCTCCTTAATTAAAAGATAAGAGATTGATTGACTGAATCCAACACAAAATACAAAGCAGTAATGAATTCAACAAGTACAAAGAAAACACTTTTCCATAAAGATCTCAAATTTAAAGGGGGTCATTCAACCTGACACACAGGAATAGATTTCATATGCCTTGGATATTTATTACAATAATACCTCAGTAAGATTCAATACAAAACAGATCCCCTTCAGCCTCCATCCTAAGAGGGATCATTTCTCAAGGAACACCAGCCCCATTGACTAAGGCAGCCTGGTAGTGTAGAGTTAAATTCAGGCCCCAGTATTGACCATATGCCAGGCAACACGGCATAGAGTGCTGGACATTGAGTCAACAGGATTTGGATTGGTACCCAACCTCTGATGCTTATCCTCAAACCATTTAAACTCAACTAAGACTGAGGTATCCATCAACTGTGAAATGTGTCAGTGGAAGGTGGTCCCACAAAGTTGAAATCCCAGATACTTGATATATCAACCTACTGCCAATGAAATATCCAAAGAGAGTTACGTGGGGCAGCTAGGTGGTTCAGTAGATAGAGCACTGGCCCTGAAGTCAGGAGGACCTGGGTTCAAATTTGGCCTCAGACCAAACACTTGACACTTACTAGCTGTGTGACCCTGGATAAGTCACTTAACCCCAATTGTCCCAAAATAATAAAAAAAAAACCAAAGAGAGTTACCTGAAATACTAGTGGTGGCTTGTCCATCAGGTGTTCAAGCTAAGGCAGCTTGAGCTGAAGCAACCAGTTTGGGACCCTGAATGCAAAGAAATCACAGATTGGTGAGAAAGAGATTTCAGAGAGCCCAAGCCTAAGGTCCCTGAAAGGAGGCTCTTTGAGTTATTATCCACTGCCCTTGAATACACAAAACCATCCCTATCAAAGGACAAGGGAAGATATTTGTGCATAAACATCCTTGAATGTTAGATTTCTGCTCAAGGAAAAGATGCCTATCTGTATATTTATCTGGTTTTGAAGCTATAGGAAAGATTATTTTATGAAAGTAGACTTCTTTGTTGGGCCCTAGATGGTAGCAAAACCTGGAGGAGCAGGTAGATGTTAAAGAGAGAAGCAGTGAATTCTTCTCCCTCAAGGTCTTTAAGTGAAGCCTGGATGACAAAGTGTCATGTAGGGAAGAGAGAGAATTCTGGGGTAAGGGTTAGAATCCATCAGAGGTCTTTAATTTGTTTAATAATGGCAATTGTTTTTAACATGATTGGTTTCCTTGACACTCGTGTGTATTTAATTTTCTGTAGTATAAAAACATTATTCTGACAAAGGGACCATAGGTTTCAACAGGCTGCCAAAGAGGTCCATGAAACAAAAAAGGTTAAGAAGCCCTGGCCTAGATGGTCTCTGAGGTCCTTTCCATCCGTAAGATTCCATGTTCAGTGATTGCTTGAAAATGGGGCTGTTTCACTACCTGTGCACAAGCATTTAGATTTGGCTGGGTTATAGATTGGTCCTTTTCAAAAAAATGGCCAGCTAATGATTTTTATTCAACCTGACACAGAGGAGACCAGGGAGATAACCATTTGACAAGTGAAAGAAAACTACTAATGCACAACAAAAACCCAACATTCAATGGACAAATGGAAATATTTTAGTCAAGGGGGGAAAGGGAATAGCCTCTTGCTTTTAAGAATGACCAGTGATGACCTTTTAGGAAACTAAGGCAGGAAACCAAAGTCCTCCCGGCTAAGCCTCCATTTGAAACATCACCAAGGATTCCCAAGGTAGATGCATTAAAAGAAAAAAGAGGTCCATACATCTGTAGCAAAGCAGACTTCCTGGTTGGCTTCTTTGCAGCACTTGTCCACGAATGCGGTGAAATCAGTAATTACACCCTTGAGTTGGTCATCAGTGATCTTGGGCTTATGTTTTATGAGTTCAACGAGTACACTGGAATGAAAAAAAAATACAGAAATGCCCGTGAAATGCAAGGAGCAACCAGGGTGGCCGACCATGCCTCATCAGCCCTCAGTTCTAGATCAGAAATCAGAGGGTAAAAAATGACACTGTAGCCTGAAGTTTGGAGTAAAGATGATCCTGTTGAAGGCATCAGGACCTCCTTTTCCTGCCTTCAACTTCAGAGATCCTAGACATCTTACCATAAGCTTCATCATATGCACTTTGGAAATCTTAAAGCACTATATAAATACTAGTAGCTATCATTGCTATTGAATACTTTTCAGTTAGAACCATTTGCCCCACAAGTTTCTTCTGAGTGACTTGCACTTGAATCACTTTCTAACTATTTTTCCCTAACAGATTCTTACCCCAAAACAGAAAGGTTTACTCATGTTGTCAGTAGAATGTCTTTCTCACTCTCAAAGAAGTAAATAAGTTTGAGGAAAGCAGGATGCTTTCCAAATGCTCCTGACCTTTGCTTCTTGTTCTGTTTCTCCTCTTCAGGAAGTGTGCACAGGTCAGCGTGGAAGGTGAATGTGTCTGCAGAAAATGGCTTGGGTTCATATGTCTCATCAACTCCCAAGGCAGTGAAGCAGGGCCTGCGGTGCACCAAGGATTCTGTGCAGCATTTGGTGATTCTCTCACTCACTGGGGTCTTCTCATGAAGGCGACACAGGTTGTCAATTACAAAAGCCAGCTAAAGCAAAAGGAAAAAAATGGGTGAATTCACCAAATGGGTAGGGTGAACATATTAGTATCTCACAGACGAAATTAAACTGCTATATTGAAGTCTGCCCTTACTCATTGCCTCTGTCTAATTGAATTTTTAAGCTTCAGTTCCAGGAGTAATTAAAAGCTTCTCAAAATGTTAAGGTTTTTGAAAATAAAACACTTAAGGGGTTTTGATTTGGGATTTTTAGGTGCTCTACTTAAGAGGAGGAGTAACCAACATTTATAGAGGGTACTCCTCTGCCACAGGTTTTTTTATTGGCCTCTCAAGGTAAAAACTCCCAACAATAGTATTGAAGTAGAAAAGAAAAGAAAAAAACTCACGTAGCTCTCGGAACAGCTTATTTTCTCTCGGTCACCGAGCTTACAGCATTTAGAGCCAACCTCTGCTAATTTATGTGCAATGTTGAGCAATGTTGGGGTTGACACTTGAGGTGCTTTCTTGGTGTAACGGACCAGCAATCTATAATTACAATGTTCCAGATGTTTGTAGTCAGTCAAAGAATCACTCTTTAGTAAAATAATAATAATGATGATAATAATAGCATTAAAAACATGCTAAGCAACAAACATCTACTCAGAGTCAGTTTGACATCATTAAACTGAGCATCCCTGGCAGTCAATATGGCCCTTCCCTTTTTCTCCCTCATTAGGCCTCTCCTGTCACGGCCTCCACCACTCATCCATTCTTCCCAATACCATTTTTTACGTAGTGGTGACAGGGACATTTTCTGAGGCTTCATTGATCCCCTCAATGATGTTCACATTTTCAATGATGGAAGTTTCCCAAATATCCCAATTTTCCCCAGTATTAATCTGTCACACATGGGTCTTTCTTAAACATTGTACTTACGTAACTCTACCACCTCTTGGTACTCTACAAGTTTATGATCCATTACAAAGAGTAATCCAATCATTTATTTGTCCTGAATCATTTTGTTTACATTTCAAATGGGGTCCCAACCCTCATGTTTGCCTGAAGGAGTCTGGCATTCCCTGCTCTGTTGCGTCCTTCCATAGTTTTTTTAGCATTGGATCATATCACATTTAAAACTTCAGCTTTCCATGCCGAAGAATTTTATTTAGTTCAACACTGGACCACAGATTGAGAACTGGAAAGGTTCTTGGAGGCCACTGAGTCCAACATCCTCATCTTGCAGAGAAGGAAACTGAGTCCTAGTGACTTGCCCAAGAATAGATAGCTAGCAAGTGCCAGAGTCAGGTCAGAACCCAGTATCAAACTCAGGTTGTGCTGACTCCAAGCCCAGTGCTCTCTTCACTGCCCCATGCCCCCAGTCTATGAGTAGTAGCAAACCAGTAGACAGCCCAAGTACTGCCCTTACAACCCCAAATTATTAAAAGGACCACAGGCTTACATAGCACTTTGAAAGGGAAAGTTGAAGTTTTTGTGTTTTATGGCCTTTTATAAGAGACTGCTTTTTTTTCCTGCTAGGCCATCTCTAGTTATCTTGATCTATGTCTGGTCACTGGACACAGATGGCTCTGGAGAATAAAGTGAGGCTGGTGACTTTGAACAACCCTGCCTCACTTAAATCCAATTCGTTTGCAAGGCATGGCATCATCTTCCTGACGCCATGGTCCTCTTCAAGAACAAAGGACAAACCACAACCATAACCTTCCATCATATTAAACCTTAAATATCAAAAACTGTTGAAGCAGAAAGGTCCTACTTACGCATTTTCAAAACCATATTCTCCAACTTTTTCAAAAAGATCACAATTTTCCTTGACTAAACGGTTGCTATCATCGATAACAGTTTTCCAGTGTTCAGCCTAGAAGAGAATAAAATGGTACTTGTAGCATATCCTCTGTGGACACATCACATATATATACCAATTTTAGAAACCAGATTAGAATTAGCCCACAGCAGTCATTCCCTCCAGCTCACTTAATTGCATGCAAAAGCATACCTAAAAGATCAAACAAGGGTTTTCAAGACTTCTATACAGGGACATTCCAATTCCATTGCCTAATGACCCAAATGCTCAGGAAAACTCGGAAATTCTTTAGTCTGGGCTAAATTGAGTCTCTCTTAAATTGCACCTCTCAGAATGCTTTTTCTCATTCTGTCTTAGTGGAAATGGAGATAAGCAAAACTTTCACCTTTCTCAAATAGCTGTTCTGGAATGACAGAGTCTCATTTGTAACCTTCCCATCTCTAGGGCAAATCTTCTTAATTCTTTTAAATACTGTTCATAACAACCTGATTTGAAAGCCCAGAAGAAGACAAGAGTCCCAAGGTAAGGTCCAATTAGCATTCATATGACTTTACTTTCTTTCCTCTTTTTCATGTACTGTGCTATCATTTCCAGATCAAGGAATCCTGAGCATATGGCATCCCAGGAGAGTAGTCTGATTTTTTTTCTTTCTCATGAGAAACCTACCACTTTGGCATAGCAAGCAGGAGGGTCAGCTGTGGCACAGCACTCCTCAAGGGTGTGTTCATAGTCCTTGGCAAGCCTTAGCAGTGTGCTGACAGCAAGCTCAGGGTGCCTTCTTCCGCTGTCATACAAATAGCTGAAGAATGAAGATCAAACACATGAGCACAGTAAGGAACAAGATCAGCCCCCAGCATTGTTCCTCTGGCCTAAGGCTCCACAAATTTTGTAAAATTACATCAAAATTTCTCAGATAAAATGTTTAGAGTTAACTTTGCCTATTGGTCTTTGTATTAATGGATTCAGCAGATGGTGTTAAATTTTCCTTTTTTTTTTTTCAAAAGTTCAGTTCTGTGCAGCCCTACTGTATAATATTACAACATATCAGTCAGTCCAGAGGACACCAGAAATACATCTCCCAGTTCCACACTTGTAGCACTTAACTCCATACTGCCTTCTACTCTTGCTTAGTGGTCACATGTCTGGATGCCTACCAACTTCTCAATTAGTCTGTACATTTCTGGAATGCTAGCATTCTATCTTACACTTCTTTGTATCCCGGACAGTGCCTTGTTCAGAACGACGAGAGTAATATGGATCTCAACACATATTTGTCCTATGAATGAGAGTGAATGAATGGGTGGATCAGTATATGGTGGGATGCATTGATGGACAAAGAAAAGCTCAGCAGACAGAGGATAATGCAAAGTTTCCCTTTCTCCCCTAATTAATGAATGGTAACTTCATCAAGCCTCAAGGCCACATAGTAGGTAGTTTCAGGGCTAAAGGGGGACTTTGCAGTGCTTTGTACTCCTCCAACCAGCACATGTCCAAAACTATCTCCAAATTCCCAGATATCTGTCCTTTCTGTGCCAAGCATGGCAATTATGACTTCCTGCCATCATTGGTCTCTTCTTGAGATTGAAAGAAAGAGAGTATGATGTATGGAGACAAAGATGAGGTACAACCAAGCTGAAGTCCCAGAGCCATTGGCCTGGATCCCGTGGCTAAGTACAGCAGAAGGCATGAAGAAGAACTTTCTCTCTATTTCTGCCTAAAACACTTGGGAGAGGAAAAGGCAAGGAGTAGCCAATAGCTCTGCAACTGTGAAGCAAGTAGAGTATCAGGTGAATGGTATTAAGCATATGAAAGGAACACAAGAATAAGATGAAAAGTTGAATTACTTGGCTAAGTAGAGATCTTTTGCTTCTTTGTAGTTTTGGCAGGCATCCTTGGTTTCTACGTATTCAGCAAGGAAGTTAGGGAGGTCAGCAGGAATGTCATCATTCTCCAGATCAGCAATGCACTGGCTCTTCTCAATTATAGGCTTCTCACAGCATTTTCCGAGTTTGGAGGAGATTGCATCCTTGTTGCTACAAATGTACTCAGAAAGAGCCACCTACAAGCCATGAGATAGAAGCAGGTCAACACAGGGCTCAATAGTCTAAGGTTCTAGGCACTCCAATCCAATCTGCCTTTCCCTTCCAGAATGCCCTTAGATCCTCCTTATTGTTAACAAACTGTTCTTCACTTGAGCTCCTTCCTCTGAAGCTCCTTCCATATCCTTGCAGGCTTGGCAAGCTGACCTTGTCCTGGAGACATTTCATCCCTGCCCAAGCTCTTCAGAATGGAATGTTCCTTCTCTCATTCTTTACATCTGTTCCCTACACACACACACACACACACACACACACACTTGGCCAAGAGAGAATGGGGAGAGGGGATTCCTTTCCCCCTCACTGCCACTTCATGGCCCTTACCCTACCACCTACATTCTCTGTCTTCCTTTAAAGTTCTACCCAACCAGATGTATCACCCTGTCCAGACTCTACTGGGTTTTATCAACTTCCCCTGGTTCATTCTCCCTCTTTTCTCCTGCACTTCAATACTTGGTTGCAGCTCAAGTCTCTCCTCAGTCCTATACATCTTCCACTTGGCTGATTTTTCCAAGGTTTAGGTCTAAACATGTCACTCTCCTATTTAGTGAACTCAATGGGTCCTTAGTACCTCCAGGATCAAACATAACTTCTCTGTTTGATATCCAAACTGCTCCATAGCCTGTCCGCTTCCTACCTTGCTGGTCCTCTTACCCCTTACTCCATTCCATAAGCTCTCCAATCTAGGGACCCTGGTCTACTTTGCACTGTCTGTCCCCCATGCCTCAATGCTCTGTCCCTCTCGCCTTTGCATCTTAGACTCCCTGGCTATTTTAAGATAGATGAAGAGGTCTTCCAGATGTAAGAGCTTTCCCTCCTCAGATTACCTCCCCTGTACTTTATGTATATCTTCATATTCATTATGTATTTGCATGTGGTCTCCTCCCAGCAGAATGCAAGCTTTTTGAGAACAAGGACTATTGCTGTCTTTCTTAGCATCCCCAAAGTAAATAGCACAGTGTCTGGCACATAGGAGGTGCTTGATAAATGCTTATTGACTGTCTGACCAACTGACTTGCAGCAATATTTACCTTAGCCTCAATTAGTGTTTTTTTTTGTCCAAGATGGCAACAAAAATAATAATAATGATAATATAAAATTAATTTTGTTAAGGGAAGTAATAGAGAGAGTTTGAAGGTGCTAAAAACCATGGAGTCAGAGGGAGTAGGAAAATTTCTTAAAACAGGGAATTGGGGGGAAGCAATAAGAACACTAGGAAGAAACCTTGTCTACTATATTTCACCATCTTGCTAATGAACTCCCTTATTTTATACAGCAGCAAGTAATTAAGTGCCTTCCACTTGTAAGGTGCTATGCTACACCCCTAGGAATTCAAAGGCAAAAAGTGCTTATCCTCTAACAGCTCATATTCTATCCAGGAAGATAATAAATATATACATAAGTTTTATAGAAGTATATACAAGTCGTCATGTGGTAATTTTCTGCTGGAAGAAATGAGAGGCTGAGGAGATTAGAAAAGGCTTCCTATAGAAAGGGATACAAGCTTAGCCTACTACCTGGCATACAGTAGGTGCTTAATAATGCCAGTTGACTGACTGGCTGCCAGAATAAGCTGAGGTTTGAAAGAAACTACAGATTCAAATTTATTCATTATCATCCCTGTGATTCTAAATTTATTAAATTTGTGTAAAAAAAATCCTCAGACAAGCACATTATACAGAAGCTTATATAACAACAATATGGATAAATAACAATAAATATTTACCCTATCATCAGCACACTCCAATAGGTCACCATGGCAACATTCT
This sequence comes from Vombatus ursinus, assembly GCF_900497805.2. NCBI lineage: Eukaryota > Metazoa > Chordata > Mammalia > Diprotodontia > Vombatidae > Vombatus > Vombatus ursinus. Next base: position 6,749,046 of record NW_020950239.1, on the reverse strand, counting down.
TTATGAATCTTGCCAAGATCATCCACTATTTTATGAAGTTCAGCAAATTCAATCTTGGGGAATTTCTGACTTAGCCAACCTACGAGCCTAGGAAGAAAATCCACAAGAGGTAAATTATTAGAACTTAAAACTTCCATGAAAATTTCCTGGAAATCATTTTTTAAATTGCTATGAAATTCTTGAATGAGTTGACACACAGAAAGTATTTGGGAGGTACAGTCAAATATGACATCAATGTTGACTCTGAACCATCATCACAAACACCATCACTACCTAAGCTTGGAGCGAGGAACATGAGTTCAAATCTGGCCTCAAATCCATCTAGCTATGTGACTCTAGGCAAATCACTTAACCCCTATCTGCCTCAATTTCTTCATCTGCAAAATGGGAATAATAATAATAATAGCATCTACCTTCCAGTCCAGCTGCTGAGGATAATATTTGTCAAAAGACTTTGAAAACCTAAAAGCATAATATACATGCTAGCTATTATTTATTGTCCTCAATGCCAGCATAATCACTTACGAGTCACTCTGAGTTTATGATCAGTAAAGAAGAACAGGGTGGTTAACCATTTAGTCCTTCAATATAATTAATCATAGAGCTAAGAGAGGTCTTCTGACACTAGCCATTCTGTGACCCTTCCAGGCCATCCTGCACCAAAACCTGTTAAACGATGTTTGATGTTCCTCTGACTTCTAAGGACCTCCAGCAGCAGAGAATCCTGAGTTTTGAGTCTCTCACAATAGTACTTAAGCATCCAGATACATACATTAACCTATATTGAGAACAGAACTTGATCAGAAAAAAAAAAAAATCCTTGTGTTCTATTGTCTTCATTCAACTACAGGAAATAATTGCATGGAATGCTTATTGAAGAGGTTGACTGGTCTCCTTAAGGAGGAAACTATTTCCAGGTCTCACAAGAGGGAGAGTTAAGCAGGGGAGGACACAGAGGTTGGGGTGGGTGAGAGTAGAAAAAGGTCCCTTCCTCTGACTGAACTGGTGCATGCTGACTTAGCAGATGACTTTGATAAAGCACCTTACAATTACAAAGCACTTCCATATACAAATATTTCATCTGAGCCCCACAATCCAAAGTAATGTGGCTAGGGTGATATCTGTTTTACAGATGAGGACACTAAAGAGGCAGAGTGGTTTTCCCAAGGCCCCAAAGCTAACAAGCTGCAGAGGCAGGGACCATAACCACATGGTGTTTTTTAATGTTCTATTTCATTAGAACCTTAACAATCATAAACACAAATAAACTTTATACAAGGAAAGATTATATGTTTAAAAAAACCTGTGAGCTTCTGGTACACAATCTGTTTTCAAAGTCATATACTCACATATATATGAGCATATACATATGTTATATGTGTATGTGAGAGACTCTGGCCAAGTCACTCAACCTTTCACTTTTCTAGTCAACTCTCTAAGATTAGAAGTTGCAGATAAGGTGCCAGTCTACATTAGCCAAGGAAGTTTCCTTATCTGAGAGTTCTTCATACCAATGAAATCGCTGGCCCACTCTTCCTATCCCTATATATGCACTTAACAAGAAAGATACACAAACAAATATTGTTCTGTTTGTGTTCCCTCCTGCATTTTGCTTTCTTCTGTGTATTTATTCTAAATGTTTAAATGATGCTTTTTTGCATCTCTGTCGCTACCCACTAATTTACCCCTTCCCTGTTATAAATATGTATATACAGTAGCTCAGAAAAACAAGGCAATGTACTGGCCGTGTCAGAGAACATATATTTCATTGTGCACCTCCACTGCATCACCTGTCTGCCAAGAACTTGCATCAGTAGTGATTTGAAGTCACTATTACTCTAAGAAAGCAAAGGCTTCTGGGACATTTTGTCTTCTTTTTAGTGCTATTAATAAATGTGGCAAGTATTTGCACTCCAAACTTTTCAACAGGACCTGCAAATGTTTATCTTCAGACTCAGAGTTTCAGAACATGGTTTTTAATCTTCCCCTGCTGCCTTGGATACCTCCTTCATGCAGACAATGCCTCTAGCTGATAGCCCACTTCCTCCTCTTGCCATATTGGTAAGTGTTTGTTTGTTTTTTTGGTTTTTTGGTTGTTTTTTTTTTTTTTGGTTAGGCAATGGGGTTAAGTGACTTGCCCAGGGTCACACAGATAGTAAGTGTTATGCGTCTCGGTCCGAATTTGAACTCAGGTCCTCCTGAATCCAGGGCCGGTGCTCTATCCCACTGAGCCACGTAGCTGCCCCACCATATTGGTAAGTGGATCAGGCCTCTTACTCTTACCAACTACAGTACTTGGATAATCAACCTGACATTTCTGGTGTAACATCATGTTATCATAGTTCTGGTGGCACAAAGAACTCCTAGTGAAAACTCCCTATACCAATGCAACTCATCTATAATTTTAAAATCTTAACTATGTTGGCCACTGAAAGGTAAAGTGATATGCCCATAGTTAAATAATGATTATGTATCAGATAGGACTTAAACCCAGGTCATTCTGACTCAGAGGACAACACTCTATACACTCTGCCATACTTCCTTTCCATTAATTTTTGGGAAGAGGAAGGATTTTCCGATCGTTAGTATTAACAGCGGCCTTCATTACCATATTTTTGTGGTCTTAGAAGGCATTAGTCACATCTATCACTCTTTTTGCAAATTCTAAGCAATTAATAAACATGGTTACCTAGAGATTCTATGGGGTACTTTGGGGACCCCTCTACAGCAAAGTGCTTTGGGCAGTCAAACCCAAGGTGGATGAGTACTTTTCCAATGAAAAGAGAATCAGGGGACAGCTAGGTGGTGCAGTGGATAAACTCCACCCTTGGAGTCAGGAGGACCTGAGTCCAAATCCAGCCTCAGACACATTGACACTAGCTTTGTGACCCTGGGCAAGTCACTTAACCCTGATTACCTCACCAAAAAGGCAGAAAGAGAGAGAGAGAGAATCACAGCTTAGCTGGGCTAAACGAGGCTACATTGTGAGTCAAAGTGGTAGATAGAAGGTTAGAGAGAACCAGACCCCCTCACCAATATGACAGGAGGAGGAATTGAAGCATCAATCTGTATCAAGCAGGGATGAAGTGAGAGTGGATTTGTGGGGAAACCCCTCCCGAAAAGCCGCTTTAATACTCCAAGTTAAAGAATAAACCTTTTCCAGACCTTACTTATAAAACTGGAATGGAAATGCCTGCCACTTTTATTGCAAGGACTAAATAGGAAATGTTCAATTCTTGAGAATTTTGTTGATTCTGTATCTTTTTTATTGATCCTATTGCCAGATTACTGATTTTGTCCTGTAACTGCCTAAATTATGGTTCTTTGAACTGAGTGCAGAAATACACTAACATGAATGAGTTAAGTTTAGAAATCCAGTTCTGTTAGTCATTGTTCTATTATTGCCTCAAGGATTTCTGCTGTCCTTGAGGAATGACCATGGACACAAGGCAGGCTTTCCTTCAAAGATGTCTGATTTACTATCCAAAGAAGTCTGGACCACTATTTTTTAACATTGAAAATGGACTCGACCTATGAAATTTTCTCAGTCTCAGAAAAGAAGAAAGGAGCTATTGCTTGCCCCTCATTTCCAACTTCCAACCAATCAAATTGTTGCCTGAGCTTCAGCTATGTAACCAATTATGTTGTCCTCAACCCCAGGATGTCACCTACTCTGTTCTATACTTTGTTCTGTGCTTATAAAAAAGAGTTGCATATTCAATTCTTTGTCTTTTGGCTAATTGAGGCTATCATTAGACCCATTCTACTAACAGGTAATACCCTGATAATAAAATGTTGTCTTGCTTGGAGCAAGTACCTTGGTTTACCTTTCTGTTGAATTGCACTTGTGACAATTTTTTTACTTTTTGGAAATGATGAAATTAACAACAAAAAGTCTTGGGAGCTAGAGATATTGGAATCCCAGGCCTTTGTCCATCTTTGATTCTACAACAAATACAATGGTTTTTAAACAATTGGAACTTTAGAGACTTACCCAGCCTTGACAGCTCTCTCTCCAAACTTGTCTAAACTGGAGCATCGGAATCTCTGTTTTGCACCTTCAGCTAATACTTTATGTCTTAAAAGAGGGAGCTGTAGAAAAAAGAAATCACTTTTTTCGAAAATAATTTCCACATTTTCATTAATATGAAAAATAAATTCCCCACAAAGTCCTCACAAACTAATTCTACATTTTCTTCAAAATTTAAGGAGTTTAACCTGAGTTCCATGAATGAGAGACATAGAGACAGAGAGAAAGAGACAGAGACAGAGATTTATTGATAGGTGTATTTCAATATTATTAGTTTCCTTTGTAATCCTATATATTTCCTTTTATGCATTGAAAGACGTGAATCTGAGAAGGGCCCATAAGCTTCACTAGACTGCCCATGACACAAAAAATGTTAAAAGACCCTGCTTTATATGAAGATAGCATTGCTTATGCACCAATAGTCAGTTTTGCACTTGGGCTTCTTTTCTCAGTAGTGGTGATAGATTTTTTTGACTAAGCCCTTAATGATCACTTTCCTGGTGCTTCTTATGACCAAGGTGACACAATTTGAAGAGAGTTGTTCAGATTTAGGAATTGTCAATGATAATCTCACCAGTATGTAATACATTATAAGATCCAAGAGGACAGAGGATATTTTGAGTTTTCTCTTGGTGTTGGTAGGAACTTAATGGGAGTTAATAGGAGATTGATAATTGCTTGTTGGGTTGGAATTGAAGCTAGGACCTTCATTTCTATTAAAATAATGTGTGAATCATCAAGTCAATCAGCCACAAGCACAGTGATCAATTAATTGAATGTTTAATCTCCCTGGGCCTCAGTTTCCTCACCTGTGATGAAATTAGTAAATATAAGAATCTCCAAGGTCCCTCCCAGCTCTCAATCTGTGCTCTTATATTCAATATAATATCTTTAATATTCTCTGTCCTGATAGAAGAAGCTATATATCTTTGCTAAGTAGGATATGCTCTCCACATTTGGAAAATTGTATAGTATATGTTGTTCTCAAAGAGAGTTTCAAAAGTATTTAAGAAATTTTTTTCAATAGCTATCAAAGTTAAATTGCTTATTTACTAACTAGCATTAGACTTGGGAATACAGTAAAAATGTATAGGATTTGAATGGAATACGAAAGGAGTTCACATTCAAAACATCTCCTTTACTGGCTTACTGTGAACCTAAAATTTCACTATTCACTACAAATTCACGCCTTGAAGTTAAGGAACTGTATCTCTTAGAATCCTCTTTTTAAAGGAAAACACTATTAGGATAACAAAATTCAAGTATTAAGAATTGAATGTGAATTACTTTACAAGATTATTTTTCAGAGAAGATATCTGGCTGAGAGTATGGTGACAAAGAGGTAGGGAAGAGGACAGGGTATATTTTGATAGGGAAGGAGCCTTTTGGGGGAGGCTGGACTTGGGAATGTTAACTGCAGTGGGATACTTTGCACAGTGAAGAGTCAGTATATAAATAATTATATATAAATAAATATATTACATATAAATATGTATTTATATATAAATAAACAAACTATAAATAAAATATTAATATAAATGATAAAATAATATACTAATATAAAAATAATATAATATAATATAAATAAAAAATAAGTAAATAAATATATATAAATACCTCCTGGGGCATGGTAAAGAGCCTAAAGGAACCAAGAAGACAAACTTCACCTGCTTTCCAATTTTCTTTAGGGCCAACAATGTCATCAAGAAGCTAGGTAGCCCAGTGAATAGAGTACTAAGCTTAGAATCTGGAAGACTCATCTTCATGAGTTCAAATCTGACACTTACTAACTCTGTGAACCTAGGCAAGGCACGATAAGTGCCTGTTTGCCTCAGTTTCCTCATCTATAAAATGAGCTGGAGAAGGAAATGGCAAACCACTCCAGTACCTTTGCCAAGGAAACCCCAAATGGAGTAACAAAGAGTCAGCCATGACTGAAAAAAACTAGACAACAACAAAATTATGTTGTCAACTCCATCTTTAGCCCTACTTAATGTTCCCACTATCATCTGTCAGCAAAATTCACTCTTCTACCTACAGTAGAGTCTGTCCACTCCAAATTATTCCACAAATATAAATTCACATGCTTGCACACGTACATGCGTGCGCACACACACACAAACACAAACACACACACATGCACACACAATACTAACACCAGGATGCAGAAAGTTCTCAATAGCATTATCACAAATAACGGAATGATTCAGGGGACTGGAAAGTTTAAGCAATACAGAGGCAGACTCTATCACCCTACCCTTCACGGAAGTGAGGACAGTACTGAAGAAGAACAAAGGAAGGATCATGTATTTAGATCTGGAAAGAGCACGAAATACCACCCCCTCAGATTACAGATTAGAAAACTGAGGCCAGGAGAAAGGAAGTGACTTACTGAGGACCACACAGCTAGAAAGCATCTGAGATGGGACTTCAACCCAAGTGTTCCTGCTTTCACCCCTCCTCAACCCAAGGGCTTTCTCTACTGTACCACACTGCCTCTCAAGTCATGGGTCAGGACTCAGGAAGGTGCTGATGGATGATCATGGTAAGGAAGATGGGACTTCTTAGGTCCAGGTCAGAAATCCCACATTGCTATTCCCTCCCACTCCCCCCCCCTCTCTCTCTCTCTCTCTCTCTCTCTCTCTCTCTCTCTGTCTCTGTCTCTCTCTCATTCTCTCAAATACCTTTTCTTTGAGGCACGCGGCTTTGTCAGCAGCCTGGCAACATTCTTTCACTGCCGCCTTATACTGATGAGCGTAGGCAAGGAGTGCTGGGGCATAGAAGTAGGGGTGTCTTCTTGCAACTTCATACAGGTAGCTGAAATTGGCAAAGAGAACCAAGTGGTCACTTTTGAGTAGCTACAAATAACAAATGTCCTCAACCTTGTACCCACATCAACCAGAACCAGGCGATAAGTTTACTCCCTCAACTGAACCTAACTAGATTTGACTTCTGCTGAACCCTCTAATTTGGAGCTGTGATCTCATTGGCATTCTTTCAGTTCTATCTAGGAATTGGTGTGCTATATTATGCAATATAACATCTTTAACATTCTCTATTCTGATAAAGCAAGCTATACGTCTTTTCTAAGTAGGATATACTCTCCACATTTGAAAAATTACACAGTGCATATTGTTCTTACAGAGAGATTCAAAAGTATTTAAGACAGAATGTTTTGTCAATAAGTATCAAAGTTAAATTGCTTGTGTACCAACCAGCATTAGGCTTGGGAATGAAGTAAAAATGCATGGGATTTCAGGGGACTCAAAAGAAGCTCACCTTCAAAACATCTCTTTCACTGGCCTACTGTGCACTGAATATTTCACTCTTCACTACAAATTCACTCTTTGAGGTTAAGGAACTGCATCTCTTAGAATCCTCTTTTTAAAGGAAAACACAATTAGGATAACAGAATTCAATTATTAATAATTGAATGTGAAAAAAAGAATTGAATGTGAATTACTTTACAAGATTGTTTTTCAAAGAGGACACGATGAGGGTATGATGTGAAAGACATAGGGAAGAGGACAGGGTATGTTTTGGTAGTGGAGCAGTTGGCAAACCCCACCTACAAGGCCGAGGGCAAATGATGTAAAAGGCCCCTTCAGGTGAGAAGAGAAGAGACAGACCCCCTGAGAGGGCAGCAGAAGTTTCAGGGAACACCATGCGTTGGGAGTGATTCACCAAGGCCCAGCGTCTTTTTCTCAAAATTAGCTATTCCTGCTAACTCAGGACTGAATGCTGTTATTTCCCCACTGATCAAAGTGCTACAAATAGGTTCAGTTTTCTCTGAGTCTACCACCCTTAGGACCCCAAAGGTAGGTCCTGTTCGGAGCATAGGAAATGCTGAGCAGGGAAACTCCCTCTATCTCTGCAGATTGGCCACTTTTCAATAACAGTAGTCTTTGTCAAGCTGACTGGGGCACTCAGACCACAGAATTCTAGAGCTACAAAGGGGCACAAAGATCATCTGATCCAACCTCCTCGGTTCATAGATGAGGAAACTGAGGCCCAAGGAGCTTCAATGACTTGCCCTTTCCAACTTGATGGCACCGTGGATAAAGCATTGGTCCTGGATGCAGGAAAACCTGAGAAACTTAGTAGCTGTGTGACACTGGGCATGTCACATAATCTCTGTCTGCCTCAGGTGCTTCATCCATAAAATGGGAATCATACCAACATCTAAATAATTTGTTGTGGGAATCAAATAAAAGAATATTTGTAAACCCCTTAGCACACGGCCTGGCACATAGTAAGTACTTCATGAATGCTTATTCCCCTTCTCCCTCAGTCCCACACAGTTAGTGCTATGACCTGTGCCAGGGTTCTTTGGCTCCTACACTGGCCCACCAGCCCCTGCAATCACTTTCTGATTTCACTTACTATCCAATGACTCTGTTTTCATTCTCTTGGAAGTTGTGGCACAGAGTGTCAGCATTAGGGGCTTCGATTTTAGGGAGCACTGGGTGGTCATCTTTGTGACTCAGGAAACAGTGATTTCTCTCAGGTTCCTCTTTAGCGCAGCAGTCTGCCATTTCACCATACAGCTCCCGAAAATTTGGCAAACTACATAACTTATCCCCGAATAGTTGGTGCTAGGAAGGAAAAAAATAGGTGGTTAGTCACTGACCCATTTAAAGCCCTGGACATACTCGTCTTTCTCTTTTGGAAAGAACAAGACTTAGGAGACAAAAAGTTAGGAGAAGCAGCTCCCTTGACATTCTTCTGCTCCTCTCAAATTATCTGACTTTCTCTTAGTTCAGAACAATTCCTTGCATTTTTTTAATGATAAGGAACACTTCTGGACTGGTCTCTGTGTGAGAAGTCCAAGAACAAAGAGAGAAATGGCCTTCTTGATGGGACACATTACTATTGACTCTGATCTCCTATCTAAAATGAAATGAAGAGAGAAGGTCGAACTCAACCACAGGGTCGATACTCACAAGGGATTTGCCACAATTTTCCGCTGTCTCATCAGCAGCACAGCCTTTTGCGAATTCCACAACCTCACCCACTAATTTTATATGATCTTCATATGGACATTTCTGGAGGTACTGAGAAAATGTGATCAATACTCTGAAATAAAGAGTTCTTATGGTTACTGAAAGAAAAGGTGAAATTAAATATTAAAAACCCCATCATAAAGTGTTTGCTTAGGTGAAGATCCAATTGAATCTACACCACTTTCAGGTTGGCTGGAGGACCATCCACACCATGCCAACTTGGCTAGAGTACCAAGGCATCCTGAGAGAAAGACAGGGGTGGCATGTACCTCATGGATGAACCACCACCACTACCTCAACCACCACCATCACCTCCACTCACACACAGGTGGAGACAGCCCAGGACCCCGTAACCAAGAGCCCTAGGAAGAGCAGCACCCTTTTAATGACATGTTTTGCTTCTACTCTGATATCCCCACAGCCCTTATCAAGGGGATTGACCCTTGTAGAGAAGAACTATGACAGCTGTCTCTGAGGCTGCTTGCAGCCCCTACCTCTTCAGCAGCCATAGCTACTGAAGACCCAGAAAGGAAAATTCTCATCACCAAAGTCCTTGCCAAAGGACTTTCAGTATCAGAAACAGAAAATGATTTTAGCAGTAGAGATGTCATTAAAAGAGTGGTATTACCATGTACTTTGCTATTTTACCTTAAGGATTATGGGATTTTTTTCCATCTGCCTTGTAGCTGCATTCTCCTAGATGGGTTCTCCTTGAGAACAGGGACTGCTTTGCTTTTCTATTTGTGTGTACCTCCTGCTCTTAGCATAGTATTTAATGCATGCTTTTGCAGTCATTCATTCTATAAGGATCAATGGATACTATCTCTTCCTCACTGCTCTAACCAAAGGTGGGGGAAGAGAACAAGCATTTATACAGCTCCCACTATGTTCCAGGCACTGTTCTTGGCACTTTACTGATATTATCTCATTTGATCCTCACAATCTCATACAAACTTTGCTCTCAGAATCTCCAGTCACATCACTTGCTAAGGGACTGATATATTTAAAGTCGTGTTTAACCCAAAGACACTTGTATTTTAACAGTTAAACAAATGAGATCACATCTGAAGGTAGAACTCCAAGCATTAGCCAGTGAGTGAGTATTTTGTGGAGGGAGAAGAGGATCTTCCTAACCCCCAAAAATCACTCTATGTAGAAAGTAGCCAACTACGTGTAAGTCGATCACTGAGCAACTGAAGTCAATTCAATTAGGCATCTAGGACCTTAAGTCTAGAAGACTTGAGCACAAAGTCTGCCTCTGACACTGATTACATCACCAATTATTAGACTGTGACTCAGAGGATGACCTGCCTCAATTTCCTTATCTGTAAAAATAGGGATAACAATAGTATGCTCAGTTGTCATTCCTGGTAACCATGTGAAAATATGAGGTGCCTACTTCCAGCCATAAGGCCTTCATAGGGGAGATGTTGGAAAGTTCTTTAATTAGCTATTGAGCCAGAAACCATTGACAGCTAAATATGTTCCACAGGGGAGGTAGCAGAAAGAGGAGAAAGGGACCCACTATGTAAAGTACAAAGGGATTATGTCACATCAATATTAATGGAAAATATGAATTCAAATTTTCAATAATTATACTTACAGGCCTTTCACATTCTCCTCACCCAAGTCTCTATACCGTTTGGCAATCTCACTCTTAGCTAGAAGTAAAATAAACAACATTGAGATATATATCTCATGTACATATATTTAAATATATATTTTATATGTATACATATATACATATGTACATGATATATATATATATATATATATATATATATATATACACACACACACATATATATTTAAACCACCAGGTGAAGAACCACTCCTCAATCTAGGCATATTTTATACATTCATTTGACTCAAAAGATGATGCCTCTGCCAGCACAGACAAATCTTTGTAGAATAGTCAGGCTCAATTCAGTATAACACCTGGGGAATTGTTGATTGGCACAGATGCTTCTTTTGAACTTTGCTGTTTCTTTATTTTTTCTTCAAATCTAAGGGAGGATTTTTGTTGTTTATTTAGTCATTTTCAGTCATGTCCAATTTTTTATGACCCTTCTTGGGTTTTGTTTTTGGGGGGGGTTTGGCAAAGATATTGAAGTGGATTTCCATTTCCTTCTCCAGCTCATTTTGCAAATGAGGAAACTGAGGCAAACAGGATTAAGTGACTTGCCCAAGGTCACACAAACTAAAAAGTAACTGAAGCCAGACTTGAACTCAGGTCTTCCTGACTCCAGGCCCAGCACTCTATTCACCTAGCTGCCAAGATAGGATTAGTTCTTTTATACCTCCCTCAGAGGAGTGATGAGAGGTCTGTCTGAAATGCAAGTGCAATAAACCCAAACCCTAATTATAAAATTTATCTAATGGTTCTAGATTTCTGTATGCTGAGGCAGAGCTGATGATGTCATAGCTGAGGAGGTGGGAGGAATAAGTTCCCTTTCTTTTTTTGGGATTGTACAACTTTAAGAAGTCATGGTAGCTATATTTTCTCCATCTGAAAAAGGTTACAAAAACTATCCTGTCTAACTCATTGACAATATTAGACAGACTGATGACTTCTTTGACACTATATAGATACAATCATCTTCATGAATATTTTTCACCTCTGAAGGAAAATATACACGATGGGACTACAAATCCCCAAAGATTCAATCTTCAGCCTCGATTTCTCATTAAAAGAGACCATGAATAGAAAGACTCTTACGTGCATCTCGACGGACGATTTCCCTGGAATGAACAGAGCTGAAGAGGAAAATAAGGGAAATGAAGGTGACCCACTTCATCTTGTCAACAGTTTAGGGGGACTGGTGGAGGAAAGAAGGTAGGATATTGAGAGGAGAAATGGATTAATATACCTTTTTTAAACAATAATTGTAGATTATTAACTTTGCATTTCATTTCCTCCCACGGATTTCAAAATTCAGACTATTCTTGCCAAAACTTTGTTTGCCCAAATGCCTTGCACATGTTTGCCATGTGGAACTCTCTTCTCAAAAAGACCTTGTAAATTCATTAAACTTATGTAAAATACCTTATCAAATTATAAACAAGGATCTAAAATATTTGTACCTTTTATTCAGTACCTTGTCCTTTATCCTAGATTCCCATTTGGACATTTTAGTTGTGATAGTTGTAAAATTTTAACCAACCTGGGAGCTAGGCTTGGAGAGCTGCATGAACAGTGGCCCTAAGTTCAGAAATGTGCCTTGGCAAACCATTTGCACTGCTGAACTTACCTTATGGCAATGAGGGTCTGGAAAAATTTACTAAATTAAAAGAATTAGAGGTTTCCATTTCATTCATTCCTACCTTTACTCAGGAAGTATTGAAGGCTGAAAAGTTCCCATATGGCCCAGAATGCAACAAATGGAGACAGTGATATCTAAAACATCTAGAGTACAGCTAGATGTCCAAGAACTTCACATCATCAATCTCAGGCCTGACCTTCAAAAGCTATTGCCCTTTCTGAAGCTCACTTTATTTCTTTTATTTGACTTTATCTGTGATTCTTAGAAATTATGGTAGAAAATAATTGAAGTGATTTGTAGGAATAATGATCTTGGAAACAGTGAGGTACAAATCAAAATCTTAAAACCACATGACCAGGTGGCACGTTCCGTAATGCTGAAAATGCTGAGATACCCCTCATCAGACTGAAGCAACCTGAGTATTCATGGGAGACTCAGGAACACAGGTAGGGATGGACACTGAGCTCATATTTTCGAGAAGTTGTGGATGGATATAGGCTAGAGAGGAAGGGGAGGAGGAAGAGAGTAAGAGAAGGAGAGATAGGGAAAAGGAAGAAATGAGAAGGAGGAGCAAAGAAAGAGTAGAAGAAACAAACGAACGGACAATTCAATCAGCATCATCAGTCTAATTATTCTGCCTAAACAAGGATATGTTTCTAGTAAATTTCTCTTTCAAAAAGAAAAAAAAAAGTTATCCTTTCCCCACATACTCTTACACCCCCAAGGAAAATATCATTCGTTTTTAAGACAATTGCTAATTCTAGCAGACTTTCACTCCCCAAGGAGTTTAGATTCACCCTGAGAGACCTAATCACAGAGTCCCAGAACCTGAGCCCAGACGCTACCTAGTCTAATTTGTATCTGACTAAGAATATCATCTATGACATCACAGACAAGTGGTCATCTAGCCCCTGCTTAAAGACCTCTGATTAGAGGGGAACCACTATCTTCCAAGTTAATCCATTTCACTTTCAGATAGTTCGAATTTTTAGGAAGTTTTCCTTTTCCATGAGCATAAACCTATCTTTCTGAATTTCCATCCTCTCTTCCTATTTAGAGCCATGGATGCTAAACATAATAAAATGACTCCTCCATCAGCATGAAAACCCTTCAAAGACTTGTAGTTGCTATCACTACCTTCATAAGTCTTCTCTTTCCCAATTTCTTCAGTCAATTCCCTCATCATCATTGTTGCCCTCTTTCGGAAGGGTTCTCACTTTCCTGGTGTAGAGAAAAGAGCACTGGACCTGAAGTCAGGAAGTTCTGGGTTTGAATCTCACCCCACCACACATTAGCTGTCTACTCTACGGCATAGGCATTGAAGTTGTCTGAGACTTAGTTTCCTTTTCTGCAAAATGGGAATAATAAGACCTATTGCACCTATCTTAAGTGATTGTGATATCAAATGACAATTTATGTATGGTACTTTGCAAACATTGAAATATGATATAAATGTCAGTTATTATGTTTGATACTATTATTGTAAAGGTTCTTCCTAAAATATGGTCTCAGAATGAAACAGAGAGGTCCAGATGTCAACTGAGGGGAGCAAAGTACAATGAAACCATGACCTCCCTCATTCTGGATATTGCACCTCTCAACGGAGCGTAAGAGAGCAGTAGCTTTTTTCGCTGGCATATTACATTGTCAGCTCAATTCGACATCAGAAAGTAATTGATTGTATTAGTGGCAATGACATTAAAGAAGAAGTATTACCATCTGCTTTTCTGTTGTATCCTAAGAGCCATGGGATCTTCCCATCTGATTTCCAGATGAAACCTTTTATATGTGTTGTCTCCCTCATTAGAATGTGAACCCTTTGAATGCTTTTCCATTCGTATTTCCTTGCTTTGCACATAGTAAACATTTCCTAAGAGCTTCATTCATTCATCCAATTGAGTTTAGAGCTCACTGAACATCCCAGGTATTTATCTGAATGAACTTCTGTCTAACCACCCCACCCCACCATCCTATATTTATGAACCTGTTTTTTCTTTAACCCAAGAGAACAGTTTTCTATCAGTCCATGTTAAATATCATCTTGTGAGATTCAACCTATCATTCATGCCTGCCAAGTTGATTGTGGAACCTGACTGTCATCCAAGATATGAGTTCCCTATCTCAGCTTCACATCATCTGAAATTTCATGAGAGTCTCTTCTATGGTTTTAGCTAAGCTGTTGATAAAAATGTTGAATAGTACAGGACCAAGGACAGATCCCTGGGACACTCCTCTGCAAGACCTCCTTTGAAGTTGACATTGATTCTTTTGGTCTGGTCATTCAACCAGTTCTGATTCCACCTAGCCTACATTTCTTTAATCTGTCCACAAGAGTAGTATGAGAGACTTTGTCCAAAGCTTTGCTGAATAGAAAACGTGTAGCCCTCTGAAATATTTAGTTGTCTGTTGCAGTTACATGAAGATAGACTTTTTGAGAATGATGATGATGATGATGATGATCACTAGCATAACTTAAGGTTTACAAAGCACTTATAATTATTCTTCCATTTTATCTTCACAGTAGTCCTGGCAAGCAGGTGTTATTATTTGCTGAGGCTTAGAAAAGTTAATTGACTTGCCCAGGGTCACATAGCCAGTAAGTGTCTGAGAGAGAATTTGAACTCAGGTCTTCCTGACTCAAGATGTAGTGCTCTATCCACTATACCATCCACACGTATTCCATGAAAGCTGATTGCACAGGACGGAGAATAGACCATTACCTCTCAAGCAATAATATGCCTTAATGCAATAATCATAATTTCAGAGAAGAAAAAAAAATTCCAAATCTTCAGGTCTTAACAGGATACATGGAGGTGATTTTTCGGACACTTGACACTTACTTGCTATGTGACCCTGGGCAAGTCACTGAACCCCAACTACCTTGTCAAAAAAAAATATTGAGCACACTTGAAAAAAATAACTATATGATTTATCTGATCCCTGTAGTTCCAAGTAGTTTTTAAATATGGATTATTTGATGACTAAAGTTACCAGAGGACTGAGATTCTAATAATCCAGCCCTTTGTGTAAATCAGCTTGATCACAAGAGATCCTTTTCTACCATCAGTCAGTGGATTCCTAATATAAGTGTACTGAAATTTTCTTTCTCAAAAAAAGTCAGTTAGGGGTTGGGAATGTATACACACTTACTATCTTGGAAGGAGATCTAGTAGTTATGGGATCATTGATTTTGAACTAGAGAGGGCCTCAAAGGCTCTCTAATCCAATCCCTTCATTTTTACAGCTGAAGAAACTTAAGTGCTGAGAAATGAAGCAATTAAATAGGGAGCATTTCTACGGCACTTAAAGTTTCACAAAGTGCTTTACAAATATTATCTCATTTTATCTTTACAACTACCCTAGGATCTCCATGATATTAGCAGCTGCATGCCATTTTACAAATGGAGAAATTGGGGCAGATAATGGTTCATGGAGTTTGCCCGGAGTCACACAGCTAGTAAGTTTGCACCTGGATCTTTCTCATTCCAGGTCCAGTGCTCTGGCCACTGGACCACCTTTCCAAGATGATACAAGTGGTTTATGTCAGAGGAGGGGTTTGAACCCAGATCCTCAGACTCCAGAATCACTTCTCTTTCCACTGTGCCACACTGCCTCTGAAAACGTTCTTCTTCAGTCTTTTAAACTGAGGGGACTGAATGAAGAGAGACAGAGACAGAGACAGAGAGATAGAGAGACAGACACAAAGAGAGAGACAAAGAGACACAAAGAGACAGAGAGATTAAGATTTGAATTGAGTACGAAAGCTATAAATGTAAGTTAGAGAATCTAGTTTTTTAATTATTTAATAATGTATTTTTGACTAGGACACTAAAAAACACCTCTTTCTTATGGTATGGAACCATTATGCTCTCTAGTCATATGGCCTTGCAGAGCTCAAACCATAAACTTACATTTCTGTTTTCTGCACAAAAATTAGCCAAAGGTGTTGCTGGGATTTTAAATTTTGCTTTGGTTTGGGTTTGAATATTAATCACTTCCTTTTTCCTTCTGATTATCTAAAAAAAAGGGGGGGGGGAGGCAGAGAGAATCCATGTTGATAAAATGGAACTTAAAATGACATGTACATAGACCTGAGAAAGGAATACTATAAAGGGTGACTAACTCCAAGTCCAACTGGAAATGAAGCCATAGCTTTGTTTTATTCCTTTTTTTAATGATGGGGAGGATCCTAAGTAAAACTGTGAAGCAGGTGATGGTTCTTTTTATTGAATTTCTCCTTCCTCCTGAGCAGCCAGTATCCTCATTCTATTTTAATTGCCCAAAGTTCCATCATGGCACTCCAACCAGGCCTACCTCCCATAACTCCAATCTTTTGCCAAACTACACATCAAAACTTATATGTCCAAAATGTCTCCCTTTGAAAACCAGGTCTCTTCTAGGCAATGGTCTGGATAATTAGAGAAACTTGCTCATCCTAATGTGTTCAGCAGACAGTAATGAGTTAATGCATTACCCTTCTTAGATAATATCTCTTTACATTAAACTGCACATTTATTTGTATTATAAATCATGTAATATTTACTTAATTGTGAAATTGTATGAATCAAAGAGGAAAACACTGTATCCAGCAACAGCAATATCGTAATGATGATGAACTGTGAAAGACTTAGCTATTCTCATTATGACAATGATCCAAAACAATTCCAAAGGACCCGTGATGAAAAATGTCATCTGCCTCCAGACAGAGAACTAATGAAGTCTAAATGAAGATCGAAGCAGACTTCTCTCGCTTTCTCTCTTTCTTTTTTGTTGCGTGTTTTCTTTTGCAACATGGCTAATATGGAAATATATTTCACATGACTTCACACGTATAATCGATATCATCTTGCTTGTCTTCTCAAGGGGCCAGGAAGGGAAGGAGAGATGTTGGAACTAAATTTTTTTTAATATGATTGGGAAATAATGAAATCTATAAAGATATATTTTAATACACAAATTAATCAATAAACATTTATTAAGTGGGCACTGGCCATTGTATTCATTTACAAAGAAAAAATATCAAAACAGTATCTGCCTTCAAAGATGTTATATTCCATCAGTGGAAACAATATGTACACGCATAAACAAATGAAAAATATATACCCAACAAATTCAGAGGAATTACTGGCCAAGCTTATGCTTTAGGAATTCCATGCAGAGTTTGTATCATAGTGAAGCTGTGAGCAACCTGGCAGGTATCAGAAGGACACTGGGTAACTCTGGGGAAGAGTAGTATCAAAGGGCAGTTTGAAGTCCTCTGTTATCAGTTGCCTGGCATGTAAATAACAGTCCAAAATGCAGCAGGACTCAGTGATTGAAAGGTATGCCATGAGCAGATTGGGGAGTTGTGATCTACTGAATGTGCAAGCATATAACAAAAAATTTTCTTTTCTTTTATATATAATTAGATTTGATATTTTGTAATGGACAACAAGTAGGCTTTTTATATTCAAATTTTAAACGGGCTTTGTTCCTGAGAAGTTAAGATTTAAACTTGTCTAAACTGTTCGAATAAATTTTTTTGTTGGTTTATTTTTTTCAGGATTCAAAGAAAAAGTATTTGCTGCCATTTAAAGCATGTTAATCAAGACCTTCATACACATTAACTCCTCTTGGAGCCCTTACTATAGAGTGGGAGTAAAAACTGAGGAAACTGTCTCTTGTAAGAACAATGGAATCAGTATACACAGTCATGCATCTCCTTCTGCCCTAGAGAGACCATTCCAGTCTAATGTCAATGTTGAGATTAGCAATGTTGAGATAGAGCATGCTACTGCTCTATTTATGGAATCTTAAAACTTCTGCAACCCTCTTCCTTCCTCCCAGTTGCTTTCTATAATTCACGTATGTAGAGCTTTCATGATAGTGAAACCTAATTCTGGAATTCAATAAGCATATATCTAGTTCTATATGAAGTTTTGGTTTTATTCTTGTTTTACTGAAGCTGCAACATCTAACAATCTTTAATATCTTTAGAGCTAACGGATTCATTGATAAGCCCAAACCTCTCACTCAGCAGGTCTACTAAATATTGGCATAAAAGTCATGTCATGAAATAGACGGTATCTGAAAACAAACATTGACCCCAGCGTTAACAAACATGATTATTTATTCAAGGGCTGCAGCCTTTTTGCTAACTCTGCACAAAGTTAAAGCAGTATTCCTCCACCGACTTCATCAAGCGCTGTCTGCCTGAGGGGGCCTTCTCTTATGGAAAACCAACCTGCCTTGGCCTTCAAGGCTGCTAAGAGCTTGAGATTACCAGTGGCTGCACAGGTGTGTCCCTCAGGAGGCCATCATTCCTCTAGCAGAGTTCTTAAGGACAGTCCAGAAGCAGCTGTCACTAGTCCACCAGACAGCTGCTATGAAGAGTACTTTGATCCTATTCTCTGCATGCCCTCTATGTTCATGAAATATTCCCACTGCGGCAGCTGGGTGACACAGTGGCCACAGCATCAGCCCTGGAGACAGGAAGACCTTAGTTCAAATCCAGCCTCAGACACTTGACACTAGATGTATGACCCTAGGCAAGTCACTTAACCCCAATTGCTTCACCAAAAA